>NC_063062.1:23545765-24178265 GCF_018812025.1 Megalobrama amblycephala
CTAATGTCCTCATCTGAGCTGGCTAACCGCTCCAATCACGCTGAATGCGTAGCTCATTTAGCTGTTTATTCAGCTCTTCCACTTCTTGGGAGAGCTCTTCAATTTTAGCACATGCCAGGTCTAGTGATGATGGCTCGGGAACATTACAGTAATCGTGATCCATGGATGCATCAGTGGGAACGGGTTCAGCGGACACCACCTCGACAGGTCTCTCTCTCCTCTCCCACACACTTGGCCGAGGGGCTTGAATTGTGTAGTCGTTCCAAATGAAGAGCTCTGGCACTGCACCAGTTACTAACTTTCTCAGAGTCCATACTGTCTGTGGTTCAATAATCTGATCTTTATTAAAATGTTTGCTACAAACCTTAGAACGACTAGAACCAGTAAAATCATCTCGCCGTATGTTCACTAGCCACCATTTTCTAAGCTCGGTTTCGCAAGGAAAGCAGTAGAAACTTAAAGTTCCGTTAAACTTTGACGATGCTGTACACAGCGGAACAACGGTGTTTGTGGGTTTTCTTTTGCTGTTTCTGAAATCGAAAAGTATTTTCTTTTTTAAACATTTTAAAACAAACCCAAACAATGGCAGCCAAACTGGAAACTAGCGAGCCGTAACACTTCAAGTCGGAAGTACGTCATGAGGCTCAGTTCAAGTAGTCCACTGGCAACTCTCAAATAAGGCGCATTACTTAAAAGCAGCTTCCGTCTTTTTTGTGTGGTCTCCTTTATCAGTTCATGATGAAGTAACAATAAATGAGGTTTAATTCACGTGTTGGTGAACAGTCTGTTTTAATACTCAGAGATTCACTAAGCATATAAGAAGCTAGCCAATATGAGATTAGCTTTTATTCAGAGATGAGTTTTGCTGAACTCTATAAAAGCGGCTTTTCGCTTTGTATTCGCATATTAAATGAAGCTACAGCGATCATAGATTTTGTACAGCAGAATGTATAACAAATTCAGACTGCATGTTAGCTAATATTACCATCAATAGATCGCTAGCAGATTTTGTGGTTTAGTAGACACTATGTTTGCTTACTATTTGCACCTTATGATTAAATGCAAACAATGTATTTATCTATTTACATAGGAAGTACACGAGCAGCTGCATTTCAGCGATTATAACTGGGCATATACAATTTCATAATTATGGGACGAACAGCGATTTATGATAATGACGTATTTGTCAGCTTATTGGTAGACTTCACTGCTGTCACGTAAGAATGATATTATTTCAACTTACCAAGTGTGCCGAGGCAGTATTATCCAGGTATTCTCAACAAAGCAAGAGCACAGTTGATGCTGTAATCATGTCATTTTGCCAAATGTTTTTATTGGATTTTTGGCTCTGGAGGGTGTTTTGTTTGCGGTCATCAGGTGTTCACTATATGGGTCATTCTACAGAAATGTCCACTTTTCTCAACTTTAGATTTTTTTAGTGTTGAAAATGCTTTGGGATTACAAGTTTTATATATTTTAAAACGAAACAATGTTATTTGAACAATTACACCTCCCTGAGCCATCAATGTGGCAATATCTGTTTTTTAATTAATTATAAAAATTCCAAGCGCCAAAGAAGTGCTCGCCCCCACAGTCATGTACAGAGGGAAAGTACTTTATTTTGAGGTCAAAAACAGTTTTTTTATACCATTTAAAATACAATAATTATACTATCAAACATATTATGTAAATGACATAAAAAACAAAAACAAAATGCTGAATAAATATTATAAAATATATAATGCATGTAGTGGTCCCCTGGAGTTATGTCACTGGTGTTTCCTTTAACAAAAATCTCTTATTTTTAAATAAAAAATGACACAGATGACATCACTTGACTTCCTTTTTCCTGTTTCCTGAAGATCAATGAAGAAAGGCCAAGGGGAAGTCCGCTATCTCTTTTCAGTTATCAGAAATTTTAATTAGAAAATCATAATTTCATATGAAGCTTTTAGTTGAAGTCACTGGTATGACCTACTTTATTGTTAGAGAATTAAAAAAAAAAAAAATCTAGAATATAAATGGATTAAACTACTTAATTTAGTGAGTATACCATGACTGACAACATGTGGTTTGATACCTTGCAGCAGCCATTTTGTAAAATGCATTTTTCATGAAAATTGTCACTGGTGTTACCTGTTTATAAACTTTATTCAAAGCTATTCATTTAGTTCTTTTCATAAAATAGCACTAAGATTACTTGATTCTAACTTTTCTTTCTCATTGTTAATCCTCCTTTGGGCAGGTATGGCTAAATTGAGGGTATATGGCTAAATTGAGTGCAGCTGAGAAGCTGCACTCAATTTAGTATACCAAATGTAAAAATTTAGTTCCATCTACTTAATTATAGTTGGTCTTACATCACTTGTGATTCATTGTGTCACTGGTGTACTGTTCCCTTTCGAAGGAAACTTCAACTCTGCATTCAAATCGCATTGGGGAATGTCACATGTGAGCCGATGTCCGAAAGCCAAGTATCAAAAAACTCCAATCATATTGGCCCGCGAAAGCCTATGACGTCATCATAGTACGACCCAGAAGTATATAAGGAGCGCCTAGAGAATCAGTCAGTATCTTCTCGCCTTTCGGGACTGTTCTGTCTGATCGCGATTGTATGGACTCTGGTAAGGGTATCTATATTATGCCTTACAAACGTTTCAAGAAAGTGTGTTCATCCGTGTCCCAGGTTTTGACACTTGATATACACATTTCTGGGCATTGTCTGTCAGGGAGAGGAACGTGCATAGACAGTGATTGAGGGCACTGTTTGTGTGTTTTTTTGTTATTTACTGTGAGCATCTCCCTATCGGGATGCTCCGTTCTCATTTGGCACTCTTCTCAAGGAAAGAGGTGTCCGCATCTGTTCCTGGTGATTCTGGCCCCGTTTGTGCTGAGGCAAAACGGTGGCTGCAATCATGAGGCTTGCAGGTGAGCACCTTGGGAAGTTTGAGAGAGTTGTATTCTCTCTCGGCTCCCCCGGGGCTGACGAGGATGAGTTGCTGGATGACAATGACTTCTGTGTTTTACGTCATCGCGTCCGGCAGCGCACGCTCCTCTGGCTGCTGTGTATGTGGAGCTGCTGGTGTTTTTGGGACGCACTTCTGGCAGGCTGCGGCTGCCATGAGGGCGCGTTAATAAAGGGGCCGCGCGTGGATGGCTCGACAAGCGGTTTCTTTCTGTCCATGAACGCTGCAGCTCCCATAGGCTTTCCATTCCTTCCTGATCTCCACGTTTGAGATCGGGAGGGCATGGAAAAACCCCTAGCCATTCAGATTTGTATCTGAGCCCAGACAGACGGGAGGGGGAAGAAGTGAGAGTGAGATGGGTGATCGATTGTAAACACTGCTGCGTTTGTAAATGATCCCCCAGCTGCAAAGGGCAATTTACATCTACCCTCTCCTCTTCTTCTTCCACCTCCTATATTATTTATATATATATATATATATATATATATTATTTATTTATTTATTTTTTTTTTTTTTTATGTAACCCGTTGTATCGCTCTAGTATTCGAATGAGCTAATGAGGATGAATGGGCACAGTAGCGTGACCGTATAGTTAACGTCTAAGTTCGTAAGGAGGATTTGAAACAGCAATTTCACTACAACTTGTTAAGGAAGAAGGAAAAAAATGTATTGGTACCATCAATTGGAAAAAATAGTTCAAAGTTTGCAAACAGTCAAACGAAACTAAAAGGGAATACAATCAGGCCTGTTTGGAATGATCAATAAAAGAAAGGTTTCCCAAAACACTGTTCAGAGTCTTTTCCTTGTGTTACTATTTGTCTCTTCGATAAAGTCAGATCCTTCCAGGAAGAAAAAATTTGAAGAAGAAAAATATGAAAAAAAGTAAAAAAAAAAAAGTAAAAGTAGTCACGTGACAGAAAAGATTTACTACCCGGGTAGTCTTAACTCAGTTTCACTCAAGGTATCCAAAGAGTGTGGTGTGTTGTATTCTCTTATCTGTATCCAGGGATTGATGACAGAATAAGGATGCTGAATGTGCTGCAAAGAAGGATGCGTTGCGACATCAACTAGGCACTGTTGGCTCGCCGTTCACTCGTCCACGATCGAAGAAGCACACATCAACAGCAAACAAGAGAAGGAGGGAAAAAAACCAACCTGCATAATGCAGAAAACTTATCACTCGTTCACATTCACTTCATCTGAATTAAGAACAGATATAAAGCACAGGAAATTTCAAATCTTTCTCTTTTCTTCCTCCAACTGCATATTAACGTAACTTATCTTACAAAGAATATACCCACTTGATCAACATTAAACAGACTAATGTCTGACATTATATATATATTATGACAAAATAAAAACAAAATAAAACGACTAAATGGCAAACATGCATGTCATCACATACTCTAAATTCTCTTTCTTAACAGTACATTCCCATACAGTTAATTAATAACATCAAACTATCACAAATTGGCTCAATTTGCATCAACTAATGCACATCAAACAACGTGTGACGCAGTTGATTTTAACAACTCATTTGATTGAACTCCGATTGGTTTATGACAAACTATCCTTTATCTCTTTTATCAACATGCATATTTCAATACTTTCTCATCATCAGTTAGTTATCAATCGTATTTCTTACTGTAAACCATTAATTAAACACATATGACCGATTACAGAGCAATAACGGAGGAACACAACACTCACCGGAGTTCCTCGAAATAAAAGTACAAAAAGATGTTTCTTCCCCCCGGATTCGACTGGAAAAGAACTTAAAACAGTTTCTTCACACTTTATATTGCTCTCTTTTAAAATATTTGCACTCTGAAATCAACAATCTTCTATCTCCGCTCTCATTTGTAAAAAATGGCTCTTTTCTCAATTATTGCGCTCGTCACGGAGGAGCGCCCTCTAGTGGAGAATAGCATCACTACAACTACTCTTCAAATTAAGAGTCCATTAACCACCCTAATTATGAGGGGTTACATTTATAAACACTCACAGCGAACTCGCAATAAACACAAATAAACATGAATCATGTGTTTCACATGCAATCAATATTACAGTTCAAAATTTTAAACTTGTAAACTTGTAGATCATTCACCACTCTATTACCGCATACAGCGCGTCTCTCTCATAGCTTGCATATCGCATTCCCACCTTGTCAATCAACCCCCGCAAACAACCACTCAAAATACATAACACATAGGTGCGGGCGGGACTTAACTCTAATGAACCAATAAAATAAAGAAAGACTTAAGTTAAAACCACATTTTTCACATGTGCATAACACTCTAACTTGATTTATGTTCTTAAAGGCATACATCCACTTATTTCATATGTCAATATATAAAGCAGTAAACTCATTACCTGTAGAATATTATTCTACTTGGTTACATATGTGTGTGTGTGTGTGTGTGTGTGTGTGTGTGTGTGTGTGTATATATATATATATATATATATATATATATATATATATATATATATATATATATATATATATATATATACATACACTGGCATGAAAAAGTATGTGAACCACTTGCAGAATCTGAGAAAATGTGAATCATTTTAATGAAATAAGAGAGATAATACAAAATGCATGTTATTTTTTGTTTAGTACTGTCCTGAGTAAGATATTTTACATAAAAGATGTTTGCATTTAGTTCACAAGACAAAACAATAGCTGAATTTATTAAAATAACCCCACTCAAAAGTATGTGAACCATTGATTCTTAATACTGTGTGTGGTTACCCGGATGATCTATGACTGATTTTTTTGTTTTGTGATGGTTGTTCATGAGTCTCTTGTTTGTCCTGAGCAGTTAAACTGAACTCTGTTCTTCAGAAAAAATCCTCCAGGTCCTGCAGGTTCTTCAGTTTTCAAGCATTTTTGCATATTTGAACCCTTTCCAGCAGTGACTGAATGATTTTGAGATCTGTGTTTTCATACTGAGGACAATTGAGGGACTAAAACACAACTATTAAAAAAGGTTTAAACATTCCCTGATGCTCCACAACGAAACACGACGCATTAAGAGTCGGGGGGTGAAAACTTTTGAACAGGATGAAGATGTCACATATTTTCTTTTTTTGTTTAAATATCATTGTTTTACATTTAGTACTGCCCTTCGGAAGCAACAGAAGATACTTGCATGTTTCCTGGAGAAAAAAAAATTAAGTACAATTTACCTTGATAGTTGAATTCAAAAGTTTTCACCCCCCAGCTCTTAATGCATTGTGTTTCCTTCTGGAGCATCAGTGAATATTTGAACCTTTTTTAATAGTTGTGTTTGAGTCCCTCAGTTGTCTTCAGTGTGAAAAGATGGATCTCAAAATCATTCAGTCACTGCTGGAAAGGGTTCAAATATGCAAAAATGCTTGAAAACTGAAGAATCTGCAGGACCTGGAGGATTTTTCTGAAGAACAAAGCTCAGATTAACCCTCTGGAGTCTGAGGCTGATTTGGGGCCTGGAGAAGTTTTGACATGCTCTGACATTTGTGCTTTTTTCAGTTGTTCATAAACATATAAATGACAAAAGTGTCATTACACTGTATTCAGCACAAACTAGGCTACAATAATATGTGAGGAACATGTATGTACATGTTTGTGTTTTTGAAGGAATGATGTTTATGCGTGGTTACTGAAAAAACAAAAAACTTAAGTCACTGAAATAAGGCCAAAATAAGTATATTAAATCTGTGTTCGCAAGACTTTTGGGTATTGGAGGTTGTAGACTAGAGTTTTTGCTTCAAAATTATGTAAAAATTATGCTGCCTACTCCTTCATATAAAACAATATATTGATTTAGTTTTTGTAAGACACTTTTTGCCAAGAAACACAGTATGCATGGAGGCGTGAATCACCACTGAAAAATGGGCTATTCTCACCTGAGAAGACAAAAGAATTGGATAGTAATGAGCTGAAATGACTTGCATATTAATGAGGCATTTCAGTCAGGTAGGCTGTGAAAAAAACTTCTGTGATGTCTCAAGCTCATCATGATATATGAAACATACAGAAAAATATTATTACAATATAAAGTAATGGTTTTATATTATACTTTAAAATATAATGTATTTCTGTGATGCAAAGAGTCTGAATATAGGCTTTTAGTTTAAAAGCATGCACATTTGGAGAAATATTGGATTCTCATATGCTTATGTCAATTTTCTATACAGAGAATTATATTTATTTAATATTCATTGTCATTACTATGAGCGCTGGTGTTTTCAATTCATCCTTGAAGTCGGAGGGCGCTCTCTGTGCATTTTTAGTCCACAAATTCATCTAAAAGAAGAAGAGGCTATTCCATGAATGGAGTTTCCAATTCATACTGCAGCCGGAGGGCGCTAAAGAAACAAAAACTCATCTAAAATTCATCTGTAGAAGAAAAGAAAACAGGAACTAACTGCATGTCTTCTAGAGCTCCCTAACCATGACTTTTACATCCAGATAAAGACTTTTCAAGACAATAAATACACGATTGAGACGACGAATGCATGTATTTCCTCTGAATTTGCGTCTGAATAGCGCTGGCTCCGTGGGCGTGGCCGCATTAGCAGATAATGAGCTGAATCACGGACTTCTGACATGGCTCTCTTTTCATACAGATTACATAAACACAGAAGGTTTGTTTTCGATTTGACTTAAATGATTTAAAGCCTGACATCTTAACGTTTTTTTAGACATAAGTTTAACTTTTCTGTGATTAGTATTCACTAAGTTACACTTCATTTTCTGAGAACTATCAGATTGGACTTCGTTCAGAGGGAGAGGAGAAATCACGCATCATGTTAGTTTTCTTTATTTTACAAAAAGCACAACATTGTGTTTTTACTCAGAGTGTATACAAATAAAAGAAGATATTCTATAGTTTCAATTGATATATTACTTATGTCTCTATGACAAAAAATGACGGAGTATTTTAAGTCTGTTTTGCTGCAATGTGAAAAAAAACCTGCAAAACGCGCCGACGCGTTTTCAGACCTCAGAGTGTTAACTGCTCAGAACAGACAAGAGACTCATGAACAACCATCACAAATTATAAAAACAGTCATAGATCATCCAGGTAACCACACACAGTATTAAGAATCAATGGTTCACATACTTATGAATGGGGTTATTTTAATAAATTCAGCTATTGTTTTGTCTTGTGAACTAAATGCAAACATCTTTTATGTAAAATATCTTACTCAGGACAGACTGATGTCAGACTGATGGCTGCCCACACAGCAGGAGACTCCTAGGCGGATCCGCATTCAAGTCGCCAAACCCGCGTGACTGTCACATTAGTTTTAGCGCTGCCGAGAGGATCAGCTCTGCCTCCGGGTGGCACCGTAAATTCTACTGTCAATCAGCGGATCCTGAGCGGACCCATGTCGGATCCGCGGACACTCACGCGCCTTTACTGTAACGGTTGTATCAATTTGCAGGTCCCAAACGCCTTCGTTGTGGATCCGTCACTGCGCGCAAGTGGACGCCGATACGGGTCCGTTCGCGGATACGTTCCGGAAGCTGCGATACCTCCGCAGCCGATCCGCCGCGAAGTCCTTTTGCTGTGTGGGTGGGCCCATAGTGATTATTTTCTGTCGGCCCGCTTTTCCGGTTTGATAGTGAGAGGATCTTTTAGGCTTAAAAGAACCTTAGATTCTATCCTTTCATGTAGAGAAAAAGGAGTATGAGGAATCTTTGGTCTTTGAGCCGCAGGAAAGTGAGCTGGGTCTATATTTATATTTCTAAATATGCTGACCTTGTGTTCCTTTATAGTTTTCCTGAGTATGTAATTAGAAAAAGTAAGGGGTTTTTGGGCAAACTGAAGTTTGCTAGGTTGGCTAGTATGATATATTGTGCAGGCCACAAAATGGCCGCTTCTTAGCCACAGGTAGCCGCAGTAGCTTCTCATCTACTGTTTGCTAGAGTAGTTTGAGTTAGCACTCGTCACTTCAGTTAGTATCTATGTTTAGGTCGGCCTTAATCGGCCGCCTGACATTGTTTGCTTTTTGAGCTTCGCATTATTTCCTCTTATCTATAGAGATTCAGAGGTGAAGCCCAGGCATTGCGATGCGTGTGGCCCTGTAGGCCCACAGCTTAGCGGCCCAGGCCAGGACTAGGTTTAGGTGTTTTGTTATAAACCACCCTTTGTATTTCTATCCCTTGTTAGGTTGTATAGTTCCTAGTTCTGACCTTCTCCTGAGGGAGTTGTTAGGCCGTATGCCCATTTCCCCTTGTTTATGTAGGTGCAATGGCTGAGGTTAACGGCTAAGGTAGCAGGCTGTTATTTGCCTCCCTGGTGCTGTTTCTCAGGTGGTAGGCCCTTATCTTTGCATAGATAAGTTTATGCAGTGCATGCTAGGCCCCACTTTCTAGAACTTTAATCATGCTATGATTTTGTTTCCCCTGAGCCCCTTGAACTTCATTCAAGTTTGAGTTACGGTGCTAGCTTTTTAGCTTCCGTCCTCTAGGGCTCAGTAAAGATCTATAAGTTCTGTTTGGTGAGAACATTTATCCTTTTTAAATGGCATGTATTTACAAAGCATTCGTTTGCTTTGGGTTCTAAGCTTTTGCCCTACATGTATGTGAGCTTTACTCTAGTGCTGCCACAGGTTAGCACATGTTCGTGGGACGTGGTGTTTTTTGTACTCTCCGGCTAGTGTTTATGTGTTTTCACTGAGTGCATCACCTGTTGGATTGCACACTCAGGATGAGTGTAGAAAGTCTCTTTTAGTTTTTAGTACTTTTAGTTTGATCTCTGTTAGCTCCCACTATGTGATCATTGACACGGCAGCTATATTACATATAACTGTAGAAGTTGTTGGCTCTTTGTTGTTTAGCCGCCTCCTAGTTGCAGCTTGTGTTTACGGGCGCTGTTGGTGTATGCAACAGGTTTATGCTCGTGTCCGTTTGAGGTTGTAGGCCTTGTAGGCCTCCCTTAGACTATGTTAACATTTCATTGTACCCTGTAATTATATGAGTTATGGTACTTTGCCTGCTGGAATGTGTAGACTTAGCTCAGGTTGTGTTAAGCTAGTTACCCACAACTGTTTGTTGGGCTTAGAGCTGGTCCCCTTTGAGCTTGGTTCCCTTTAAAGACCACTAGCTGGTGCTACATTTTGCTGAAGTCGTAGGCCCCGCTAAGGCCTCCTTTCAGATTACATGTTGGCACAGTTCTGTGTTGGTCTTGCAGGACCATTACTGCCATCGGCCACGCCCGTCTCTGCTAGGAGTAGGCCCCAGGTCAGGCATCTCGTAGAGTATTGTGGCGGAGTGTGTACTCCTCTTGCTTTAAGAGTAAAAGGTACTGAGTACATGGCCTGCTGGTTGGTTTGGTCATGATGTCCACTAGCTGACGCCACGTGTTAAAGTTGAAGGCCCCGGTAAGGCCTACTTTCAAATTACATGTTGGCACAGTTCTGTGTGGTTACCATCAATGCCATCGGCCACGCCCACCTCTGTTAAGAGCAGGGCCTAGGTCAGGCCTCTCGTAGAGTACTGTGGCGGAGTGTGTACTCCTCTTGCTTTAAGAGTAAAGGTGGTTTTACTGAGTACTTGGCCTGCTGGCTGGTTCGGTCATGAAACTACCACTGGCTATGCCATGTGCTATTGGAGATGAAGGCCTCGCCAAGGCCTCCTTTCATATTGCATGTTGGCACAGTTTTGTGTTGGTTTTATGTGACTCATCGCTGTGGATGGGTCGTGATTGCCACTAGCTGACGCCACGTGTTTACAAGTCGTAGGCATTGTAGGCCTCCTGTGTAGCATGTTGGAGTTTGTTTGTGTACTCCTCACTTTTGAGAGTAAAAGGTGCTTTTATTGATTATTTTTCTGAGTGGCTTGCCTCTCAGGGTGAGTTCTTGTGTTAAACCTCTCTGTTGTTCGGTTTTTCTGCATTTGCTTCCTTGAGTATGGTCTCTCCTTTAGCTCTAGTTGAGCTAAGTAGTTACCTCATTAGTAACTTGGTTCTATTCTTGCTTCTAGAACTTAACTGGCCACAGGCTGGCGCCGCATGTGACAGGTAGGCCCTCTGGGCCTCCTTTAGGAACATGCTGGCATATGTTGTAATATATGTTTCCTTGCTAAGAGTAGAGGAAATAATATGCTACTGGTTGGCCAGGGCCCCCAGGTGACTTATTAACCTCCTTGGTAGTTCGGTTATTTGTCCCGCCTGGAGCTTGAAAACGTTGCCACGAGCTGATGCCACGTGTCTGACTGAGGTTATAGGCCCTGCGGGGCCTTCCTTAGCGCGTGTTGGCGTATGTTGTACTCCTCTTGCTTTAAAGAGTAAAAAGGGTTCTTTTACCAAGTGCACTGCTTGTTGGAATGTGTTGGATGGACTGTTATGTGGGCACTCACAGTTACTAAAGTCATGTGGTCATTCTTGCTCCCAGCAAGTTAAATTTCAGGTGTGCGGCCTTGTAGGCCGCCCTTGGAATACCACTATGTGATTGAGTACTCTGGTGTGATATGTAGTCCTTTATGCAGAACTTTAGTGATGTTGCAGGAGCCTTTCCGGCCTCCATGATTAGGTGCCTACAGTATGGTCTATCTGTTAGGTGAGCTTCGTACTCCCCTTTTAGGTTGTTTGTGTAATTATGCTTAGCTCCCTAAGCTGATCATTGGTGAAGACGTCTATGGAGTCTCCCGTTGAGATCAGCCCCCAGGCTGGTTTGTGCTCCCCTGTATCAGGGTTCCCTAGCGCACAGCCTCCTCAGCGCAAATAATCAGGCACTGAGTAGATCCTAGGAATGAGCGGATTATACTCCCCTCAGTACGAGGGTTTATAGCACTCAGCTGAGTTCTGCTCTCCAGGATGCCCATCTCTACGTGGCCACTAGACTAAACGCTGTATGTTTTACAGGTATTAGGCCCTCTGGGCCACCTTTTGAACATACTGGTGTATGTAATAGTGTTTTATTGAGTACATTTCAGGGCCCCGGGTGATAATTTAACCTCATTATGGTTAAGTTATTTGTCTATCCTGGTGCTTGAAACATTGCCATGAGCTGACGCCATGTGTCTGCTGAGGTCATAGACCTGTCTTTGGGGCCTTCCTTAGTGCGTGATGGCACATGTTGTACTCCTCTTGCTTTAAAGAGTAAAAAGGTTATTTTTACAGAGTACACAGCTTGTTGGATTGTGTTAGGTGGACTGTTATGTGGGCACTTTACAGTCTCATTTTGCTGTATACTGAAGTCATGTTTCTTGCTTCCAGCAAGATAGGTGTTCAAGGTGGCCTTCGCAGGCCACCATTGAATGTCCTACTTTTGTGATAAAGTACTCTAGCTTATGTGAGTCTTACTATCATGATGTAGGCCCCTTCTGGCCTCCATGGTTATGTGCCCACAGTATGGTCTACCTGTTAGGTTGAACTTTGTCTAACAGGTGCTTAGCTCCCTAAGCTGATCATTGGTGAAGGCTTCCATGAGGCCTCCCGTTGAGGATCAGCCCCAGGCTGGTTTGTGCTCCCCTGTATCAGGGTTCTCTAGCGCACAGCCTCCTCAGTGCAAATAATCAGGCGCTGAGTAGATCCTAGGATGAGTGGATTATATCTATATATTTTTTAACAGTTTGGTTTGGTCACATGCTTTTTCAAACCATAAAACTGCTGCAGTGATTTGTTAGATAAGGTGGAAAAAAAAAGTCTGACCACAGATATTGCTTAATGTGCATTAAGTCAAGTCACCTTTATTTATATAGAGCTTTTTACCATACAGATTATGTCAAAACAGTGTTAACATGAAAACATTGGCTGCACAGCAGCTCTAGAATAAATTCATGTCATTTAAGTAAGTTCAGGTCCAGCTAAGTAAGTTCACTGTGATAAAAGCTTTGAGTTAAGAAGCGTTTTTTTGATGAAAATTTGATGAAAGCCTCAAACGCTTCAGAAAGCATTGGTTTCCCATCACTAATTTTAACAGCTTATTGATGCAGCTGCACTTCCTTAGACCACTCAGGGTAAGATTGGATGGAGGGATCTTTGCACGCTCTCGCGGCCATATGTAATTCATGAAATAAAGTGTTCATACTGCCATGAGGACCGACGGTCGGTTGCTCGCTGCGGGGTTTTGGAAGTGACATCTACATATACGTGAGATTCACTATCAAAATACATGGATTGACATAACACTGCAAGGGACAGAGATATGCCAAGTAGTAATGCATTAATGTTAACTCGGACTAATAGTAGGCCTATAATAGAATATTAGATTCAGAAGCTGTTGCTTGCTCAATAGTATCTGCATTAGAGCACCCTCACTAAATTCTGGAAAAATTCTGGATTCCAGAACAGGGCTTGGCATTCATGTCTAAACCTTTTCTTTTAATCTACAAATCACTAAACAAAGCCTTGTTTGTTTTAAGAAGGGTGTTTACAGTTTTGCATAGAGGAGTAAAATACAAGCATATAACAGTAGTGCTACATATTAAGTTTATGCAGCAGCAGCAAACCATTTATATAAAAAAATACTGTGACTAAGCATAGTGGACATGAGAGATGTTCGGTGATTCGGCTTTCTCATGTATAGACATTTACCGGTGTTCAACTATTTTCAATACCTTTTCCCAATGGGCTTATATTTTCATTTAACCATGTGTTTCAGGCTGGTTTCAGCTGAATGAGTGTTAGACTTATGCTATCATCTGTCCGAATGACCTCCACATTTACAAATAGGAGTACAGAGGGTTTGTTGTGATTTTGTGCTTTAAAGGTGCCCTAGAACGTTCTTTCACAAGATGTAATATAAGTCTAAGGTGTGCCCTGAATGTGTCTGTGAAGTTTCAGCTCAAAATACCCCATAGATTATTTTTAATTAATTTTTTTAACTGCCTATTTTGAGGCATCATTAACTATGCACCGATTCAGGCTGCGGCCCCTTTAAATCTCACGCTCCCATTTTTAAAGAATGAAGATGTGTTTGTGCATTATACAGACTGCAAGTGTTTAAAAATGAAAATAGTGAAGACTCTTGTCTCCATGAATACAGTAAGAAACGATGGTAACTTTAACCACATTTAACAGTACATTAGCAACATGCTAATGAAACATTTAGAAAGACAAATTACAAATATCACTAAAAATATCATGTAATCATGGATCATGTCAGTTATTATCGCTCCATCTGCCATTTTTCGCAATTGTTCTTGCTTGCTTACCTAGTCTGATGATTCAGCTGTGCACAGATCCAGACGTTAATACTGGCTGCCCTTGTCTAATGCCTTGAACATGGGCTGGCATATGCAAATATTGAGGTCATACATATTAATGATCCCAACTGTTATGTTGAGATTCGCCTGTTCTTCGGAAGTCTTTTAAACAAATGAAATTTATATAAGAAGGAGGAAGCAATGGAGTTTGAAACTCAATGTATGTCTTTTCCATGTACTGAACTCTTGTTATTCAACTATGCCAAGGTAAATTCAATTTTTGATTCTAGGGCACCTTTAATGGTCAGTGGTTTGCTAGTGTATAGCAATGAGCTGCTATCCATGCCTGCTAACACCTTGTCAACCACTCTGTTGTAATTGAATTGTGAATTGTGATAGCTGTATTCTGTGGGGTAAACACTAGTGACATTGTTCTTTGCAACAATGAGGAAACCGTTCATATTAATAAAGGACTCTCTTCAGTCCAGATTACAAACAGATTTGAAGTTGCCTTATTGGTTCAGTCATGGTTAAATTCTTATTTCAGGCTGCTCACATTCCATGCTTAAACAACGAATTGCTGATTCTCTGTCTCGGTTTGAATTTCAGAAATTCCACCTCCTGTCTCTAGAGGCAGTGCCATCAGCCTGGTCTTCCCCCCTTTCTGCCAAACTGTACAAGACTAGATATGACCCTTCAATATTATTTGCTCTCTGCAGCTCACTACATGCATAGTCATCTAGCCAAATCTACATTTAAAAAATGTATGACTGCTTGGTCTCACTTCAGTTCTTCTGTGCCACTTTCTCCATAGCTGTACTGCCTTCAACCAAAAGTATGGTCACCTGCACTGCTTGGATCCATCCACCATCAACATACTAGAAAATCCCTCTATTTGTTTCCTGCTAACAGGCTTTGAAGAGAGAAACCTCAAGTCAATGATCAGCTTTTCCCTTTTGCTCACGGTTTTCTTAGAGGTGGCGAGTTTTCCCACACGCACAGATTCTTTTAATTTGTCACATGACCTCACAATTTCTGATGTATCAAATTATTCCCACCACTTCATATTTCTAAAGCACTCTAAAACTGATAGGAACAAGAAAGGAATAGTCATTTTTATCTCTTAATCTAACTCTGCTTTTATCCTCCGTCATCTATGTTGGGCTACCTGAGGAGCCGTCCACAAGCTGGTCAGCAGGACACATTATTTGCCATGGAGGAGGGAAAGCCCATGTCCAGGGCCTGGTTTGCCTCCTATCGATGCCCTCTCTGCAATGCTATGAGCTTCCACAGAGCTTCCTTCCATTCACTATGCTATGTGCTGCTACCCACATGGAAAGAACCTATATGTGGATATATGCGCATATATGAAACCTATATGCAGTGTATATGCACGTATATGCTGCATATATGCACATATATGATAATATATATGCTGCATATATGCGCATATATGCTGCATATATGCATATATATACTGCATATATGCTGCATATATGCGTATATATGCCACATATAGGCAAAATTGAGGTGCATATATGTGCATATACAGGAAATATAGGTCTCCTGTATTGCTTCTTCATATCCACATATAAGCCCTATACATACAAGATATGTCTTCTATATAGCTAATGGCAGGATCTGGTCATTTTGTAGCTCATATCTCATTTTTGACTGTCATACATGATGCCTAGCTCATATTTTCTATTATCAAGGCAAAAACTAAGAATTAACGAAAAAAATTATGCAAGAACTTATGTATGTGCGAATGTAGCAGTTATGTATTTAGACAATTATTTTGTGATTCCACTTGCCATGACCATATTTGGGGTTTCCTGCCGCCATGCTGACTTGGGGTGTTGACGCACTTTGCTGCTTCCCAGTCTGCATGAGACATCACAGCGGTAGGTCGCACAAAGTTTTTGTGGTGATTCAATTAAGGCCATGTTTCATGTAACAGCTGAATTCACATGATATATTTGTATGATTGTAATCCAAAACCCCTCTGTGATGTACATTCAGATGTTTTGTTGATTATTTTTCTTTACTTAAGTTACTTTTAATATCTCTCTTTCTCAGCGTTGTGCGTTGCTGCCGCATGCTGTTTGTATGCTGCACAAGTCCTCATATATTGCCATTTGTGTTATACAGAATAAAGTGAGGACCTGATGGCAAGATTTTTCGCAGTCTGTCTTTGATTACGACACAACGCAGAAAACACACCGCTACACGAACATGTGAAATTGGTCCCACATGGAAAAAACCTATATAAACATATATGTTTCAATATAGGTTTGATATAGGTTTTTAATATATGTGACATATATAAAATTGGCCGTTTTCCTATATTATGTGTACATATATGTACATATATGTACATATATGTGTATATATATATATATATGTGTACATATATGTGTGCATATATGTAGATATATGTACATATAATATAGGAAAACGGCCAATTTTATATATGTCACATATATGTAAAACCTATATCAAAACCTATATTGAAACATATATGTTTATATAGGTTTTTTCCATGTGGGTACAACTGCAGCTTCCTGCACTCTTGTCTCTACATTGAAGGCCATGGGGCGATGGTCTTCAGCTGCTTATGAACGTTACCTCGATGGTCGAGCCATCCTTGAGAAAAGCAATGAGTGCTGCTCCCTGATCCATGGCTTGAAAATAAATATTGTGGCTTCAATAGCTGTTGGGCCTTCCCGTAGCTTGATTTGTTCTTTTACAGTTATTGTTGCATTGGCTTCCTGAAATGCACATCTGGATCTTCGGCTGGCTCTTTGATTTAGCAGGAAGAGCCAGGGAGGATTGCCTGGTATGGTCTGTTTGGGGGGGATTTTGTGCTGCCTCCCAGTTAAAAAATGTGAGGTTGTCCCCAGAAGCTGCTGCTGTTCCTGGTCTTAGCTTTCATGGAGCTCATGAAAAGGACAGGGAATTTAGAACAGAGCCATACCACCAAATGTAACTTCAGCAAAATATGCCAATAAAAAATTGACTAAAAAGTTTGTCTCTGGTAATTTTTTTTACTTCTGCGTTAGTTTAGGCAGGCCTTGTAGTCAAGCTCTGCTATCGGCTGATCAGCAAATTCCAACCCCACCCATATCAGCTGATCTGATTTCTATGGACTCAATTGGCAACTCTAAAATAAGGCGCATTAATTAAACGTAGCTTCCGTCTCTCTGCTTGCTTGGCTGCTTCCACTGCACGCTGCTTGCAACCCACCTCCTCCCTCAGCTCCTCCTTAAACTTGTGTTTAACTTAATCAGTGTCATTCTGTTGTTACTGATGCATGCTCTGTTCTCAATAGGGGGATTTTGTGCTGCTCTCCCAATTAAAAAAAATGGGAGGTTGTCCCCAGAAGATGCTGCTGTTCCCGGTCATAGCTTTCATGGAGCTCATGAAAAGGATGGGGAATTTAGAACAGAGCCATATCGCCAAATGTTACTTCAGCGAAATATGCCAATAAAAAATTGTCCAAAAGTTTGTCTCTGGTAATTGTTTTTTTACTTAAGTGGTCCTGACTGAAATTAAAGAGAGTCAATTTTTTCTTGATTTTCTTAAATAATCCAAAAAGAACAATAAACTTATCACTGCAGATTGTAACTTTGGCACAATTGTCTAAAATGTAATTTTATATTACAGCACATTACATCACACATCCTCAGAAATAACACAGTGTCATGACATGGGCCCCCAAATCTTCATCCAACCCACCACACCCCCAACTCCATCAAGGACATCTGAGTATGTATGGCCTATTGTTGGTCTGTTGTCAGGTGTTGTCAGATAAGTATGTCAGTTGTTCTTGAAACTTTCAGTATTTTTCCTGAATTAAAAGTAAAAGCAGCATTAAAGTGAAATACAAATCAGAGGTCGCATTAACCAAAACTTTTTCATCATTGATGGAATTTTTTTTAGCAGTGAAGGAAAAATCCGAAGACCGTCCATCATTTTGACAGATTACACTGAGGATGATGTAACTTGTAACTGTAATTCCCAACCCTGTCCAGTTGGTGATGAGTGTGCTCCAGTGTGGCAGCAGAGAATATTCTCCAGAATAAAGTGAAAATTATGCATTTGATTACACACAGACGAGCACCCAGTCCATTTTATAATAATAAAGTTATAATACTTATACTTACATAATTAAATTTTTAATCCAGTTTGTTTTGTTTCAAATTGTGGCTGTCATAAAAACTTGATGGATTCATTCAAACATACATAATAAAGAACAGCAAAATGCTCCTCTCTAGAGTTATTTTTCTTGCTGATTATCAAGTTTATGTTCAACGAATCTTGACATTGTTTGCAACACTGATTGAACTGATTAAGACGTGATACAGATTTCGGTAGGCTAATGTATCTTTCAACATATTTTCTGATGTTCACTCATGTTTTTTTTTTGTTCTGTAGTAGTAGTAAAGAAGAAGGGATGATCATGTTCAATCACAATCAACTGTTCAAGATGAAAACTGAAAAGTGACGCACAGTCTTTGTTCAACCTTCTTTTCATAATATAAATAAATTCATAACCTAGGTCCATTTGCTTATCCTGCAAGTTCATGAATAAAAGTGAAAATGTGAATGAAAATAGAAGCTGTTAAATGTCTTATTATCATTAAAATATAAAAATTAAAATGATGGGTAATAATTGATTATGACAGAATTTTTTACAATCCTGTCCATCAAAATGAACCCGCATTGCGCCGGGTATATGATAGGGCCCTATATCTTATATTTAACCAATACTTAGGTATCAGACACAATGACAAATTTCAGCCTGTTAAGATCAGGCGGTTCTTTGTGGGTACATAAGTGCTGACTACCCAGTGATTGCCCGGACCTCACAGCTCTAAAAACATCAAAGCTAATTTTAAATAGGCTCTATCTTTATAAATAACCTGCAGATTTTAAGTTTAAACAACTACATTTTTGTCTGAAAACTCTTAAAAACGACATTCTGTGAAACGACAACATTAGTATTTCTAAAATAAGAAATTAGTTTTCTCCTCTGCATTGCTGCTCGCTAGGAAAATGCTGCCTGTCTAGAACACGCAGAGACAAGCAGAATGATAAAAAACGATGAACAGTCCCAGTGCTAATATTGGTGAACTATCAGCACTCCTGGAACTCCTCCAAAAAAGGACCAAAATTAACTGTTGTATACAGGATATATAATTTCAATTATGTAATTTGAATAAATTATAAAAGGGCATTTCACACTGAGCTTTAACTCGGGTTATTGTCATTCTAAACCCCACTTTTAACCCTGGGTAAAGGAATATTTTACACTTATAATTTAAAAGCAGTGTTAGAACAGCTTTTTACTCAGTGTTATAAAACCCTTCTGTAAAGTAGGGTTAGCACTGCTTTTGTAGAAAACTGGTACAGTATTAAATGATGCAGTGTTTAAATGTTAAGGCTACGTGCTTAGCAACCAACAGACAATTGCGTGCCTCATATTCACGTGCTTTGGACAGTCATGGAAACACCGCTCACAATGCACACTGACACCACAAATATGCAAATAAGGATGATAATCCATGGATTAGGAATGTACAGTGTGAAAAGTCAACGCAGTGTGAAATGTGAAGCAAGATAACCCAAGATTCCGTTTACCCAGGATTTGGAATGACCCAGGGTTAACTTGCCCAATTGTAAATTACATAAATAAATAAATAAATAACCCACAATATAGACACTTCCATATATGTTTTGAGCAATGACAAACCCTGATCAACCCTGTAATATTCAATGTTATTACATGCAACTTTACAAAATTTCCTGTCCACGCATGCATAAGTCAAATCTGTCCATTCTAGTTAGGGACATGTGCAAAACGTTGATAGCGGACATATCCGGTCCGTAGGAGGGCAATGGCGCTGCAAGCGAGACGTTGAGTGGGGTATCCGGTGTTACTGGCTACTTGAGGCGAGCACATGGGAGGATACTTCTTATCTTCATGGAATATTTCAGTATTTATTACAATAGATTCATGCACATCTTTATTATATATATATGAAGAGTTTGGTTCCAAAACGCTATAAATCCATTTTGATTAATTTGAGTAAAAATGTGTTTTCTTTACCAAGAAAGCGGCAAGATGAAAACCACTACTTTGTTTTAAACTTTTACATAGCATCTTTTGTTCATAAAAACATTAAAAATTCAAATCTAGATTTTGATTTTCAAAGGTTTATTATAAAAACTGATTATTTTTTCCCCAAAATGCAATAAATCCATGGGGATTGCATTTTTTTTCAAAATGCAATTAATCCATCAATATAGAAGTTATTTTTCATATTGAAAATACACAACAAAGTAAGTTGATCCACGTATATGACAGCCTCTGAACTTTGTCAATACTAATCTTATATACAGGCATATGACTAAAAATACATTCAGTCGTCACTCCAAAAATGAATATCAGTAAAATTGATACAAAATTTGGGACCAAAAATTACTCAGACACTTTGACCTGACCATATTTTGCTTTAGTACTATCTGATATAATCATGTTTTTTTTTTGTTTTTTTAATAATAATGACGTGCACGGATTAATATATTATAATAAATAATGAAATATTCCATGAAAATAAGAATTGTCAATTTTGATTTCATGGTGACTTTAATGTATGAAATAATATATGTTCAGTATTTTTTTTTTTTTTTTTTTTTTTTTTGTAGCAGTAAGATGGATTATGCACAAAATTACCATACATGATGAAATCAAATTCACTAATTATCTGAATTTAAATTAAATCCTAATTTACATTAGTGTTAGCAGGAACTATTGGCTCATTGCATCTATTTCTGTGCTTAATGGCCCCAGATTGTGTAAATGGTCTGTTTGAGGGGCTGTGACAATAGCCAGCAGCTTGTGATTGGACAAGATCATGATATTCCAGTGGCTTTTTGCCAGAACTTTGAATTAGTGGTGTGGTTCTGTTTCTAGTTGTTCAGATGGGGCTGCAGTAAGCAATGAATACAGACACCTGATAAACACAGGGCCATAACCATTTTCACTTCAACATAAAGGTTTTCCTATGGAGCTTTCCGCTCCTTCCCGTCCATTCCGTCCACAGTTTAATTGTTAGTGTAACTGATTGATTTATTGCTTCAGTAGCCAAATTGAAATTTTCCTATAAAATGCCATCTGTCTCTTTTCCAAAACTCCTTGTCATTCGGAACTTCAGTCTTTAATCGGATTGAGCTGTTAATTTCATTTTGCAATAAACTAAGCATGATATTCCCAGTACTGTTAACTGTAATCAAATCAAAACAGCTTCATATGCCATATAGATATTAGGCAGGAGATGACAATTTTGTTCTTTCTGTTTGGAAAACACACACACACTGGATGAGAATGAGTGTAGTTTTGGGCTAGAGGACAGGTCTGAGTAAACGGATGGATTTGTGTGTTAATGCACGGCTGCGCTGGGAGAGTAATGAGGTGTAGCATATCAGACTAAGTGGCTAATGGGCTGTGAAGTCATTAGTGCAGTGCCGCCCACTCACTTTCTCTCTGCTTCACTCTCTTTCATTGCCTGTCATACTATCCCCACATATTTGCTAGTTTTGTGTTTTTTTGTATCTGTTCTCTGTCATATGATACACTAATACAGTCATTGTAAAATGCATTTATATCACATGTTAGGGTGAATCTCATGAAACCTGTCCATATCCAGGTCAAATTTCTTCTTCTGTTAATTTTGGTGTGAAATGTGACACTATGGCTACATTCACATTGTCAGTTCAAATCCGATTATTTGTGTATCCGATTGTAATCTGATCTAAAATTATTGATGTCAACATTGTGTATTGCAATATCTGCATTGGTTTCTATCATAATAATATTGCGTTGGTAGGTATACGTTTAAAACAACAACAAGAACAAATGCAACATTGAGAGGTTTGCATTACAGATGTAATACTCAGGAATTGCAGGTAAGGTACTCAGGTGAGTAGTCAGCTAGGTTGGTGCGTACTTGTGGTACCACCAGAGGGAGCAATCTCCTAAATACTAACTTGGACTGTTGCTTCGTTGGTTACTTCCTGCCTTACTCCAGTATAAATAGCCATGCATTTTCAAAGCTGCTTTGCGAGGTATTGTCAGCTTATCACTGCCTTTCCTGAGCATTTTTCATTGCCTGTCCATTGCCTATTCATTGCCTTATTGTTATGGCCATTGTGCTTGCCTTATTGGATTTTTGCCTTTTGGATTATCGTTTTTGATCTAGTTGCCTGATTGGACCGATTACTTGTCTCTGTTTAACCTGCCTACCTTATCAACTATGTCTCTGACTTGTGTATTGGAGTTGTTCGCTGAGATTAAATAAACTTCTAGCATTTACAAACCCGATTCCAAAAAAGTTGGGACACTGTACAAATTGTGAAGAAAAAAAAAACAGAATGCAATGATGTGGAAGTTTCAAATTTCAATATTTTATTCAGAATACAACATAGATGACATATAATGTTTAAACTGAGAAAATGTATCTTTTTAAGGGAAAAATGAGTTGATTTTAAATTTCATGGCATCAACACAGCTGAAAAAAGTTGGGACAAGGCCATGTTTACCACTGTGTGGCATCCCCTCTTGTTTTTATAACAGTCTGCAAACGTCTGGGGACTGAGGAGACAAGTTGCTCAAATTTAGGAATAGGAATGCTGTCCCATTCTTGTCTAATACAGGCTTCTAGTTGCTCAACTGTCTTAGGTCTTCTTTGTCGCATCTTCCTCTTTATGATGCGCCAAATGTTTTCTATGGGTGAAAGATCTGGACTGCAAGCAGGCCATTTCAGTACCCGGATCCTTCTTCTACACAGCCATGATGTTGTAATTGATGCAGTATGTGGTCTGCCATTGTCATGTTGGAAAATGCAAGGTCTTCCCTGAAAGAGACGACATATGGATGGGAGCATATGTTGTTCTAGAACTTGGATATACCTTTCAGCATTAATGGTGCCTTTCCAGATGTGTAAGCTGCCCATGCCACACGCACTCATGCAACCCCATACCATCAGAGATGCAGGCTTCTGAACTGAGCGCTGATAATAACCTGGGTGGTCCTTGTCCTCTTTAGTCCGGATGACATGGCATCCCAGTTTTCCAAAAAGAACTTCCAATTTTGATTCGTCTGACCACAGAACAGTTTTCCATGTTGCCACAGTCCATTTTAAATGAGCCTTGGCCCAGAGAAAACGCCTGTGCTTCTGGATCATGTTTAGAAATGGCTTCTTTTTTGACCTATAGAGTTTTAGCCAGCAACAGCGAATGGCACAGTGGATTGTGTTCACCGACAATGTTTTCTGGAAGTATTCCTGAGCCCATGTTGTAATTTCCATTACAGTAGCATTCCTGTATGTGATGCAGTGCCGTCTAAGGGCCCGAAGGTCACGGGCATCCAGTATGGTTTTCCGGCCTTGACCCTTACGCACAGAGATTGTTCCAGATTCTCTGAATCTTTGGATGATATTATGCACTGTAGATGATGATAACTTCAAACTCTTTGCAATTTTTCTCTGAAAAACTCCTTTCTGATATTGCTCCACTATTTTTCGCCGCAGCATTGGGGGAATTGGTGATCCTCTGCCCATCTTGACTTCTGAGAGACACTGCCACTCTGAGAGGCTCTTTTTATACCCAATCATGTTGCCAATTGACCTAATAAGTTGCAAATTGGTCCTCCAGCTGTTCCTTATATGTACATTTAACTTTTCCAGCCTCTTATTGCTACCTGTCCCAACTTTTTTGGAATGTGTAGCTCTCATGATATCCAAAATGAGCCAATATTTGGCATGACATTTCACAATGTCTCACTTTCAACATTTGATATGTTATCTAGATTCTATTGTGAATACAATATAAGTTTATGAGATTTGTAAATTATTGCATTCCTTTTTTATTCACAATTTGTACAGTGTCCCAACTTTTTTGGAATCGGGTTTGTAGATTCTATTTTGCCTCCATGTCAAGTCTCTCACACTTAGGGGGCTTTAACACTGGCAGTTTAGTTTGAAACGGGGCGCGGTTCGCATGAAAAATCGCTAATGTGAAAGCTGTCATGCGAACCAAGGTGTGCACCAGGGTACCGAACCCGAGACTACCTGAAGGAGGTGGTCTGAGTTCAGTTGCACTCAAACTGTGCCATGGTTCGCGTGAATATGAAAGCAACACAGACTCGGGTGCTCACTTGTTCAGGAAGTAATGTAACCTGCGGATGCGTTTTTGCCTACTGTAATGTATTTACTTAAATAAAGCACATGTAAGAGATGATAGTGTTGGTGATTTATCTTGGATTCGAGCAGGATATGCCTGAAGTGTATTCGCGGTTTGTGAGTGCAATCAGAGTGGCAAATGAAAGGCAATCAGCTGTCTCCTCAAAACAGCCTGCTTGCAAACAGCGGAAAACCATCTACATGCGGCGCACATACAGTAAACACAAGTGTCATTTACTCTACTGCACATAATAGCACCAAATTAATAAAAAACACATTTTATCATGTTTCTAGCATGCGCTGTGCACGTCTGTGATGACGTAAGATGAACGCAAATGCACCAGGGTTTGAAGGAATCAATTTGACTGTGAAACCAGACCAACGCTGCGGGAAGCAGTGGGAACAATCGCGCCCGGGCTCGGACCGCGGCAAACGAGCCCAGTGTGAAAGCCCCCTTAAACAATCACACACCTTTGTACCATTCCTGAAACGGTTCCTGTTCAACACACCTGTCATTTCCAAGGTGTTTGCTTTTTCATTTTACCATGTTCATGTACAAGCTTACTGATGTTGGTACGGCGCTCTCAGAGAAAAACAGTTTGAAGAGACTTGTGGGAATATTTAAGTCAACAGGACTCATCAGTGGCATCTGGTCCCTGTAAAAACAACAAAGCAACTGTGAACATGCTGATATCGGGAACAACTAGGGCTGTACGATTTGGGGGGAAAAAAGTCTAATTGTGCATGAAAAACAGCAGTTCACTAGATAGTGTGCAAGAACTTTTTCCGGGCTTAAAGGTGCCCTAGAATCAAAAATTGAATTTACCTTGGCATAATTGAATAACAAGACTTCAGTACATGGAAAAGACATACATTGAGTTTCAAACTCCGAAGAACAGGCGAATCTCAACATTACACCGACTGTTACGTAACAGTCAGGATCATTAATATGTACGCCCCCAATATTTGCATATGCCAGCCCATGTTCAAGGCATTACACAAGCCAGTATTAACATCTGGAGCAGCACAGCTGAATCATCAGACTAGGTAAGCAAGCAAGGACAATAGCAAAAAATGGCAGATGGAGCAATAATAACTGACATGATCCATGATAACATGACATTTTTAGTGATATTTGTAAATTGTCTTTCTAAATGTTTCGTTAGCATGTTATTAATGTACTGTTAAATGTGGTTAAAGTTACCATCGTTTATTACTGTATTAACGGAGACAAGAGAGCCATCTTTATTTTAATTTTTAAACACTTGCAGTCTGTATAATTCATAAACACAACTTCATTCTTTATAAATTTCTCCAATAGTGTGTAATGTTAGCTTTAACCACGGAGCACAGCCTCAAACTCATTCAGAATCAAATGTAAACATCCAAATAAATACTATACTCATATGATCCGACGCATGCATGCATGACGAACATTTTGTAAAGATCCATTTGAGGGTTATATTAGCTGTGTGAACTTTGTTTATGCACTGTATTATAGTCGCGAGATTTAAAGGGGCCGCAGCCTGAATCGGTGCATAGTTAACGATGCCCCAAAATAGGCAGTTAAAAACATTAATTAAAAAAAAATCTATGGGGTATTTTGAGCTGAAACTTCACAGACACATTCAGGGGACACCTTAGACTTATATTACATCTTGTGAAAGAACGTTCTAGGGCACCTTTAAGGCCAAAGGAGTACTTTGAAAGGCTTGTGTGCTCAGCTGTTTACGGGATGAAGGCCCTATCGCGCCTTAAGACAACTTTTATTTTCTTTCACACACAGCACAGAGAAACAACTTTCTAATAAAGCGACCAAACTGCCTTGTCAAGTGATTGACGAAACTGTCCATGACTTTTTATCTTTTTTAAACTGAAATGAAAGGCAATGAGGATAAACATTCAGAGCCACGATGTATAGAACACCACACAAAGATCTAAAAGAAAATGAATAAAAACATTTTGTATCAATAAACCTAAAAAATATATAAATAACTGCAGACATTTCACATGTCTGCAAATCAAATTAAATCGAATAAATTGCCTGTGCAAGCAAGCTTTAAATGGTCTACAGCACAACGTTGATGCACCAAAAAACAATCAAAAATGAATTTACAGAATTGAATTAGAACAGAATATACTGTTCTAAAAAAAAGAAAGTCATAATCAAGTCACATGTGCAAAATGCCTAAAGTGCAGGCGAACGTATATTCAAAACACAAGCCACAAATAGTTAAATTAGATAACCCAGAGTGATCAATAAATAAATTAAAATTAAAGAAATTATTAAAATAATGAAAGTAGCCTATAGCCAGAATTGTCAACTTTGTCTTTTTAACTGCAGACACAATAAACTCTAAACTGAAGTGGCAGTCTTTTTAGGTAAATGTTCACAGCATCCAAAAATCTAATTAGAACTGGCTGAAATGTTTTGAAATCACTTATTTCAAAACGAATAAAGAATCATGGAAAGTGAAACTTAACTCTGTCACAGGGGTAGTTCGATTTATTCAACATGCACATTAAAAATATTGGTAACACTTTACATTAAGGTTCCCTTTGTAAAGGGTTTATAAAGGTGTTTGTTAATGAATAATAAGTCATTTATAAATGCATTTTAAATCATTAATAATGCAATTATAACTGCATGAATAAAAAGGGCGACTTTAATGCAATACCTGCCAAATAGTGAGCCGTTTTTAACTCACATGTTATAAATGCTTAATAAATGTATTTATTAACACTTATTTAAGATAATATACTTATTAACCTGAATCCTGGTATAATTCATGCAGTTATAACTGCATTATTAATAATCCATTTGTAAATGATTTATTACTCATTAACAAACAGCTTTATAAACCCTTTTCAAAGGGCACCTTAATGTAAAGTTACCAAAATATTTATCGAAAGCTGCTTTCTTTTCACCTTTTTATTTACACCATTATCATAATAGGCTGTATATTAACTTATTGGGAGAAAACCGGTAGGTCTATGTAAAATCAGATATCGAGCACCCCCATATCTCGTTTCATAACACATCTGCGAAGATTCGACTGTGAGATTGGTAGTCGAATCAGGCTCCTCCTATTGAAGCATCGAATCGTTGACTATTCAGGGTCACCCCTAATTAATATGTAAATTTAATAATAATTTGAAATTGGAGTCAGATTAAGCACAGAGCTAGATCAAATTTAAACTTAATTCTAATAAATTAAGTAAACTTTATAGAAGCGCAGGTAAAAGACCTACATGGATTACACCTTCACCCACGCCGCTGGATTCCATTATTGGGCCAATGGGTGGTCCTTACACCCTTCTTGGTCAGGTCTGTGAGGGGACAGGCTATGGAGGAGCAGTTAGGAATAAAGAATCGGTAATAGCCCACCAACTCAAGAAAGGCACGTACCTGGGTCTTGGTGGTAGGTGGGTTGAATTGCCTCACTACTTCTACTTTCTGTTCTTTTGGCTTGATGAGTCCAGCCCACTGTAGTTCCATCAAGACTTCCTTCAGCCGATCCAGGTGGTCCTCCCAAAGCACAGAGTGAATTACCCCATGCAGACCAAAGGGTAGGGCCCAATATTGCCAGTGCCCCCCGGCAGGCAGTCTTTTGTGAGGTCGAGCATTGAGATGTAGCAGGCCCTGCCGAGGCATTCCACCAACTCATCCACTCTGGGCATGGGGTAATTATCAAATTGGGACACCTTGTTCAGCTATAGAAAGTCGCTGCAGAACTGGTGAGTTTCCATCCTTTTATGTCGGATATGTTTTATAAATATGTTTATTTTTGTGCAACAAAATGTTTTTCAAGCAAATGAAGGGAAAAACAGCAGTCTGTGGAAGAATAACAGTGACGCGCCTCTGACAGGTGCACCTGTCAGATGAGCTCTGGCTTCTGAATGGTCCAGACCGCTGTACATAATTAAAAATGCCTCTAATATGTGCACATGTGGAAGATAAACAGCACACACATTGGAATCGTCTTGGCATTGGTTAAAAGTTTTGTCCATCAAGATTTACTACACTGCTCAAAAAAATTTAAAAAACACATTTTAATCAGAGAATAGCATCAAGTCAGTTAAACTCGTGGGATATTGATCTGGTCAGTTAAGTCGCAGAGCGGGTTGTTAATCAGTTTTGGCTGCTTTGGTGCACTAGATGGGTAACAATGAGATGACCCCCAAAACAGGAATGGTTTTACAGGTGGAGGCCACTGACATTTTTTTCCTTCCATTTTCTTTTCTGACTGTTTTTCACTAGTTTTGCATTTCGCTAGAGTCAGTGTCACTACTGGTAGTATGAAGTGATACCTGGACCCTTCAGAGGTTGCACAGGCAATCCAACTCCTCCAGGATGACACATCAATATGTGCCATTGCCAGAAGGTTTGCTGTGTCTCCCAGCACAGTCTCAAGAGCATTGAGGAGATTCAAGGAGACAGGCAGTTATTCTAGGAGAGCAGGAAAGTGCCATAGAAGGCCCGACGTTCTCTAGTGGGCCCTGTGCTCACTGCCCGGCACCATGGAGCTCGATTGGCATTTTTCATTGAACACCATAATTGGCAGGTCCACCACTGACGCCCTGTGCTTTTCACAGATGAGAGCAGGTTCACTCTGAGCACGTGACAGACGTGAAAGGGTCTGGAGAAGCCGTTGAGAACATTATGCAGCCTGTAACATCGTTCAGCATGACCGGTTTGGTGGTGGGTCAGTGATGGCATATCCATGGAGGGACGCACAGACCTCTACAGGCTAGACAATGGCACCCTGACTGCCATTAGGTACCAGGATGAAATCCTTGGACCCATTGTAAGACCCTACATTGGTGCATTGAGTCCTAGGTTCCTCCAGGCATGAAAATGCCTGGCCTCATGTGGCGAGAGTATGCAGGCAGTTCCTGGAGGATATAGGAATTGATACCATTGAATGGCCCCCTTGCTCGCTTGACCTAAATCCAATAGAACACCTCTGGGACATTATGTTTCGGTCCATCTGACACCACCAGGTTGCACCTCAGACATTGCAACATTGTAGCCTATCCACCATTAACCACCAACAATCGCAATAAGCTCTGTGTTTTGTTACTTTCAATAAGAAACAAAGTGTCATCCTTTAAATTATGTCCACGAAATAATGTCACGGAGTGATCATCTCTTCCTCTTTAATACTAGTTACAGAATAAACATGAAAGAACATCTGAAGGTATGTTGAAAGATACAGTACAACTTACTGAAATGGTCATATCTCATTTAATCGCTCAATCAGTGTTTCAATGGCGGAAAGACATCAATGAAAGCTTGTAAACAAAATGTCATAGCATTTACCTTAGAAAAGCCATTCAGTGTCCAAAGTTTGTTAGTTTGCTAGAGAAATTAACTCTTTTGCTTAATATATGCACTGTATTAGCCTATACATTACATTTACATTTAGTCATTTAGCAGACACATTTATCCAAAGCGACTTACAAATGAGAATAGTAGAATCAATCAAAACAACATGAGAACAACAGTAGGTAAGTGCTGTGTGAAGTCACAGTTATGACAGTAACGTGCTCTAGCAAGGATTTTTTTTTTTTTTTTTTTTTTAAATACACAAATAGATGGAAGAAGAATAGAAATCAAGGTAAGTGCTACTATTACTGGGTCAAGTGCTGACGAAAAAGATATGTCTTTAGCATTTTTTTTGAAAATGGCTAGAGACTCAGCTGCTCGGATAGAGCATGGTAGGTCATTCCACCAGCCAGGAACAGACCCGGAGAAGGTCTGTGAGAGTGATTTTGTGCCCCTTTGTGATGGCACCACAAGGCGCTGTTCACTGGCAGAACACAAGTTTCTGGAGGGCGCATACGTCTGAAGTAGTGAGTTAAGGTATAGCGGTTCATTGAAGACCAGTCTTGCTGCAGCATTCTGGATCAGTTTTAGAGGCTTGACAGTGCATGCTGGAAGGCCAGCCAAGAGAGCATTACAATAGTCCAGTCTAGATAGAACAAGAGCTTGGACAAGAATTTGTGTGGAATGCTCTGTGAAGCTTAAACAATCATCCATCACCACTCCAAGGTTCCTTGCTGTCCTGGAAGGAGTAATGGTTGATGACCCAAGTTGAATTGAAAGGTTATGATGAAGTGTTGGGTTGGCACCGACCACAAGCAGTTCCGTCTTTGCAAGGTTGAGTTGAAGGTGGTGGTCCTTCATCCAGGCAGAAATGGCTGTCAGGCAGGCTGTGATGCGACCAGCAACCGTCGGATCATCTGGTTGGAATGAGAGGTAGAGTTGTGTGTCATCAGCATAACAGTGATAGGAAAAACCATGTTCCTGAATGACAGATCCTAGTGATGACATGTAGATGGAGAAGAGAAGTGGTCCAAGTACGGAGCCCTGAGGTACCCCAGTAGCAAGATGATGTGACTTGGACACCTCACCTCTCCAAGATACCCTGAAGGACCTACCTAAGAGGTAAGACTTGAACCACTGGAGTGCGGTTCCTGAGATGCCCTTTGACATGAGTGTTGACAGGAGGATCTGGTGGTTAACTGTGTCAAAAGCAGCAGACAGATCCAGCAAGATGAGTGCTGATGATTTTTGAAGTCGCTCGTGCCAGTCTCAGGGCTTCAGTGACTGAGAGCAAGGCAGTTTCAGTTAAGTGGCCACTCTTGAAACCAGACTGGTGGTTGTCCAGGAGGTTGTTCTGTGTGAGATAAGTAGACAGTTGGTTGAATACAACTCTTAGCAATGAAAGGAAGAAGGGATACTGGTCTGTAGTTTTCTAAAAAAGTGCTGGATTCAGAGTGGGTTTTTTAAGCAGTGGGGTAATCCTAGCCTGCTTAAAGGCTGTGGGAAATGTTCCAGTGTGAAGGGAAGAATTGATAATGTGAGTGAGTGCAGGTAGAATTGAGGAGGAGATGGCCTGTAGAAGATGAGTGGGGATAGGCTCTAGCGGACAGGTAGTAGGGTGACTGGAAAGGATGAGTTTTGAAACATCTGCCTCAGAAAGCTTGGCGAATGAGGGGAAAATTTCTGTGTTTTCCGTTAAGTTGTTATTGTAAGTGTGTGGTGTAGAGAATTGGCCGCTGATGGTTGTTATTTTATGTGTGAAGAATGTGGCAAAGTCATCAGCTGTAAGAGCTGATATAAGAGCTGTAAGAGCCTATACAATCATTATATTTTACTTAACCTTTTAGCGATGTCCTGATTAGACTATTTAATGTATGTTTAAATAAATCTGTTGTGAAAATTACAGCATAGAAATGATTATATTTCAACAACAAATTGGAGTAAAAACATTTAGAAGTTATTGCAAAAACTGCCTTAGGTGCAGCTTACATGTTTGCATAGGCCTACAATTTGTTATTTGAGTGTTGATTTTTTTTTATCTAAAAATAAAAAGCAATTGAATTTAGACTAATAGTTTGGGCTCATTTGTTAACCTTTAATATTATAGTAGCATAATGTTCAAGTAAGGGCTCCCTACATAGTTTATAGCATTAGCAGAGATATTTTTTTTATCCTTAAGAAACTTTTAGTTATAATTTAATTTAATATATTTAAAGACAAAAACACAATTTGTTTAGTAAACAACTGTTTGATAATAAAAAAAGCAATTTTATGTTTAGTTTTCTCCCCACCTGCTGTACTGAAAACTGTACCGAACCGTGACTTCAAAACCGAGGTACTTACCAAACCATGAGTTTTGTGTACCGTTACACCCCTAGTACATGCTCAATCAGACTTTAGTGTGGGGATGCTTGGCCCTCCCAGGCTACTTTGGCTACATCTAACAGCCCTTGTGGTTGCCACCCGAACAGTAACTCGAAGAGAGTTAATCCAGCAGAGGCCTGGGGAACCTCCTGGACCCCAAACAGCATATATGGGATCATGAGGTCCCAATCGCATCAGTCTTCGGCTACCAACTGCCATGGGATACCGGGTGGCATAATCCATGACCCCACACTTATTTTGTCAACGGCCCCTCAAGGTCCATCCTGATGCTTTTAAAGGGCACCTCTATGATGGACAGTTGGGTCAGGGGGCTGGGGGTGGTTTCTGTGGGGTGGTACATTGACACATGTCGCAACTTTTACAGAAACGCCTCAGCTCTGCATTTATTCCTGGCCAGTGGAACCAATACCTGATCCGCTGGAGAGTGCTCTCTGGACCCAGATGCCATAGCAGTGGATGAGAGTGAACAAGGGTCAGAATCATTTGCATCTTGGTATGGAGAACCACCAGCAGATGCTTTTCCTCACCCCTCCTAATTGCCATGCAGTAGAGCAGACCATTTTCCACTATGAAGTGTAGTGTTGGATGCGGGGGGTTGGCGGTCTTCTCCATTAATTACTCTGACCAGATCCCAGGAGTTATTAAGACTTCTCTCTTCTCTGCCAAACAAACCTCCTGATGTTTCCTGCTTAAACAGATCAGAGTACACATTTAACTGGGAGGCATCTGAGTTACCCTCTCCTTTCTGGTGCCCCAGAGGGTATAGCATGGTGCACAATACAGCCTGCCAGCCACGCCCATGCATTCAGTGAGTTCAAATTTGGAACACAACTTGGTTAGACATCTGGCTTTGATTTTATAGCAACTGTAGAGTCCAAATTATTTTGTAAAATATGTTTTATATATTTTGTATAAAATAAAAAATATTTAGTACAGTACATTTGTTTTACATTAAATTTTAACTTGTAAAACTTCAGCAGTAATCTACTGAGTGTCTTTTTTAAAACGAGACCCACCTTGGGTTTATATTTCAAAGCAATCATGAGCTACAAGCATTTAAGTTTATATAGGACATTTTCAAATCTATGTTCAATAAGGGGGTGACAGTTGAAGAAAAATAGCAATATTATTTAAGATAAAAAGTATAAATACCTTAAAATACATCTAGAATTAAGTGTGTTCAAGGTCCTTTTATTAGCATAGAGTTTAGTATGTCCACACTTCACAAGGGAACAGACAACTGAAGACAAACTGCTTCCTGCAGAATAAGAGCAGCTTCTAAGAGGACAATGGGTTTCCCTTCAGATAGTGCTAATTAAAGGGATGGTTCACTGTTTTTTTTCTAGGCTTGATTGTGTTTATGGGGCGCAGTTTAACATGTCTTAATGCTTAGTTAAAAAAAAAAAAATGCCGTAATTTTCATATATTTTGCCTTTATTCTACACCTCTGTTTTCCCTCCCTAAAAACGCTTTGTAAATTTCCTGGTTTTATTTCCTCCCTCAGAAATACCCAATGGGCTCAGATTGGTTAGCTGGCCCAGTGTATTTTGATTTGCTGTCTGGAACATGTTGTCACGATTCACATTGTCTGGAAACACTACATCCCTTACAATTACGGGCAAAAGTTGCTTGTGCTTCGTTGGAAATGTAAATAATGGTGTCAGTATTGCCATACCAATTTGAGCCCGAATCAGACCCAGATAGTAATGAAGAGGGTCAGCAGAACCTCTGCAAGTATGGCTTTTAAAGGACATTTATGAATGGTAAGTATTTTTGTTTGTATTTGGGTCAAAGTGTTTAGATATGCTGTCAATTGTAAATGTTACTGCTGTTTATGTTAGCTTTCGATATACGGTGTTATCCTGATTAAAGCTTTACTGTAGCTGAATACATGACTGAGTAGTAGCATTTTTGTAAAGGTATTGTTTAAAGTGCCCTTATTATGCCTTTTTTTAAGGTTCCTAATATTGTTTTGGGAGTCTCCCACAACAGGTTTACATGCACGCAAGGTCAAAAAACACTTTTGTTTTCTCATAATATACATTTAATTTCACCTGAGTTTTTAATATTTTGTAAACGATTCGTTAGAAGCAGTTCAAAGAATCAGTCTCTCTAAAGTAAGTAAGTAAGTAAAGTTTATTTATAGAGCGCTTTTCACAGATACAATCACAAAGTGCTTTACAAAGTAAAACGTACTCGGTTACTAACGTAACCTCGGTTCCCTGAGATACGGAACGAGTACTGCGTATGGGGAAAAGTCTCCCTTTTTCCCCGTCACTGAAGCCTTTTTCAATAACGCAGTGTAACTGCATCGTCATTGGTTCACTCATAGACAAGTTGTTGAACCAATGACGGCGCGGCATAGCTGCGCGACCTATGGCGAGAGAGCGCGCAAACTTTCCCGCCGAAATGGGCGGGGTAAAGGGCTATATAAGCAGGCGTTTCGCCATAGGATTTCAGGCCAATCGACTGAAGCGACGACACTGAAGCCGCAGCCTCGTGGCACGGCAAGTAACGCAGTACTCGTTCTGTATCTCAGGGAACCGAGGTTACGTTAGTAACCGAGTACGTTCCCTTTCGATACTTCACTCGTACTGCGTATGGGGAACGAATTCAACCGCGCCGTACCACGGCAGGGAACGACATAACTTGTTTTGGACACCGAGAGGGGACCAAGAGAGCAAGTAAGAAGGCAAAGCCGTCGTAAACCCTTGTTACACTACAAGAGGAGATGACTCCTGATCGGCGAGAGGCGGAACTCGAAGAGGCCGCTTGGTTACACCGAGAGGACCCGGGCTTGTAAGGCCGGAACGTCCAGATGACAAAATCTGACAAAAGTGGACGGCGAGGACCAGCCGGCCGCCTCACAGATGTCTTTAATGGAAACTCCATTAGACCAGGCCCAGGAGGAAGCCATTCCTCTAGTGGAATGGGCCCTAACTCCTAAGGGGCATTGAATGTCCAGGGAGGAGTAACAGAGATTAATCGCGTCGACTATCCAACGCGAGAGACGTTGCTTTGAGACCGAAGACCCTTTGGTGCGGCCACCAAAACAGACAAAGAGCTGATCTGATTGCCTGAAAGGCTGTGATCGCTCTACATAGGTCCTCAATGCCCTGACAGGGCAGAGTAACTTCAGCTCCTGTTCATCCGCGGAGGGAGGAAGAGCAGAGAGCGAAATGACCTGAGCTCTAGACGGAGTAGAGAGCACCTTGGGGACGTAGCCATGCCTAGGTTTCAGCACGACCTTAGAATCATTAGGCCCAAATTCGAGGCACGTAGGGCTCACAGAGAGGGCCTGCAAATCGCCAACACGCTTGACCGATGCTAGTGCAAGTAGCAGAGCGGTTTTCAGGGTTAAAGGCCTGAGGTCAGCTGAACTCAGCGGCTCGAAGGGGTTTCCTTTGAGAGCCCTAAGGACCAAAGAAAGGTCCCAAGTGGGAACAGTAAGGGGACGAGGAGGATTTAATCGCCTCGAACCCCTTAAGAAACGAACCACAAGGTTGTTCCGACCCACTGACTGGCCAGCGATAGGAGCATGAAACGCTGAGTTGGCTGCTACGTATACTTTGAGCGTTGAAGGGGCGCGCCCCAGATCCAAACGCTCTTGGAGGAAGGACAGTATCGGTGATACGTCACACTCCACGGGGTCTATGTTGCGTGTGGAACACCAATCAACAAAGACCGACCATTTCTGGGCGTAGAGGCGTCTCGTGGACGGGGCTCTCGCCTGAGATATGGTCTCTAGTACGTCCCTGGGAAGGTCAGTCGGCTCCCATCGAGGGACCAGAGGTGTAGAGCCCAGAGCTCTGGCTGGGGGTGCCAGATTGTTCTGTTCGCCTGAGAGAGGAGGTCCCGTCTCAGGGGAATGGGCCACGGGGCTTTTGTGGAGAGCCTGAACAGCTCTGAGGACCAAGTCTGGCTCCTCCAGAGCGGGGCCACTAGAAGGACTCTGTGTCTGTCTTCCCTGACTCGCCTGATGACCTGCGGGATCAGTGCGATCGGGGGAAATGCGTAAAGGAGTGTGCTGGGCCAGGTGTGGGCCAGCGCATCGACTTCCTTTGAGAAATATGTTGGGCAATGAGAGTTGTCTTCTGAGGCGAAGAGGTCTACCTCTGCTCTCCCGAAGAGCTCCCAAATCTTGAAAAACCATCTGGGGATGGAGCATCCACTCGTCTGAGGGGACATTGCTCCGTGATAGCATGTCTGCACCCAGGTTGGTTTTGCCAGGTATATGAGTCGCCCTGAGCGACCGAAGCCTTGGTATTGCCCACTCCAGAAGACGTTTCGCCAGAGCGCATAGACGGCTGGACGAAAGACCGCCCTGGTGATTTATGTATGACACCACGGTCATGCTGTCCGATTGGACTAAGACGTGGCGTCCCGTCAAGTGAACCTGAAACGCTTGCAGGGCTTTCATCACTGCCAACATTTCGAGGCAGTTGATATGGAGATGGCTCTCTTCGTGGGACCACGAACCGAAGGCCGGTCTGCCCTCGCACAGAGCCCCCCAACCTGAGTTGGATGCGTCCGTCGAGAGCACCGTCCTTCGTGACACCGCCTGTAGAGGTACCCCAAGACTGAACCAAGCAGGGTTCATCCAAGGTTTCAGGGCTAAAAGACAGGCCCGATTGACCTTGAGACATAAGCGGCCGTGCCGCCAGGCATGTGGGGGGACCCGGGATTTCAGCCAGAACTGTAGCGGCCGCATCCGAAGAAGGCCAAGCTGCAGAACTGGGGAGGCGGAAGCCATCAGCCCTAAGAGCCTCTGGAAGAGCTTCAGAGGAAGATAGGCTTTGTTCCTGACGGAAGCCGCGAGCTGCTGAATCGCCAGGGCGCGCTCTGGCGAGACTACTGCCGTCATGCGGACTGAGTCGAAAACTGCCCCCAGAAACGAAATGTGCTGGCTGGGGAGCAGTGAGCTCTTGGCTAGATTGACCCTGAGACCCAGGCATTGGAGATGGCTGAGGAGCACGGATCTGTGGTGTTCCAGCTCGACTCGCGAATGGGCCAAAATGAGCCAATCGTCGAGGTAATTCAGAACCCGGATTCCCATCTGTCTCTGAGGGGAAAGCGCTGCGTTCATGCACTTGGTAAAAGTGCGAGGAGCCAGGGACAGCCCGAAGGGCAGGACTGTATATTGGTATGCCACCCCTCGAACGCGAATCTCAAGAATCGTCTGTGAAGGGGGGCTATCTGGATGTGAAAATATGCATCTTTCAGATCCAGCGAGCAGAACCAGTCCTCGTGACAAATTTGTGCGAGGATCTGCTTCAGCGTCAGCATTTTGAATTTCCGTCTCATGAGGGAGCGATTCAAAAGTCTGAGATCTAGGATGGGCCTGAGGCCGCCATCCTTTTTGGGGACCAGAAAGTAACGGCTGTAAAAGCCTGACTCGCTCTCTGAAGGGGGAACTATTTCTATAGCCCCTTTCTTCAGTAAGGTCATGACCTCGGCCCGGAGGACGGGAGCATCGTCCGGGTTCACCAAGGTTTGAAGCACCCCTCCAAAGCGAGGGGGCCGTCGTGCAAACTGGAGCGAGTAGCCCTGCTTTATGATCCCGAGGATCCAGCTTGACATGTCGGGGATGGCCTGCCAGGCCTCGGCCCGAGTGACAAGGGGTTGAATGATGTCGGATGACAAGCCGCTGGGTAGGGGGCCGTACACCGAAGGAGGTGGAAGAGGAAATTTGCTCTCTTTTAGAGGAAGTAAAATAGTGTTCGCCGTGAAAACGGCGTTTTGTTTGGGCGCAACATGTGTGGGCCCAGCTACAACACAGAGCATTTCTCCCACGCCCGGAATTAAACGAGGCGGAAGGGAGACTGCACGAGGGAGCTTTTGGGGTGGTCCGGTCGCAACGGGACATTCCCCAACCCTCTTCCTTCCTGCTGGATCAGGACGTCTTCGGAGTCACCGGGTCCAGCACAATCTTGGGCCGGGGTCCCTGGCGTCTCGGGAACGAGGGCGCTGACGATGCTCCTTAGGCGGCGCTGCTTGAGAGGTGGATGGGGCAGGTTTGGTCTGCTGAGCCGGCGCAGTCCTGGGGCGGCTAGGAGCAGACGCAGAGCTGGAGCGCTTGGGCAGAAAGTGTCTCATGGCCTGAGACGACTTCTGCGCCACTGTGAAGCGCTCGGTGAAACCATCCACCGCTGGCCCAAAAAGACCGGAAGGGGAGACCGGGGCGTCCAGAAAGGCCGTCTTATCCAGGTCCTTGATTTCCGTGAGGTTGAGCCAAAGATGGCGCTCAAGCACAACCAGGCTGGCCATGGAACGACCGATGGCCTGGGCAGTGGCCTTCGTGGCCCGCAGGGCTAGATCGGTGGCGCTGCGGAGATCCTTGAAGGCAGGTGCATCAATGCCGGACTCGTCCAAAGAGCGGAGGAGTTTGGCCTGGAACACCTGGAAGATCGCCATGGTGTGAAGCGCCGAAGCAGCTTGGCCCGCAGAGGTGTAGGCTCTTCCAGCCAGAGTAGAGGTGGTTCTGCAGGGCTTGGAAGGCAGGGCTCTTTTGGTCTTCCATCCCACAGCCGCGGGAGGACAGAGGTGAGCTGCCACCGCTTCATCCAGGGGCGGCAAATGCTCATAGCCCTTCTCTTCTGCGCCGTCGACAGCAGTGAGAGCAGAACGGTGTGTTGTGTGGAGGCGGGCGGAGTACGGAGCGCGCCACGACTTCGTAAGCTCCTCGTGCACCTCGGGAAAAAATGGAGCGGAACGCTGGCGAGGGGCTTGGCGGCGGCCTGGCAGGAACCACTCATCCAGGCGGCTACGCGATGGCTCCTCCGGAGGGGCCCAGTCGAGGTCTAGCTCTTCCACTGCTCTGGATAGGATGCGGAAGAGCTCGGCATCCATACCCTGGCCGTGATCAATGGGCTCCAGAGGAGGCGGGGGAGCAGGGTCGTCCGGCTCGCCAGCCCATCCTTCCGCTTCAGAAGCCGCAAGAGACATGGAGTCATCCGGCTCTTCGTCAGATCCTCCAAACGAGACGAGGTCGCTCGCATCTGCAGAGGGACGCTGCTCTGGTCGGGAGAACATGACGGGAGAATGTTCTCTCGGGGGAGAAGGCGAGGCACGCGGGGGCTGGGCTGACGTGAGCTCGCACAACTCCGGGCGCTGAGTCGCTCTACCCCGCTGTCTCTTCCTGGCCGGCTCGCGGGAGGAAGGAGACGGGAGGGCGCGAGCGGCGAGATCGCCTTCAGTGAAGAAGGCGACCCGCGAGCGCAGAGAACCGAGGCTCATGCTCTCGCAGTGCGGGCATGAGGCTCCAGTGAGCGCGCCGTCGGCGTGGGACTTGCCCAGGCACGCGACACACTCGCTGTGTCCGTCATCATCGTGCAGAGGGGCTCTGCACGTGCCACAAGAGTGGCGCGGCATTTGCAGCAACGCCGCCGCCGTTATAACGGCGATTGGGGGCTCTTTTTAGAGCGGCGAGGGCCGCGGAAGCTCTTTTAGAGCGGTAGAACCGCTGAGGAAACGCTCTTTTAGAGCGCCAATAAGCCGCGGGAAAGCTCTCGAGGGGCGCACCGGATGGCGGCAGGAGACACGCTGAGAAGGCGGCCGGAAGCGGGAGCGGGAGGCGGGCGTCTCGAGGACGGCGCTCGGGGCGGCAGTCAGCGAGGGCGCCGGCGCTGTCTCCGACCGGCGAGTTCAGCTGGGTCCGCTGCGGGGCCTCTTCAGACGGCGGCGGGAGCTTCTTGAAGGCGGCGAGCTTCCTCAGGCTTCAGGCGGAGATCAGCGAGGAGATGCGTTGTCGTCGCTGAAGGAGAAAGGACTGAAATCCTATGGCGAAACGCCTGCTTATATAGCCCTTTACCCCGCCCATTTCGGCGGGAAAGTTCGCGCGCTCTCTCGCCATAGGTCGCGCAGCTATGCCGCGCCGTCATTGGTTCAACAACTTGTCTATGAGTGAACCAATGACGATGCAGTTACACTGCGTTATTGAAAAAGGCTTCAGTGACGGGGAAAAAGGGAGACTTTTCCCCATACGCAGTACGAGTGAAGTATCGAAAGGGAACCACATTAATATACAAATAAAATTAAAACAGATAAAAAGTCACAAAGTAAACTTAAGCCCAATCAACTAAAATCTTGTTTAAATAACAGTGTCTTGAGTTGCCTTTTAAAGGATTCAACAGAATCAGCCACACGGAGGCACAAAGGCAGGGCGTTCCACAGTCTGGGGGCTACAGCCTCAAAGGACAGATCTCCCCGGGTTTTATAATGAGTCTTTGGGACAATTAAAAGACTTTGGCCTGCTGATCGAAGGGAACGACATGGGGAGTATATGCATAGCAAGTCAGTGATGTATTGTGGGGCCTGACCATTTAAAGCTCTAAAAGTTAAAACTAATATTTTAAAATCAATGCGAAATTTGATAGGTAGCCAGTGTAGGGAGGACAAAATAGGGTTGATGTGAGCCCGTCTGCCAGATCCTGCTAAAAGCCTTGCAGCAGCATTTTGTACCATTTGGAGACGATTTAGAGCAGATTTGTTAAGAAAAGTAAAAAGAGTTACAATAATCTAAACGTGAAGAAATAAAAGCATGAATAACCATCTCAAGATCAGAGTCCGTTAAAATCATCCTCAAAACAATTTCTGACCAAAAGTCTCGAATGGCAGTCCAAAGACAACGATTGGTCAAACCAGACACCTAGATTTCTGATGCTCAACTGGACAGTGGAGCTCAGAGAACCAAGGTGTTGGACAATTGATGGAATTTTGTTGTCTGGGGCTATAATCAGGGTTTCAGTCTTTTAAACCCCTCCTTTCCGTGAGCCTACACTGCTCTGATTGGTCAGATGGCCCAATCCTTTGTGATTGGTCTACTGTGTGCACCGCGCACCCATTGACATAACTGAATGACAGCTATCAATTCACAAGACATTGTATACAATGTATGGACAGAAAAGATGGCGTCGATTTTACGGTATCAATTTGAGCCCGAGCCCGAGTCCAACGATGAAACGTCTGAAATAGTCGATCAACCAGAAACTAATTTGCAATCACGACTGGAGTACGATGTTCTTTATAAGACGTGCTAGCAGCATCACTGTTCTACTTTATGTAGGTGCACTTGTGGGAACTGTATCAGAATGCCAAGCGAAGCTGAAAACCTCTAACATAAGATAAACATTTAGGCGAGATGTGTATAGACTTTTTCGTCATAACTATCAACAAAGAAAAATGGCTATATCATTGTTTGACATTACAATGAGTGTTTACTGTTTACAGAGAGAATACTTCAACTAGTTAGCGAGGATTAGCATCTTAACATACTTAACTGTATGTTGTAAACTCCCACGTTACCCGAGCACAAACGTGAATAGCTGATAATGCATTAGACTTTGTAAACAAAAGCCGTGCTCCATCCTTGATCATTACTCCAAGTAATAAGACAGACAAGCTGCATTAATCGACACATTTTTAGACAATATTGGACCACATCTGAATAGCAGAACTACAGAAATGTGAGTTAGCAGGTTAGCAGGAGACAGAGGCGTACCTTACACAACATAACATACAAAACTACGAATTTTGAACGATCGCTAGAAAATATAAACATCAATTATTAATCATACTTACAAGCTGAGATTCAGAGAAGCAAGCTGGTCCAAATAAAATAGTCATTGTTCCATATTTTAAGGTTTGAGAAGCAGTCATCTGACGGGAACACAACAAAAAATTGTACTGCTGTAGTACAGTTGAAAAAAAAAAATTTCCCTGGCGTCTGCACGCACAATAAGTGGACGGGCAATATGATAATGTTTCGTTGTGACATCACAACGAAACACTTGGGATTTGTTTTACAAATGACTTGTTTAATTGACTCAGAGTCGACTCTTACTTTTAAGAGACAATAACTTTATATACGGTGCACTTTCAGATTTAAAACTTTGCAGGATGTTTTCATTCACTTAGAGCTATGTTACACACTACATGAAAGGTAATTTTCAAAAATCCATAATAGGGGCTCTTTAATTTATAACATGAACAAGCATGTGGGTAAACACAACATAAAAGCCATAATGAAACAATGATGTAAACTGATAACAGAAACTGCATCAAACACCAAAAGAAGTTCGCTGGTGTGATTCCATAGAAGTTTGTTGATGTCTGTAGGTGTTTGTTGGAGAAGTATGAAATATAATTTAGCTAACTGGCTAGCGAAGCCAAACCGTATTGGTCTTTGTTTTTGTCCCAGAAACTATATAACTTTATAAACAATAAAACATACTTACAGGTTAGGGCCCATAAACAGCAGCTTCTGCTTTTAAAGTAGAAACTGCTCCATCTTTCAGTAATAGCATTTGTACAAATCCAGCATTGAACTTGTGTAGATTCTGGAAGCTGTCTTCCGTAAAATGTGTAGCACAGACAGCTAAATTAGCATTATAATTGTCAGGAACAGAATTAAACATAAATTTTAAACATTGTTCCCAAAGTCCATCATCCCTAGGAAGCCCAAACACAGAAGACTTGTATGCATGCGACATGGCCTCGCCCACATTGTTGCGTGTTCCCGGAGGCAGTGTTTATGTTAATTGGAGAGTTTATGATGTTACCAACCAGGAAAGAAGCTTGTTGTAGTGCAAACCGGTCATAATTGTAGGCATTAAACTGCCATAACTTTAACCCTTAAATGCATACCTCAGGTCTTTAGTGACCCGGGACATCATTCACTACCCTCCTCCTCCTTTTAAAGTTATAAATCAACCTTTTTGGTATTCCTCAATCAATTCATTATAAAGAACATAACAAGAAAAAAAATATATATATATTATAAAAGAATGCCTGTTTTTGTATTCATTTTTTGTAAAAATTTTATGGGGTCGCTTACGACCCGAGGTATGTATAAGTGTATGTATATTTTTTCTGCACAGCTATAAATGAATCTTAGATGACGGAATAAGTGCAATTCACCTTTATTCCACAAGGTGGCAATGTCTGATACACAATGATGAAGTGACGATTCATTCAGACAAAAAACGAAAGAATAAGCAAAACATGAAATGGCTCAGCGATTTACTGCAGAGCAAGTACTGAACGCAATGAAATATGACTGTAACTGTCACTGGATGGATCTGGTGAAGCTGTTAGCGATCGAAATATTGATTTTGAAGATGCTGAAAATTATATAGTTTTGAGAATATGTTTGAGATTGTGAATGGGCTCATATTCACGACCTCAAACATAAAACTAGCCTATTATTTGCTGAATTTACTGGGAAATGAGCTCTGATGAGGACAGTGATGATGGCATAAAACATCTGCTCAAACTGAGCCCTTTCAAGCTCCAAAAGGTAACAAAATATGATTTATTTTATTCTTCTGTAATTGTTACTCTAATATCAGAGGAGTTTTATATTATCGTGACAGGTAGAGATCCATCTGTGTTAGATATAGATCCGAGTCGATAAAGACCCGAATATGTAAGAATGATTGGCGAAACAGTCATGCATTTAAGGGTTAAAAGACAATATCTCCGTTTGCATTGAACTTTCAGCGCTGTAACTTTGCAGATATTGTTTATGCTCAAGCAACAACATTACACTCTAACTAAAGTTAAAAAAATTAAATCACAATGAACCACCCCTTTAAACTATTGACTTTTTAATATTGTCAGTACTCTTACATTCTCTGTCCCTCCTCAATCTCCCAGTGCTTTTAATAGGTTATACCTCACAAAGGCCTCATCTTACACCGCATCAGTAAACCTGTACTCATAGTACACTTAACCAATCTATGTTCTTACCATCAGTGCTCACTGCTCAGGCTTCATAGGAGCTGTAGTCTTATTGACTGTTAAGGTAAGATAATTGACTGCCCTTTCACTAACCTGAGCTGGTGAAATTCATATGAAATATGAAAATTACAATGGCAACAAATAAAGTCTTGATATAGGCCTACATATACCCACACTTCTCAAGCAGCGAGAAGCAGAAGACTCCTAGGTAAGATGATCAGTTTTGCCAATCATTAAAATAGTAATATGCAAATGATATTATAAAAAAATGTGCTTAAGTTAGTCACTCAAGGACTCTTATAGATGCTGCATGACTCTAAGTTTCTCTCTAAGTCTAAGTCTGACTTATTTCCTCACACCCCCTCAATTTCCTCTTCCTCTGTCTATGACACCCAAGCTATGAGCCATACCTGATTTTCTCACCTGATAATGCTGGCTGCTGGGGTTGAGCAGTTAAACATAGCACCAGATATCATTTACCAGAAAATGTTAGCTCTTTATCGGTTATCAGAAGAATAGAAAAATACGGTTGGTGGTGTGGGCATTAGAAATGGAAATGGGGTTATTTTTGAAGCAATTTGATTCTGTACATTTTGGTTCACATTGTTTGAGGTTATAATTTTGAATGTTTATCTAGTTTTTGATCTATATTGTCATCTATACACTGTAAAGGAAGGACAGAAGCTGCATCTGAGATGGCATTTACACAGGAATTACTATAACAAAACTATTTATGCTATGAAATTAATGTGTAAAATATTTAAGTATAGTATTAATAAAATATAGTATTAATATAGCATGACATTAATGAAAATAGGACTTTGTAAATAACAATATGAAAACATATGTGTACAAATTTGAGGCTTCCATGATGCTGGATTTACACAAAAGCAAAACTACGGTGACCGGGAGGGGACATGTTTGGTTTACTTAGTTTTGTTCCCAAGAGTTAATATGTCATGACCATGAGATATTAATTAGTGGGAACATAATAATAACTCGTGGGAACGTGATAATAAGTCGTGGCCACAATATCATTTTGTCGAGGTAATGACATGCTTATGTCATGGCCACACAAAGTAAAGTCGTGGCCTTGACATCCTATTTCATGACCACTTCACTTGTTAAATGCATGAACAACCTGCATGACCATAGCAACCTGGAATTATCAGAAATAGAGAGGCCTATAATAATATTTAATTTTAATTTTTAAAAAAAGTGTGGAATTAAGAAATGATTATATTAACATATTGCATATTAAATTGTATTGCTCGTGATGCCTATATACAGCATTTGAATGAAGTTTATTATTAATAAAGGTTGAAAGAATACACCTTGTATGTTTTTATCCATCCCATACAACAGTCTTTTAAATCCATTCACTGATTGTTTTTTTTTTTAATTTAATAGGCCATTTTTATTTAATAATCATCATTATTATTATTATTATTATTATTCATTAAGTATTAGCTTTATTTTCCTCTTCATTTCTTGTATCTCCTTACATAATTAACTTTCTGTATATGTTACTTAAAGTATATAACTTTGTTAATACTGTAAATGTCCAATCATGCCAAGTTTTGACTTTATGACTGTATTTCTGTAGACTACACAAGTAGCCTATATTTGACACTAAATAAGCATCTGTTTTCATTCATTTGTAGCCCCTCATGCCCGTAACAACATTCTAATGAAGTTCAAATAATTTGTTTTTATTAATAAAAGAATAGTTAAGCTACAAAATAAATAAATAAATAAAATCTCATCCCAAAGTCCAAAGTTTAAATCCATTCACTGATAGTTAATTTTGTTTATTATTATTATTATTTGTGTGTGTGTGTGTGTATATATATATATATATATATATATATATATATATATATATATATATATATATATATATATATATTGTTTAATCTCATTATTTACCCAATTAACATTATGTAAATAAATAAAATAAATAAATAAAAGACACGATCGGTGAATGGATTTAATAGGCTGTGGGATGGGATGGGATGGATAAAAACGTTCCCTTTCGAGGGAACTCGCACTGCATCGTCATAACGACACTTTATGGAAACCCTTCAAGATCTCCTAAAATCGTGTGTAACTTAGTCCAAATCTGATTGGTGCAACGTCATCCTGTGACGTGTGCCAGCAGAACGCAGAAGCTAGGGGAAGTTGCACTCCCTGAGAGCAGTTCTTTATCCCTGGATGTGGGAGCAAGCATCCTGTCGAGGCAGGGGTTGAGGCCAGGGGAAAAGACTTCATCTCGAGTCAGTGGAGTAAATAGGGAGCCTGTTTGCATTGCAAGAGACGTCTCATTGCACACTGTGGCTCTCCCTCTCTCATTCAGCCCTTTTGGGACTGGACGGCATAGTACAGAGGTGGCTGAGGCTTCTGTTGTACGTATTTTCCCCAGTTCGCTCTGCTCCCGGGAGTTCTAGAAAGAGTTTGCCAGGACAGGGTCTGTCTGCTGCTGGTAGCCTCGTTCTGGCTGGCCTGAGTTTGGTTTTCAGAGATTTCTGTCTGGAGGGACCTCCTAACATAGGCCAGGGGCTTGATATTTCACCCTCGGCCATGGATGTGGCAACTGTGGGTCTGGCTCCTGAGGGGGATCAGTTTGTAAATGCAGGTCTCTCTACCAAGGTGGTAGAGACCATGTTCAACTCTAGAGCTCCTTCCACAAGGAAACTTTATGCTCTCAAGTGGAGAGTATTTACTATTTGGTGTAGGAGACCTCCATTTGACCCAGTCAGCTGCCCAGCGGCTTCAGTGCTGGAGTTCCTCCAAGACCGCTTTTCTGTTGGTCTTTCACTATCCAAACTGAAGGTGTACGTGGTGGCTATATCCGCCTTCCACGCACCTTTAGTGCATATTTGCATCTCTGGGGAGACACCATCTTGTAACTCATTTCCTCTGTGGAACCCTGAGGATGAGGCCTACGGCTCAAGTCAGGATTCCAACCTGGGACCTGACGGTAGTTCTGGAAGGGTTATCCTTGGCACACTTTGAGCTGTTGGACACGGCATCTGACAAATGTATTGCTCTAAAGATGCCGTTTCTACTAGCGATTACATCCCTCAAGAGAGTTGGGGACTTTCAAGCTCTGTCAGTTGACCCCTCCTGTCTGGAGTTTGCTCTGGGTAGTGTCAAAGCTATTTTGCACCCGATACCCAGTTATGTACTTAAAGTACCCACTAATGTGGCCCGGTCAATAGTCCTTCTGGCCTTTCATCCTCCTCAGGTGTCGGCTGAATGTGAGAAGCTATAGTTACTCTGCCCTGTCAGGGCCCTTGAGGTATACGTGAGAAATCCAATGAACTGCTGGTGTGCTTCAGGCCCCCTAATATGGGCTGCCCGTCCAACAAACCTACTATAAGCAGGTGGATTGTCGAGGCTATTTCTATTGCATACGATCTGCACAGTCTGCCTTCACCTCTGCCCCTCAAAGCACATTCCACACAAAGTATGGCATCTTCTACAGCTCTGTTGTCAGGGGCTTTCCTCCAAGAAATTTGTGACGCTGCGGGATGGTCCTCTCCATACACCTTCATCTGGTTCTATAGCCTGGACCTGCCGGCCATGCCGGGATCTCAGGTGCCCATGTCCTGAGCTGTGCCTTAATTGCTTCACACCAGGATAGGCATTCCATCAGCATGGCGACGTGGGTACATAATTTCCAAAAGTGTTGTTATAATGACGCAGCGCAAGTTCCCTCGAAAGGGAATGTCTCAGGTTACGCATGTAACCATGGTTCCCTGAGAAGGGAACGAAATGCTCCATCCCCTTCCCATACTTCCTGCATGCCTGGGAGCGGCTTGCTTCAGATCAGAAAGCTGAAACAGTTGTGTTGCTGGCTCCCTTTATAGCTTCCACATTCTGCCGGCACAAGTCACAGGATGACATTGCACCAATCAGAATTAGACAAAGTTGCACATGCCTTCAGGTGAGCTTACACTGAAGGGATTCCCCAAAGTGTCGTTATGACGATGCAGCATCTCGTTCCCTTCTGAGGGAACCATTGTTACATGCGTAACCTGAGACGTTTTCTTGTAGGCCTATATTATTTTATGTTCTTACATATTCTTTTATCATTTACTGATAAAAACAGACTTCATTCAAATGCTGTCTATGGCAACATCACGCACAATACAATAGGCTACAATATATTAATATAATAATTTCTTAATTTCACCCTTATTTTGTCATTCTTAATTAAAATAAATATTATTATAGGCCTATACATTTCTAATAATTCCAGGTTGCTATGGTCACACAGGTTGTTTACACATTTAACTCGTTGCCCTGAGAAATAGATGTTATTCCCTCGTCATAAAGAAGTTGTGGCCACCAGAAAAAATAAATAAATAAATAAATAAATAAAAAAATAATAATAATTAAAAAATTAAAAATTAAAAAAAAAAATAATAAATAAAAATAAATAAATTTAAAAAAATAAATCGTTCCCTCAACATAGGATCTCCAGACCACGACTTTACATCACACGGCCACAACATAAGCATGTCGTTACCTCGACAAAATGATCTTGTGACCATTACTTATCAGGTCCCCCTGAGTTAATATGTCATTCCAACAAATTAATATCTTGTGGCTACGACATAGTATCATGTTCCCACGAGTTAATATGTCGTGACATGCATGACCATAGCCAGCTATGAGGTCACCAAGATCTGGACCTCTGTAATTTATTTTATATGGCATTAAAGTTTACAATAAGTGTAAATAGCAAAAATTATTTCTCTTTGCACTTGGTGTATTTTCTTTGCATTAAATTTAAAAGGGTCATGATATGGATTTTTTTTTTAATTGTTCCTTGAGGTTTACTTATAATGTTAATAAAGGTTTTTGCACAAAAACAAAAGAAAACAAAACAAATGTATGTGGAAAAAATATTACTTTTAACCCTCATTCTGACCCTCAGTCTGAAATTATCTGTTTTTAAGGGGCAGCTCTTTTAAGGCTTGTCAGTAAATGGTGATCTGAAATAGTCAGTATCTGAGAAATTTGGTATTTGAAATTTGGAAGCAATTGGGAACAACAGCAACTCAACCACGAAGTGGTAGGCCACGTAAAATCACAGAGCGGGGTCAGCGCATGCTGAGGCGCACAGTGCGCAGAAGTCGCCAACTTTCTGCAGAGTCAATAGCTACAGACCTCCAAACTTTGTGTGGCCTTCAGATTAGCTCAAGAACAGTGTGTAGAGAGCTTCATGGAATGGGTTTTCATGACCGAGCAGCTGCATCCAAGCCTTACATCACCAAGTGCAATGCAAAGTGTCGGATGCAATGGTGTAAAGCACGCCGCCACTGGACTCTAGAGCAGTGGAGACGTGTTCTCTGGAGTAATGAATCACGCTTCTCTGTATGGCAATCCGATGGACGAGTCTGGGTTTGGCGGTTGCAAGGAGAACGGTACTTGCCTGAATGCATTGTGCCAAGTGTAAAGTTTGGTGGAGGGGGGGTTATGGTTTGGGGTTGTTTTTCAGGGGTTGGGCTTGGCCTCTTAGTTCCAGTGAAAGGAACTCTTAATGCTTCAGCTTACCAAGACATTTTGGACAATTTCAAGCTCCCAACTTTGTGGGAACAGTTTAGGAATGGCCCCTTCCTGTTCCAACATGACTGCGCACCAGTGCACAAAGCAAGGTCCATAAAGACATGGATGAGTGAATTTGGTGTGGAGGAACTTGACTGGTCTGCGCAAAGTCCTGACCTCAACCTGATAGAACACCTTTGGGATGAATTAGTGCAGAGACTGCAAGCCAGGCCTTCTCGCCAACATCACTGCCTGACCTTACAAATGCGCTTCTAGAAGAATGGTAAAAAATTCCCATAAACACACTCCTAAACCTTGTGGAAAGCCTTCCTAGAAGAGTTGAGGCTGTTATAGCTGCAAAGGGCGGTCCAACTCCATATTAAAGGTCCCATTCTTCGTGATCCCATGTTTCCAACTTTAGTTAGTGTGTAATGTTGTTGTTAGAGTATAAATAAAATCTGTAAAATTTTAAAGCTCAAAGTTCAATGCCAAGCGAGATATTTTATTTAACAGAAATAGCCTACAACGAACGGCCTGTTTGGACTACATCCCTCTACTTCCTTCTTTAATGACGTCACTAAAACTGTGTTTTGACTAACCTCCGCCCACAGGAATACACAAAAAAGGGGGCGTGGTCTTGTTGCGCTCCCACGGAGAAGAGCAAGAGTTGCGTTTGTAAAGTGTGTTTGTCGCCATGTAGTCGAAACGCTGTTATTTTCATCCCGCAGTCCAATCACCTTTGTTTGGCCTTCCCAGGGACGCTGTACTTAGAAATCAGTGGTTACAATTTATGTTTAACTCGGTTCCCGAAAATTATAATCCACATGTTAAACTATGTGCAGCACATTTTACTGAGGACAGCTTCCTCAATCTCAGTCAGTTTAATGCCGGATTCGCACAAAGATTATTTTTGAAAGATGGAGCAGTTCCCTCTTTGTCTGGAGAAGGCGTTGTTTGTGGACCACAACCGGTAAGTGCATTTTATTATTTACGTTGGTGCGTTTAACAGTTTCTGTAACTTATCACACAAAGGGCAACGCTGTTTAGCTTTGTTAACTAGATGGCAATTGAAACTTATCCGACCAAAACTTTTAAAAAGTGTAGTAATTCAACCGGACACCATCGATTGTTGGTGTTTGTTATGATCAGTTTAAATTATTTGTTGATTATATCTGTTGTTTACTGTTTAACCACATGCTGGTTTAGCTGCAGCCACGCGAATCATTGTTCTATGTTTAGGCCTATGTAACGTTACCTACTGTAAATAAACAGCTTACAATTGTGACACATCCTGTAAAAGACGTGTTTGCACAGGTTCTACTCGATCCTCTTCATCTATGTTCTCCGGGTCTGATTCCGGCTCAAATTGATAAGGTAAAATTAAAGACATGTTTACGATAACACTGAGTGCATGCATCTCCCCGTTATGGTAAGAGGCGTGACCTTTCCGGGCAAGGAGCGCTAAGCTGTTGTCGAATCACAACACAGGAACCGCTGGCACAATCAGAACTCGTTACGTATTTCTGAAGGAGGGACTTCATAGAACAAGGAAGTCATCAGCCCGTTTTTATGACAGTGGAAACAGCGGTATACAGATAAGTAAATTATGTGAAAAATACTGTGTTTTTTTACACGCGAAACATGAACACATGTTATATTGCACACAATCAAAGCTTCAAAAAACCACGAAGAACGGGACCTTTAAACCCTACGGATTAAGAATGGGATGTTGTTCTAGTGTTTTTTTTATATTTTAATCCAAATCCTACAATACATATTGTGCCGTTAACTGGCCCAATCTTGCTCCCTGACAGATTGTCACTATGACCTCATCTTCTTCATCATAGTATGACACCTCATCCTCACCCTCATCAACTGGCAGTGCTACCTGTGTTTTATACCTTTTTGAAGTGCTATAGAAAATGTGCAAATCATAATATATGGAGATGTAGTTTATGAAAAGTGCATTACAGAATCATGCAAAAATGCAAATATGTTTAGATAATTCTAACTTTTCCCCTTACAAATATAATACATTTGTATTCAAACCTACAGGTGCTGGTCATATAATTAGAATATCATCAACAAATTGATTTATTTCTCTAATTCCATTCAAAAAGTGACACTTGTATATTATATTCATTCATTACACACAGACTGATACATTTCAAATGTTTATTTATTTTAATTGTGATGATTATAACTGACAACTAAGGAAAATCCCAAATTCAGTACCTCAGAAAATTAGAATATTGTGAAAAGGTTCAATATTGAAGACACCTGGTGCCACACTCTAATCAACTAATTAACTCAAAACACCTGCAAAGGCCTTTAAATGGTCTCTCAGTCTAGTTCTGTAGGCTACACAATCATGGGGAAGACTGCTGACTTGACAGTTGTCCAAAAGACGACCATTGACACCTTGCACAAGGAGAGCAAGACACAAAAGTTCATTGCAAAAGAGGGTGGCTGTTCACATAGCTCTGTGTCCAAGCACATTAATAGAGAGGAGAAGGGAAGGAAAAGAAAAAAAAAAAAGTGTACAAGCAATAGGGATAACCGCACCCTGGAGAGGATTGCGAAACAAGACCCTTTCAAAAATGTGGGGGAGATTCACAAAGAGTGGACTGCAGCTGGAGTCAGTGCTTCAAGAACCACTACGCACAGTCGTATGCAAGACATGGGTTTCAGCTGTCACATTCCTTGTGTCAAGCCACTCTTGAACAACAGACAGCGTCAGAAGCGTCTCGCCTGGGCTAAAGACAAAAAGGACTGGACTGCTGCTGAGTGGTCCAAAGTTATGTTCTCTGATGAAAGTAAATTTTGCATTTCCTTTGGAAATCAGGGTCCCAGAGTCTGGAGGAAGAGAGGAGAGGCACACAATCCACGTTGCTTGAGGTCCAGTGCAAAGTTTCCACAGTCAGTGATGGTTTGGGGTGCCATGTCATCTGCTGGTGTTGGTCCACTGTGTTTTCTGAGGTCCAAGGTCAATGCAGCCGTATACCAGGAAGTTTTAGAGCACTTCATGCTTCCTGTTGCTGACCAACTTTATGGAGCAACCTGGGCTCTCATAACACCTGAGCAGTGCCACAGACTGATAGACTCCATGCCACGCTGCATTGCTGCAGTAATTCAGGCAAAAGGAGCCCCAACTAAGTATTGAGTGCTGTACATGCTCATACTTTTCATGTTCATGCTTTTCAGTTGGCCAAGATTTCTAAAAATCCTTTCTTTGTATTAGTCGTAAGTAATATTCTAATTTTCTGATATACTGAATTTGGGATTTTCTTTAGTTGTCAGTTATAATCATCAAAATTAAAATAAATTAACATTTGAAATATATCAGTTAATGTGTAATGAATGAATATAATATACACGTTTCACTTTTTGAATGGAATTAGTGAAATAAATCAACTTTTTGATGATATTCTAATTATATGACCAGCACCCGTATTATGCCTGCATGGCCTTACACAATTCCATTGTGGTACAATGTTGCCTTGAGACAACACACAGGTTTTTGTTATGTCCTCTAAAACATTTGATAATATATAATGTAAAGTTCTTGAAAATACTTCTTTACTTACCAGTGGAGGTGACTCATATTTTTTGTGAGTGATTAGCTGGACACAAATAAGTGAAAAATGCACTTTTCATTGGAGAAAATATGGAGCCATGTGATATGCACATGTGCTGAAACAGGGCACAAAATGAACCCCTGTGGGTCATGTGATCCCTTTTTTTGCACTTTCATTGATTAGTATTTGAGTTCTTCTGCCCTGAGATAGGTTTGATCAGCAGATTGGTGTCCTATTTTATTAAAAACAAACTAAAATAGACTATGTTGCCTGGAGGCAACATGGTACCATAGAGGGTTTAAACATCAGAAAATTGAACTGTGAACTGCCTAAATACAAACAGCACATCACATGCCCCACCATGGATAGTAACACACTTGACTATTGCTACACTGCTTTAAAGGATGCATACCACTCTGTCCCCAGAGCGGCTTTGGGACTCTCTGATCACTGTTTGGTTCATCTTCTACCAGCCTACAAGCAGAAACTTAAATCTGCTAAGCCTGTGGTAAGAACTGTAAAGAAATGAACCAGCGAAACAGAGCGGGCTCTACAAGCCTGTTTCGACTGCACTGATTGGAGTGTTTTTGAGGCTGCAGCCACTGATCTGGATGAGCTCACTGACACTGTGACATCCATCATCAGTTTCTGTGAGGACATGTGTGTTCCCACCAGGACTTACTTAACATATAACAATGACAAACCTTGGTTTACTGCAAAACTCAGACAGCTTTGTCAGGCCAAATAAGTTGCCTACAGGAGGGGGGACAAAGCCTTGTACAAACAGGCCAAAAACACACTGAATAAGGAGATCAGTGTAGCAAAGAGAAGCTATGCTAAGAAGCTAGAACACCAGCTTTCAGCTACTGACCCAGCATCAGTGTGGAAGGGCCTAAAAACCATCACCAACTACAAGATCCCATCCTCCAGCACTGTGGAGAACCAACATTTGGCCAACGATCTGAATACATTTTACTGCAGGTTTGAAAGGCCTGGTCTCACACCCCACACACGCTCTGACCGACTCACCACACAACCATCAACACCCTCACCCCCTCGCTCCCCCCTCCTGCTTTTCAACCTGCACTTCAGATCAGTGAGAGGGATGTGTGCAGAGTCTTCTGGAAACAGAAGATAAGGAAAGCCAAAGGCCCAGACGGTGTTTCACTAACCTATCTCAAAGCCTGTGCTGTCCAACTGTCATCCATCTTCACACTGATCTTCAACAGATCACTGGAGCTGTGTGAAGTCCCCTTCTGCTTCAAACACCCTGTACCCAAGAAAATCACAGGACTAAATGACTACAGACCTGTTGCTTTGACGTCTGTGGTCATGAAGTCATTTGAGAGACTGGTGCTGGCCTACCTGAAGGACAGCACTGGACCCCCTGCAGTTTGCTTATTGAGCAAACAGATCTGTGGAGGATATGGGACTGCATTATATCCTACAACATCTAGACAAACCAGGGACTTATGCAAGGATCCTGTTTGTGGACTTCAGCTTGGCTTTCAAGACCATAATCCCGGATACCCTCCTGAATAAATGGCTCTCTGTACCCACCTCCATCTGTCAGTGGATCACCAGCTTCCTGACAGACAGGCAACAGCTAGTGAGGCTAGAAAAACTCACATCCAGGACCCTCACCATCAGCACTAAAACTCCTCAGGGTTGCGTGCTCTAATGACTGCACCTCTAAAGACCACTCTGTCAAGCTCCTGAAGTTTGCAGATGACACCATAGTCTTCGGACTCATCCGGGACGGAGACAAATCTGCTTACAGACTGGTGGTTGAACAGCTGGCTGTCTGGTGCAGTCACAACAACCTGGAGTTGAACATGCTCAAAACAGTGGAGATGACAGTGGACTTCAAGTAAACCCCCCCTGCTCTCCCCCCACTCAGCATCATGAACAGCACTGTGGAGTCAGTGGAGTCATTCAGGTTCCTGGCCACCACCTTCTCTCAGGACCTGAAGTGGGACAGTCACATTGACTCCATTGTGAAAAAGGCACAGCAGAGACTGTAGTTTCTTTGCCAGCTGAAGAAGTTCAACCTGCCACAGGTGCTGCTGACACAGTTTTATTCAGCTGTTATTGAGTCAGTTCTGTGCACTTCTACAACTGTTTGGTTTGGGTCAGCCTGCTAATCAGATATAAGAAGACTGCAACGGACTGTTAGGACAGCTGAAAGGATAATTGGTGTGCACCTGCCCAACCTTCAGGACTTGTACAACTCTAGAGTGAAGAAACAGGTAACATCATCACAGACCCCTCTCACCCCAGACACAACCTCTTTGCACTTCTGCCATCAGGCAGACTTTACAGATCGTGTGCACTAGGACATCTAGGCAAGAACAGTTTTTTCCCCCATGCCATCTCCAGCTTAAACAGATAACATAGCAATTACCCCAGTTTTTAGTATTCACTTTTAGTACTTGAGATAGAGTACGAGTACGAGATTCCTCAGACGATTAGTGTTTGAGAGGTGTGCACTTTAGTACTGGTGCTAAGTGCTCAGTGCTGTGTGGGTGAGACTGGAGAGCCTGGAGTGACCATGACACATGCAGGTTTTTTTTACACATTAAATTTGTGCCCACGATAAAAGGATGTTGTTCCCTTAACACATGACTTCACATTGCATGGGCACTATATAAGAATGTTACCTCGACAAAATGATCTCATGGGCATGACACATTATCACGTTCCCACAAGTTTATAAGTCATGGCCTCAACATGCTATGACGTTCCCTCAAATTAATATTTCATGGCCACAACAAAACTAAGTGAAGCGAACATGTACCCTCCCAGTCACCATAGTACGGATAATGTAGCCTTCAGCTGCTTTCAAATGCTATCGGAATAATACATAAAAATACAAGTTTCCTAGTAGGAAATTAGACATGAATGCCCTCTCAAGTTGTATTTACTACTGGAAACTAATTTTTATACACAAGTTTCCGAAACGGGCTGGCCATAAACTTTAAACATGGCAGATGGGAGAACAATTGCTGCTGTGACTGCTGTGCTTCAAGCTGTATCGTCTTGTCTTGTCAAGTAGTGCATATTTACATATATGTGAATATGGATTTTTTTTAAAAGGATCATCACACTTAAATGCCAATTACATTCACATGAAACAAAATGGCCATTATTAGCAAATTTATTACAAAAGCAAATATGAGGACAAATAAATACAGTTATTTAAATAACACAGTATTTTACATTACATATATACACATACAACAAGAGTGAGAGAGAGAGAGAGTGTGTGAGAGAGAGAGAGAGAGAGAGAGAGAGAGAGAGAGAGAAGCCAGTCTGACATGTCAAAAGCATAACATTCTTATTAGAGGTAATAAGTAATAATGGTGCTATCTGTAACTGGATAGGCTTTGCCTCCCTGAACTCTCCTGCAATGTCTTATGTCGAACAGAGGGTGGTGCAGGTAAGCTTGTTTTTGTTCAGCCTCCTTATAACTTTCAGGATGTGTTATTTTTAAATGTTTAAAGAGGTTACTTTTTTTATTGCTGTGGACAAATTTTTGTCACAAAAATTGCATCTTACTGTATATTTTTCTGCAGTTGAAAAGTAGCACCACACCATACGTTTCCTTTCTGCCATTCTTTCTGTTGAATGCGGAAGTGTGCATCTCGTCTGTACATGACTGCACATTCATTTCTCACAGTCATCATGTGTACGGGGCAGCTAAAATATGTCAGGCGTGTTTTAGCACAAACATTAAACAAAAGTACAGAAAACATTTGAAAGTGATGCAGAAACCCATATTTTGTATTAATATAATTTTAATATCTATATATTGTTTTTTACAGGTATCGATACCAAATAAATAGCTTGTGAGTATCAATATAACCAGGGGTTAAATTGGGCCGGGGCAGTTCGGGGCTGACCCCCGGCACATAGGCTATCAGGGCTCGACATTAACGCTTAATTTTTTGAAGAGTCAAGAAAAAGAGAGTTTTACTTGTCCTAATTAAAACATCAATGACAAAAATAGCTAGGGAATCACAAGCATGATTCTATTACATTTAGTGTAAGTGGCGATTGATAATGGATAATAATAATATATAATGTATAATGTGCTGACAGTAACAAGTTTGCGCTGTTGAGGCTTATGCAGCCTCTCGAGGAGAAATCGAAACATATGAGTACAGCACAAAGAAAACATGCTGCTGTAAAAATTCAAAATGTGGAGGTTTTTTATACTTATAACATATGATACAGTTACATAACATCACACGACCAAGAGTGCTGTTTTCCGGGTTATAGGAATCACGATTGAAAATGTGACACTACTTTTATACATTCAATAATAAGTTAATTAAGTAAATTCAATACAAGTTAATAAAGTCACTTACATTTTAGACGCATTTCTGACATTACTTTTGTTCTATTTCAGCAGCGAAAATAGTTCCAAACAAAGATCATAGCAGAACCATAGTGGATCTCTCACAGCGACACTCAGCTGCATTTTATTACTGAATGATTCAGCGTTTTGAACGAATCATTTGAGTCAAAGATTCAATGGCCCATTCCAAAACACCTGCCTCATGCTTGAATGAATCAGCCGTTTGAACTAATCGTTTGAATGAATGACTAGGACAGTCACTTGCTGCCACCTACTGGCGCCACCTACTTTTCCCAACATTTCTTATTTGTATATTAAAAAATATTTAAAGAATATCATAACATTATTTAATGCAGTTATAATTTTTCAGTGTAAATTATTTAATTTGATTCGTAACACTCCTGCTTTATTTTTCTTATTGAATTTATTGATCAAATGTAAAAAAATTGAAATAAAAGATGAAGCATGTAATAAGATAAGGGGAAAACACAAATATGCAGATATAAATATGCAAAAGCTGATGGAACACTGAATATAGCTTCAGAATAAATTATATTTACACCAAAAAAAAAAAAAAATTCAATTTTTTCCAGACGAGCAACTTTTCTGCTCGGACAAGTGACCAATGTACTTGTCCAAAGGACAAGCACATGACAAGGCTTAATGTCGAACTCTGTATTTTGTATTGATATGCTCTCCTTTAGGCCTACAGAAAGATTTTATTGTTATCAGATGCAGCTTTGCACACTGCCAGCATCTAGAATGATTTTGATCTGCATTGTAGTGTTCATAGCAGAGGGCTCTGTCAACTTATTTTTTTACAGTTTGACAATTGTTAAGATTTTGTAGGCTTTGCATACACATGTGCACTCCTCGAAAGCCTGAAAATCCACATTAGATCACAATCGGAAGTTATTACAAACACTCAATGGTGGTTTACAGTAAGTTTTAAGTAAAAGCATAGTATTAATCTCATAAATTGTCACATGCAGCTTGATGCTAATTGTATTTTCAACTCACCTGTCACCCAGGTACAATTATTTCATGATGTATGTTGTCAAACGAATTCACATAAGGCTGTAAGAATTGTTGTTGTTGTTGTTGTTGTTGTTATTGTTGTTGTTGATATCTAGAAAAACTTCTGATAATATAGTTGGGTATAATGTTCATTGGGATCAAAGGGATATGTGGATGGGCAAGCCATGTAACACTAGCGTAAAATAATGCCACAACTTACATTTGATTTTGTCAATTGTCAAAGTAAAAAAAAAATCAGCTGCTGAATGTATAAGCTTTTCCATTATCCAAGCTAGCTGCAATGGTGGTGTCACATGCATGTGTGAGTCATGAAGATTATGAAAATGAATCATTGGATTGTTTCATGATGCAGCATCTAAAGGTATCAGTCAAATGCCTCTGTCTAATGACCAAGACTGACGAGTTTGTGAGTAAGTGATCGTATTCCCGGCTGGTGCGAGACTCAATGCATTATAGGAATCCGGATGAACAGGTGTAATTTCAATAAAGAGTTAAACAGAATAATCAAATGTGTAGCTAACTATTGTACAAATGTATAATACCAATAATCAACTGGCATTCTAACCTAAATTCAAGGTCATAATAAAATGGAGTCAGATTAATTGGAACCTTTCCCGCCCTATGGGAAACCATTGTTGGGCCAATTGGACCGGCCTTACAATGACATCAGAATGCAGCTGGTTCGTTCGGGATTTTCCTATGAGTTTTTTGTTTTTTGTTTTTTGTTTTTTGTTTATTTATTTATTTATTTATTTTTGAAAATAAAGCTTGTGGTAAACATAACTTGACTATACTTTGATATATTGTTCTACAATGTAAATTATACATACCCATAGTGAAAACTCTGATTTTTGAAAAGATACTTTTTAAATATGTAACTAGATAAGACAGCTTTGGGCGTGAGTGTGTATGTTGTAGAACAAAATGTCAATGTATCATCAAGTTATGTTTACCACTGGCTTTATGTTACTCGAAAACCCCATTATAAAACCCCATAGGAAAACCTCAAAGGAACCAGTGGCGAATTAGACTTGCGGGCTCTGACGTCATAGCTGCGCCACTCTATTGGTAGACTGCACATCTGGATATATATTTTAAAAAGCAATAACAAAGTATATATATATTGCCAGAAAAAAAAAGGGATACCATTTTAATATGACTCAAAATAATTAATGATCATTCTAATTAGACTTAAAAGAATTAAAAGTAGCATTCTCTTGTTGGAGAGTGTTGTGATTTAAGCAGTGATCAGTGTATTAGATCATTAACCAGATTAACGACTGATCAATCAACGAATTGAGACATGACATTCTTCACTCCTATTGGTTGTTGCTTGTGAAATTTGTTAAAATTTCTGAACTTTTGTCGCGTGACTCCAGGACATGCCTGAAGCCCCATTCACACCGCCAGTGACACGCAACGACAAAGATGGCATGGTCCCATTCATTTTCAGCGGAGGGCTGAAGATTCACCTACATTATCTCACCAATGGTCACTGTCGCTCTTGTTGCCGGAAGTCTTCAGCCAAATTCAGAGGACCAAATTCAGTATGAACCTTACTGATGACCCAGTCCTCTTGACTTCTGTTTGACATGTAGTGCAACCAATCACAGTTCGTTTTGCTCTGCATCATGTTTAGGGGTGTGAAATGTAAAGTTGATGTCTATACAATAATAGACCGGCATCCATCTAATAAATTATTCATTCAAGAATGTTGTGCAAGTTTACTGCAACAATGGAGCTGCAAACATCACATACTTTTGAAAATCCAGTGTTTAGTTGATATTTAGTTGAAATTACCGTGGTTTGGCAAATAAATATACGACGGACAGTTGCAAGTCATGAGAGGCTTACAAAAACTTTTTTTAAACACTTACACCTGGTAAATAACTCTACTGCAGGGCCTTTAATGGCTTTTTGCTTTATTTTATATAATTGTTCTCAACTTCAATGCTGCTAAAAAGACTGTAAATTGCTTTTATAATTGCCCTGAACAGCCTTCTCCATGTAACCTGATCAAGCAATCTCACATTTGATTAATTTTATAATATGAAGAGATTAGCCATTTCACCCAAGGATTACACACTTATCTGTGGGGCAGCAATGTATGGCCACTTTTAATGAAAGGATTAGAATACTAATTATTTAGAATTTGCATATGGGATACTTGGGCATAGCCTGTAAACAAGCAGGTCTGGTGAGCAGGTGTGCCGCCATATGTATGAAGCAGTGCAGGCCAGCCACAGTAGGGTGAAGAGAGACAGAAGAGCCCTCGAAGGATTTCATACACTGACTTAAAAACAATGAAAGTGTCCAAATATTGGAATGCACAGCATTGGGACAATGTCATCTAAGACCTTCTGTGCAATTATACTGATCCTTATAACCACTAATTTCAAGGTAACCCCAATAAGAGACAATCAGCAGGTCAATTCATGTACATTTGATTGACGTTTAACATGTGAAATGACATTTAGATTGTGTCCTCTTTACAGGCACCTTTGAATATCTAAAATGTGATGAAAGTGCAGCCATTAAAATGTATATAGCATGTTTCAGGAATGAAATAGGAAATAAGCCTGACATAATCAATATATCTTGTTAAGATTTTTGCTATACTTCCTGTTTCCTGTCCCTTGTGCCATCTTTAGTAATCCATTGTAGATTTCCCTGTTGATTTTAGCCAATTCTGCAGCTGTTACCTGGATTTTAAATGTTTATTCATTTTTTTTAAATTAAGACTAGTTTATGTAATTATTCCCCGGTTTCACAGACAAGGCTTAAGTCTGTAAGCTTTTTTTTCCCCAAAAAAATACTAAATACTTTTTTAACGGTTCCTCATTTACTGTATGATATGCGGACGAGGAACCCCGCAATCCTGCAGTACCTGCTACCCCCGTTCACATCATGCCTGCCACGCCAGGGCCTGTTTACGTCATACCTGCCAAGCCTGTGTTTCTTCACGACATGGCTGCCACTCAAGAGCCTCTTCACAAGATGGCCACTCCGCCTGTGTCTTCAGACAAGATGGCCTCTCTGATTGTGTCCTCAGCCAAGATGGCTGCCACGCCTGAGCCCTCAGCCAATATGGCTGTCACGCCTAAAGCCCGTTTACACTGCACGCGTGTGTGTTGCATTACAGCTCCAGCAAGGTTTTGTTCCGTCTTCTGAGCGGTGTCAACTCACACCAGAAGCATTTCAGAAGCGAAGCGGCTGGGTTCCCGAGACCACGAGATTTGCATGTCTGACATTTTTTTCATTGTTTTTTTCGTGTTTTTAATGGCTAAATTGTTATATTTTGTCCGGTTTGATTGTGTTTATTGCTGTGCCATACTTTATTTTGCTGTAGCCATACAAATGAAGTTAACACACTTAAAATTACAATTATGGACAACAAAAACAAAAAAATTTCAAGTTTTTCAACTTCGAATCTCTTGTCGTCAGTTTCTGGCATCGTAGTGATGTGAAATATGAGCAGGAGTTTACTCAGGGTGATTATTTTGACTTTATTTTGTATTTGAGCTGCGCGTCTTGGATGCGGCATCCCTCAAAAATAGACGAGGCGCCTATCTTTAGCGAAGCGGCGCGGCGAGCCGCTTCTGGGACGCTTCTCAAACACACCGCGGCGCGGCTGGTGTAAACATGAGCATTGACTAGAGTGGCCACGAATCAGCTCCGGTAGCCACGTCGCAGCCTTAACGTGCCGCACACGCATGCAGTGTAAACAAGGCTTAAGCCCTCAGCCAAGATGGCTGCCATGCCAGAGTAATCAGTCAAGATGGCAGCCACACCAGCGTCATCGGCCAAGATGGTTACCATGCCAGAGCCTTTAGCCAAGATTGTCAGCACGCCAGAGTCTCCAGCCATTAAGGGTGTTATGCTAGAGTCTTCAGCCGTCATGGATGTCATGCCAGGGTTCTCAGTCTTCATGAACAAAATCTGCTTCAAAGCCTGATTCAGTCCATGAGTCTGCTTCCAAGTCTGCTCTCAAGCTCTCAAGCAAGGTCTGATTCAGTCCACGACTCTGCTTCATGGTCTATTTCATCTCACCAGCCTGCTCCACACTCTGTTTCAACCCCTGAGTTTCATGTCTGCCATGATGCGACCATGGAGGCCGTTTCTGAGTTTAAGATCAGCTATGATATTACCACGGAGGCCGTTCCTGAGTTTCACGGCTGCTGTGATGCGACCGCAGAGGTCGTACCTGATCTTCAAGTTTGCCTTAACATGACCGCAGAGGTCATACCTGAACTTCATGTCTGTCACGACATGACCACAGATGTCGTACATGAACTTCTTGAAAACCAGAGACACTTTGCTGATCCTGTCATGTTCACTGAGAACACCATCAAGCTACCTGCCTATTTTTTTGTGACCCCTTTTGCCAATGCTAACCTTTCTGTGCTTTGTTTCAGTTTGTAGTGTTTCCTCTTCATGATGTTCATGCCTTGTCTGCTCATGTCTGGATTCATGTTTGTTTGGATGGATTATTGTGACTGCTTATGTGTGGAATAAACCACATGCATTTAGATCCTTATCTTCAACTTTGAGTCAGAGCTGCAGACATTACAGCCTCCTGATTGTTTTTAAAAATTAATTCAAGTCAATGCACTATCCCATGTTGCAGAAAAAAAAAAAAAAAACACCACAGCAATAAAACTGCTTTAAAATGTATATCTACACTGTAAAATTTTACACTGTAAACATTTCTCTTTGTGAACTTGTGAGGTGGCAGAAATGCAACTTTGTGCACTTTATATCTAGTTCCCTTTCGAAAGGGAACTTCAACTCTGCGCTTGATTGCACTATGGGGAACCGTCACTCGTGACAGGTGTTCGAAATGCCAAGAATCACAACACTCCAATCCTATTGGCCGGCGACAGCCTATGATGTCGAATGGCGCGAACCGTGACGTATAAACGGAGCGCCTGAGGAAGCAGTCAACATCTTCTCGTCTTTTCGGGACTGTTTTGTTCGTGCCATTGTTTCACAAACTCTGGTAAGAAATGACTCCTTTTATGTCTGCAAACGTTCAGGAGAATGTGTTCATCCGTGTCCCAGGGGTTTGACACTTTATGTACACGTTTCTGGCGTTTTTCTGTCTGGAGAGGAGCGAACGCATAGACGATGCTTGAGGGCAGAGTGTAAACACCGTTGCGTTTATAATCGATCCCCCAGCTATTTAAAGGGCGATTTATATCTACCCTCTCCTCTTCTTCTTCTTTCACCTCCCATTTATATATGTATATATGTGTGTGTGAATATATACATATATAGGATGTATATATTTATATGCATGTGTATATATATTTTATATCATGCTCAGATACTATTTATGGTCAGACTGATGGCTGGGCCCATAGTAATTATTTTTGTTGGCCCGCTTTCTCAGTTTGATAATGAGAGGATCTTTTGGGCTTAAAAGAGCCCTAGATTAGGCTGTCGGCTGGCCTTTTGATAATATTTTTTCAAAAGGCCGCCTTCTGGCTTGATAGTGAAAGTGCTTTTAGGCTTAAAAGAACTTTTGATTTCATCCTTCTTCATGCATTAAAATAAGGGGGGGAAATCTTCGTTCTGCAAGCCACAGGAAGGTAAACTGGGTCTATATTTTTGTTTATAAAAAGTGTAGACCTTGTTTTTCAATGTATAGCTTTCCTGAGCATGTAGTCAGTAAAGTTAGAAGGGGTTCTTTTTGGCGAAATAACTGTAGCATTAGGTTGGCTAGTTTTCAAAACATGCAGGCCGCTTTATTGCCGCTATTTTGTAGCCTCCTAGGTTAGAGTAGCTTCTCAGCTAATACTTTAGTTTGGTTTGAGTTAGCACTCATTGCTTTAGTTATTTGTGTACAGGACGGCTTATCGGCCGCCTGACACTGTTTGCTTGCAGTGCTTCATTTTCTCCTCATATTTGAAGGTTTCAAAATGAAGCCCAAGCTTTGCTTGGCCCAGTAGGCCTTAGCTAGTGGATAGGCTAGAGCTAGGTTTAGGTGTTTGTTTGTTACATCACCCTTATTATTACTATCCCTGTGAGGTTGTATAGTTCCTAGTTCTGGCCTCCTCCTGAGGGAGTTGTGGGCCGTATGCCCATTTCCCCTTCGATGTGAAAATGTAGGTGCTATGGCTGAGGTTAACAGCTAAGGTTATAGGCTGTTATTAGCCTTCCTGGTGCTGTTTTTCTCAGGTGGTAGGCCCTTATCCTTGAGAATATGAGTTATGCAGTGCTGCTAGCCCCCACTTTTTAGAACTTTGTCATGCTTATAATGTTTTCACATGAGCCCCTTGAATTATATTCAAGTTTGAGATTACGATGCTAAATATTTTAGCTTTCGTTCTCTAGGGTTCATTACAGATCTTGGATCTGTTCTGTGAAAAATTTATCCTGTTTGGATGGCATGTATTACAAAGTAGGGCTGCACGATTAATCGCATGCTATTCTCACGCGCATTTCGTCAGTAAAGCCGGTTCCCTGATTACCGCTAAATCGCCATCACCTGCTTTCAAATGAAGCGGCATTTAATAGACAGAGCCGTAGGTCACTGAAAAGCCACGCAATATCGCGTTCATATCGCAGATGAATCGCCTGCGATAATGAACGCGATATTGCGTGGCTTGTCCGTGAACTACGGCTCCGTCTATTAAAAGGCGCTCCGTTTAAAAACAGGTGATGGCGATTTAGCGGTAATCAGGGAACCGGCTTTACTGACGAAATGCGCGTGAGAATAGCATGCGATTAATCGTGCAGCCCTATTACAAAGCATTTGCATTTGCTTTGGGGTTCTAAGCTTTAGCCCTACATACATATGTGAGTTTACTCTAGTGCTGCCACAGGTTAACACCTGTTTCTGTGATAGCAGGCTGTGGTTAGCCTCTATCTATGAACGTGGTGTTTTGTTGTACTCCCTGGTTAGGGTTTGTGTTTCACTGAGTGCATCACCTGTTGGATTGCACACTCAGGTTGAGTGTAGAGAGTCTTATTCTGGTTAGTATGATCTCTGTTAGCTCCCAGTTGATCATGACCATAGCAGCTGTTTTGCATTTGCTGTTAGATTGTTGGCTCTTTATTGTAGCCTTTTTTTTAATCCAGCTTGTTTTTTGGGCGCCGTTGGTTTACGATCGCGAGTTTGCTCACGTATTTTAGCACTGCCTCAGGCTTATGCTCACGTTGTTTGAGGTGGTAGGCCTTGTAGGCCTTCCTTAGACCGTGATGGCATATTTATGTGTACTGGGTACATTGTCTGTTGGAATGTGTAGGCTTAAGCTCACGTTGTGTAGCTAGTTACCCACAGTTATCGTGTAGGGTCTAGAGATGGTCCCCTTTGAGCTTGGGCCCTGTTATGACCACGGGCTGGCGCCACATGGTGCTAAAAGTAGAAGGCTCTGCCAGGCCTCCTTTGTAGCCTCTGTGTTGGCCCAGCTGGGTTGGTTATATCTAGACTCATTCCATGGTTGAGTCATGTCTTATGACTCACGCCGCTATCGGCCACGCCCACCTCTGTATGAATAGGCCCTGGGTCAGACCTATGTGTGTACTTCTCCTACCTAAGGGTTTCTCGAGTACTTGGCCTGCTGGCTGGCCTTAGTCATGAAGCTACCACTGGTTGATGCCATGTGTTCATGAAGGTTGTAGGCCCCTATCAGGGCCTCCTTTCAGTCTGCATGTTGGTACAGCTTTGTGTGAGTTTCTGTGTGACTCATCACCATGGATGAGTCATGATTGCCACTAGCTGACGCCACGTGTTTTACGAGTTGTAGGCTTTCGCAGGCCTCCTAGGTATCACGCTGGAGTTTGGCTTTGTACTACTCTCGCTTAGAGAGTAAAAGGTGCTTTTACTGAGTACATTTCCGAGTGGCTTGCCTCTCGAGGTGAGCTCCTGTATTAAAACCAATTGTTTGTCTGGTTTTATGCATTTGCTTCCTTGAGCTTGGTTTCGTTTAGCTCTAGTTGAGCTAAGTAGCTACCTTGTTTGTTACTCAGTTCTATTTTGCTCCTAGAACTTTAGTGGCCGCTAGCTGACGCCGCGTGCGACGGGTAGGCCTTAAAGGCCTCCTTTGGGAGCATGCTGGCATTTACCTTTCTCGAGGTTTTTCTCTCTGACCCTTTTACTGAAGCAGTAAAGGGATTTGTGTCGCTGGCTGGCCGGGGCTCGGGCTGACTGATGACCTCCTTTGTAGTCGGTCTGTTTAGCCTGAACCTTGATAACACTGCCACGAGCTGATGCCACGTGTCTGCTGAGGTTATAGGCCCATGGGGCCTTCTTTAGCGTGTGACGGCATACGCTGTACTCCTCTTGTTTAAAGAGTAGAAAGGTGCTTTTACCGAGTACACTGCTCGTTGGATTGTGTTGGATGGGCTGTTTCGTGGGCACTCACAGCTACTTAATTACTTGGTGGTCATGCTTCCAGCATGCTATGTTTCAGGTGCTTGGCCTTACGGGCCATCCTGGAATATCGCCTCATGTGTTGAGTTTCTGTGGAATGCTTAGTTCATTATAAAAGAACTCTAGTTATGTTGTAGGCCCTTTTTTCCAGCCTCCATGACTTTGTGTCCACAGTATGGTCTGTCTGTTAGGTTGAGCTTCGTACTTCCCTCTGGGATGACTGTGTAATTGTGCTTAGCTCCCTAAGCTGGTCATTGGTTGTAGACTTCTGTGAAGTCTCCCATTCAGACTGGCCCTAGGCTGGTTTGTGCTCCCCTGTACCAAGGTTGTTCTAGCGCACAGCCTCCTCAGCGCTTTGATCAGAAGCTGAGTAGATCCTAGGATGAGTGGTTTTACCCCCCCCCAATGCGAGGGTGTATAGCGCTCAGCTGAGTTCTGCTCTCCAGGATGCCCATGACATTTTGGGCATGCCAGACATTTTGGGCATGCACTCTCCTCTAGCATGGCGGCGTGGGTATATCATTCCCCATAGCGCAATCAAGCGCAGAGTTGAAGTTCCCTTTCGAAAGGGAACGTCTCAGGTTACGCATGTAACCATGGTTACCTGAGAACAGGGAACGAGACTCTGCGCTTCCCTGCCATGCTTCGGGATGCCTGCTGAACAGTCCCTCAAAGACGAGAAGGTGTTGACTGCTTCCTTAGGTGCTCCCTTTATACGTCACGGTTCATGCCATTCGACGTCTTAGGCTGTCGCCGACCAATAGGATTGGAGTGTTGTGATTCTTGGCATTTCGAACACCTGTCATGAGTGACGGTTCCCCATAGCGCAATCAAGCGCAGAGTCTCGTTCCCTGTTCTCAGGGAACCATGGTTACATGCGTAACCTGAGACGTTTTCTGTGATGCATAAGTTTAGGGGTAGAGTTAGTGTTAGGGGATAGAATATACAGTTTATACTGTATAACAACCATTATGCCTATGGAGAATTTCTGTAAATAACCTATGCCAACATGTGTGTATGTATGCTTAATGTATTTGTAATAATTTTAAGGAACACTGAATATGAATGCAATTAATGCCTAATAAAAAATTCCCATTATCTGTTGTGATGATTTAATGTGTACCAAAAGGGGTGCCAGTCTGGTATATTATCAGGACAAATATCAAGTACTGATAGATTAAACAATCCCAAAGGAATCTAATAAATGTCCTTCTCAATTTACATGATCCATATCATATCCTGCTTCTTTTTCTTTTCTTTCTTTTTTCTTTTTTTCTTATCAATTCAAATGACCCTTCACAAACCAGAGCAGGTAAAACAACATATGTGACCTGTGCTGGCAAAATGAGTCAGAATGCACATGTGCAAATTACGTGCTATAGGCAAAACAAGTCAAAAATGTCGATTTTGGTCATCATCAGGTTTTCACAAAAATGAGTTCATTAAGCTCTCTTTTAGCAATCTAAATGCTTCAAATAGCAATTGAACATCTAAAATTATCTTTATTTGTATGTTTTTTGAGAGGAGTACATTTCCTTTGTCAATGAAAAAATTTTGTTTTTCTCTGCTCATTTCACCACTCGCGCTTCCCCTCAACACAAGTTTGGTATCGTTTTATAGCGCAGCATTCTAACTTTGTGAATATTCATAGCAAATTTTTGATGGCAAGAGTCTGAACCAATGAAATGTGATTTTCAAACTCATGCTGATGTAAACAAATCAATCTTACTCGCGCTGACTGACAGATCCGAAGCATACACACAAAGACTCCTCAGAATCATGCATTCCTGATATACACATATAAACAGAATTACAGTACTTAAAAATTCTGAAGTAAAATATTGAAAAAAAAGTTATGTATATATGAATATATATTTTTCTTATTTTCTTGTAGATATTTAGTTTTGACGAGGTGTGTGCACCAAATTAGGTGTTATTAACAGGGATTTTAAAGTATGGTTGCTAGGTGATTTTGTTTTGGAACCTTCAGAAAACTATCAACAAACAATACAAATCATGTACAAATGTATAACTCCTCAGACTGTTCAAAATACTTTTAGGAATGTCCAATGAACTTGTATATTGTTCATAGCTTAGACCAAAAAATACTTTTAGGAATGTCTGTTGAGCTGGTGTATTGTTCATAGTTTGAATTGTATCCAGTTCAAAATAAAGAAAACCCACCCCTAAATACAGATGAAATACAATTACAAAGTAACTATCGAATTTACAGTATCCCATAAGAATGAACAACAGCAAAAAGAGAGTTGTACTTACACTTTCCCTAGCATGACTGGTTTATCGTCAGTATCTGTTTAAATCAGGTTAGGTGCACAATTTCTCTCCAAACATTGTAAGAATTAACCTGATTAATTAACAAAAAGTGTAATTAAATTACAGTAAATCAGAGCCGAATTAACTGTAAATGATTCAGAATTAATATTTAACACTTCATCAATTATTCGTCCACCGAAAAATTGAGGTTAAAGTATTTTACTAATTCTGGATAAAATATTATCACGTGGTCAACGGTAATAATATTTTGTTATGATTACTAATTATGATTATGAGCAAGGTAGCAAAATTGTAGTTTAAGGCAGCAATTTGGTAACCACAGCACAAGACACTTGTATGCGTGAAAAATCAAACAAGACTTTATTGAACTAATCTACTACATACAAACTAATCTAACGAAAAACACACACACACACACACGCACACACATTCATTCAGTTAGAGGGAAATGGTGAGATCTGTTTTCTTAAAGTCAACAAAGTGAGAGAGAGTCTTTTTGATCTGTCTCTACAATCAGTGGTCTCCAAATGGCAGAAATTGGCAATTTTATGGCTCATGAATGGGAATGGGTTGATTCTCTTTGATCTTTGGAATGTGGAGTTTTTGGTCATTTAGTGGGCTTCGTTCTGGAATAATCCTACAACTGCTTTAGCGAGAGTAAATCAAACTGAGCCATGTGAAACGCCATCATCAGTGTTGCCAGATTGGGTTGACGATTTCCAGCCCAAAAGCTCACCAAAACTCGCCCACTCCAAAAAAAAAAAAAAACACCCAAAACTTTAACTGGCAAAATAATGTGATAGAATTTTACAGTCATCTCAATCAAGGTAATGGGGGTAACATGGCAAATACATTAAAGAGAATTAAAAAATATGACTAAAACGTCTAGGTGGAAACTATGTCAAAACGACAGTCAAGAAAATTAACCAAAGATTTTAACCTTCTGAAAAAAAAAAACACATGCATCATTTTCAAAGTCAACAGTAAGTATAAGCCAAGCATTTCACACATGTTAATGCACACACCACAGGCAATGTGTCATTCATTAATATATACTGTACAATAATCCAACAACAAAAATTGAACAATAACAAGAATGTGCATGTGTTGCACTTTAACTTCAGACATAACTACAGTACATCTTTGTGAAGTACATATTGTAGAACATAATGCAGAACTTAGCACAGTCAAAACTGATTAATCGACATCAACACCAATGCCAGCATGGGACTGTAGGCGTTTCTCAATATCAAGTACGCAAAGTTAGATGACTATCCGAGATGACTTGAAGAACACAGATAAACCATTTACTCTTGCAGTCTTGTGTTTATTGTCTTTAAATTTAGTAAGTCAAAGCATTTCTATCTTCTTTTTATTTAGCTACAGTGATAGTTGTATTAGGGATATCCTTGAACGGCAAGTTATTTTACTTCTGTGAGGCATATTTGGACTTTTTACATGAGGGCGCCCTCCGGCTTCCAGTATGAATTAAACATATATAACATTTATAATGATTTATAGTTATAGGCCGCCTGTTTTATTCCCCAAAAATAAAAGTTTTCTGTAAAGTAAAATTATTGTTCTTATTATTAATTAATTGTTAATTTTAAACCACAATTTTAACCAGAAAAATCACAATTAGTTGCTTCTGATATCAGCATGTTCACAGATGTTTTTTTGTTGTTGCTTTGTTTTTGTTTTTACAGGAATCAGATGCCACTGATGAGTCCTGCTGAAACAGTTTTTCTCTGAGAGCACTGTACCAACATCAGCAAGCTGCACTACATGAACATGGGGAAAAAAAAAAAACAAACAAACAAAAAAAAAACACCTTGGAAATGACAGGTATGCTGAACAGGAACTGTTTCAGAAATGGCACAAAGGTGTGTGACTGAAGTTTCTGTCTTTAGATCAATGTGTTCACTAATGTTGTCACGGTTCATGGGTTCACTTACTCGCCCTCGTTGCCTGGTTACTGATTGTGTGGGTGTCACCCACCTGATTGATTGTGATGTGCTGCCAGCCGTGTCTTGTTCTGTGTGTGCTTTATCTTGTGCGTGTCTACATGGCGTCTTTGTCAGTTCGTTGCAGGCTGTCCCGCTGTCGTGTTTCTGTGTTTCACTTCCTGTTATCCTGGGGTTCTGGACCTTCGTCTTGTGCCCGCATCTGGGTTGGATTATTCCTTGGCTTCTGATACCCGTTGCAGCCTTGCGCCACCCGGTTCATCTGCTTCAACACACCACTGCGTCAGCTCGTCTTTGTGACTGCATTGACTGCCCTTTTTTTGGCCCTCATTTCCTGACAGAACGAACTGACCAAGATGGATCCAGCAAGGTCGTCGGATCTTCAGGAGTATTTGAGCAAGAGCGCTCAACGGATGGATCAGCAGGACGAGCAGGTGATGGCCACTGCTCGCGCCGTGCAAACGCCCGTTCCCCACTCATCAACCAGCACGCCACAAGAGCCTCGTATTCCGGCACCAGAGAGGTATGGTGGAGAACCTGATGCTTGTAGATCTTTTCTGTCTAAATGCTCTATTTATTTCTCTCTGCAACCTAACACGTTCTCTTCTGAGGAGTCTAAAGTTGCGTTAGTGATGACGTTATTGACGGGACGAGCGGCGTTATGGGGAACGGCGGTGTGGGAGAACGATCATCCATGCTGCTCCTCGTTCCAGTCGCAGGAGATGAGGCGAGTGTTCGACCGTTCGGTGGCGGGACGGGAGGCTGTGTTGCACTTTAACTTCAGACATAACTACAGTACATCTTTGTGAAGTACATATTGTAGAACATAATGCAGAACTTAGCACAGTCAAAACTGATTAATCGACATCAAGCTCGCGGACCTGCGGCAGGGAGTTCGACCTGTTTCCGACTACGCCATTGAGTTCCACACCCTGGCAGTGGAGTGTAAGTGGAACGAGGAGGCACAGTGGGATGTGTTCCTGCATGGGCTGGCCGACCGTGTGCAGCAGGAGATCTATTCACTGGATTTACCCACCACTCTTAACGGACTGATTGAGCTTGCGCTGCGAGTGGATGGCCATTTGCACGAACGCGCTGAACGCAGGAAGCCTGTGGCGCGTCTCGAAGAACTGGATGCTGCGGGGGTCAGCGGTGAGCACACGGTCGGTCCCCCGTTCGATCATGAGCCCATGCAGGTGGGGAGAGCTCGGCTCTCCCGGGAGGAGAGGACACACCGGAAGGAGAAAGGACTGCCCAGTAAAAGGCAAAGTCCGGCAGTAGGACCGAGGTTACTGTCGGGCGGTCTAGCCTTGGATAAATCCTCGTCTGCGACGCTCCTCCCGGTGAGACTGCAATGGGTATCTGGACATCACATCTGCCAGGCCCTGGTCGACTCGGGCGCGGAAGGAAGCATAATGGACTTTGAGCTGGCCACTCGGTTGCACATTCCCATTCGCCCGTTGGATCACGCCATATCTGTTTTCGCCCTTAACGGACAGAAACTACCCACCATCACACACGCCACGGACCCCATCACTGCCATCATTTCCGGTAATCACACTGAACTATTGTCATTTTACCTCTCCAGATCCGTTCATCATCCTATCATCCTGGGACATCCGTGGCTGGTGAAGCACAAGCCCAGGATTGAGTGGGGCCAGGGATCCGTGGTGGAGTGCAGCCAACACTGTCATGCATCTTGTTTGTTGTCTGCTTGTTCATCTGTGTCTCGTTCTGTGTTGCAGGAGGAGTCGGTGAACCTGTCAAACGTGCCCCAGGAGTACCATGACCTGAAGGAAATGTTCAGTAAGTCCCGGGCTGCTTCTCTTCCTCCGCATCGTCCCTATAACTGTGCTATAGATTTAGTTCCAGGGTCTTCTCCGCCCAAAGGCAAGTCATATTCACTTTCTAATCCTGAAAGGGAGGTCATGGAGAAATATATTTCTGATTCTCTGGCAGCTGGGATCATCCGCCCTTCTTCATCTCCCGCGGGGGCAGGTTTTTTTTTCGTGGGTAAGAAGGATGGCTCTCTGCGGCCGTGCATTGATTACAGAGGACTGAACAATATCACGGTAAAGAATACTTATCCTTTGCCGTTGATGTCTTCTGCCTTTGAGCGGCTGCAGGGCGCGTCTCTGTTCACGAAATTGGACCTGCGCAACGCTTATCATTTGGTCCGCATCAGGGAGGGGGATGAATGGAAGATGGCTTTTAACACCCCTAGAGGGCACTTTGAATACTTGGTTATGCCGTTCGGCCTTTCCAACTCTCCCGCCGTCTTCCAAGCACTTGTCAATGACGTGTTGAGAGATATGGTCGATCAGTTCATATGTCTACCTGGACGACATATTGATTTTTTTCTTCTTCTCTCCAGGAACACGTGCAACACGTCAGGCAAGTGCTCCAAAGGCTGTTAGAGAATGGGCTTTTTGTCAAGGCAGAGAAGTGCGTTTTTCATGCACAGTCTGTTCCATTTTTGGGGTACATCGTGTCGTCCGAGGGGGTGCACATGGATCCTGACAAGGTTAAGGCTGTGGTGGATTGGCCAATTCCAGATTCCCGCAAGGCCCTGCAGAGGTTTCTGGGCTTTGCCAATTTTTACTGGCGTTTTATTCGCAATTTCAGCCAACTAGCCTCTCCTCTGACCGCCTTAACCTCCCCCGCTACGGCGTTCAGGTGGTCGGATGCAGCTGAGGCTGCATTCACCAAACTCAAAAGCCGCTTCGTTTCGGCTCCCATTCTTGTCGCCCCTGATCCTTCACATTAGTTTGTGGTGGAGGTTGATGCGTCAGAGGTGGGGGTAGGTGCAGTTCTATCCCAGCGCTCCGCAGCGGACGATAAGATGCATCCTTGCGCGTTTTTTTTCACATCGTTTAACTGCTGCCGAACGTAATTACGACATTAGTAACAGGGTGCTGCTGGCGGTCAAATTAGCTTTGGAAGAGTGGAGTCACTGGTTGGAGAGTTCGGGGGTACCTTTCATTGTCTGGACTGATCATAAGAACCTTGAGTATATTAGATCCGCTAAACGACTTAACTCTAGGCAGGCTCGGTGGGCTCTGTTTTTCGGTCGTTTTGATTTTTCTCTATCTTACCGTCCCGGGTCCAAAAACATCAAGCCCGATTCACTATCTCACGTTTTTGATCGTTCCGAGCGCCCGTCCACTCCTGAGTGTATTCTTCCTGAGAGACTCATTGTCTCTTCACTCACATGGGAGGTCGAGTCGAAGGTCCGCACGGCCTTAGAAGGGGTAACGCCTCCGCCCGGGTGCCCACCGAGTTGGTTATTTGTGCCAGAGGGGTTGCGTTCAGACGTTATCCGATGGGGCCACGATTCCAATCTGGCTTGTCATCCAGGGGTTAGTCGCACCAACTTTTTGGTTAAACAACGATTTTGGTGCCCCTGCATGGTTCGCGATGTTCACAATTTTGTTTTGGCTTGCTCTGTCTGCGCTCGTGGTAAGACTTCTAATCGTCCCCCTGAGGGACTCCTTCAACCGCTGTCTGTCCCTTCGGGACCCTGGTCCCACATAGCGCTAGATTTCGTCACAGGCCTCCCTCCTTCACAGGGCAATACGGTGATTTTGACCGTAGTGGACCGGTTCTCGAAGGCGGCGCATTTCATTCCCTTGCCCAAATTACCCACTGCCAAGGAGACAGCGGTTATTGTCATTAATCACGTCTTCCGTATCCATGGCCTCCCGGTAGACGTGGTTTCTGACAGGGGATCCCAATTTACCTCCAAATTCTGGAAGGAGTTTTGTCGTTTACTGGGGGCGACGGTTAGTTTGTCATCTGGGTTCCATCCCCAGACGAACGGGCAAGCTGAGAAAGCCAACCAGGATTTGGAGAGAATGTTGCGATGTCGGGTTGCTCAGAATCCTTCCTCCTGGAGTCAGCAGCTTCTTTGGGTGGAGTACGCGCACAATTCATTGCCAGTGTCGGCTACGGGCCTGTCGCCTATTCAGTGTAGTCTAGGTTACCAGCCACCTGCCTTTCCCAGTCTGGAATCCGAAGTTGCGGTCCCATCCGCTCACGCCTTCGTCCAGAGGTGTCGTCACACGTGGAGAAGAGCCCGAGAGACTCTTCTTCAGGTGGGGGCGCGCACCAAGGCCCAGGCCGATCGCCACCGGCTGAAGCCTCCCGTATATGTCGTTGGTCAAAAAGTGTGGCTTTCTTCTAAGAACATTCCGCTCCGCTCCGTGAGTAACAAATTAGCACCCAAATTCATTGGCCCGTTCACGGTCACCAAGATTCTTAGCCCAGTGACTGTCCACCTCAAATTACCACCAGCGTACAGCAGAATTCATTCCGTCTTTCATGTTTCCAAAATTAAACCCGTTTTTCATTCTAACATTAATCCGCCAGTCCCGGTTCCTCCCCCGCCGCGACTCGTAGATGGGGAACCTACTTATTCGGTCCGCCGTATTTTGGACGCTAGGCGAAGGGGATTCCAGCACTTGGTGGACTGGGAAGGTTACGGTCCGGAGGAGAGGAGTTGGGTTCCTGCCAGGGACATCCTGGATCACTCTCTTATTGATGACTATCGTCAACAGGTAGGCTCTCCTGGGAGCGCCAGGAGGCGCTCGTAGGAGAGGGGGTACTGTCACGGTTCATGGGTTCACTTACTCGCCCTCGTGTGGTTGTGGTGTGTGTTGCCTGGTTACTGATTGTGTGGGTGTCACCCACCTGATTGATTGTGATGTGCTGCCAGCCGTGTCTTGTTCTGTGTGTGCTTTATCTTGTGCGTGTCTACATGGCGTCTTTGTCAGTTCGTTGCAGGCTGTCCCGCTGTCGTGTTTCTGTGTTTCACTTCCTGTTATCCTGGGGTTCTGGACCTTCGTCTTGTGCCCGCATCTGGGTTGGATTATTCCTTGGCTTCTGATACCCGTTGCAGCCCTGCGCCACCCGGTTCATCTGCTTCAACACACCACCGCGTCAGCTCGTTTTTGTGACTGCATCGACTGCCCTTTTTGGAGTGAAGTTATTGTACAGCGTATTCTGTCAATAAATCCTGTTTTACTTGCACTTGGATCCTCTCTCTGTGTTCATTTCCTGACAAATGTGCCTTTTTGGCCTTTGTTATGTATATTTGGATTATGTTGTGTTGTAAATAAAATACAAGCAATCAAAAAGCCATTCTTTTACATATCCTCACATTCTTTGTTCTAGTTCCCTCACAGTCCCATTCATCTGACAGGGCCATTAGGGGAGGAGCTTTGTCTTCCCAGGTGTGAAACACATCAATATTCATGATGATTTATTCTCTCCCTGCATACAGCCTTCTGACACAAATCATGTCTTGCCAATTTTAAATCAATACATTTTTTTATGTGAATGAGTGGGGATGATGATTTTCACATCATTTTGAAGAAAGCAATTCTAGACTACACATACATTTTTCAAATGTCTTGTAAACAAGTATTCAGTATAGGTTTTTTTTTTTTTTTTTTTTTTTTTTTTCACAAACCACTCATAAATGACATTTTCTCAAAACTACAAACGTTTTCATACATGCTACACACATATTATTGTCATGGCATGTCAAAACACCTCAGGCCCCAGATGGTTAATTTTGCTAGATGTTAACTTAAAATTGGAACAGTACTTGGGCAGCAACTGATGATGTTTCACAAGTCCATAAGAACATGAGTACAGGCAAGAACACATACTGAGAAACGGCTAGTGTGTTTAGTAATGTCATGATGACTGTTTTTATGGAGTTTTGTTTCTGGACATTTGTTTCTGGTTCTTTCCGCTATAGTAATGAGGTCACATCCACTAGCTTTTATAATCTCTTTTATTTGCAGAGTTCATAAAATGAAGTTCATTACACTGTGGCTTAATCTAAAGTGAGAACTATTTACTCATAATAACCATTTAACAATTCCTTTACTACGAGCTAATTAAATAATAATAATTGTGTTAATTACAGTGACAATGATGTTAGAGTAACAATTACAGAAGAATAAAATAAAGCATATTTTGGTACCTTTTGGAGTTTAGAAAGGTTCATTTTGAGCAGATGAGCAGTTTAATGCCATCATCACTGTCTTCGTCAGAGCTGATTTCCCAGCACATTCAGCAAAACATAGTTTTGAGAATATGTTTGAGATTGCGAATATGAGCCCATTCGCAATCTCAAACATATTCTCAAAACTATCATTTTTAACATCTTTAAAATCAATATTTTGATTGCTGATAGCTTTACCAGATCCATCAGTGACAGCGACACTCATATTTGATTGCGTTCAGTACTTGCTCTGCAGTAAATCGTTGAACCATTTCAAGTTTTGCTGATGAGACTTCCTATTCTTTTGTTTTCTGTCTGAATGAAACATCACTTCATCATTGTGTATCAGACATTGCCACCTTGTGGAATAAAGGTGAATTGCACTTATTCTGTTATCAAAGATTCGATTATTGTTGTGCAGAAAAAAAAAATATATACACATACACTGATACACACCTCAGGTCGTTAGTGACCCTATACAATTTTTACTAAAAAAAAAAAAAAAATGAATGGGAAAACAGGCATTCTTTTATAATTTTATGATTTTTTTTCTTGTTATATTGTTTATAATTAATTGATTAAGGAATACTAAGAAGGTTGATGTCTAACTTTAAAAAAAAAATTATGAGGAGGAGGGTAGTGAAAGACATCATTTGGGTTAAATTTATTTAACTATTCATATAATAAATAACTTTATGCATAGGCTATATTATAAATTATAAATAAGTATAATTTATAATTTGTATAATATAGCCTATGCATATAGTTATTTATTATATTAATTGACAATAAATATTAAACTTTGCACTTGAATTAATATGAATATACCGTGTCTCTCTCAAACTCTTAAACTTTTGCAGCAGCAGCAGTAGTGTTTATTTCTGCCTTGTAAATGAAAGAAAAAGAAAAAACGGCGCCAGTTCCATTTTTTACGTAAGTTGAATAGGGAAGGTGTAGGACATACAGCGTAAGCTTTTTGAAGTATACGAAAGACGGTCTGGCAGAAGCACTTGCGAGGCCATCATTTGTGTTTATAAAGCATGTACATTTCTATTATTTTTTTTTTTTTTAGAAAATGACAGATTGTTTAAGACCCACGGTGACCGGGAGGGGACATGTTCGGTTCACTTAGTTTTGTCATGGCCACAACATATAAACTCGTGGGAACGTGAATATATTGTGGCCACGAGATATTAATTCGTGGGAACGTGATAATAAGTCGTGGCCACAAGATCATTTTGTCGAGGTAACGACATCCTTATGTTGTGGCCACATGATGTAAATTCGTGGCCTTGAGATCATACCCACACAGCAAAAGGACTCCGCGGCAGATAGGCCACAGAGGTATCACGGCTTCCGGAACGTATCTGTGAAATGGACCCGTATCGGCGTCCACTTGCTCGCAGTGATGGATCCGCAACGAAGGCGGATCGCAGACTGTTTGGGACCAGCAAATTGATACAACCGTTACAGTAAAGGCACGTACGCATGCATGTCCGCGGATCCTACATGGGTCCACTCAGGATTCCCTGATTGACAGTAGAATTTATGGCGCCGCCCGGAGGCAGAGCTGATCCTCTGGGCGGCGCCAAAACGAATGTGACAGTCACGCGGGTTTGGTGACTTGAATTGCGGATCCGCCTAGGAGTCTCTTGCTGTGTAGGGCTGGGCGATATATCGCATGTGATTGTCACGCGCATTTCGTCAGTAAAGCCGGTTCCCTGATTACCGCTAAATCGCCATCACCTGCTTTCAAATGGAGCGGCATTTAATAGACAGAGCCGTAGATCACTGACAAGCCACGCAATATCGCGTTCATTATCGAAGGCGATTCATCTGCCGTATCATTAAATACAAAAATAGATAGAAGAAGAATAGAAATCAAGGTAAGTGCTACTATTACTGGGTCAAGTGCTGACGAAAAAGATACGTCTTTAGCATTTTTTTTGAAAATGGCTAAAGACTCAGCTGCTCGGATAGAGCGTGGTAGGTCATTCCACCAACCAGGAACAGACCCAGAGAAGGTCCATGAGAGTGATTTTGTGCCCCTATGTGATGGCACCACAAGGCGCCGTTCACTTGCAGAACCCAAGTTTCTGGAGGGCGCGTAATTCTGGAGGGTGCATAATTCTGGAGGGCGCGTTATTATTATTATCATTATTGGTTACATTTTTGTTCATTGTTATGTATTTGCTTTATTTTCCCCTTTATTTCCCGTATCTCTTTACCTTTCTGTAGTACGGTGATGAGGAGGGGACATGTTCGGTTCATTTAGTTTTGTCGTGGCCACAACATATAAACTCGTGGGAACATGATAATATGTCGTGGCCATGAGATATTAATTTGTGAGAACGTGATAATAACGAGATCATTTTGTCGAGGTAACGACATCCTTATGTCGTGGCCACGCGATGTGAAGTCGAGGCCTTGAGATCATATCGTTCCCTCGAGGGAACGATATATTTTTCTAGTGGCCATGACTTCATTATGTTGAGGGAACGACATCTATTTCTCATGGCTACGAGTTACATGTGTAAACAACCTGCGCTACCATAGCAACCTGGAATTATCAGAAATGGACAATACCATAATAATATTTTTAATTAAGAATGAAAAATAAGGGTGAAATTAAGGAATGATTATTAGCTACAGAAATAATCATAAAGGCAATATTTTATTAGCATGATCGGGCATTTACAGTATTTACAGAATACAAACTTTAAGTAACAAAATACAGAATGTTAATTAAATAAAGAAATATGGGAAATGAAGGGGAAAATAAAACAAATAAATGTACAAATGTAACTAATAATAATATAAACATATTAAATAAAAAATAAACAATCAGTGAATGGATATAAAGACTGTTAGATGGAATTAAAATGTACAACATTTAAACATTTATTGATAAACTTCATTCGAATGCTGTCTAAGCAACATTCGCACGCAATATAATATGCACTATGTTAATATAATAATTTCTTAATTCCGTTCTTTTTCTAAATTAAAATAAATATTATTATTCTTTTCCATTTGTGATAATTCCAGGTTACCATAGCGGTAGCGCAGGTTGTTTACACATTTAACTCGTGGCCACGAAAAAAATATATCATTCCTGTGGCCATGACATAAGGATGTCATTACCTTGACAAAGTCAGCCACGAGTTATCACATTCCCACTGTAAAGAACCCCCCATCGGCCCAAAAACGGAATCCGATGGCCTGGGCGAAGGTTAACGCGTATATGCCCTTTCAGCGCCTCTGAATGTTCACTTAAAGGTGGTACAGAGGATGTTTTCGTCGACTGAGTTTTTACCATACCATACCATACCAACTTTATTTATTAAGCACTTAACAACAACCAAGGTTGACCAAAGTGCTGTACAGAAAAAATACAGCATAAGTAATGACCACACAATAAAAACATTTAAATAACAAAAAAGTCAAATAAATACATAAAAACGACAAATTACTAGGTATCAAAAGCCAAAGAAAACAGATGAGTTTTGAGAAGGGTTTTAAAAACAGGTAAAGAGGTGGCCTGCCTAACATACAAAGGCAGAGCATTCCATAATTTAGGGGCACACACAGCAAAAGCACGATCCCCTCTGTGCTTACGCTTCGTTTTCGGCACAGTCAGAAGCAGCTGTTCATGAGAGAGCGAGCAGGTTTATATGGGCGAAGAAGCTCAGCAAGGTATGGCGGTGCAAGACCATGTAATGATTTAAAAGCAAATAGCAGGATTTTAAAATGAATCCTAAATTGAATGGGCAGCCAATGTAGAGAAGCTAAAATAGGAGAAATGTGCTCATGTTTACGTGTGCCCGTTAAAAGACGTGCTGCTGCATTTTGTATCCTCTGGAGACGAGTGATGGAGGACCCACAAACCCCCACATAAAGAGAATTACAGTAGTCCAGCCGTGTAGTTACAAAGGCATGGACTACAGTTTCAAAATGTTGTCTTGACAGGATGCATGGTTTGTTAAAACTATTTAAAAATCATGATAATACAGCATTATCTACATAATGCTATTCCTAAATCTATGCTTACACAGGATAATACATCAATAAAGGTCTTTGCATGTTTGATGTCCACATATTCTTGTTGACAAAATTACAGTCGCTGTAGCATTTCCATCAGGAAGAAGTGGCCGAATATTATTATTTTACTAAAAATATATTTTTAATCATGGTGGTTGACTTTGATCGTGGATTTGATCGTGCTGTGCTGTCTAACAACAAAAATCAGCAGGCTTTTGGTGCCCTCTGCAGGCATTTATTTTATAATATATAATGAATTAAGCATTAACAGTTCAAGGAAAAAAATCTTGATGTGTTTAAATATGCAGATTAGCTTGTTTTGTTTAATTTAGAAGAAATCTACAGATGCAAAAAGACGGATGGTAGTACGCTTAAAACAAACTCCATCTAAATGTGTGGGGTTAGGGTTAAGTTTTCTTTCCAATAGAGTAAAAGACGGAAATGGACCAAAATCTAAAAATTGTCCACTTCATGAAAGAAGTATTCCAATAACACCAAAAAAATTAAAACGATTTATTGATTTGTGCAAAATAAATTATTAGTGAAACTATGTCCTTCTCCTTGGTGCAGTCATTTATTCAAAATATATAGCTACTTGAAAATAGTTGCTGTTGCCTGCTCTTGTGATAAACCTAGTGAATAGAAGACCATGGTCTCTGTGTGAACTGATTATTTTGTAGAAATCTGTGGAGTATAAAACAATTCCACGAGTGTGAAGGAATTAAAATAAATTGGTAAGGAAAGTCAGAGTGTCACAGACACGTCAGGCTCCAACCTCAACCAATCACAGCGCACACCATCTCCAGAGTACTGATCACCGCCACCTGCACCTCATCACCTCACTCATCAGCAGCACCATAAAGAGCACACACACACAACACTCCATGTCTGGTCTCGTTTGCATATACTTCCTGTTATGCTTACCTCAAGGACTCCTCTTCGTATACTCACCTGTCTCCAGTGTGTCTCCTTCCCTCTGTGTGCCTCGTCTACTGTGTGGGTGTGCTCCAGTCAGCTCCAAGTGTCTCCAGCGATCTCCAAGCTCCGGCGTATATCTCCCTGCAACGAAAAGGACAGTAACTATTCCTTATATCACCTTCTGAACATCATCTGCATCCATTCTACTCACCTGTTTGATATCTCATGCTCTACTGTGGTCAATAAACTACCGATACCTGTTTACATCTGTGTCTGCCTCCTGTGTACCGTAACAGAAGACTGGACCAACACCGCAGACCCAGTATGAGCCAACCGGATCCCTTTCAAGACCTGGTGAATGCGCTTCGGCGAACTTTCACCATCAATCCACCACCACCATCTCCTGTCACTGCTCCTGCACCTGCACCAGCGAACACCTCCACCAGCGCCATTAGCTCTTCCTCACCACCACCGTACGCCAGTCCCATGGCCAAACCGGTGCCCTACTCAGGATCGGCGGAGGATTGCAGCAGATTTCTGCTGCAATGCACACTGGTCCTGGAGATACAGCCGCACCTGTACCCGAGTGAGTCATCCAAAATCGCATTCATCATTTCTCAGCTCAGCGGCAAAGCATTGAATTGGGCCGATTCCATCTGGTCCCAACGGGGCGCTGTAACCCAATCCTACTCGGCGTTTATTTCCCACTTCCAGAGGTGTTCAGGAAACCGATTACAGATTCGTCTGCTGGTGAGAAACTCTATAATTTGAAACAAGGACCAATGTCTATTTACGATTATGCTTTGCACTTCAGAACGCTTGCAGCAGTTAGCGGATGGAATGAACAAGCTCTGATCACAACATATCGTCAAGGATTAGAACCTCGGGTACGGCTGCATCTCGCTGCATGCGAGGATTCCATCGGCCTTGAGAAATTCATCCAGCTCTCCATTCGCTGTGCCACTCGCATACAGGCGTGCATCCAAGAGCACCAGGATCAGTCACTTCCCAACATGCTCCTCTGCCGATCCGAACCCGTCAGCTCCCCAGAACCAGCTCAAGTATCCATGGATGTGGAAAATTCCCGTTTATCTCCGGAAGAGCGCCGCCGTCGGCTGACCCTGAATCTTTGTTTGTACTGTGGATGTCCTGGGCATGTGATTGCAGCATGCCCCACACGACCAACTCGACCCATGGTGAGTGCAGTCATTCCTGCTACCCATAAAATGAAACCACTCACCACTGTAGTCAATCTTACTGCCGCTACGATCTCCCTTACAGTGGTCGCGCTCCTCGACTCAGGGTCAGCCGGCAACTTCGTCTCCGGCACCCTCTGCCGGCAGCTACGTCTCAAGACCTCTCCGTCTCCAACGATCTACAAGATCAACTCCATAACTGGCAAACCCCTGAGCCGTAAGAGTGTCCACACCGTGGCAGGACCTGTAACACTTCAAGTTGGTTTACTGCATCAAGAGGAATTACATCTGCTGGTTCTGGAGGATTCCACCGCTGACGTGGTTCTGGAGCGCCCCTGGTTGGAGCAGCACAACCCAACCATCTCCTGGAAAACGGGCAAAATCCTGAAGTGGGGCGACACCTGTTTCTCTCGCTGTCTGGCTGAACTTCCTGTTCCATCTTCTCCTTCGCCTGATCTCTCCCTCTGTGCCACTTCCATCGAGAGTCCAGTCGAACAACGCTCCATCGACATCCCCAAGTGTTAGGCCCCCTTCAGCGACGTCTTCTGCCTGCAACGGGCTTCCAAGCTGCCTCCACACCGGCCATGGGACTGTGCCATCGACCTGCTTCCGGGTGAACCAGTGCCAAAGGGTAAGATATACCTACTTTCCATCCCGGAGGAGAAGGCCATGGAGGATTACATCAAGGAAGCCCTAGCCCAAGGTTACATCAGGCCGTCTACTTCCCCTGCTGCTTCCAGCTTCTTTGTGGCTAAAAAGGACGGAGGCTTGCGGCCATGCATAGACTATCGCTCACTCAACAAGATAACCGTGAAATTCAGATATCCCCTTCCTCTCGTCCCAGCGGCCCTGGAACATCTCCGTGGTGCCACTGTGTTTACGAATCTGGACCTCCGCAGCGCATATAACCTCATCCGGATACGCGAGGGGGACGAGTGGAAGCCCGCCTTCATTACTCCTACCGGCCACTATGAATACCTGGTGATGCCGTATGGCCTGGTCAACGCCCCCTCCGTATTCCAGGACTTCATACATGAGGTTCTCCGGGAGTTCCTCCATCGCTTCGTCCTAGTGTACATCGACGATATTCTCATCTACTCCCGGAGCCAGGCCGAACATCGCCAACACGTTGCGGAGGTCCTCACCCGTCTTCGTCAGTTCAACCTGTTCCTCAAAGCAGAGAAGTGCTCCTTCCATCAACCCTCTGTCTCCTTCCTCGGATACAACATAGACCACAGTGGCATCTGGATGGACGAGAGGAAGGTGGAATCCATCACCAACTGGCCCGAACCCACTACCATCAAAGAGTTACAACGCTTCCTCGGATTCTCCAACTTCTACAGACGGTTCATCAAAGGTTACAGCTCCATCACCCATCCACTTACCAACCTGCTCCGTGATAAGCCCAAGTCTCTGTCCTGGAACTCGGCAGCCACCAACGCATTCAATCACCTCAAAGAAGCCTTCACCACCACTCCTTTACTCGTTCATCCTGATCCCGAGAAACAGTTCATCGTGGAGGTAGATGCCTCGACTACTGGAGTGGGAGCGGTGTTATCGCAGCAGCAGGGGACGCCAAGTAGACTCCATCCATGCGCCTTCTTCTCCCGCAAGCTCAGCCCGGCGGAAGTCAACTACTCCATCGGTGACAGGGAACTTCTTGCTGTTAAGCTTGCCTTGGAAGAGTGGAGGCATTGGCTGGAGGGAGCCAAGCATGCGCTCCTGGTGTTAACCGACCACAAGAACCTTGAGTGTCTTCGTTCAGCGAAAAGACTAAACCCAAGACAAGCTCGCTGGGCCATGTTCTTCTCCCGATTCAATTATACCATTTCCTACCGTCCAGGTACCAAGAATGTTAAAGCTGACGCTCTCTCTCGTCTCCATGCTCCAGAGGAAAAGACCGAAGAACCTGAACCTATCATCCCGAGCTCTCTCATTGTAAGTCCCATTACCTGGTCAGAGGAGACCATTCCCTCCTCCACGAATCCTCCGCCGGGCTGCCCATCTGGCTTGCTTTACATCACTCGGACACGACACACTCCAACCATCCACTCAGCTCACACGTCACTTGGCACTGGTCACCCGGGGGTCAATGAAACCCTCTCGTTGCTAAAAGAACGCTTCTGGTGGCCAGGGATGGCATCTGATGTCAGAAGGTACGTGCAGGGCTGCCGGGAGTGCGCCATCTCCAAAAGTCCTCGTCATCTGCCAGCTGGGAAACTCCTTCCGCTGCCCATTCCAGATCGTCCATTGTCACACCTAGGAGTGGATTTCATCACTGATCTCCCTGTCTCAGAAGGAAATACCACCATCCTAGTCATTGTGGACCGTTTCTCAAAATTCTGCTGTCTAATTCCACTCCCAGGATTACCCACTGCCATGGAGACCGCCAAAATACTCTTCAATCACGTGTTCAGGTATTTCGGAATACCAGAAGACATAGTCTCTGACAGAGGACCTCAGTTCATCTCCAGAGTGTGGAAATTATTTCACTCCCTCCTAGGTGTGGCCGTCAGCCTGACTTCCGGATACCATCCACAGTCGAACGGGCAGACGGAAAGGAAGGTTCAGGAGATTGGCCGCTTCCTCCGTACCTTCTGTCATGACCACCAGGACTCTTGGAACCAGTTCCTGGGTTGGGCCGAGTACGCCCAGAACTCTCTCCGGCAGTCGACTACAGGACTCACACCATTCCAGTGCGTACTCGGCTACCAACCCCCACTGTTCCCCTGGACCGGGGAACCCTCCAACGTTCCGGCAGTGGATTACTGGTTCCGAGAGAGCGAGAGGGTCTGGGACTCAGCGCACCATCAGCTGCAACAAGCCCTGCGCAGACGCAGAATGACGGCCGACCTTCGACGCTCCAACACCCCGGTCTTCCAGCCCGGTCAGAAGGTTTGGCTGTCCGCCCGGGATGTCAGACTGCGTCTGCCCTGCAGAAAGCTGAGTCCCAGGTTCATTGGCCCATTTCCCATCGTCAAGAAGGTCAACCAGTCACCTACCAGCTCCAACTGCCACAAGGGTATCGTATTCACCCCACTTTCCACGTGTCACTGCTGAAACCTCACCATCCTTCTGCTCTCTCCACAGGACCTGACGTGGCTCCCGCCGAACCCCCCCTTCCACTCATCCTGGAGGACGGAGCAGCGTACGAGGTCCATGAGATCTTGGACTCCCGGCGTCGTGGTGGTCAGCTGGAATATTTAGTGGACTGGGAAGGTTACGGTCCCGAGGAACGCTCCTGGGTCCCAAGAAACGTCATCCTGGATCCCAGCTTACTCCAAACTTTCCACGACAGTCACCCTGATAGACCGGCACCGCGGGGAAGAGGACGACCACCACGGCGTCGGGGTCCTTGGCCCTCTGGAGCGGGCCGTGGAGGGGGGGGGGGTACTGTCACAGACACGTCAGGCTCCAACCTCAACCAATCACAGCGCACACCATCTCCAGAGTACTGATCACCGCCACCTGCACCTCATCACCTCACTCATCAGCAGCACCATAAAGAGCACACACACACAGCACTCCATGTCCGGTCTCGTTCGCATATACTTCCTGTTATACTTACCTCAAGGACTCCTCTTCGTATACTCACCTGTCTCCAGTGTGTCTCCTTCCCTCTGTGTGCCTCGTCTACTGTGTGGGTGTGCTCCAGTCAGCTCCAAGTGTCTCCAGCAATCTCCAAGCTCCAGCGTATATCTCCCTGCAACGAAAAGGACAGTAACTATTCCTTATATCACCTTCTGAACATCATCTGCATCCATTCTACTCACCTGTTTGATATCTTATGCTCTACTGTGGTCAATAAACTACCGATACCTGTTTACATCTGTGTCTGCCTCCTATGTACCGTAACACAGAGTTGTCTTAATATATTTAAGGGTTCATTATTTTTTTAAATAAATAATTATGAGAAGTGCCCTTTTTTCCACTTGAGCCCCTGCCCCCCAAAATGTCTGTGCACGAGTAAAGTCTCCTCTTTTCGTTTAGCCACTGCAGCTAAAATGCCATAGATGATAAAATCTCTTACACATATTCAGCAAGGTACACAACACACATTCCCTACACATGAGGTTAAACTACTGTCAGTCTTGATGCAGTATTGAAAATGATTCTGTCACATATACAAGGCAGACGCACTCGAGCATGAGATGTCTGCTCAAGATGGTAATAAATTCACTCAGGGAGAGAGACAATGAGAGAGAGAGAGAGATGGCAGTAAAAATATGACGTTAAACAACATGTCTTTGTTGTAATATTGTTGTAAAAAAAAAAAATATATATATATATACACATTTTTTTTTTTTTTTTCCCAGTTCTATATTTTGCATTGTGTTTCTTTCTTGTGGTCCCTTTGCAAATTCTCTCTATTTACACTTATCCAGAATACATGTTCATTGTAAGTTATATAAGACTGAGGTGGGCCACATGTGTCTATACTGTGCATTTGAGAAGACAGGATGGTCCGCTGTTTCTTAGTCTTAATTCTGAGGACACAGAGTTCTTTAGAGACCCAGAAAGCACTGCTGATCATATCTCTTCACTTCATTATCTCTCTGTCAAGGTCACAGTGAAGATAGAGGAAGATACTGCTCTTACAAAGTTTAAATTCTACAATAAAGTCTTTATACTGTGGCCTTCTTTTTAATTAAAAAGAGTTTCAAATGGAAAGTGCCAAAAATCACACACACACACATTATATATATATATAAAATTTTGGCACTTTCCATTTGAAACTCTTTTTAATTACATTTTTAAATACATTTTTAATTTACACACACATATATTATATATATACTCAGTGGCGTGCGGTCCATATAAGCTGCGAATGCTCTGCATACCCAAGCCACTCTGCAACTAATATTAACATTATAAATTACTATTAAATCCCTTGTCTGATGTGTACCATAAAGCCTACAGGATTGGTGATGCATATGTAACTCTCCATAATTTATTTATTTGCCAAACGACGGTATTTTCCTTAAATGCTGATCTACAGCAGCTTTTGCGCCTTCACGCTTTTGTTATGGAGCGTCATCATTGTCCCGCGTTCTCATTGGTTTGCTGGTCTATGCGAGTTTACATGGGCAGGATAAGCTATGAGCTTATAGCTCGCCCAAGAGGAAAAATGAGCTGCTGCCAGATCTCGATCACCGAAAATCACATTGTATTTGATAAAAATCTAACTAGACTTAGCCAAATCGGGAAACAAATCATAACTAAAACTATTTTCATAGTATTTTATTTTCTCCATAGAGAATTTTTTAAAGAAAACTTCTACAGTCCTACTGTAACTAGGCCTATCAGAGTGTTAATCGATAGTCTGTGCATTTGATAAAAGTCAGTTTGCACAATTTCAACGTATTTTTTAAAGAATAATGATATTTTTATTTATTATAGCCTCCTTATATTTATTATAATTACATTTTATTTATTTTTTTTATTTATAATAGGCTGCTAATACTTATTGAGTTATACTTATTTTTAATTATTAGTAAAAAAAAAAAAAAATACTTATGGCATACATTTAAATTGACGCCATGGTGTTTTTTATTTGTCGTGTCTGATTAAGATCTGTGTCCTAAACTGATTTGTTTCAAGGTGAATTATATTGTTTGTTTGACACTAGCGGCACCTAGCGGATTACAAAAATACAGCATATTTTGCAAACGCACCTTTCGCATTTTGCGCCTCCGTCGACTCAAACATCACAGAAGCTCTTACAGGTGCTTGTGAAGGCACGTCTCAACAGGTAAATGTAGGTACTCTCAGTAAAAGGTCCAACATATTATTACTTTTCGCTGTGATGCTATTTGTCATGAGCAAGCAAATGAGTAAACTAACACTGAAAACATGAGACACCGAGTACAGGACATTCTAAAATGCTTAAAGGTGCCCAAGAATGCTTTTTCACAAGATGTAATATAAGTCTAAGGTGTCTCCTGAATGTGTCTGTGAAGTTTCAGCTCAAAATACCCCATAGATTTTTTTTAAATTATTTTTTTAACTGCCTATTTTGGGGCATCATTAACTATACACTGATTTTGGCAGCGCCGCCCCTTTAAATCGCGTGCTCCCCGCCACACGAGCTCTCGACTATATTACAGTGCATTTACAAAGTTCACACAGCTAATATAACCCTCAAATGGATCTTTACAAGAAGTTCGTCATGCATGCTGTATGCATGCTTCGAATTATGTGAGTAAAGTATTTATTTTGATGTTTACGTTTGATTCTGTATGAGTTTGAGGCTATGCTCTGTGGCTAACGGCTAATGCTACACTGTTGGAGAGATTTATAAAGAATGAAGTTGTGTTTATGCATTATACAGACTGCACGTTTAAAAATGAAAATAGCGACGGCTCTCTTGTCTCCGTGAATACAGTAAGAAACTATGGTAACTTTAACCACATTTAACAGTACATTAGCAACATGCTAATGAAACATTTAGAAAGACAATTTACAAATATCACTAAAAATATCATGCTATCATGGATCATGTCAGTTATTGTTGCTCCATCTGCCATTTTTCGCTGTTGTTCTTGCTGGCTTGCCTTGTCTGTGCACAGATCCAGACGTTGATACTGCCTTTCCTTGTCTAATGCCTTGAACATGGGCTGGCATATATGCAAATATTGGGGTCATACATATTAATGATCCCGACTGTTACGTAACAGTCGGTGTTATGTTGAGATCCGCGTGTTTTCCGGAAGTCTTTTAAACAAATGAGTTTTATATAAGAAGGAGGAAACAATGGGGTTTGAAACTCAATGTATGTCTTTTCCATGTACTGAACTCTTGTTATTTAACTATGCCAATATAAATTAAATTTTTGATTCTAGGGCACCATTAACGTGGCTTAATTAACTAAGACAGTGTTATTACCAAACCAAACTTACTAAACATCATACTAATAAAGCATACTACAGAAAAGCAGATGAGCCCAGAATATGAACGCAACACGTTTAATTAAACATTTTCCTCCCATTAAGAAAACGCTTAATGTGACTTAATGTTTTATTAAGACAGTGACATTAAAAGACCAAACTTAGTAAACACTATACTAATAAAGCATAGTATAGGCTACAGAAAAAAAAAAAATGTTTTTGTAGAATTTGATCTTTTAATATCACTTAGTAGCCTAGGCTACATTAAGCGATGTTAAAAGCTTTTTCTTTATAACGGTTCCCTATGGGAGGAAAACGCAACGTGTAGGCTAATTAAACGAATTGCATTCATATTCTGGGCTCATCTCTTTTGCTGTACACAGTATACTTTATTAATATGGTGTTTACTGAGTTTGGTCTGTGAATATCACTGCCTTAGTACATTAAGCGTTTTAGAATGTCCATTCAATGTAACTGCATCGGCCACATTATTTCATGACACACCATCCAGCATACCCGGTTAAAAAAAGTCACCGCTCGCCACTGATACACACACATATATATATACATATGAGCAATATCACACGAGTAGCTGTACGGCTACGAGTGTGATATTGCGTTTATACAACAGTTCAACGGCACAAGTGTGTAAATAAATAAGAACAACAACGGAGTGTCTTTAAAACCCTCTTATGTGAAGCACTACTTCCTTCCGCCACGGATTCAAATCTCAAGTTGACAGTTGGACCAAGCCTCCGTTACTAATTCTAAAACGTCACTTTAGAACTAGTAACGAAGGAACGTTGAGTCACTTCATTGAAACTCATTGAATTTTGTACAGTATGAGAGAGAGAGAGAGAGAGAGAGAGAGAGAGAGAGAGAGAAGGCATATATGCAAACCTGTGCAGACCTGTGTCTGATATACTGCATTACATTCATTCAGTCGATGTCCATAATATTATATCCATTGTAAAAGTCCGTTTGAATGTCCGCTGAGGAAAGCGATCTTGTATTTATCCCTTTTACAGCTATTTTTCCATAACATCCATAACACCATAGCGCTAAAACAACTTCCTTTGCAAAAGTTCCTTTCAATTTAAAAGTCTCTTGTGACTCACTGACTCATTCTCCTATAAAGTTTTGCCGCCATCTAATGGCGTATTAATGTAACTTTCACTCAATCCATATTAAACATTAATGGACATATATAAAATAATATTTATTGAACAACAAATAAACACAATTGTCAGTCAAACGTAAAGCACTAGTGTGCCCATAACGGTTGTCAAGTGTGCGGTGGATAATTACCAAATGCCAAAAAAAAAACAAAAAAACAATGATATAGGTTTATGCTTTACGCTTGTATGTGGGTTTTACAAATATTTAACGAATGAAAAGGATTTTAAAGAGCTTGGATCCTCAAATTGTCAGTCAAACCTCATAAATCCTGTGAATGAAGTGCCGCACACAGTTTGGTCATCTCCTCTATGCAATGCAAAGGTAAATAAAGGTCTGATGTTTGAAAAAAAAAAATGGTAAAGCTTTTCTTTACTCAAAAAACAATATGTCTATAAAGGCTAATGTTTTGTGTATTTGAAGAGCGGAGAAGAGTCTTCGTCTGATTTCCCGTCTAGTTGTAGCCAATATGCTATGCTATATAAAGGATGTAAGTTATTATTATCATATGTAACATAGCAACAATTCGACTTGCTCTGGAACAAATAATAGATTAATAAGACCAAAGATTGCCCTTTTTATGTACTCAAATTTAAATATGTATCATGTTTAACCACTATAAGAGCCAGCAGTAAATCCCAGAAGCACTGCCCGAGATGAAGCTGTTGTTGCCGCATACACGATCAATGAACGGCCGCTGACACCCTGGAGCTCGCATCTCCGAAAACGTCAAAGCAAATTGTACAATAGGCGCTATTATTAAATATAAGTCACATAATTCAGGTCTAAACAACTACATTCTCGCCTAAAAAAACTATTAAAACTACAGTTCGTGGTACAACAAGTAGTATTTGTACAAATTACGGTTGATTTGATCACTTCAAGCAGAGTGATACAAACAGTGAAAAGGTAGGAGTGCTGTTATCACTGAAATATCGCATGGCTATCAGCTAATCAGATTTGAGAACCAGACAGAACTGCTGTATATAATATATATATATATATATATATATATATATATATATATATATATATATATGAGCAATTACCTATGGCACTCGGCCTGCGGCCTCGTGCCTACGGACGAATCATGATATACAGCCATGAATCACAAATCTGATATACAGCCATATCGTTTATACATATGCAATATACAGCCATATGCGTTTATACAACAGTTCGACGGCACGAGTGTGTAAATAAATAAGAACAACAACGGAATGTCTTTAAAAACCTCTTTTGTGCTGCACTACTTCCTTCCGCCACAGATTCAAATCTCAAGTTGACAGTTGAGACCAAGCCTCCGTTACTAATTCTAAAACGTCACTTTAGAACTAGTAACGAAGGAACGTTGAGTTCCTCTATTGAAACTCATTGAATTTTTTACAGTATTGAGAGAGAGAGATCGCTTGAGAGAGTAGGCCATTACCTGTCTGATATATTGCATTACATTAATTCTTCAAGTCGATGTCCATAATATTACATCCATTATAAAAGTCTGTTTGAATGTCCGCTGAGGAAAGCGATCTTGTATTTTGTCCTTTTTACAGCTATGGGAATTTTCCATAACATCCATAACACCACAGCGCTAAAACAACTTCCTTTGCAAAAGTTCCTTTCAATTTAAAAGTCTCTTGTGACTCACTGGCTGCGTCCGAAAACTGGAAAATGCTGCCTTCTGAGGACACATTTCAAGGTAGTAAGGCATCAAGGCACGTCCGAATCCAATGTTAGCTTCACTTCCTGTCTCGTGAGATACCTTGCTCAGATCGATTTTTGAAGGAAGCATAGATGTATCCTTAGCTGCCTTTGATATCCCACAATCCTGTGACAATTGAGCTAGAAAAATAAAGATGGCGTCCGAAAGTTGCGTTTGCTGCTCAGTTTGTGTATAAATGTACAATTTTGACCAACATATTTCAATTTTGATATAATTTCTATCGAGAAATTACTACTGTAATAAAAAATTAAATATTTGTTTAGTTCTCACCAAAGCTCGCGCTATATTGCTGTAGATCATTAAACTGTCACGCTGCCTCAGAAGTCTGTCCGAAATCAGTTTCGTGAGTGACCTTCATGCACAAACGCTGCCGTACAAGTCATTCTCTTATAAGACAGCGAGGTAGCAAGACAGCTACCTAGGTTTTCGGACGCAGCCAACGACTCATTCACTTGTAAAGTACTGCTGCCATCTAATGGCGTATTAATGTAACTTTCACTCAATCCATATTACGCACTAATGGACATATTTATATAAAATAATATTTATTGAACAACAAATAAACACAATTGTACAGTCAAACGTAAAGCACTAGTGTGCCCGTGACGGTTGTCTAGTGTGCCGTGGATAATTACCAAAAAATACATAAAATAAAATAAAATAAAATAAATGCTACACCTCATATCTCTATATTTCCTAATTTTTGTTTTATTTTATAAAAAAAAAAAAAATGATATAGGTCACCCTTTACTCCTGTATGTGGGTTTTACAAATATTTAAAGTACACATGAAATCAAAATTGACCTTGTAAGTTAATTATTATCATATTTAACATAGCAACAATTCGACTTGCTCTGGAACAAATAATAGATTAATAAGACCAAAGATTGCCCGTTTTATGTACTAAAATTGAATTATGTCTCATGTTTACAGATCAAGATCAAGATGGCGCCGCGCATGGCAGCCACAGTGCTTAGCTCTTCAGTGTTTGTTCTGTTTTTGTTAGTTTTTCCTGTTTTCTGTTTTTCAAACACCATCAGTTTTACCAGGGATGAACTGCTGAACATTCGGCAGTTCACACCACAAAATCTTTTACCGGATTTCGATTATTCAGACGTTTTGTTGAATGTTGTAGTCGGCGGAGCGGCAGCGCTGTTTAGACGCTTCAGGACGCGCAGACGGGGAAAGCGCGCCGGCGCCCTCGTGAAGCTCAGACAGCGCGGATTAAGAACGCCGCTGCCTAGCATCCATCTGGCGAATCTCCGCTCTCTGCCCAACAAAACGGACGAACTCCTTCTGCTCTCCCGGACAAATAAGGATTTCTCGAACTCGGCTGCTCTGTGCTTCACGGAAACCTGGCTGAACGACGCCATTCCGGACAGCGTGTTATGTCTGCCGGGCTTTCAGCTGTTTAGATCAGATCGCGACGCTGAATCAACGGGGAAATCGCGCGGCGGCGGGACGTGCTTTTACATCAACGAAAGGTGGTGTTCAGATGTAACGGTGTTAAAGAAGATGTGCTGTCCAGATCTTGAAACACTCTTCATTAACTGCAAACCGTTCTATTCGCCGCGGGAGTTTTGCTCGTTCATTCTGGTGAGCGTCTACATTCCTCCGCAAGCGCACGTGAGCTCGGCTTTACAGTTACTCGCTGATATGATCACAGAGAGCGAGCAACAACACCCGGACTCTGTTCTTATCATTCTCGGGGACTTTAATAAAGCGATTCTCTCACGTGAACTGCCCAAATACAGACAGCATGTTACTTGTCCCACCAGAGACAGTAATATACTCGACCATTGTTACACAGCAATAAAGGATGCATATCACTCTGTCCCACGGGCAGCTTTGGGGCTCTCTGATCACTGTTTAGTTCATCTCATACCAACCTACAGGCAGAAACTGAAATCAGCTAAACCTGTAGCAAAGACTGTAAAGAGATGGACCACCGAAACAGAGCGGGCTTTACAAGCCTGTTTCGAATGGACTGATTGGAGTGTTTTTGAAGTTGCTGCCACCGATCTGGACGAGCTCACAGAGACTGTTACATCATATATCAGTTTCTGTGAGGATCTGTGCATTCCTACAAAGACTCATTTATCTTACAACAATGACAAACCCTGGTTCACTGCAAAACTCAGCCAGCTCCGTCAGGCCAAAGAAGATGCTCGCAGAAAAGGGGACAGAGTCTTGTACAAACAGGCCAAATACACACTGGAAAAGGAGATCAGAGTGGCAAAGAGGAATTATTCTGATAAACTTCGGAATCAGTTCTCTTCTAATGACACAGCTTCAGTGTGGAAAGGTCTGAAAGACATTACCAACTACAAGACACCATCCCCCAGCTCTGTGGAGAATCAACGACTGGCAGACGATCTGAATGGGTTTTATTGCAGGTTTGAAAAATCACCATTCACACCTCCATCAACCCCACTCTCCCCCACACCTGCAATTCAGTTCAGTGAAGATGACGTGCGCCAGGTCTTCAGAAAGAACAAGAGAAGAAAGGCACCAGGCCCAGACAGCGTTTCACCAGCCTGTCTGAAAACCTGCGCTGACCAGCTGGCCCCCATCTTCACACAGATCTTCAACAGATCACTGGAGCTGTGCGAAGTCCCCTCATGCTTCAAACGCTCCACCATCATCCCTGTCCCAAAGAAACCCAAAATTACTGGACTAAATGACTACAGACCTGTGGCTCTAACGTCTGTGGCCATGAAGTCATTTGAAAGACTGGTTCTGGCTTTTCTGAAGGACATCACTGGACCCTTACTGGACCCCCTGCAGTTTGCTTACCGAGCAAACAGGTCTGTGGATGATGCAGTCAATATGGGACTGCATTATGTTCTCCAGCATCTGGACAGACCAGGGTCTTATGTGAGGATCCTGTTTGTGGACTTCAGCTCTGCTTTTAACACCATTGTCCCATCACTCCTCCAGCCTAAACTAACTCAGCTCTCCGTGCCCACCTCTGTCTGTCAGTGGATCACCAGCTTCCTGACAGACAGGCAGCAGCTAGTGAGGCTGGGGAAATTCTCATCCAGCACCCTCACCATCAGCACCGGCGCCCCTCAGGGCTGTGTGCTCTCCCCACTGCTCTTCTCCCTCTACACCAACGACTGCACCTCTAAAGACCCCTCTGTCAAGCTCCTGAAGTTTGCGGATGACACCACACTGATCGGCCTCATCCAGGACGGTGACGAGTCTGCTTACAGACTGGAGGTTGAACAGCTGGCTGTCTGGTGCAGTCTTAACAACCTGGAGCTCAACACGCTCAAGACAGTGGAGATGATCGTGGACTTCAGGAAAAACCCACCTGCTCTCCCCCCACTCACCATCATGAACAGCACTGTGACTGCAGTGGAGTCATTCAGGTTCCTGGGCACCACCATCTCCCAGGACCTGAAGTGGGACAACCACATCGAGTCCATTGTGAAAAAGGCCCAGCAGAGGTTGTACTTCCTTCGCCAGCTGAGGAAGTTCAACCTACCACAGGAGCTGCTGAAACAGTTCTACTCTGCCATCATTGAATCCATCCTCTGCACTTCAATTACCGTCTGGTTCAGCTCAGCTACCAAATCTGACCTCAGAAGACTACAGAGGGTAGTCCGGTCTGCTGAGCGAATCATTGGCACAACCCTCCCCACTCTCCAAGAACTGTACTTATCCAGAGTGAGAAAAAGGGCAAAGAAGATCACTCTGGACCCCTCACATCCAGCACACTCCCTCTTTGAACTGTTGCCATCCGGTCGACGCTACAGAGCCCTGAGCACCAGAACGACCAGACACAGGAACAGTTTCTTCCCTCAAGCAATCCATCTCATGAACACTTGACAAACACGGAACACACAACACTATTACATATTATTTACTTAAAACACTTATTTATATCTCAATTTGCACACATAATTGTACATACAATTGTCTATAATATATATTGTCTTTTGCTTTTTTTGCACTTTGTCTATCTTGTAAATTTGTATATTATTATTTTATTCTTTTTATTATGTGTCTTGTCTTGTCGCTGTTACTCTGTTGCACTGTGGAGCTTCTGTCACTAAAACAAATTTCTAGTATGTGTAAACAACATACCTGGCAATAAAGCTCTTTCTGATTCTGATTCTGATTCTGATGTTTAACCACAATAAGAACCAGCGCCAAATCCCAGAATCACTGGCCGAGATGAAGCTGTTGTCGGCACGTACACGACCCCTGAACGGTCGTTGACGGCCTGGAGCTCGCATCTGCGAAAACGTCAAAACAAATTGTAAAAAAATTTCAGGTCCAAACAACTACATTCTTGCCTAAAAAACCTCTTAAAACTACAGTTTGTGATATAACAAATGTAGTATTCGCAAAAATTGCATTGGATTTGCTCATCCGCCATGACGGTCACTTCAAGCAGAGTGATACAAACGGTGAAAAGGTAGGAGTGCTGTTATCACTGAAATATTGCACGGCTATCAGCCAATCAGATTCAAGAACCAGACAGAACTGTTATATATATATATATATATATATATATATATATATATATATATATATATATATATATATATATATATATGAAATGAACATTCCAATAATGGATTATCATAAAAAAAAAAGAAAAAAAAAGAGAGAGACTTTTGTTCTATGCATCGGTTGTTGATTGGATTTTGATTCCTGCATTGGTGATCATGGTTTTGAATATCGATACATCTGGATCATGGATTAAAGACTACTGAAGTTATCGTTCTGAGTCATTTGTGTTGAATTGCTCAGCAGTTCGACAATTGCACTGTTATGTTGATATTGTTGAGCACTTAACCTAACCACTAAACCTTAACCACTTCTCAACAACATAAAACACATAAAGCAAGCAGATAAAGTAGAGTCCAAAAACATATAATGCCTCGCACACCTGACAAGCCAAGACTGATCACACCGGTATGATTGTATGTGTCAAAGGGTTAACTGTCTGTCCCAATTTTTGAGCATAAACATGAAAATGACTTTTCCAACTTAAATTGTTAAAAATCCTGAATACTTCTGAGCACAGACTTAAAGTGCAATATGTAATATTTTTGCAGTAAAATATCCAAAAACCACTAGGCCAGTGTTATATATTTTGTTCACTTGAGTACTTACCACATCCCGATTTACAACTATTTGTAAATCATGAGAAAATTGCAATTTTAACCAAGACTCTGGGACGTGTGAGGAGTCGCCTGTCAATTGCGTCATGTCCGCGTTAACCTTGGTTTCCGGTTTTATTTTGTATAAACCATGGAAACACCAAAGATGCTTTAAAATATTACACATTTTAATAGACAAGGGAACATCTGTTTTGATATAATAATAGACATAAAACAAATTGTTGTTATATAGCTCAACACATTTAGTCTTATGCTGCGTTCACACCAGACGCGACTTGTGCGAATAAATCGCGCTATTCGCGCGTAGTTGGACGCTTGAACATTTTGAGTTTACTCGCTTCATTCGCACATGAAAATCCCTTCACAACAGACGCGAATTCGCGTCATGAGAGGGGCTCTCCCGCTCCTTTATGTGTCCCAGACTCTCCCACTGCTTTCTGTACACTTCCTCTGAATAAAGAGAACTTGTCAGTGGGGAAATAATTGTAAATTACAGCGAATAAGCTCAATTGGTCGTCTTTAGTTGGCTTGTATATATATATATATATATATATATATATATATATATATATATATATAGCTCAAATTGAGTAAAGACCGTTTTTTACAACTTATCAGATTATCCGACCTCCTCACTCACTTTCTTTGAAACACGATCCTTTTTATTTCTGTTTCTATAAATGTATGAAGATGTACAGCGATGATGATTTTGTCCTCCATTGTTGTTTCGAATTTCTGCCTCAGCTCGCTACGTCACGTCACTACTAGAGCAAGCTCCTGATTGGTTAACGCGGCGCAGAAATTCGCCAAAGTTCAGATTTTTCGACTTGCACGATTCGCGCGAATCACGTCATTCGCGCCGCAGGATGTCAATTTGCGTCTTTGCATTGACTTAACATGTAAATCACTCACGCTTACCGCTTCATTCGCGTCCGGTGTGAACGCATCATTATTGTTTAAATCAACTCCAACTCCCCAACTCCAATCCCTATATTTTGCACCGTCCGTTGAGATGGAGACCACATGTCCCAAGATTCCGCTCTAAAACTTGGCGTCTTCAAGCTATGCCTTTGTTTTGAATAGGCTTTTAGCAACCTCTAGCGGACAAAATTATTACATATTGTACCTTTAAGTTTGATATCTTTTTAAAGAGAACAGTTCACAGATTATTGTTTATTATATGTGTTTATATTTTATATAAAATATATATTTCACAAAATATGTTCAACACTAAAAACTTCAAGAAAAGCTAAATATATGAACAAGTTATTTGCCAAATTTTTGGTTTATATCTCAAAAAAAGAACTTTCAGTAAGATTTTTTTGTGCACAGTACCAAACTTTTTCACTAGATGACATTCAGACTCCACCGGTGACCATATATGGACTCTTCGATTTCCATATATGGTTTGAGTGATCTGCAGTGTTGGGTAAGTTACTCAAAAAAATAATCCACTACAAATTATAAATTACTACATTAAAATTGTAATTTGATTACATTACTGATTACTGCATTTAAAAAGTAATCAGATTACTAATTACTTTACATTCAAGTTACTTTGAAACCTACAAAAATACACCACAAACTGAGGTCCCACTTTATATTAAGTGGCCTTAACTACTATGTACTTACATTTAAATTATTCATTTGATACAGTGCACTTATTGTGTACATACATGTCTTTACATTGTACTTATATTTTAAAAACACCTGCATTTAATTACATCTGTAATTAATTTCTGTATTTACATTTATAATTACACTGTTGACCCATCCTTTACACCTTACCCTTACCCTTACCCCTACCCTTAAACCTACCCTTACCACCAAAGCTTTCCCTAACCTTACCCGTATCCCACCTCAATAGCAGCAAAAGTGTTTTGCAATTCAATATGAACCCAATAGGTACATTGTACTTATTTTTTGATGTAAGTACATAGTAGTTAAGGCCACTTAATATAAAGTGGGACCAAAATATTCGTTAATCATCTATAGGTAGCTTATTCATTCTAATGTAATCATAACAGTCGCATGAGGGCGCTCAATGACCATGTCATCTGTGAGCATGAGATTGTAACAAACTAAAAATAACTTTATTAAAACTAATAAATATATGAAATTTTGTACACTTGTTAATGTTTATTTTTGTTTGCAGTTTTTTTTAATAGTGTTTAATGATTATGAACCCATATTAAGTATGACAAACCATATAATCAATGAAACTACAAAGCTGGCAGGTATGTATGATTACAAAATGAAGTCATTAAGATTGTTATTAATATTATTTTATAAAGTAACATGTAAGATAAAAGTAGTTTTATCACGTGTTGAGCCGTTTCTGTGACAGCTCCAGCTCTCCGATGCAGTTATAGGCTATGTCAGCGTCCGAATTCACTCACTTCATGTTGTTCACTCTTTGCAGATATAGTGCACTCAAATGGCATACACTATTATAGGGATTAGTGAGTCAGTGAACGAGTGAGCGGTTTCGGACACAGCTTAAACATGCCTTGCTGTGTGTAGCGTGTGTGGTAGCTGAATTGTGTTTATGTTTGTATGTAACTGCATTAAAGACAGGAAAAAATTGCTGAAAACATTATAATAACATTTGAAAACAGTATTGTTCAGAAGTTAACTTTCCCTTCAGATCCTGAACAAAAATCCAATCTAGCTTGTTTAGGCGAGGTTGGACCACTCTCGTCTTGGGAGCGGGTATCCTCCTCCACGCGTTCTCCGGTGATTCATAATGATGCATCCACCATTTAAAATGTAATGCGTTACATTACTGCGTTATCAGGAAAAGTTACTTTGTAACGCGTTATACCCAACTCTGGTGATCTGAACTATATTTTTCCATACTTTATGAAGTAGACATTGTATTCAGAAGTAGTATTGGCAGAAATGTTAATATTTGATTTGATTTCAATCTCTAAAATACACATAAAAAACACACAGAAAGAATCAGAGCGTGTTTTATAGTTTGGGACCACATCACAAATGAAGAATCTATCGTTATTTATCTATTGCTATGTCATTTCTTTCAAAACCAAATATGAAAACTAGAGGGGAAGGGACAGTCTTAAAAATAGTGGTTAAAAACATCTTTATAAATCATAAATTCAGATATTTATTTTTTGTAATGTGTGAAAAGTATTGATACATGATTGTATGTTCCCTTTCAGTTGATCACGTTCAGTGTCACGTCGGAACATAGCAACGAATTGGTACCTTTGAGTGTAAACTAAATGAGCCAGTGCACAAGAGAGCCTTTGCACCCTGCAGATAACAAATAAAGTCAGTCTTGCTGTGACCTTCCCCTGTGCGCTTCACTTGAAAAGAGCATTATTTCCCTAAAAGAGCAGCACGGGTGCATCTTTGAAAAGACGTCATTTCCGTATGTTTCTGGATGCGGTTGTTTATGCTGGTCACATCTCGCCTTTCTCGTAAGGTACACACTTCTTAGCATGTGTGCCTTCGAGCTGTCGGCTGACAGCGCAGGTTGTCACGGCAACTCTGCACGTCTTTCAGCGCTCTAGATGTGCGCTCGGATTGGATGATTGGTTTCTGGGGGCTCAGTGTAACACATAAATTGCCTTGGCCCATCCTGTGCCTTTCTTTCTGGATGCATGCAAAGAAATTAGGCAGTATGGAGGCACATTTGTGTCAATATGAAATGCCAAATGTGCCAAAATCGTTTTTTTTTTTTTTCTTTCTCTCTCTCACTACCCTCGATGGTGGAGGGATTGTGGGAACTCCCCAGGCGGACAGTTGCAGTGCATGCCCGCAAAGTGCTGACACCTGGTGGTGTCATCTGCAATGTCAGCCCAGCACCTGTAAGATAACAGCAGCTCCAGCTGCTAAAGTTTACAAGGCTGATGGACAGGCCACCTCTGCCCTGCATGGGATGACCACCTGCAACTCTAACTCTCAACTCTAGTTCTAAGCCAGAATTGATGCAGGAACTGCATACAGTGACTGACCGTAATGAATGTCACAGCGCAGGCCGTCACTGCTGAGGACTGTGCCTAGCGGTTCTCTGCAGTCCAAAAGCAGGCTGAGGCTGTGAAAAGCATGCGCAGACATGCTACCAGGCCTTCGCGGGGTGCCTCTCATTCTGCTTGTTGGCAAGGGTGTCCGTACCCTGTGGCAAAAAAAAGAACGCTCCGGCATGGCCAGCTTAACCGGAGGAGGGCAGGGTGGTGATTCTTTGTTCTGCCACTGGCTTTACAGCTAGTGCAGTGAGGAACTGTTTCCTTTATCTCTGGTTCTCAAGAGGGTGGGTATGACACTGAAGAGGGGGATGTGAATGGCAAGGCACACTATGTGGTCTCTGCGAGACAGAGATCTTAGGTGACCTACTTCCACCGGTGGTAGACACCATCACTTTAGCGAGAGCCTCTACAGGCATGCCTACGCTTTGAAGTGGAACCTGTTCTTTGAGTGGTGTTCTCTTTGAGATGCCCTCCGGAGATGCCCGATCAGGGTCATACTTTTTTTCCTGCAGGAAGGGTTGCAGTGAAGGCTGTCTCCCTCCACTCTGGAGGTGTATGTTGCCGCTGTCACCACACATCATGATGCAATAGACGGTAAGTCACTGGGGAAGCACGACCTGATCATTAAATTACTTATGGGTGTGAGAAGATTAAATCCTCCTCGCCCTCATTTCATACCATCTTGGGATCTCTCTTTGGTCCTTATGGCTGTGATGGAATTTTTTAATTAATCATAACTAACATTTCTTTTTCCTTGCAGGAATAACATTTATATGCTTTTGAAACCTAAATGTCCTCAAACTTTGGGCCTAAGTCAGTGCGTGTCTGAATCATGTCCAAATATAAGAAAAGGGAAAATTAAACTGAGGGACAGCTAGACAACTATCTAAATATAATAGCCCCATGATATTGAGTAACCAACGAACTAATAAACACATGAATTGGGCAGATCTTGCTTTACCTAGTAACAGAAGGGTTTGACATATGAAGAACCAATCATAATGTAGAATGCTTTACCATGCTCCTATCCTATATAAACTGTTGTATTCTTTTTGCTGGTGGGATTCTCTGTGATTGATACGCGGTCCTCCGGCCATGATTAAAGCATATTCTAAAGGCCCCGGTATACTTCAAATGAAGTTCTTTTTCGTTCGAAATTTCGAAATGCGTGACCAGCGATATACTGTAAAGAACATCTGACGCCACCCACACTGCTGAGAGCAACGGTTAGATGAATATGTAAATATTTGCTGTACACTTTCTTCTCAGTAACAAAATAAACACAACAAAAATGAGAAAACAGCAAGCATTTATTACAGAAAGCATCAGAAAAGCGTCTGATCATAACAACATGGGTATGTTAGCAAGAGCTCTGCAAATTAGCACTCCAGTCACGTCACGTCGTCATAGCACTTTATTCAATAGATTGCTTAAAATCAAGCAGCTTTACAGTATCAAACATGAAAAACAGTGTTAGTGCCTCATTTTTTTACAAGCACAACTTCATTTTGTACTATTTAAGCAGCTATCCAGTGTGTTCATATTTTCAACCGCAGAGATCTTACGTCGACGAACTCAAACACACGAAATGAGTCAAAGACAGATCCCACGTGAGTGAAGGCGGAGCCTCGGCGCACACCTCCTATTACGTTATCATCACGGACCAATGGTAGTACGAAGGTGTTTTGCAGCTGGAGCAAACCTTTCCTGAGAGTTTGCTTTAGAAAGCCGTTTCGAACTTCCAAAAAGAACACAAAACGAACTTCGTTTTGGCCTGATTTTGTTCGAAATTATGTCACATCAGTTTGTTATTCGATTTCGTTTGAAGTATACCGGGGCCTTAAGACAACAACTGGAGACTCTGGTTATTGTGCAGCGCTCCAACTTAGACACTTGAAATCTATTTTCCAGGTTTAGTGTCGTAGGGGACGAGATGTCGTTCATCTCAGAGTGAGACTCTTAGGCAGGGTTGATTGCGGTCAGGAAACTATAACTCTTAGACATCATATGCGGTCAGAGCAGTTACACTTAGGCGTCAACCTTTGCGGGCAGAGTGGGATTCACCTGAGGATAATTCCTGTAGGTGTCAGGGACACCAGGTTAATTTAGGTCAGGTGTGAAGGGGAAATCTACCACATGGCCTCACAAGTAGAACCCTTCAAACCTTTGAAGTTGTCACGAATGTGGCCTCTGTAGCTCCCTCCGATCACCACCAGAGGGTTCCCTCACCTGTTCCATAACCCTGTACCTGGTCCTAATTACCCACACACCTGATTCCTATCCCCTGGACTATTTAAGCACACTCACACTCTCACCCATTGCGAAGTCTTGTTTTGCCCCGGTTGACACTACTGAGCGTTTTTCCTTGTGATCTGTATTCTTGTGTATGACCTTGGACTGTTTATTCTAGTGATGGGAAACCGAGGATTTCTGAAGCATTTGAGGCTTTTATAAAATTGTATTTCGCATTAGCAACATCTGGTGGTCAGACTTGTTTTCTGCACCATATCTAGATCATCATGGAGCAGATCTACGGTTTGAAAAAGCATGTCACCAAACAAAGCGTCGGAAGTCCGTGACATACGGAATCACTCTTGCCTTGGATCAATACAGTTCTATCTAATCTGACCCCATCTAAATTCATTTGTGACAATGAGACCACAACTTGTGTCATGTGAAGCCTGGTCAATGGATTCACATATTGATCAATAATATAAAATATACAATGATGTGATCATAACTGACGTGAGTAGTTGAAAAAATATTTCGGATGAGCTGTTTTACCCTTATGTTTTGTTCAGGGTCTCTGAGACCCCAGCAATAAAACATAATTAAATGCATTTTCCTTTTATGCATTAGGTGAAGTGCCATCTTTTTTTCAAATCAGTTGTCCCAATTTTCCGATACTGCATGGCGTTCGAAGCTTCAAACGTCATCAATCACATGGGTTGTGGTCGTGTCAAGGCGCAGATCCTCAATCTCACCTGGATACGGACCCGGGCCATATCCAGGTGAGAATGAAGACCTGCGCCTTGACACGACCACAACACAGCCCTGAAGTGTCAGCAGAGATTGAGTCAACTAGATCATCCACTGTGAAGGCCTCATCGACACGACAGCCAGTGGCACAGCTCCTCAACAAACCATCCATACCGGCATGAAGAATATGATCCTCAACTGGATGGAACTGGAATAAATACTTTGAATGTTGTGATCCCATCGGACTTATGATAGCTACCTGAATCGTAACTAAGCACTGTTCGCCAGAGGAGAACTGGCCCCCCGACGAAGCCTGGTTTCTTCCAAGGTTTTTTTCTCCATTTTAACACCTGTTTGCCACCTGATGTCACCTGTTGGAGTTTGGGTTCCTTGCCGCTGTCGCCTTTTGGCTTGCTTAGCTAGGGACACTTGACATTTGACTTGACATTTGATATTCAACAGTGCCTTGATCTGCCTGCATTGACACAATTTTCTTTAAGAGCTGTTGTGCAGCCAAAATTATATACCAGTTATCACTGTAAAGCTGCTTTGACACAATCGGCATTGTAAAAAGCGCTATATAAATAAAGGTGACTTGACTTGACTTGACATGGTATTGTCATTTCGATATAAGCATCGGTACAGTGTGTGATACAATAGTGCTTTGAAAGCTGCGTCGGAGCATCGGAGCCCCAGTATCAACCATCCTATCACTAGTTTATTCTCAACGTGATTGTTTGCTGCCTGCCCTGTTCATTCCCTGCCTGGATATCTGGATTACCCTGCCTTTCCTACGACCTGCCCTGACCCATTGCCTGTCCCTGTTTACATTGTTTGTGTCTCAACAACCCGCGTTATACACCACTGACGAGAGTCGCATCGCATTCATGTGCTCCTTGTTAACGGGTAAAGCTTTAGAATGGGCCACTGTGGTGTGGAGTGACAGCCGTCCAAAGTTCACATCATTCAACAAATTCCTACAACGTTTTCGTGAGATTTTTGAGCACTCTGAAGGGGGAAAGGAGGCCGGAGAGTTACTACTGGCTCTACGCCAAGGCAAACAGATGGCAGCTGAATATGCTCTCACGTTTCAAACGCTGGCGGCTCAGACAACTTGGGTGGATGACACAATAAAATTATTGTTCCGTAAAGGTTTAAACATGGAACTTCAGTCAGAACTTACCTGCCGTGACGAAGGGAAGACTCTGACTCATTTCATTGATCTGGCTATCCGCATCGACAACTTAATTCATTCACGCGTCCTCTGAGGAATGTTATGTCACTCACTCCTGCCACTTCAACAACCCCAGATCAAGAACGCATGCAAATCGGCTACACTCACCTGTCCTCTGAAGAGAGAGAGCGACGTGTCCAGCAAAGACTCTGCCTCTGTTGTGGTCAACCCGGTCATCTGAGAGCATCATGTCCCACTCGACCAGCAACCAGAAACTCCACTGCGGTGAGTTCATCACATCCCTCTCCTAATATTAAAATTCCTGCCAAACTCATGTATAATGATAGCTCTGTCAATGCCACAGCCATGATTGAATCTGAACTCTGATTTCCCTAAAACTCATAACATTCTATTAATTCCCTGTGATCGCTTCAACTCTCACATCCATACTCAAGAAGGGAGGCACTCGACTATCCTGGTCACCAGCATCAGAGGGAGGTTTTCAGAAGCTGAAATAACTGTTCAATACCGCACCTATCTTACATCACCCTGACCCCAAACGAAAATTCTTAGTGGAAGTTGACACATCCAGCACCTGTATTGGAGCAATACTATCCCAATTGACAAGGCAACCCGCCCTACTCCAGAAAACTCACCCCTACCGAGCAGAACTACGATGTGGGGATCGAGAACTTCTTGCCATGAAAGCAGCATTCGAACAGTGGCGGCATTAGTTGGAGAGAAGTAAACACCCTTTCACTGTACGAACTGATCATCAGAATCTATAATATCTGCGTTCAGTAAAGAGACTCAACCCCAGACAAGCAAGATGGTCATTGTTCTTCACCAGATTTCAATTTACAGTAACTTACTGACCCAGGTCCAAGAACATCAAGGCCGATGCTCTCTCCAGACAATTCGAGTCTGCACTATCACCTCCTACCAATGAACCCATTCTATCTCCCACTATCATCTTAGCACCAGTTCAATGGGACATTGTGACAGAGATCACAGACGCTCACCATTCTGAACCACCTCCTCCGAACTGCCCTCCAGACCACACTTATGTACCAAAAGCCCTGCGTAATCGAGTCATACAATGGCTACACAATTCACTCAGCTCAGGCCATCCAGGTATTGCAGCTACTGTCCAACTCACCAACAACCGATTCTGGTGGCCCTCTCTACAATCTGAAATCATAACCTTCATTCGCAATTGTACAGTCTGCCAAACCACGAGCAAAGTCATCACACCAAGTTCCCGCTGGTCTACTACAACCATTACCCATTCCACAGCGCTCTTGGTCTCACATTGTCATCGTTTTTGTCACAGATCTCTCCAACTGTCGCCGGCCAATAGGATTGTCGTGATTTGATAATTGTTTTCAGACACCGGTTCATGAGGAGGCGTTCCCCAAAGACGTTTTCTTAAATCCTGCACCGACTAAACTGCTAGACAGAGAGAGAATAACAGCCAGGGGATCTCAGCATGCAGACAGAACTGAAACAAAAAAGAGAACACATGCACAACGAATCCCATAAAGCAAAACAAATAAACAATTGAGCACAACATAACACACAGTTGCACATCACGACACATGCAATGAACCAGCAGAGAACATGAGGAAAACGAGCACAATATAAAGGGAAGGAACACATGAGAAACATGTGAGCACACTCAAGTTAACGAGGACTAGTTAAGGACTAAATAAGAGGATGTGGTAAAGGGAAACAAGGAGTCAGGAAAAGAGTAGCACATGGCCAATGCAAACAAAGACAAAGCCCTGTGCTCAAACACAAAACAAGCATTAACCCTAAACAAACAACAAACATTAACCCTATGTAACACTCCAGTTAGTATGCCAGGAGGATACACTAAATAAGGGGAACGTTTGTGTCACTTAAACAGCACAAAACAAAAAAAAGAATAAAACGGGAGACAGATGTTCATTAATAAACCCAAGTGTATTTACAATTCAGTCCGTGTACATACAAAAAAACACGTTAAACATCCAAGGTGAAAAATGTGTATAAATAAGATAAGATAAGATAAGATAAGATAAGAGATAAGATAAACCTTTATTCGTCCCACAGTGGGGAAATTTCTTTGTTACAGCAGCATGAAAAAGAAAATAAAAAATAAGTGCAAATATATAAAAGAATAAACGAATAAGACATACTATAATATTACAAGTATATACACAACACAATATATAAATACAGATGAGAGAAAGTACGTATTGCAGGTTGTATTGCACACAGGTGGTATTGCACATATTGCAGGTAATATTGCACGTATTTCAGATGATATTGCACATATTGCAGGTAATAATGCACGTATTACAGATAATATTGCACACAGTAGTATTATTAAATAATAGAACAGTAAAAACAGTAACTATTACACCATTGAACAGTAATAGCAGTGTATATTTTGGGTAATGGTTCACTGGGAGCAGCTTTTATTGTACAGTCTAATAGCAGCAGGGAGAAAAGACCTTCTGTATCGCTCCTTCAGACACTTAGGATGTAACAGTCTGTCACTGAAGGAGCTGCTCAACGAAGTAACAGTTTCATACAGGGGATGGGAGGCGTTCTGCAGTAATGATGATAGTTTTGCTACCATTCTCCTTTCTCCCACCTCCTGTACAGTGTCCAGGGGAATCCCCAGGACTGAGCTGGCCTTCCTGATCAGCTTGTCTAGTCTCTTCCTGTCTGCAGTAGAGATGCTGCTACCCCAGCAGACCACTCCATAGAATATGGCTGATGCCACAACAGAGTCAAAAAAAAGGTCTTCAGTAGCTCTCCCTGCACTCCAAAAGACCTTAGTCTCCTCAGCAGAAAGAGTCTGCTCTGCCCTTTCTTATAGATTGCCTCAGTGTTGTCTGTCCAGTCCAGTTTGTTGTTTAGGTGAACACCCAGGTATTTGTAAGAGTCCACTCTCCCAATGTCCTTTCCCTGAATGTTTACCAATGGAAGTGATGAAGTGTGTTTGTGCCTACGGAAATCCACCACCAGTTCTTTGATTTTCCCCGCGTTTATCTGGAGGCAGCTCCGTTCGCACCAGTCCACAAAGTTCTGTATAAGTCCTCTGTACTCTCTGTCATCATCATTCGTAATCAGACCGACGATGGCAGAGTCATCAGAGAACTTCTGTAGGTGACAGGTTGCTGAGCTAAACATGAAATCTGCAGTGTAGATGGTAAAGAGAAACGGGGCAAGAACCATTCCCTGCGGGGCTCCAGTGTTGCAGACAATCATATTGTGGTCGGTCTGTGAGGTAGTCCAGTATCCAGGCTGACAGATGATGGTCCACTCCCATGTACACCATCTTATCCCTCAGGAGCACAGGTTGGATGGTGTTAAAAGCACTAGAGAAGTCAAAAAACATGACTCTCACAGTGCTCCCAGCCTTTTCCAGGTGTGAAGTAGCCCGATTTAGGAGGAAGATGACTGCGTCTTCCACTCCAATGCCAGGTTGGTAGGCAAACTGAAGTGGATCCATTGATGGGATCACCAGAGGTCGGAGATGAGTGAGCACCAACCTCTCCAATGTCTTCATCAGATGGGAGGTCAGTGCTACTGGTCGGTAGTCCCCAAAGTCTTTTGGGCGCGACGTCTTTGGAACAGGCACCACGCAGGATGTTTTCCATAGCTGTGGCACCTTCCCCAGCTTCAGGCTCAGGTCAAACATGTACAGCAATATGCCACACAGCTGGTCTGCACAGGTCTTTAGTAGCCTGTAACTGATGCCGTCCGGGCCCATAGCCTTCCTCACTTTGATCTTCCTGAGCTCCATTCTCACCTGGGCTTCTGTAAGGGGCAGTGTGTATTGGATGGAGTGTTGGCTAGAGGGAATCGGCAGGGGGGGGAAGTTAGGTGTGTTGTGAAATGACTGTGAGCTGATAGCTGTGCAGAGAGAGGTGGGGCTGGAGCTGCTTGCTGTGAAAGCAGAGAAGGGGGATTGCAGCAGGGGGGGCTGGATGGGGGCAGGGGAGGGTAGCTGATCAAATCTGTTAAAGTATAGATTAAGATCATTCACCCACTGCTGGTCACCCTCAGCCTGAGAGCTGGACTCCTTATGACCAGTGATGGTTTTGAGCCCCTTCCACACACCGCTGACGTTGTTCTGCTGCAGCTGATCCTCCATCTTCCTCCTGTAGCATGCTTTTCCTTCCCTGATCTTCTTTCTGAGTTCTCTCTGGACAGTTTTCAGCTCTTCCTTGTTTCCCGATTTAAAAACCCTCTTCTTCTCTTTAAGGAGAGTCTTTATATCAGGGTTAATCCACAGTTTGTTGTTGGGAAAACACCGTACAGTCCTGGTGGGTACAGTATTCTCCACACAGAACTTAATGTAGTCCGTAATACAGTCTGTTAAACTGTCAATATCCTCCCCATGTGGATTGCACAATTCCTCCCACATAGTTGTTTCAAAACAGTCTTTCAGAGCCTCATCGGTCTCATCAGACCATGTCGTCACTGTGCGGGAGGTAGCTGGATGCCTGCATACAAGGGGTTTGTACACAGGTAGGAGATGAACCAGGTTGTGATTCGATCTTCCCAAGGGGGGGAGGGGTGTTGATGTATAGGCCTCCTTTGAGTTTGCATAAAATAAATCCAGTGTTTTATTGTCTCTGGTGTGGCATGAAACATACTGAGTGAATGTGGGCAGAGTAGAGGATGGAGGAGCATGATTAAAATCTCCAGAGATAAAGAGAAGGGCATTTGGACTCTTTGTTAACAGTCTGTTAACAACAGAATGCAGGCCATCGCATACCGATTCACCGTCAGCAGAAGGGGGAATATACACAGCTATCGCGATAACATGCGAAAATTCCCTCGGCAGATAGTATGGCCTCATGCTAGCGGCTAACAGCTCAATGTCCTTACAGCAGATCTGCTCTTTAATAGTGATGTGTCCAGTTTTACACCATCTATTATTCACAAACACTGCCAGTCCTCCTCCCTTTCTCTTACCGCTCTCCATCGTTCTGTCCGCGCGCAGTAACTGAAATCCATCCAGAGTCGTATCTGGTGTTAGCTTGGTTAGCCATGACTCCCTGAACAGCATGATGCTACACTCGCGGAATTCCCTCTGATGCCGGATAAGAGCCTCTAGCTCGTCCATCTTGTTGGGTAGAGATCTTACATTTCCCATAACTATGGACGGGAGAGTTGGTCTATAGCGTCTCTTTTTATTCCGACACATAGCTCCAGCACGGTTCCCCCGTCTTCTCCTTCTTAGCTCGCGGGGAATATCCGTTTTTTCTTCTAGTAGCATCGGCGTGTTGCGGAATGCTAACAGCTGATCCCTGGTGTAAACAATAGGACCGTGGCTGTGAACAGAGTTTCCAGATGCGACTGTGAACAAAGTACAAAAAAGCAGAAAAAGTAGAGCAAACTCGGTGGCTTTGTTCATGTCCATTGTGCGACTTCCAAGTTTACACACATACACTTAAAATAAAAAACACAAAGTGCCGGAACACTATAAAATAAAATAAAAAGCACAAACTTAACGGGACCGCCCAAAAATTTAACCTCATCATCCATCAAATGTGTATGTGAGTGTGTGTGTGTGTGTGTGTGTGTGTGTATGTGTTCGTGTTTATATAGGAGCAGTCTCACCGGGGAAACAGCAAGTCTGAGAGCAGTATCCTACAGGAACAGTCCAACTGTTTAAAGTCCTCTGGGGCGAGTAATCAGTGGAAAAAAAACAATATACTCCACAAGAGATGGCGAAAAATCAGCACAACAAAAAACAGTCAGGAAACGAAGCAGGGAAAAAAGATTTAGATATATATGAATGAAAAAGACGCGCTGTGAAACGCCGGCGTGCCGGTTCCTTATATGGGAAAAAACATTGTAAACATCCCACTGAGATGACGTAACGTCACGTGATGATGGAGCGCGAGGAGAATCTCGTGGGAATATAAATCAGGGTCAAACACAGACAATACATAAGGGAGAAAACAGTACACAGAGGAAAGATATTAACACATAATAGTCAGTGCCTTATTATTGGCAATTAAAACTATAATTAGACTTTCCCTTATGTGGCAATACTACACCTAAAAGGGGCGACGTGACATGGGTGATACAAACATTTGAGGGGCTGTGGGGTGAGGCAGGGAAAGTTTAGGTCTCCTTTCTTGGTTTCATGTTGAAAGGGTGTTTGTTGTGAATATTTAGATATATTGACTTTGTTCATAGATTTTTTGTTTACCTTACAGGCAGCATTTAAAAACAGCATGACCACCTGTAGTGGGAAAGCTACTTCTGATAAAAGTTGATATATTTCACATATTTACAATATTTGGAGGGGACTTACATGTTTAAATAGTTGTTGTTCAGTGTTAGCTTATTACATTTATGTTGAAATTTTATGAATTCAATTTTTACATTTTTCATAATTCGTCTGTAAATGTTTGTATCACCCAGGTCACGTTGCCTGTTTGGGGGTATAAATCAACTGAAAACAGAAAGCTTGTTTGGCAATGCATATTACGACATTATAGCCAGATTTTTTAAACATTTATTCTCGCATAACTTAAACTAAACATTCTTTGTAAAATTCTGTTGAACAATAAGTACATATATTGAATATGAATGTGTAGGGAAAACACCCTAGGAAGTAAAATTAGCTCAAATTAAATATTTATAGGGAATTATAAAGAGTTGTTTAGATTACGACCGAGCAACTGAGTCATCCAGCGTTCATTTGCTCGAACCGTAATAAGCTCTTGTAGCGGATATAAATATCCAACAATCGTGAAAACACTGATTAAAGCCTGGTAACTTGATCACAGTTTAAGACATTAAATTTTAGAATCACATAATACAAGACACTTTCTTTTTAAGATCTACAAGAGATTTTATTTATTCTAACACAAACTAATCTAACACAAACACATACACACACACATACATTCATACGCGTTGCAGTAAGAAGGAAATGAGAGAGAAAAGAGTTTTGAAAGAGAGAGAGAGAGTGATATGATTAACAGAATTCCTATCAATGCGTTTCAAAGACCCGAACGAACCATGAATCATTCATTTAAATGCACCAGTTCAGTTTTCATCTGGAGGTACTTGCTTGCGTTGACTTAAAGGTGAATTTCCCTCGTCGTGCAGAGAAGGGTTTCCCAAGTCGATGATTGGTCCAGGTCAGGTCCGTGTGGAACAATGAAAGGAAGTCTCTTTGTCGCTGGAGTTGAAGCGGCAAAAGTCGTTGGTTGAACTTTGCAGCGAAACTTAGGACACAAGACTTTCAGCGGTAAAGGAAAATTAAGTAAAAGAAAAGAAAAGTGAGTGAAGGTTGGATGGCTTGAATGAGCGGCTTGTCTGTTCTTCTTGTTACTCCATTGTTCTTGGTACTTGTCTTGGCTTCTTTTCCAGAACTAACCAACTCCTAGTTCACTATCTTGCAATATGATCATTTAAACTTAGTTGTTTGTCACACCTCTGAGGAGTCCTGGCCAATCAGACATTGTCCTGTTTCAAGAGGGCCTTCCTCTGCCCCCAATAAAACATAAGTGTTACATCCTGTTTCTGCTTCAGCAGAGAGTGCCATTTTAATATCTATTAAATGGAATACATGGAATACATTTTAAACAGATTTCATTCAAGTCAGGATATAGGAAAGGGGGAAAGAATCAAATTAAGTCCAAATAAGGCATACTTTCAGTCATTCAGTCAAGAGTTAACACATTTACATGAATTGTGAGTGTTCTAAAGCATAACTATTTGTGAACACATAATGTAAAATGTATGTAGTTAAAAGATGTTTGATAAGTCCATTTAAAATTGTTTGGAACAATTTTGATGCAGTTTCAGTTATATAACAGTCTCTGTTATATAACTGGAGAAACAAATGGTGCCTGCATTGTTTTCTCTGTTTCTTTGATGGTGATCAAAGAGACTTTATCTTCCTGGGTGACCATTTGGTTTGTCACTCCTCCTGCTATCAGGAAGCATGGGGGTGTCATAAAATTAATCCGCCTGGGTGTACTCTGCAGACGAGCTGGAGTCGCAACTTGATTCTGAACTAGGATTATGTTTAAAAAAAAATCATCTGAATGATTCAATTGTCTGGTTCGTCCACAGTTCCTACAAATGAATAATGAATACATTGTACAATGCTGTATAATATTTAATATGCACATTTCTAGGCCCTATAAATTATCAATACGACCAAAACTTTGCTGAAAAACTTGTTTTACACAATTTACAGTGGGTACAGAAAGTATTCAGACCCCCTTAAATGTTTCACTCTTTGTTATATTGCAGCCGTTTGCTAAAATCATTTAAGTCATTTTTTTTCCTCATTAAATATCACGTGGTCCTAAGCAATGTTCCCTCTAATTTTTTTTCTCGCTGAGCAAAACTTTTCTCTGTTGAGCGCACATTTTGGCCACCTGAGCAAAAACATACTTTATATCAGACCTGTACAATGAACGTAAAAACACATACACACACAAAATGGTTTTATCATGCAACTGTAACATTTAACTTTAATGTGCTGTTTCTGTTTTATTTGACCCTTGATGTAACTTAGTGATTTATTAAATAATATGTTTGAAAACAAGCAGTTCAGTCACTAAATTAAGCACATTTTAGGTTACTTGAGATTTTTTCACATTACTGTATTAACTGTACCAGTCTTTACCAAGAAATTCTATTAAAAATAATTTCTGTCCTCCTGCAGGACAGTTCAATTCTTTATAATAATATAATATGAGTAGTTACAATGATGGTTTGGGACAACCATAATGTGTTTTTGTATAGTCAATTATTAGCAACAGACAGTGTTAAACCATCAAAATTACATGTTTATTGCTTATGAATCTCACAGATTTTATATACCAGGAGGTTAATATTTTTCATGGCAAGGAGCCCTAAACAATCCCCTTGTGAGATAAATTTTTTATTAGGTTTACATTATGATATAATAAAATATAATATAATATTTAAGTATTTAAACTGATATACAGTATTATATTGGTTTAAATGCTTCCATTTGTTTTAATATATTATATAGTGAAAACAAACTGAAGCATTTAAACTGATAGCTAAATATTTTTAAGAAAAGTGAACGTTAACTCATTTATAGTTATCTATAGATCTGGCCAAGGTTACAAAAAAAAATTCTCCTGCACTTAAGGTTCCTAAGAGCACAGTGGCCTCCATAATGCTTAAATGGAAGACGTTTGGGATGGCCAGAACCCTTCCTAGAGCTGGCCGTCTGGCCAAACTGAGCTATCGGGGGAGAAGAGCCTTGGTGAGAGAGGTAAAGAAGAACCCAAAGATCACTGTGGCTGAGCTCCAGAGATGCAGTCGGGAGATGGGAGAAAGATGTAGAAAGTCAACCATCACTGCAGCCCTCCACCAGTCGGGGCTTTATGACAGAGTGGCCCGACGGAAGCCTCTCCTCCTCCACCACTCCAAGATGGTGAGAAATAAGATTCTCTGGTCTGGTGAGAAATAAGATTCTCTGGTCTGGTGAGACCAAGATAGAACTTTTTGGCCTTAATTCTAAGCGGTATGTGTGGAGAAAACCAGGCACTGTTCATCACCTGTCCAATACAGTCCCAACAGTGAAGCATGGTAGTGGCAACATCATGCTGTGGGGGTGTTTTTCAGCTGCAATCGAGGGAAAGATGAATGCGGCCAAGTACAGGGATATCCTGGACGAAAACCTTCTCCAGAGTGCTCAGGACCTCAGACTGTGGTCAGGGACTGGAGCCAATACTGGTTCAGAAACAGCATCACCTAGATCATGCTCAGGAACTGCTTTCCCTGCAGCGGGTTCAGGAACACTATCTGCAGCGGACTCAAAAACTGCACTCTCTGCAATTAGTTTCAGGGACTGCATTCTCTGCAGTGGGTTCAGGGACTGCACTCTCTGCAGCGGGCTCAGGGACAGCTTCCTCTAAAGCGGGCTCTGGGACAGTCTCTGTGGCTATGTGAGGCAAAATGGACAGCTCTATGGCTAGAATCACTGAACTGGGCACCTCTGGGAACACTGGGTTTGGGACCGCCAGACTTGGGAATTCAGAAGGATGGGGAATAGGCTGTAAAACAAGGGCTCACCATTTCCTCCACTTTCGAGGGCGAGACAAAGTCTGATTGGCTGCCTCTGGGGTGACTACAACAGTCTCAGTTGTCTCACAGATTCACAGATCCTTGGTAATGACTAGGGTCAGCACTTACTATTAGGCCGCTAGAGGCTGTGACATCACTACTGCCCTGATAATGCTTTTTCTGTTCAAAGCTAGACAACAGGGGTTCCCTTACTGCTGAACCAAATGAGTAGGGGTGCACAATTTGTTGTTCATGTTGACTGTGAGGGGGCTGCCTGACTCTGGCCGATTCACTCATTCTGTCTTTATGCTCAATTTCTTGCTTTTGCAGCTCAGAAATTTTGAGCAAAGCTGACCTTAGCTCAGCTTTTGTCCTAGCTTCACTCTAACTTAGAGAATTTAACTTCTCTGTCTGTACTGACAATTAACTTTGGGTATGGGCCAGCTCTGTTTGCAGATTGGCCATGTCAGTTTTCACACCTCTAAGCTCTGCTCCCTGACTTTCAGTTGTAGTGATCATCAGGCAGACATGAGGGCAGACACCACCCATTACATCACTAGTCCCCTTTAATCTGCCATTATGAAAAGCACAGGACCCCAAAACTCGCACCTCCAAGAGAAGATCCACAAACAAAGAAATAGATGGACTAGCAGATCAGCCTGCAAAGACAATCACCCTGACCATGTGTGCAAGGGAAGAATGATGACATTTGCATGTCATTGAGCAGATAAATCCAATCACCATTTTCCCCATCACTATTCACTACCCCTGTCCCTCAGTCCTAAGACCTGAGGTGTGAACTAACTTCCACTCACCAAGTAGGTTTGTCATGTGGCTTGGAGCCACAAAGGACAGAAAATTGTCAAAATGGAGCAAATCTTCTTCATTTCTATCAACAGAACTGTATATAATTGTTGTTTGTGTACATGCAAAATATACAAACTTACCTATTAAGGTTCATACATTAATGCATAGGTAAAAGATCAAAATAACTCAATGTTTGGTCTTTATGTTTTCAGCACGATGCTTAGGTTAATCTGAAATTGGTTTGGGAAGTGAATTATGCATAGAAAAAAACCTTAAAGACATTGTTCTAAACATGAACTTTAAACTATGCAAATGAACCTCATGCAAGAGAGAGGCCATCCAGTGGCCACCTCTGACAGCATCAGCCAATCAAAACACTGGATCTGAAAGGTGCCAATTTGCATCTCCCTCCTTCTCGGGACAGATTAAAAGGCTTTTCTCGAAGACAGAGAATTGTTCCAGTTGAGTTGCTGCAGTTTCACGTCCTGGTTCCAGGCTCCAGTTCCTGTTCCAGTCCCGTTTCAAGGTTCAAGCCAAGTCCAACTCTACAGAGTTGTGAAGTTGCTCTCTCAAGACTCTGAAGCCCTAAAGAGAGAAACAAGAAAGTTCTGCAATAAGTGAATTTGGAAATGGAGACAACGACTATAAGCTTAGCACCACATCTTCAAAATATCTTCTAAATATCTTCTCTTATCTTCTCTGAAGACAATCTACATATTTCATCTCTTGGCTTCAAATTATCCATACACAAGTCAGCCAAGTCATTTATGAGTTCCTGAAACTGCAAATCCAAAACTTTTTGATGTCCTGATTTGGTTGGACCAGCCAATTTAGTGCTAGGCTGGAAAGAAGCTTGATAAATGGAGCGCCTTTTAAGGCCTAGCTCACTGCTTCAACTGTCACATCAGCCATTTTATTTAATATATATACTTGTGTGTATATACAAGTACAAACCCGATTCCAAAACAGTTGGGACACTGTACAAATTGTGAATAAAAACAGAATGCAATGATGTGGAAGTTTCAAATTTCAATATTTTATTCAGAATACAACATAGATGACATATTAAATGTTTAAACTGAGAAAATGTATCATTTTAAAGGAAAAATAAGTTGATTTTAAATTTCATGGCATCAATACATCTCAAAAAAGTTGGGACAAGGCCATGTTTACCACTGTGTGGCATCCGCTCTTCTTTTTATAACAGTCTGCAAACATCTGGGGACTGAGGAGACAAGTTGCTCAAGTTTAGGAATAGGAATGTTGTCCCATTCTTGTCTAATACAGGCTTCTAGTTGCTCAACTGTCTTCCTCTTTATGACGCGCAAAATGTTTTCTATGGGTGAAAGATCTGGACTGCAGGCTGGCCATTTCAGTACCCGGATCCTTCTTCTACGCAGCCATGATGTTGTAATTGATGCAGTATGTGGTCTGCCATTGTCATGTTGGAAAATGCTAGGTCTTCCCTGAAAGAGATGACGTCTGCATGGGAGCATATGTTGTTCTAGAACTTGGATATACCTTTCAGCATTGATGGTGCCTTTCCAGATGTGTAAGCTGCCCATGCCACATGCACTCATGTAACCCCATACCATCAGAGATGCAGGCTTCTGAACTGAGCGCTGATAACAACTTGGGTTGTCCTTGTTCTCTTTAGTCCGGATGACATGGCGTCCCAGTTTTCCAAAAAGAACTTCAAATTTTGATTCGTCTGACCACAAAACAGTTTTCCACTTTGCCACAGTCCATTTTAAATGAGCCTTGGCCCAGAGAAAATGCCTGCGCTTCTGGATCATGTTTAGATATGGCTTTTTTTTTTTTTTACCTATAGAGTTTTAGCCGGCAACAGCGCATGGCACGGTGGATTGTGTTCACCGACAATGTTTTCTGGAAGTATTCCTGAGCCCATGTTGTGATTTCCATTACAGTAGCATTCCTGTATGTGATGCAGTGCCGTCTAAGGGCCCGAAGATCACGGGCATCCAGTATGGTTTTGACCCTTGACCCTTATGCACAGAGATTGTTCCAGATTCTCAACTTTTTTGGAATTGGGTTTGTACATATAATAAATAAATACACCTCCCAAACAAGCTAAACTCTGAAAGTTTACTGCACAAGTGTAAGTAGCTCTAAGCCACAAAGACAGTGGATGTCACACACAGGCTGGTGGTGAGAATTTTAGCACTCCTCTTTTGTCAGAGGGCACTAACCTTACCTGACTGGTTTCACAAAGAAACTCTAAAATGCTGTTGTAGACTTACAAGGTGAACCAATCCTTTGCTATAATGTTGGTAGCAAAAGGCTATAACTAATAATTACAGCACATGCTAAAATAAAATTCTCTGATACAGAAATCAGAAGATCTTTGCCACAGTAAATATGGTTCAGAATCACAACTCTAATCACTTCACAAGCAAATCCTATTCACAAATAGTACCATGGAGTTGGGCATGGAAACTATTAATCGGGCCTAGAGAGAACTACTCTTGGGGATAGGGATGCGCGATACTGCCATTTTTGCCGGAGCAGGTATTGGTCAAATGAGACCGATCCAAATCTGATATTATGCATATAACCTACTATTCTGTGTTATTGTTAAGCCCCACAAAAGGCACAAAAACATTAAAAAGATCCATAAATGTTTTGTGCACTATATTATACATGGTCTTAACATGGTTTATAATTCTTTGTATAGATTTGTGTTAAGATGTCCATATCGTACTCATCACTGTCATATGTATGAAATACTTAATTGGTTATACCCTAAACCAAGAAGACAATTTCATTGGTTTCTGTTTCTTTTTAAATGTGTTCTCTTTGATTGTCCTTCATATTTGAAACAATATTTGATTCCATATAGATCATCTTATTCACTAAGACTTGAAAAATTTCCTTTCTTTTTTGTTCCCAGAATTTTTAGTAAAACCGGACGAAGTTCTTTTCAGTATAAAGCCCCTTCTGATTGGAACAATCTCCCTCAGTCTTTGAGATCTGTTACTTAATTTTATTGCTTTTTTTTATTTTCCCATCTTAAAATTGCTTGTGTATGTTTTTAAGTTTTCTTATGTTGATTAGATGATTGTGTATGTGTATCTACATGCTTATATATGATATGATTGTTGTAATTTTTTTGATGGTGTGAGGGTATAGTTGAGCCTGTTTGTTTGTTTGTTTTTTGAATATCTGTTTGTTTGATATGGTTCATATCAAACATACAGATATTCAAAATGAGATGTCGCATCTCAAGGGGCTATCCTTCTAATAAATAAATACATGTTCTGAAGTCATTCCATAATTTAATGTGAGATAGAGATGAATATTTAAGTCGTTAAATTCAAGTTCACGTAAATGCTTCATTCCACTGAGGCTGTCAATCATTCTCCATTCAGTATTCAAATTGCGAGTCACGTTCGGTTACGACAGGATAATCTCTCCAAGATGATTCAATGTTTCTAATATTACACTTTACCTGTAGATAAAGGTCCATGGTTTTGCATAAAAGGACTTTATCTTGCTGAAATTTATTGCGTTTTTTAATTCATGTCAACTTTCTCCTGGGTGTCTGTTAGATCACAACATGAGTAGAGAGCGCTATGAATTGTTCTACGTTTCTGTTGTTAAAAGAAAAGGCTCAGTAAACTATTGCTTAGATATATAATACACTACGCCTCAATATCTTTTCCCTTTGTGCTTTGAACTTTTCAATGTGGACCGCTGCCGCTGTGCGCAGTGACTCCATGTTGCTACAAGCGCATCATTCTGCATATGGGATGTGCATGAGCGCTTTGCATCTCTGTATTGGACCCTTTCATTTTATAATACTTTTGCGCAATAAAAGATTGTTAATAGCCCTTTTTGTTCTGTCATATCTATCATTTGTTGCTGCTTCTTTAAAATGCTGTACTATAAATTTAAAAGAAATGCCTTTTAATTTAATAGTTCAGTATTTTAACAATTTAACAGTATCATAATGTTTGCTTTTGTATATGGGTATTAGAACTATGCTAATTTTGTTTTACAGATGCCTCATACCCAGACACTGCACCTGCTGCTAGCTGTTCTCTGGACAGACTAAATGAAAGTGAAAAAGGTGAGATGATTATAGATTTATGTAACTACTACCCAATCCTGATGTGACTGTTATCAAACGGTTCCATTTTATATTAGCTTTTTTTTTTTTTATTTATGTACATAGTAGTGAAGGCCACCTAATATAAAGTGGGACCAGATTAAAATATATATTTTGAGCTGCTAATCCCACTCCTACCTCTAAACATACTCATAACCATTTCTTTAAACAATATGTACAGTTATAAAGAAAAACATAACAGATAAGTGTAGTCACAATCATTTATTTATTACAAAAAATGTCAAAAACAAGTACCAAAAGTAGTCCAAATGATGACGTGTTGCAGTCACAGTCTCTCTGGTGGTATATGATAGTTTAGTATGAGGTTCCAAGCTGAATTTAAGTTATTAATCACTGAAAATCTTATCCCAATTCACTGCATAGGAATATATTGAGAAAATGTATTTGGTGTTCATGGCAAACAAAATATGACATGATGGTTAAATGATTACAGAAATGCTATTCATTTTAAGGTTTGTTTAACATTATGTAATCCTTCAAAACAAGTTTGCAGCAAAAGTCACACAGAACAGAGCGAAATGTTATCATTTTATATTAAAGGGTTAGTTCACCCAAAAATAAAATTTCTGTCATTAAGGACTCACCCTCATGTCATTCCTGTAACGGGTGTGCAAGGATGAGGCAAGGGCAAAAGAACACAAAGAAGGTTCCAAAGAACACACAAAGAAAACAAGAATTAATGATTGTCTGTTCTCTAATGCTAGTCTGTCTCCCCCTCCCTCTCTCCCTCTCTCTCTCTCTCTCTCTCCCACTCCCTCTTTCTCTCAGACATGACAGCACAAAAAGGATAAGGCCAGAGTAATTATGGTTCAGAAAGGCTGGCAGGTGTGATAAATGACTAATAAGGAGAGAGAAGAGCAGGGTCCTCAAAAGAAGACTATTAGTCTTATCAGTCCTACACTACTTGGCCCAGGACAGGGGGCTTGTAACTCTTCAACCCCCAAATAATTCTGCCTACCCAAGAGAGAACAATTTGATTAAACTCTAAAATCTTAACACCAAGGGGTTATTCCAGCAAGCAGGTTTAGCAGCTTAACTCGGTAAATTAACAGTAGGCTGTAAACCTCAACTTTTGCTTTCATCTGTAACAGTATGCTAGTAAACACAGCATCACCTAACTAGTGGCCTGTTACACAAAACTAGTTGAACAAAATTTGAGTTTCAGAGTAATTAATAGTTGGCAAAACCAAACAAATACAACCTGGTTTAGATCAGGTTCAACAGGTTCTCAATGCTCACTATAAATGTTTTCTATCAATTAAGGGTTTGATCCATTGTTTATGATTAAAGTGATAGTTCACCTAAAAATGAAAATTACCCAATGATTTACTCACCCTCAAGCCATCCTAGGTGTATATGACTCTCTTCTTTCAGATGAACACAATCTGAAATATATTTAAAAATATCCTTAGTCCTCCAAGGTTTATAATGGTTGTGTGTGGGGCGCCACGTTTAAAAAAAAAAAAAAAAAAAAAAAAAAAAAAAACGCATCCATCCATAATCAAAGTAATCCATACAGCTCCAGAGGGTTAATAAAGGTCTTTTGAAGTGAAAGGATGCATTTTTGTAAGAAAAATATATTTTTAAATATAGTATTTAAAATATTATATATTTTATATATATATTATATATTTTTAAATATATCTCCAATTGTGTTTGTCTGAAAGAAGATAGTCATATACACCCAGGGTTCATGCAGGTTTCAGTAAGTCAAATTTAAGACTTTTTAAGACATTTTAAGACCATAAAGATTCAAATTTAAGACCTAAATGACGCATTACCAAAAAATATTCAAATCAAAGAAATTCTGAAAAAAATAATTTTATTTCAATTAATTCAGTCATTGAAAAAGCATTAATTTAATTTACAGATAAAGCAATCACATTAGTAACCTTCCACACCCAACAACGTGCCAAATACCCAAAACCTTAGGCCCAAAATGAAAATAGGCTAAAACAAACTTGCCCTCAAATAGAATAGATTTCATCTCATATTTATTTACATTACTAAACAGCATATTAATAGCCTAATAGAGATTGAACAGGCTACTCAACCCATGTAACAACCAATGTAGCACACACACACACACACACACACACACACACACACACACACACACACCAGATAATCCATGTTAGATAGATAGATACTTACCTTGGGATAGAGTATCTATCTATCTAACATGGATTATCTGATGTGTGTGTGTGGGTCCCGCACTGTCCCATGTCCCATGAACTGTGAGCCCAGGTACCTCGACTTAACAATTCCATTGTTCCAGAAACGAACGTGGACGTCAAGCTGCTTGCTCTTGGTGGTCTGATTTAGGCTTTCGTCGAACATTACGACATACGGCCCGGTAAGAGTACGAATCAATTCCCTCTTTATAAACTCCCCCAATCCAAATCTCGCCACATAAGCGATCTTGTTGGGCCTGCAGAAGAATGTCTTCACGATTACTGAATCAGGGAACATCACTTGGAAGAGATTGATAATCTCACTGTTGCTATTAAATGAGTGGTGTTTAGTCACCGTGTGTAGTATCCAAAGCACCTCGGATTTTGATGTGTCAGTCGATCCAAAAGTACCCCGAAGCTTGTTCGACGGAGCTGCGATGATATTGCGCTGGAGACCGGAGGGACCAGGCATTGAGGAGGATGATGGCAGTGGTGAGGCTAATTGGCCAAGTCCGCTGAAGGCATTGTGTTTCTCCGCTCTGGCGTGTGACTCCAGTGCCTTCACACCCAGAGTCCCTAAATGATATTTTATTTTTTATTTTTTGCAAAGTTTGCAGTGAGCCTCATACCTGGAGCTGGGTATCGCTTGTAACCAACAGCAGAAATCGCTGTGATCTAGCCATGTCTCGTTGAAAGTACACTTTCCCATTTTCTACACGTAGCCGAACTTTAACAAACTCTGAGGAGACATAACATATTTCGCGGGCAGGTATTGCATTTATCACGGGATTTGTAGTTTTATCACCACATACGTACCAACACCAATATCCCCCAGAAAGAACTACGACTCGCTACTTTTTTGCTACTTTGTAATAACTTTCAGCAGGTAGCGTTTCTGGAAATGGGTAAAAACTTTTTTAGACCTGACTAAATGAAATTTAAGACCTCGGATGAAAATATGGCCGTTTTTTTTAAGAAAAAGCCTTAAATTTAAAGTTCAGAATTTTAGACTTTTTAAGATCCCGCAGAAACCTTGTACACCTAGGATAGCTTAAGGGTGAGTAAATCATGGGATGATTTTCTTTTTTGGGTGAACTATACCTTTAACTTTGGAGTGTATGCAGCTAAAATTTGTGACATTTGCAGAGATCAGTCAATCACATGAAACATCATGAGCATCAGTTTGATTCACTTCTAATACGAGAGGCCTTTGCACACTGAGTCCGAAATTTTCAAATGCGTTTTTTCGTATTTGTGATCCCAAAAATTTGTCACGCACAGAGTCCTTGCACACTGAGTCTGATGCATATTAAAGGGTTAGTTCACCCAAAAATTAAAATTCTGTCATTTATTACTCACCCTCATGCCGTCCCTTAAGACCTTCATTAATCTTCAGAACACAAATTAAGATATTTTTGTTGAAATCCGATGGCTCCGTGAGGCCTGCATAGGGAGCAATGATATTTCCTCTCTCAAGATCCATAAAGGTACTAAAAACATATGTAAATCAGTTAATGTGAGTACAGTGGTTCAATATTAATATTATAAAGCGACGAGAATATTTTTGGTGCGCCATAAAAACAAAATAACGACTCATATAGTGATGGCCGATTTCAAAACACTGCTTCAGGAAGCTTCGGAGCATAATGAATCAGCGTGTCGAATCAGCTGTTCGGAGCGCCAAAGTCACGTGATTTCAGCTGTTTGATGGTTTGACACGCGATCCGAATCATGATTCGACACGCTGATTCATTATGCTCCAAAGCTTCCTGAAGCAGTGTTTTGAAATCGGCAATCTAGTCGGCAATCTAGTCCTAGTTTGAATCTAGTCCGGAAACATGACAGTATTCTTAGCGCGACTGATCAGGCACACTCACATGCGCGCAACTTAGAGGAAACATTGATATGAACTGCAGCAGTGCTAAACTGCTCACAGCATCCTATAATTAACAACACAAAATGTATGAATCAAACTCACAAGACTGCTGACAGTTTCTTTTCTATGCATCATTTTATTATATCCATGTATGTACAGTCAAATCAGTGTAATCGCTTCGGAACTATGTCCTGTGTCTGTCTTGCCTGCACTCGAGACGGTGATGTGAGCTCCAGAGAGCCTTCACTTCTATTGGTTGTCGCTCGCGAAATTCGCTCCTCAATTGCATAAAGTTGAGATTTTGGAACTTTTGTCACATGCCTCCCGTCGCTTGACATGCCTACATTCTGTCGCGGTCCGTGTATGGTCCGTGTACTTCTGCATCCATTCCTTTTTCATTTTTTTAACCATGTGAAGAAAGACAAAAATGGTTGTTGTATTTTTAAATGCTATGGTAAATACCAAAATTTAAATTAAAACCGAATACACAAATTTTATGTGCACAAAATAAATACTGACTTCTTTTCAGATTTTTGTTTATTACGTTTTGCATCTTTATAAACCAAAATTAAAAAAGGACAGATTAAAGTCGAAGAAATGTCAATTTAAAAGTTTTCTTTTGTAAAATTGTTGTTACTCCCACACTTTCAAGAGCCATGTCTCTGAAACATGATAATACTTGACTTGATTTCCAATTCTGCCGCATGTCCAGGAGAATGCTATAGGCTACTGGTGGCAAACGCATCCAGCAAAGCGGGACATTCAAATGCTTAACATGAAAAATAAGTGCTTAATATGGCTTAATGTAGGTGATATTGGAGGAGCATATTCACTACACCTTATAAGCAGCCCATGAACACAATTAATAACACGTTAAGCATTTTCCTTGAAAATAAAATAAAACAGTTATGAAGAAAACGTTTAATGCATTAAGACACTGATATTAAATGACCAATAAAGATATGCAGACAAGCAGATCAGGCCGAATATGAAGGCAAAGCGCTTACAACGTTTAGCATTAGGCTATAGAAAACCATTATAAACGCTTAACATAAAAATATTTTTTATCGTTCCACTTTGTTTACGTTGTCGTTGTCTTAGCCTTAGATGCTGCTGATGACAAGAAAATGTGCGTGAAAATAGTTTCTCCCTGGTTGTTGTTTTAGTAGGATTAAGCCACGTAAAGCGGTAATGTCCAGCGACGCTGCCGTAACGCATTGCTTTCAGTGAGAATTGAGAAATATTTAATGTCAAACCTACACTGAGGTAAAGGGTATGGGAATTTTGTCTTCATGAAAATTACATATTGGGGTATAATTTTGTCATCATAACAAATGTTGGTATATTTTCAATTTGAACAGCATAGCTATAAAGTGACTCCTAATCCCAAACAGTTTCTCAATATAAAACAATATAAAACACAGAGCCAGATGAAAAAGTCACAGTAATTAAATGTTGTTTTGGTCTTTATTCATATAAAACAGAGTAAAAAGCAAAATGACGGGATTGAGACCACAAGTGGGAACTCGATAATGTTAGAGCACTAAACAAGAGGCTATAAGGTTTAGAAATGTAATGTTTAGGTTAAAATATAAATGTAAAAATAATAATAGTAATTTAACGAATGAAAATGAATCAATGTCATTTAGGCAGGCTCTTGAAGCAAGTCATTCTATTGACGCCATAGGAAAAGGCACTAGACGGCGCTTTAGCATCTGTGTGTAGCTATGACGCAAAACACTGGAAATTAAATTTAGCATTTTTACATATTAAAAAAAACAAGTTGTATATCATTTATATTACTTTTCACAAAATAATAAGCTTGCATAAAGAAAATTAGCTCAGTATCTGCTAATTCTATTCATCAGTGTTAAAATAAAAAACAAAGAAACCACATTTTCCATATTTCATTTCTGGTTTAAAAAAGGAAAAACAAATGGACGCAAAAGTACACGGACCATGTACGTTTTGATAGTTTGTATTCCAATATTTGAAATGAAATATGCAGAAACGAGAATACAGTCATTTCCCATTTTTTCGTTTGTTAAAAAAAAAAAAACCCGGAAAAACAAGATTTTTGGGTCACGGATAGAAAACGAAAACATGACTTCAAAACTCGTTTTCCATATGTGGGCGGTCATTACACGCCCCTTTCAGCCGATTGGTCAATCAAATCTGAGCCAGTGACGTCATCATCAGTTCGTTCAACAAAACAACAGTCCTCTGCTGCTATATCAGTATATGTCATATATCGGCTTTCTTCTGTGCAACCTAATGCGTATTTCACAGAAATATGTATGCACAGATTAAAAAAAAAAAAAAAAAAAAAAAAAACAATTTAAAACCTACTGTAAATTTAATTAAGTCTGTTTTTTAGCTGTCATTGTGCTTTTAAAATGTAAAATGTAAATGCCTCTACATCTGTAGCCAAGCACATGACATCCTTTGGGCTACTACCACCGATCTATAGGCTATATATATATATATGCTAATGATAGGCTATTCTTATTTCTTATTTCTATTTTAGATCAGTGGCTACTGCACTCATTTTTTTTTTTCTAATTTTAATGTTTTGTTTACATTTTATACATTTAAATTCAATCATTTAGCAGAGGCATGACTTTCCTTGTAGTATATAGTAGGCTATGCAGTCATACATAATCATTAGAAAATAGGCTATCCACCAGGTGGCGCACAGGGACAACTATCACCATGGCTGCGATAGCCATGATGGGTTTCATCTTTTTTACAGTCTATGGTTTCGTCAAAAGGCGATCCTTTGCCCCGCAGTAGCTATTTTCATATTTTCAGTGTTATTCATGCACAGCAATAATGCGCTGCGAAGTCATCGATAAAAAATTAAGAGCAGCTTCTTAACACAAAATTGTTGTTGTTGTTGTTGTGGTGTGTGTGTGTGTGTGTTACATTTGCTTTCACGATATGTAGCCTATGGACAAAAAGACAAATATGAAATATAATAAATATAGGCTAGTAAAACTGTTATTCCTGTTTGACATGTGACAACACCTACCTGTATCATCGTCAGGGGGCTTTTTCTTCGCATATAAATGGCCATACATATTTTATCTCTTAAATTAAACATAGCCCTAGAACTTTTAGTAACATAATGAACATTATATATCAACACAATGAACATTATAATAAGTCACAGTTTACTTGCTATCCTCACTTTTTCTGTCTTTCCTTCACTTTTAAATGAATTAGCTATAAATGGCCATGAACATTTTATTTTCAATTTCGATTTAACTGTGTCAATTGCTTCAATGGACAACAGCAAAACAAAAAGTCTCTTATATTAAACATAGAACTTTTATTAACATAATGAATAAAATACCATGCTGTAGACTGGTACTCTGATGTACACATTTTGCTATAGTTGAACTCCACATGCTGCATTGCGCTGCTGCGCTCAGTTTTTAATTGACTTTAATTGACATAGGCCTACACGGTTCCTTTCTGAACTAGAACTAGAACTTTTTACTTAGCCTACCTTAAATAAATATTTAATAAAGAACGAATACTAAACTAATAATAATTTAAAACAAAAAACAGGATGGAGAAGGTGTCATGGTGGGCAATTAACGTAACCGGTGCTGCGGCTTCACACCGGTAACACCGTCAACACTGTCTATCGCAACAAGCCTACTGGTTGGTAAGCAAAGGTAGGCTTGGAGCAGCACATGGGATTTGTAGTTGCCTTTGCGGGGGTTTCAACTTTTGGGAGGAATCCATTTCAGTCGGCAGAGGACCAAGAAGCTGTGGATAGGCAGTTTTCAACACAGTGTCCGGACATTTGCTCTCTGTTTGAAAGTGCTGTCAATTTTTCAACATGCACAATACCAAAATGGCCTGAAAACTCTAATTGATATTGTTAGAAGTCATGCCTAGAATTGTGGTTAGCCTTTTTATCAAGCTGTTGATTTTACAATGTACGTCTATGAATCTACTTTGAGTATTAAAATGTATTGCTGTGTTATTACATTGTAGGCTAAATGTGTTTTGACAATATGTCCTGTGTATAAAAATCTTGAAATAAAATATTTACCTTCCAAGGCCTATTTATGTACAGAATAGCCTATAAAAATGTAAATACATGAAAAGGAAACACTTACACCGTGTAAGACCATATACCTTGCAATTTCAAATATAGCATATTCTCTGCTATGTTTTTTTTAATCTGAAGGAATGAGCACAAGTATCTAATAGTTTCATTATTGACCGTTAACATTGGGGAAAAGCCTACCAAATAATATAGGAAAAATATAATTATTAGGCTAGTTAATTAAAAACCATTCAAATCGTTGGCCCCAATATCCTTGTACTACTGCAACTGCGTTTGTAGTCCTTCACCGATCCCACTCCTCTCTCTTTCTTGCTACAATGCATTCATGTCTGCTCTATAGGCTACTGTCCTGTCTGAGTAAAGGCATAAAAACAACATTATAATCTATTTCTAAGTTATAATGCACTGAAAAAAATAGCTTTTTGAATTTAGGCAAGTGGTTACACTAAATTAATTTATCTCCATTTTGAATAAAATAGTTTTTGACTAAGTTTAACTATAAATTAATAAAATTAAATTAAATTAATTAATAAATTAATTTAGTGTAACAACTTGCCTAAAAAGAATTGAGTAAATTCAAAAAGCCATTTTTTCAGTGTGTCTTTACTTTTTTTTTTTTTTTTGGCCAATGTCGCCTTTTGTGATACCCCTGCAGACTGCAGCCAACTGAAGTTTGGACCATCCGCGTGTAAATGATCTGGGATTAACCGTAACTCTTGCCAAATCTGAACAGAAACCGTTAACAGATGTGATAGATTTTGATATGGAAAGAGGCGCCTATTTTACTCACACAGAGCAGCGAGCAACGAGTTTTTGCCCAATTTTCTTTGTTCCTGATAAATCCACAAAAGAATTTTTGGCATTGAGTTTCTCATTGAATCCGATTTTCAAATGAATCACAACTCAAGTTCCTAAATTAATCGAATGGTATACCATGAATAGGCCTACTACTCATCAAAACAGTGAATTGCTGCCACCTACAGGCAGTTTTCATGTACTTTTTAAGAAGACATTGCTATTCGGAATGGTATGTTAAACATAGGGTGACCATATTTTGATTACCGAAAACCAGAACACTCGGCCCAGCAATGAGATACTCAAATGATACTCGAAGTTTACTCAAAGATGCCTTATAATTTCAGTACATTTAAAGTATTCCTCCTCTGTATGGATAGAAAATTGTTATATTACAAAATACTATCTAGCATATAACCAAAGACACAAATTCAGATAGGCTTCTCAGAGGTTAATCAACATGTTTTATTATGACAAGTTTAAAAATTAACGAATGAAATAATGATAGAAATAATGTATCTTCTGTATTAGAAAAATAAATACCTAAAAAAATACCTCTGCTATATTAGCAATCCAAATTTAACAAAAATAGCTCTCACAAACTTACAAAAACTAACAAAAAAAAATCTTTAGTTTTCTTCATCCTTGTTTTCCTCTTCATCCTGTTTTTCTTCCTCATCCTCCTTGTTTGCCCATTTATATTTTGCTGGAGAGTTGATCTTTCCCAGCAGTTTTTTGTTGCTTAACAAATAAGCATGAAATTTATAAAGACATTTATATAGGCCTGTCAGCTGTTACATCGCAAGGTACAAAGGAAGAGCTCAACGAGCTGAACTCATTGTAGATGATAGCTGAAGGTTGCTCTGCTGTTACAGTATCTGTTATTGAGTTACAAACGACTGCACAAATCGTGCATACTAATGAAAACATGCCTAAACAGTTGATTACTATACTTCTAGGTAACAGTTTATATAAGTCAGCCACGACGCTGAGAATATACTTTATGGAATAATCCACCAATGTTTTTAGATACAATGTGAACTAATATTTGCACGTGCAATCGCGTATGTCTGCGAAAATCATTTATATTAATTTATGCTCCGCCTTCGGAAACCGAAAATCTCAGAAACTGAAAATCTCGTAACACCGGTCAATTTAATGGCCCAATGAAAAACAATGAAAACCAGGACATTTTCATCACTTTATAAAAAACAAGGACGGCCAGGACAGGACGTGAAAACAGGACATGTCCTGTAACATAATTTTCAGGCATGCACTATAATTTGCATATATATATATATATATATATATATATATATATATATATATATATATATATATATATATATATATATACACACACACACAACAACAACACTGTTATCCAACACTTGCACATTTAACAACAACAACAGAAGATAGGCTATATTTGTCGCTGACGTTCAGCATCTGTAGCTGTAATTTTGATCTTTACATCTTACGTCTTTTAACTAAAGTGTTATTAACATAATTCAGTCCAGGCAATGTTAGGCTATAAAAAAATAAAAAAATAAATAAATAAATAATGAGAGATGAGCTATTGTTCGTTTTTTTTTTTTTTTTAATTGTTTACACTATTTATTTATTGTGACTTCAAAATAGAATAAAATAAAAACTGTAGTTTTTTAATCTGTGCTTCTCATCCGCTCCTCTGTGTATGGGTAGCGCAGTTTCACCATGCATATTAAACTACAAACAGCATTACAACAGCCTGCGTGCTGATTAACATTTCTGAAATAAATATTTCTGTGAAATACACATTAGGTTGCACAAAAGAAAGCCGATATATGACATATACTGATATAGCAGCAGAGGACTGCTATTTTGTTAAATGAACTTATGATGACGTCACTGGTTCATTTGATTGACCAATTGGCTGAAAGGGGCGTGTAATGACTGCCAACATGTGGAAAATGAGTTTTGAAGTCGTGTTTCCGTTTTCTGTGACCCAAAAAAACAAAAATCGAGCCAAAATCTCGTTTTTCCGTTTTTTTAAAAAAACGGAAAGTCACCATTTATAAATACAGCTATAAATGCTTTGTTCTTGATTTATAAGCATATCTATAATGAGTTTAATAATTGCATTTTCATACTTTATTAATGATCAATTTATCATTTTCAAATTATGTATTACATTATTCACAAACCAGTTATTTAGGAGTTGTCAGTGGTTCATAAGATCATTTAGAAAGTGTAAGTAAATGATTAATAACATATTTAAATGTACATTTATGCATCTTATTATTTAGACATATAGTATTAGTTACTTAGTGTGTTAATAAATGCTTTATTAACACATATTCCTAGTGTCAAAACTACCTCAGTACTAACTTTAAAACATTAGAGAACAGCAGTGCAGAAGATCACTGAACCTTTAAATCTCATTTATAAAAGCTTTACAAAGCATAAACAGTCCTCACTTTAGATGAGCTCACAAAAATAGTTAATTGACCACTTCTAAATGTTTCATAATTACCTGAATTAATCATGAATTGCAGTAGGAATATGTGTTAATAAAGCATTTATTAACACATTAAGTAACTATTACTATATGTCTAAATAATAAGATGCATAAATGTACATTTAAATAGTTTATTAATCATTTACTTACACTTCCTAAATGATCGTATGAACCACTGACAACTCCTAAATAACTGGTTTGTAAATAATGTAATACTTAATTTAGAAATGATAAATTGATTATTAATAAAGTATGAAAATACAATTATTAAACACATTATAGATATGCTTATAAATCAAGAATAAAGCATTTATAGCTGTATTTATAAACTGCTTACTAATGACTATTAATGCTTTATAAGTGATGAATTAACTATTTATTAATGCTTCATAGCGTGCAGTTATTATAAAGTGTTACCGATTATTTTTCTAATACTTGTATTAATAACAAATAACGTTGTTAGATGTTAATAACATTGTTAGATGTTATTTTTCTAATACTATTTTTTATTTGTGAAGAGTGTTATGTGCATTTAGTGAATTCATTATTTTCATTTGGCATACCTGCATCATGACATCATCTCAAAAGTCTGCTATATGTAATGAATGGTTAAAATATCAATGCAATTCGAATCTATAAGTTGATGATATTATTTCAGCTTTATGAATTATCTTCAGCTTACATATGTGGTCATTTAATCTGCGGTGATGTCTTTTAACTGTGAGCTATGCGTTACATTTGACTGAATATATTTGAGGAGTGAATTTCATATGTGTCGTCATTCAGTGTAACAATCAGACAATAGCCTGAGCAGTATATTCTGAATGTGGTTTTTATTAGGGATGCACCGATACCATTTTTTATGGACTGAATATGAGTACCGATACTTTTTTCTAGTACTCGCCGATACCGATGCCCATGGGCGGATAATTTCGGTCCCCAAACTTTTTCAACACAGAACTTACTACTGAGTCTGTCCCCCTGCATTGGTGTCAACACAAGCACTTGAAAGGTATGTTCCACTGCCTTTTTATCATATTGAGCCTTCATATGGGTCTGAGCCCTACGCAATGACTCCCTTGTGATCTTACAAGCAGACCAGAGACGCTCTTAAAAAAGTAGTCACATACTGTAACAAGGTGGTCTCAGTTTTAAACCCTGTGGGATCATTCACAGAATTCCGCAAAGCAAACAACAAGAAAGGCATTGTGGCATCCCAATCCCCCAGAAACTGAGCACAGTAGAACTTAATCATTGTCTTTATGGTTTGATGGCATCTCTCAATGCCCCCCTGGGACCGGGATGATATGCAGATGAAACAATCTGAGTAATGCCAAGCTCATGCAAAGCTTCTTGGAACACCCCAGATACAAAATTAGACCCTCGATCTGATTGTACCTCTCAGGAAAGACCAAATCTACAAAAGAAACCCAACAATGCATCCAACACAGTTCGAGCCTTAATGTTTCTCAAAGGGATTGCTTCAGGAAAGCGAGTTGTCACATCCATAACAGTGAAAAGGTACTTATGTCCCTTCTTTGTCTTGGGCAAAGGACCCACACAATCTATCAAAACCCAAGAAAAAGGCTCCTCACACACCAGAGAAGGACATAAAGGGGCAATTGGAATTTTCTGGTTGGGTTTTCCAACCAGCTTACAAACATGACATGACTACAATATGCCACCACGTCTTTATGCAATTTAGGCCAGTAAAAATGCTGCATGGGTGCATCTTCCTATGGGTTTTCCGAATACTGATATGACCTGCCATAGGTGCCTCATGGGCCAGCAGCAAAATATCTTCACAGAAGCTTTGTGGATCCACTATTTGCTACAACAAACTCCACTCTTCTGTGGCTGGGCGATCAGGGGTTGCCATTTTCTCATCAAAACCCCATCCCTCCAGTATACACCTTCCGCTATATCCTTGCTCTCGGCTCAAGAATCTGCAGTTTCTCGCAATGGACCAAACCCCACCAATAAGTGGGAGAACAAGGTATTACCCAGGTCTATGGGGCTCTCTTCAGACTGAGGGGCCCTGTCTACTGACACTTTTTGTCTTATCTCTGGTTTCCCTTCAGACTCCAAAGCCACCTGCTGAGACCATTAGCGAGTAACAGCACAGGCTGAGAATACTTCAGGATATTCCTTTTCTAAAGCCACCAGGACCTCACAAGGGACTGAACTAACAATGGAAGAACTAAAAACCTGATCCCCAGCCAAGTCATTACCTAGCAACAGACCAACTGCTTTAACAGGCAAGGAAGACATAACTCCCACAATGACATTTCCTGTGACCAAAATAGTCTTCAAAAACACCCTGTGTAAAGGCACAGACCCATACTCTCCTCCAACACCCTCAATCAAAACTTTCTTCCATAGTATAAGGTGGTAAATCAATGACATCCTTAAGTATCAGTGAGTACCCAGAGAAGGGTCACAGGGACTTCCAGCTCACCCTCAGCAATGGAAACAAAACCCTCATTAGGGATAAAACACATACACAAAAACACAACAACAGTCCATGGGAGCACCTGGTAGAATAAGAGGGCACCAGCAAAATACATCATCAGCTTTTTTGTCTTCAGGAGCCATTTGTTTTCAGCGCATTGGCAAAAAATTGCATTTTCCATGTGGATGTTTCCTTACACTTGAGGACTCACACAAACTCTGTGTAATCTGTCTTGACCCAGAGCACACACATACAGCTCTCAAAGGAGCCAGATGTGTTCACGGTAAGGAATCTCCAATCACATTTGTCTCTCTTTTTAAGGGGGAGGGACAATTGGTGGGGACTCCCACCAGCTCCACATACATGGAATTGCTGGATGTAATAGAATGCACTACAAATAGGCTCAGTTTGGCCTGGTCGCGTAAGAAATAGGAAGTTGCAAGTGGTAGTTTGGATGAGCACTTTCTAGTGGTCTATGAACGTCCTTTACCTGTGAGTCTACCTTTTCTCCCTGATCTTCACAATGAGGTGAAGTCATGGAAGAGACAAGAGTTATTCAAATGTGGAGGGATTCGGTGAGCACAGGTATGTGAAGATGCCCCCTGTGGAGGAACCAGCTGTTTATCTCTCACAGGGTGAGGCTCACTCTAGGCTCCAGCTCTGCCTCTGACGCCGTGCTAAACCACCTTGCTGCTAGCGGGCTAGGCTGGGGGTGCTGCAATCATACCAGGCTGACCTGCTTAAGGACTTGAACCAGGGACAAGGTTTGTCCCCTGAGGTGGTAGCGGAACTGCTCCGTAATAACAGACCTAGCTCTATGGCCATCAAGCACAATGCCTCGGCCATGGTGGTGATGGAGATTAACCCTTAAAGGCATACCTTAGGTATTTAGTGACCTGAGATGTCATTCATTACCCCTCTCCTCATTCATTTTTTAAAGTTAGATATCAACCATCTTAGTATTCCTTAATCAATTCATTATAAACAATATAGCAAGAAAAAATAAAATAAAAGAATTTCTGTTTTCCCATTCATTTTTTTGTAAAAAAAAAAAAAAAAAAAATGTATAGGGCCACTAATGACCTGAGGTGTGTAACAGTATGTTTTTTTTTGTTTGTTTTTTGTTTTTCTGCACAACAATAATTGAATCTTTGATGACTGAATATGTGCAATTCACCTTTATTCCACAAGGTGGCAATGTCTGATATGCAATGATGAACACAATCAAATATTAGTGCCACTGTCACGTGATGGTGGATTTGGTGAAGAAGCTGTCAGCAATCAAAATAGTGGTTTTGAAGATGCTGAAAATGATAGTTTTGAGAATATGTTTGAGATTGTGAACATGAGCCAGATGAATGTACTAGGAAATGAGCTCTGATGAGGACTGTGATAATGGTGTAAAACATCTGCTCAAACAGAACCCTTCCAAGCTCCAAAAGGTAACAAAATATGCTTTATTTTATTCATCTGTGATTGTTACTCTAATATCGGTTTTATATTATCGCGACAGGAAGCTATCCATCCATGTTAGATATATATCTGGGTTGCTAAAGACCAGAATATGTAATAATGATTGGCGAAACATTCAAGGAGAACGACAAGTCTTTCCTTCTGGATGCCCCAATCTTGCAATCTCACCTCCGTCAAGACAGTTGTAAGAATTAACCCGATTAATTATCAGCAAGTGTAATTAAATTACAGTGAATAAGAACCAAAATAACTGTAAATGAGTCAGAATACTTGCACTTCATCAAATCATTACACTTCATCAATTATTCGTCCACCGAAAAATTGAGGTTAAAGTATTTTACTAATTCTGGATAAAAATATCCTGTGGCCAATGGTAATAATATTTTAATTATGATTACTGATATAAGCAAAGGTAGCACGATCTTTAGTTTAAGGCAGCAATTTGGTAATCACAGCACAAGACACTTGTATGCGTGAAAAATCAAACAAGACTTTATTGAACTAATCTACTACACACAAACTAATCTAGCGAAAAACATACGCGCACACACACACACACACACACACACACACATTCATTCATTCATTCATTCAGTTACAGGGAAAGGATTATTATGTTGTTTATATGATTATATGATGATTATTGACTGGAGGTGAATGGGTTCCCCAATTGTCTAGTTTTAACTATTTTCTTTGACCATAACCTGAGAATTAATACACTAGCAATTCAACCGTAGTTTCATTTGCTTAATAAAATTGCACAAGCTCAGGAAAATTAGGAGACCTGTGTTACTTGCGTTGGCTGCTCCTGTAAGCACGTGTTCCTTTCGTGACGGAGTTGAAGGAAGTGGCATTGCTCTGTCAAGACTTCTGCAGGACGACGTGCCGTGGGGAAATAATTGGCTTTGCAGGAAATGGAGTCTTCGTTGAATAGTTGCAGGGTTTACACGTTGCTGCGTGGGTGTACTCGGTGTCTCAAGGAGTTGCTGGAAACACAATGCACAGTATTGAGTTTTGAACAGTTTGTTGGTTCCGCCTTTCCGATTGTTTTAGCCAATCAGATATGGTTTTGGGCGGGTCCTATGCCAATTCCTCTGTTCTTGTATGTAATTAGCATAATGTCCTTACAGTCCTTTGTTTTCAAACTTTTAGGAATTGGTCAGAACTTTGAGACAAAATACTGGAAAGTATTCATCTGTCACAACCATACCAAACAGTACACACTTTCTGTAATTGAAGTAGATTTTCTTCAAATTTACCTGTAATCAGTATTTAAAACACACAGAAAGAATTACACAGGTTCCATGAACAAAATGATATGTTAGAAGCTACTTCTTGTGATCAGTTCATATCTTTGGCAGTATTTCTTAAATTGTTTCTGTTTAAAACAAAGAGAGTGGCTTCCTTGTCTGCCAGGAGAACTTTGGAATGTCTTTTGAAATGCAAAGTTGTGCAGGGGGAATGTTTCCTGCAGGTGATTCCCGTGGTGGCCTGCTGTGACTTTCACCTCGAGATGTGTCGCAGGTCCGAGTTTCCTGATAACAGTGGGAATTTACACCTTGTCTCCTGGTGTTTGCTGATCCATCTGTTTTCTTAAAGTCAACAAAGTGAGAGAGAGTCTTTTTGATCTGTCTCTACAATCAATGGTCTCCAAATGGCAGAAATTGGAGAACAGGATCTTTCAGCAATTTTATGGCTCATGAATGGCTCGTGGGGGAATGGGTTGATTCTCTTCAATCTTTGGAATGTGCAGTTTTTGGTCATTTAGTGGGCTTCATTCAGGACTAATCCTACACGGTGTTGGAGATATTGAAGGAGACAAGGGTGCAGTCTGCTGCTTTCAGGAGAATTATCCCTCGTAAAGCAGAGTCCAGACCTTCTGCCTCCTCTAAGCCTTCTGATTTGTCTCTGGGAGGTTCTTGGAGAAGACTTGTGTAGTTGCTTGAAGACTAGAGCTATATATTTCTCAGTCTCTCTCACCCTTCCCTAAACAAATACTGTGGGGTTAGCTCCTCTTGACAAAGGATGCACATTTATAGCTATTTCCTCCCCGATTCTTAGAGCTTCCTATGGTTTCAACGTAGGTAATGAGAGCAAATGGACAATGCCTAATTGGTCCCTGCTTTTACATGATTCTTTGAAGTTGGTGGCCTGTAATGCTGGTCTACAAAGATGGCATTTCACAAGCTACCTTTAAAGACTGCTCTAAGTTTCTATAGGATGGAGCAAGGAGGTTGGGATTGTATGATCGTTCCTGCCTTTTTATCACTTCTCTAGAGAAAGTGTGTTGCTCTCCTTGGATGGAGGTAATTCATTAAAGTAGGGATAAGCTGTCCTCCCCTCTAATATTGTGGGGGTTTTAAAATAGGATTTAAGCTCCCCAGAGGCACCCTTGGGTGGGAACCCAGGTAATAGTGTCCATACTATATATATGCCCTGCTTTAATCTCTCTCTATGGCTAACAATGGGCTTCCCTGGTTCAGAAGAGTAAGATGAAGTTGTGCAATTGTGGCCTAATGGTTAAAGAGTCGGACTTGTAACCTGAAGGTCATGGGTTCGAGTCTCAGTATTAGAAGGAAATGTTGGTGGGGGCTCTCTTCCACTCTCATTAACCACAACTGAGGTGCCTTTGAGCAAGGCACCTAATGCCCAATCTCTCCCTGGGCACCGCAGCAAAAAAGTCTGAGGTTTGTATTTCACTACAAATTAAACATTACATGCTTTAAAAAGTAATTTGTAACATATTTCATTAGATTATACAAGTTTTGTAACTTAATCTAAATACTTTAGAATACTAATAAGGTATATAACACAAAGGGTCCACCAAACATAGGAACATAGGACTTCCTCTGCTTATTGTTTTTAACAACATCATTTGATGCAACACAACGCATTAAGAGCTGGGGTGTGTAAACTTTCTGAAATTTTTTATTATTTTGTCTTCTGGGAAACATGGAAGCATTATATTTTGAAGGGCAGTACTAAAAGAGAAAACATATGATCTTTAAACAAAATATTAAACAAAATTTACACATCATCATCTTCCTGTTAAAGTTTCTTCTTGAGTATTAATAAATGTTTTCACCTTTTGTAATAAGTGTGTATGAGTCCATCACTTGTCCTTAGTGTGAAAAGATGGACCTCAAAATCATAAAGTCATTGTCGGAATGGTGTCAAATATGCAGAAGATGCTGGAAAACCTGAGAATGTGCAGGACCTGGAGGGTTTTTTTCTGAAGAACAGTGGGCGGTTTAACTGGTCAGGACAAACATGCGACACACAATCTATCACAAAACATGAAAACAGTCTGGATCATTCAGGTAATCACAGACACTTCAGAGGTTATGTACATTTTTGAATAGGGACAATTTTTATAAATTCAGTTATTTTGTCTTGTGGAGTGTATGTAAACATCTGTTATATGAAATTTATTTAGGACAGTAATAAATAAAAATAACATGCAATTTTTATGATCCCTCTTATTCTGTTAAAATTATTAAAATGCTGCATGTTCTGCATGGGGTGCTTAGGATGCTTTTGCAGTGTCAGAGTCAGAGAATAACCAATTGCTGTTTACATTAATTACCCATTAATTAATTACTGAGGGCTTTGTCAAGGCATTTGGCAGCTTTGTTTGCTCTTAAGGTATTGAGGTTTTTCACCTGCCCTGCAAGGGAGGAAGGTTTTAAAAGCCGGGACATCTCTAACAATAGATCATGGAAGCAGAAACACCTTCTCTGGTTATTATAGAAGTTAAGCTTAGGGAGTGGCTCCACTGAGCACCCTATGGCCCGGTTTCACAGACAGGGCTTAAATTAAGCCAGGATTAGGCCTTAGTTCGATTAGGGCATTCAAGTAGGTTTTATAAACGTGCCTTAGAAAAACATTATTTGTATTATTTGTATTTATTTGCCTTGAGACAAAACAATGGTATTACCATATTTTAAGATTTGTTAGTGCAAGTTGGGACTAGCTTTGTCTGTAAATCCGAGAGTATGAGGCATGTTGTTTTTGCACCCTGGGGGTTGATGCACCTTGATTGATTGATTGATTGATTGATTGATTGATTGATTGATTGATTGATTGATTGATTGATTGATTGATTGATTTGTAGAGTCAGGTTATTCTGTGCCCACTATGGTCTGCATTTCTACAGTCTAGTGAGGCAGGTACTCCATCAGCATTAGGAGTGGATACTGGTTCCCCATAGTGTCAACTCCATGACGCCACATTGAAGTTCCACTTCGGAAGGAAACATCTCAGGGAACCAGGGTCACAGTTGTTCCCTGAGATGTTTCCTTTCGAAGTGGAACTTCAATGTGGTGTCATGGAGTTCAAAACAATGAGGGGAACAAAACAATGTTTGACTGCATGCCTCCTTCAGACAAGGGTTGATGACATATTTTGCAGGCGTTCCGTTTGTGACATCATGGACTGCTGTCTGCCAATAAGATTGGCATGTTTGTTACACATGTTCAGACACTGGCAATGATGAAGGCGTCCCCATAGCGTTACCTCTATGACACTGCGTCTCATTCCCCTCAGGGATTCCCTCAGGGAACCAGTGTTACAGTCATAACCTGAGACGTTTTACAGGCCCTTACACTCTCAGACAAACGTGCAAAAATTTTACCTTTTAAAGGTACAAGGTAGATTCAACCTTAGTCAAATGCACCTGATCCAGCTAATCAAGTCCTTCATGCTTATTTTAAAACTACAGGTATGTGTGTTGAAACAGGGTTGGAATTAAACTCTTTAGGACTCTGGCCCTCCAGGAAATGAGTTTGACACCCCTGAGCTAGAAAGTGTGTTTCCTTGCTATCTTTTTCTACACTCCAGAACAGAAGTCTTACTCACTCTTACTCCCTGGGCCAGCAACAGTGGCGAGCACCTCTGCAAACATAATTGCATACGGAATATAAAGTGCTATGACCTGATGTGCAGGAAACTGGTGGGGTCAGATAGAGTGGGTAAGGGGGAAAAACAATAATATGGTGGTGAGAAAGGTGTGGAATAAATTTTTTTGTTGTTAACAACCTCAACAGATGCGCGAAGTTCAGAGAAAGGGACAGCTGTGGTTGGTGAGCAAAATCGTGTTTTCCTTCCTCTCCTCCCCTCCTCTCCTCCTCGTCTCTCTCTCTCTCACACACACACACATTGTGGTTGCTGAGGAGATTGGGCTGTTATTTTAACGCCGCCTCTTTAGATCTCTCTGTTTTAACAAGAATTTTATGGAGCGCTGCTGTTAATGGGTTTCACTTATAAAACAAAGCTGCCGGTGGCTTGGAGATGACACTATAGGAGAAATGTTGTAAAGAAGCCTGTGATGGATGGCCCTTTCGCTTTCTACAATTAAACCCTGGGTCCACATAACGGCCATTAAAGACTATGGCAGTGAAATGAGGATGAACACAACGAATGCTGTTGTGAAACCCATTTTATGAAAACAACAGCAGAAGGAAGAGCAAAGTGAATGTGAATTTCATGCTATGGCAGATCTCAGGAGTCAGGGACAAGTATAACAGTATCTTTCACATTTTGTGGGTTGCAGCAGTGCACGGCTCTAGGTGTTTGAAGCCAATGTAGTACAGGTAGAGCAGCCACACCTCATGGACCAAAAACAATTATACATAAATGTGCAATACACATACATAATGATACATAAATGTGTGGATCTATTGATATCCTACAGTACCTCTTGCAAGCTGTGCTTATCTTCATCACCATGTTCTCCACTTGCTGAATACAGGAATGTTGAGAGATGGGTTTTATGCTTTTTTGTATGCTTGGCAATGTCAAGAAGGTTCTGAAGTTCTCCCACAACTTTCTTTAAATAATAAAAAATATATATATATATAACTCATTCTGGTCAGGTCATTTCATAAACAGATTGCTCCTTATTTTGAACGCTCACAATGAACACAGTCAGCACCCTCAAAAACTGGCCGAGCATGCTCCAATCCCAAATCAGAATCAGAATCAGAACGAGCTTTATTGCCAGGTATGTTTACACATACTAGGAATTTGTTTTAGTGACAGAGGCTCCACAGTGCAACAGAGTGACAGCGACAAGACAAGACACAGGTAATAAAAAGAATAAAAGAATATACAAATATACAAGATAGACAAAGTGCAAAAAAGTTAAATAATGTATTATAGTGTTGTGTCTTCCATGTTGTCAAGTGTTCGTGAGATGGATTGCTTGAGGGAAGAAACTGAAACTGGGCCTTTTTCACAATGGACTCAATGTGGTTGTCCCACTTCAGGTCCTGGGAGATTGTGGTGCCTAGGAACCTGAATGACTCCACTGCAGTCACAGTGCTCTTCATGATGGTGAGTGGGGGGAGAGCAGGGGGGTTTCTCCTGAAGTCCACGATCATCTCCACTGTCTTGAGCGTGTTGAGCTCCAGGTTGTTAAGACTGCACCAGACAGCTAGCTGTTCAACCTCCAGTCTGTAAGCAGACTCATCACCGTCCTGGATGAGGCCGATCAGTGTGGTGTCATCTGCAAACTTCAGGAGCTTGACAGAGGGGTCTTTAGAGGTGCAGTCATTGGTGTACAGGGAGAAGAGCAGTGGGGAGAGAACACAGCCATGAAGGGCACCGGTGCTGATGGTGAGGGTGCTGGATGAGAATTTTCCCAGCCTCACTAGCTGCTACCTGTCTGTCAGGAAGCTGGTTATCCACTGACAGACAGAGGTGGGCACGGAGAGCTGAGTTAATTTGGGCTGGAGGAGTGATGGGATGATCGTGTTAAAAGCAGAGCTGAAGTCCACAAACAGGATTCTCACATAAGTCCCTGGTCTGTCCAGATGCTGCAGAACATAATGCAGTCCCATATTGACTGCATCATTCACAGACCTGTTTGCTTGGTAAGCAAACTGCAGGGGGTCCAGTGATGTCCTTCAGATAAGCCAAAACCAGTCTTTCAAATGATTTCATGGCCACAGACATTAGAGCCACAGGTCCAGTAATTTGGGGTTTCTTTGGGACGGGGATGATGGTGGAGCGTTTGAAGCAGGAGGGGACAGCTCCTGTGATCTGTTGAATATCTGTGTGAAGATGGGGGCCAGCTGGTCAGCACAGGTTTTCAGACAGGCTGGTGAAACGCTGTCTGGGCCTGGTGTCTTTCTTCTCTTGTTCTTTCTGAAGACCCGGCCCACGTCATCTTCACTGAACGGAATTGCAGGTGTGGGGGAGATGGGGGTTACAGGAGGTGTGAATGATGTTTTTTCAAACCTGCATAAAACTCATTCAGATCGTCTGCCAGTTGTTGATTCTTCACAGAGCTGGGGGATGGTGTCTTGTAATTGGTGATGACTTTCAGACCTTTCCACACTGAAGCCGTGTCATTAGAAGAGTACTGATTCCGAAGCTTATCGACATAATTCCTCTTTGCCACTCTGATCTCCTTTTCCAGTGTGTGTTTGGCCTGTTTGTACAAGACTCTGTCCCCATTTCTGTGAGCATCTTCTTTGGCCTGACGGAGCTGGCTGAGTTTTGCAGTGAACCAGGGTTTGTCATTGTTGTAATTTAAATGAGTCTTTGTAGGAATGCACAAATCCTCACAGAAACTGATATATGATGTAACAGTCTCTGTGAGCTCGTCCAGATTGGTGGCAGCAGCGTCAAAAACACTCCAATCAGTCCATTCGAGGGTATGAGATCGGTATGAGTCAGTATGAGATGAACTAAACAGTGATCAGAGAGCCCCAAAGCTGCCCGTGGGACAGAGTGATATGCATCCTGTGTATTACTGTCTCTGGTGGGACAAGTAACATGCTGTCTGTATTTTGAGAGTTCACGTGAGAGAATCGCTTTATTAAAGTCCCACAGAATGATTAGAACAGTCTGGGTGTTGTTGCTCACTCTCTGTGATCATATCAGCATACATATCTGTAAAGCCGAGCTCACGTGTGCTTGCAGAGGAATGTAGATGCTCACCAGAATGAAAGAGCAAAACTCCCACGGCGAATAGAACGGTTTGCAGTTAATGAAGAGTGTTTCAAGATCGGGACAGCACATCTTCTTTAACACAGTTACATCTGAACACCACCTTTCGTTGATGTAAAAGCATTTCCCGCCATCGCGTGATTTCCCCGTTGATTCTGCGTCCCGATCGGCTCTAAACAGCTGAAAGCCCGGCACACTTAACACGCTGTCTGGAATGGCGTCGTTCAGCCAGGTTTCCGTGAAGCACAAAGTTTGAAAAATTCTTATTTGTCCGGAAGAGCAGAAGGAGTTTGTCCGTTTTGTTGGGTAGAGAGTGGAGATTCGCCAGATGGATGCTAGGCAGCAGCTTTCTTAATCAGCTGCTCCGCCGACTACAACATTCGTGTTTGAAAAACAAAAAATAGGAAAAACTAACAAAAAAAGTACAAACACTGGAGAGCTAAGAACTGTGGCTGCCATTAGCGGCGCCATCGTAAAATAAACAACACATAGATTGTGCGAGTCATCACCCGTAAGAAAGTGGGGCATGGTGGCACATATCTCCTAAATTGCTTGCCCATCTAAACAAAATCAGTCAAACACAACGTACAATTTTGACACACAATCTGACCAGAGAATTTACAAAAAAAGTGGCTTCCTGAGTCCTGTTGCATGAGCAAACAATTGAACAAAGTTTACAAGTCTACTACAAATGGCCACAAAATTCAAGATATGATTGCAAAAAAGTACTTGTACTTGTGAGATGCTGATTTTTTTATATTATAACGTGATATAATAATCAATATCAAAAGAGCAAGTGAGTTGCTTTCACGCAAAAAATGCAAAAATATGAGCAAAAATGCACATTTTTGCATTTGATACAGATTTTAAATAAACAATCAATGATCAACATTTTATTTCTAAAACATTAAGGCCCAGTTTCACAGATACCCCTTTTCTACCAGTACGAACCGGGTGCTAGTTCAGAGCCAGTGCTATTGCCGGTTGTGGGTTGGTTCAACTGACAAGCCTTATAAGAACCGGTTTGCCTTTCCATGGGCTAGAGAGCCAGCATGGAGCCAGGTCATAAGTCAATGTATTCATCTCATCTTTCACAGCAACGCCAAGCTTGGTCAAACACACCAAGCTTGATCAAGATGCATCGGCTTCTCGCAGACCGATCAGCGCATGACATCAAAGCACCGTGAGAGCAATCCAAAGGAACAAGGAGTCGTGTGCTCTACAAACGCAACCACGGGACTCCGATGTCACACGCTGATCGGACCGTAAGCCTTCCATCAACAATGGTGGATGGTGCGTTACTATTGATGCTCATGGCTTTGCGAACCTACATTGGCATGCAAACACGGCAAATCCAACACATTCATGCAGGTCGCCGTAATTTGTATAGACGGAGATTACAGTCATGCTGCTATTAGCTCGATTAGCTTATGAACCACTTTTCCTGGTTCAGAGCTGCTTTGGACATCGAAAGACAAAGAACTGATTTGAAACTAGGCTCTGGCTCTGAACCAGCACTCAAACTACCTTGGTGGAAAAGGGGTAAGACAGGGCTTAGCCTAAACCAGGATTCAATTAAGACTTAGTTCAATTAGGATATTTAAAGGGATAGTTCACCCAAAAATTAAAATGATCCCATGATTTACTCACCCTCAAGCCATCCTAGATGTGTATGACTATCTTCTTTCAGACGAACACAATCTGAGATATATTTAAAAATACTCCACAGAGTTAATAAAGGCATTTTGAAGGCAATTTGAAAGGATACGTTTTTGTAAGAAAAAATATCAATATTTAATTCAAATTCAAATTCAAATAACTAGCTTCCGGCAGATGACCGTACGCAGAATGCGCAAGTTGACTTGCGCCAAATGAGTAACCTGTGACGCGATGTATGACGCAGGATGTAGGAGCCTCTCACAGTTTAAACAAATAGGGCTGTGTAATAAACTCATGCTCCTCTTATATCAAAATCCTCCGACATTTCTCTTTAAAATTTCGTTTTAGACTTCTAATTTGTGACTGGTGTTTTGTTTTGCTCTTTCCTCTGTGCCTCCGCATTCGTCATTGCGTCATTGCGTGGGGTCAAAGATTGCTCTTCCGCCTGAATCGACGTGCGCAGTATGCGTACATTGTCTGCCAGAAGCTAATTATTTGAATTTATAGTTTTAAATATGGATACTTTTCTTTAAAAAAACGCATAAACGCATAATAAACAAGATATAACTCATTTTGGGTACATAAAACAGGCAATCTTTGGTCTTATTAATCTATTACATGTTCTATAGCAAATCAAATTGTGCTATGTTAAATTTGATTATTTAATATTAAGGCTATATTTAATTTACATCCTGTATAGCATAGCATATTGGCTACAACTAGATGGAAAATATCAGATGAAGACTCTTCTTTGCTCTTCAAATACATAAAACATTAGCTTTTATAGACAGTGTTTCTTGAGCTAAACATTGTACTTTTTTTTTTTTCAAACATCAGATCTTTATTTACCTTTGCATTGCAAAGCAGCAGAGATCTCCAAACTGCATGCAGCACTTCATTCAAGATAGAGATAGTGCGGATTTATGAGGTTTAGACATAAATCCGGACAGTTTAAGGATCCAATGGACTTACAAGGTTTTGTCACAAGCTCTTTAAAATCATTTTCATTCATTAAATATTTGTAAAATCCAAATAAAGGCCTAAAGGGTGACCACTAGCATTGTTTTTTTTTTAAATAAAATAAAACAAAAATGAGGAAATATACACTATATTGTCAAAAGTATTGGGACACCCCTCCAAATCATTGAATTCAGGTGTTCCAACCACTTCCATAGCCACAGGTGTATAAAATCAAGCACCTAGGCATGCAGACTGCTTCTACAAACATTTGTGAAAGAATGGGTCGCTTTCAGGAGTGAATTCAAGCGTGGTACCGTGAAAGGTTGCCACCTGTGCACATCCATTTGTGAAATTTCCTCACTACTAAATATTCCACGGTCAACTGTTAGTGGTATCATAACAAAGTGGATGCAATTGGGAACAACAACAACTCAGCCACGAAGAGGTAGGCCACGTAAAATCACAAAGCAGGGTCAGCGCATCTTGAGGCGCACAGTGCGCAGAAGTCGCCAACTTTCTGCAGAGTCAATAGCCACAGACCTCCAAACTTCATGTGGCCTTCAGATTAGCTCAAGAACAGTGCGTAGAGAGCTTCATGGAATGGGATTCCAAGGCCGAGCAGCTGCATCCAAGCCTTACATCACCATGTGCAATGCAAAGCGTCGGATGCAGTGGTGTAAAGCACGCAGCCATTGGACTCTAGAGCAGTGGAGACGTGTTCTCTGGAATGATGAATCACGCTTCTCTGTCTGGCAATCCGATGGATGAGTCTCAGTTTGGCAGTTGCCAGGAGAACAGTACTTGCCTGACTGCATTGTGCCAAGTGTAAAGTTTGGTGGAGGGGGGATTATGGTGTGGGGTTGTTTTTCAGGGGTTGTGCTTGGCCCCTTAATTCCAGTGAAAGGTACTCTTAATGCTTCAGCATACCAAGAAATTTTGGACAATTTCATGCTCCCAACTTTGTGGGAACAGTTTGGGGACGATCCCGTCCAGTTTCAACATGACTCCGCACCAGTGCACAAAGCAAGGTCCACAAAGACATGGATGAGTGAGATTGGTGTAGAGGTCTGTATTTGAGGGACCCGATATGATTTCTTGCTGCAGGGGATTAAATTTTGAATGAAAGGCGGATTGCGGTCGGTAACTATAATGTACTTTAGGCGGGAGCGTGTGGTCTGACAATAACTTGGTCGCTCCTGAAATGCTTTGATATCAGCGCATCTGTGCTTGAACTTGAAGTGAACAAAACTTTCTGCAGTGGTGGCGTTCACACAGTCCCAGTTCCCTTTCCTGAGAAACCTGGCAAGATATGTTCTTTGCATTAGAGGTCTGCACGAGTGCACCTACAGAGAACATTCAACTTTTGTGATCGGATTTTGGAGGAGAGACGTTCTTAAATGATCGTCAGTCATTCTAGGTTATTCTGTTCTTGCGTGGATGTTAAAAAATATTTCATTTTGCAGTATAGCTAGTAAGCCAACAGTTTTCTTTTATGTATTTTTGGCTTAGCCTATAGTTTTGAGGGACATGTTGTAGGCTATTTAACACTCTGAGGTCTGAGGTATCACCGGCCATACCACCGCGTTTTTTTCTTACCAGTGTGAAAGAGACTCAAAATACTCTGTCAATGTTGCACATACAATTAAGAGTTATCCACCATTTTAATCTGTTGAATATCTTCTTTTATTTGTGTACACTCAGAGTAAAAACAAAATGTTGTGCTTTTTGTAAAATGTAAAACATGATGCGTGATCTCTCGTCTCCCTCTGAACAAAGTCCAATCTGATAGTTCTCAGAAAATGAACTGTAACTTAGTGAATACTAATGACAAAAAATTAGACTTATGTCTAAAGAAACGTTGAAATGTCAGGTTTTAAATCGTGCAAGTCAAATCAAAAACAAACATTCTGTGTTTATGTAATCTGTATGAAAAGAGAGCCATGTCAGAAGTCCGTGATTCAGCTCATTATCCGCTAATGCGGCCACGCCCACAGAGCCAGGGCTATTCAGAGGCAAATTCTGAGGCAATACTTGTATACATTGTCTCAATCGTGTATTTATTGTCTTGAAAAGTGATTATCTGGATGTTAAAGCCATGGTTAGCGATCTCTAGAAGACATGCCGTTAGTTCCTGGTTCTTGTTCTTTATATGGATTTGTGGCCTAAAGGTGCACAGAGCGCCCTCCGGCTGCAAGTATGAATTGAAAACACAGTATCCAGCACTCATAGTGATGGCAATAAATATAGAATAAATAGTACTCCTCTGTATAGAAAATTTACATAAACATATAAGAATCCATCAATATTTCCCCAAATGTGCATGCTTTTAAGCTAAAAGCCTATATGAAATGCCATAGAGGTAACATAACTGTTCAGATACTTTGCATCACAGAAATACATTATATTTTAAAGAATATAATAGAATACCATTATTTTAAATTGAGCTGAGACATGATTACAGAGGGTTTTTTTCACAGCCTACCTGACTGAAAGGCCTCATTAATATGCAAATCATTTCAGGTCATTATTATGCGATTCTTTTGTCTTCTCAGGTGTGAATGACCCATTATCATGATGATTCACGCCTCCACACATCCTGTGTTTCTTGACAAAAAGTGTCTTACAAAAACTAAATCAATATATTGTTTCATATGATGGAGTAGGCAACACAATTTTTATATAAATCTGAAGTAAAAACTCTAGTCTACAACCTCCAATACCCAGAAGTCTTGTGAATACAGATTTAATATACTTTTTTTGGCCTTATTTCAGTGACTTAAGTTTTTTGTTTTTTCAATAACCACGCATAAACGTTATTCCTTCAAAAACACAAACACGTACATACATGTTCCTCCCTTATTATGGTAGCCTAGTTTGTGCTGAATACAGTGTAATGACACTTGTGTCATTAATGTGTTTATGAACAACTGAAAAAAGCACAAATGTCAGGGCATGTCAAAACTTCTCCAGGCCCCAAATCAGCCTCAGACTCCAGAGGGTTAACCTATTTTTCTCTGTGATATTTAGCCTATTATTCTTTGTGACATTTTTTCTCTGACATTTTTTTAGGGTGTTGACAGCATCATAAGACAAATAACAAAAATCTTGTATATGCTATGCAATGTTTTATATTTGTTATCACCAATCACTCTCTTTCTTTAGGGGAAGTTTAAACGAGAGATTCTGGAAATGATCTAAATTTAGCGGGACCTGTTCGGTTGGGAAGAAAATCACTATATGTGGATAGCGGGTGAACACAGAGTGAATTTTAGGCAGGAGCGGGTGCATGCAGAAATAAAACATTGCGGGAGCGGGACGAAAAAAACTGTCCAGCGCAGACCTCTAGTTTGGTGTGGAGGAACTTGACTGGCCTGCACAGAGTCTTGACCTCAGCCAGATAGAATACCTTTGGGATGAATTAGGGTGGAGACTGTGAGCCAGGCCTTCTCGTCCAACATCAGTGTCTGACCTTACAAATGCGCTTCTAGAAGAATGATCAAAAATTCCCATAAACACACTCCTAAACCTTGTGGAAAGCCTTCCCAGAAGAGTTGAGGCTGTTATAGCTGCAAAGGGTGGGCCAACTCCATATTTAACCCTATGGATTAAGAATGGGATGTCATTAAAGTTCATGTGCACGTAAAGGTAGGTGTCCCAAAACTTTTGGCAATAGTGTAATTCTGCCTGACATCGACAATATATTCTTAACTGTTACGTACTCTGGTGTAGAGATGAGGCTGATACGGATTTCCACAATACATATAGATCTTTACTTAAATCAACACGGGCAAGGAGTAACCAAACATACACTTAACATAAACAGAGAACGGACGAGGAGTGAAGGGAGTGAGTGCAATATATGGGAGTGCTGACAATAGAGTCCAGGTGCAGGTGATGAGTGATGATGAGGAGCTGACGAGGGAAGTGAGTGCAGGTGTGGAAACAGGAGGATGATGGGATATGAAGTCCAGGGAAACAAGGGTTCTGTGACATTACCCCCCCCCTCCCGGTAGGCGCGTCCTCGCGCCGTAGATGAAACAACCGAGAGGGGGGCGGGCGCCCTGGAGACCTCAAGCTGGTGCAGGGGGAGGAGCAAACTGGAGTGGAGGTCTCCAGGGCAGGTTCAAAAGCCATGGCGGGTCAGGGGCTGAAGGCAGCCATGGCGGGTCAGGGGCTGAAGGCAGCCATGGTGGGTCAGGGGCTGAAGGCAGCCATGGCGGGTCAGGGGCTGAAGGCAGCCATGGCGGGTCAGGGGCAGCGGGCAGCCATGGCGGGTCAGGTGCAGCGGGCAGACATGCAGCGGGCATACATGGCGGGTCAGGTGCAGCGGGCAGCCATGGCGGGTCAGGAGCCGAAGCCTTCGAGGCGTTGAGCCCAGGCGTCGCAGAAGGACTGGCGGGTGATGGCGGAACCAAAGGCTCCGCCGACCGAAGCGCAGCTGGGGCTCCAGAAGGCCGCAGTGGAAGCAGGAGGACAGCCAACAAAACGAACACCGGGGGGAGTGAGGAGGCCAACTGAATCCGAGGGACGGAGTGACGGAGCGGAGACGGAGGAGTGCAGTCCAGAGGGGAGGGCAGGCTGATGAATGACCAAGGTGTGAGTGGAGGCAGGATGGAGACTGGTGAAGCTGGAGGACTGATGGGCAACGGTGGAGCAGAGGGAGGTTGGAGCCGGGGTGAAGGTAATCGCCCAGAGGTCCGAGGTGGAGATCTGGGCGAGGGGGCTTGAGGTGAGGGTTCAGTAAAGACACACATGGGAGGCGGGAGAGGGAGGCAGGGAGGGAAAACAGTCTTTACAAAGTTCATAATTGGAGCAGCTGGCTCGGCGGCGGCTGATGCTGCTTGCTCGGCGGCGGAGACTGGCGCTGCTTGCTCGGCGGCGGAGACTGGCGCTGCTTGCTCGGCGGCGGAGACTGGCGCTGCTTGCTCGGCGGCGGAGACTGGCGCTGCTTGCTCGGCGGCGGAGACTGGCGCTGCTTGCTCGGCGGCGGAGACTGGCGCTGCTTGCTCGGCGGCGGAGACTGGCGCTGCTTGCTCGGCGGCGGAGACTGGCGCTGCTTGCTCGGCGGCGGAGACTGGAGCGGCTTGCTCGGCGGCGGAGACTGGAGCGGCTTGCTCGGCGGAGACTGGAGCGCTTGGCTCGGCGGAGACTGGAGAGCTTGGCTCGGCGGAGACTGGAGAGCTTGGCTCGGCGGAGACTGGAGAACTTGGCTCTGTCCAAAAGTCTATAAGCCAGGCCACCTCACTTGGTGGCTCGCACAGGGTTGGAGCTGCAGGCTCGGAAAGGGCTGGAGCGGGCTCTGGAGATACTGGAGCGGGTTCTGGAGATACTGGAGCGGGCTCTGGAGATACTGGAGCGGGCTCTGGAGATACTGGAGCGGGCTCTGGAGACACTGGAGCGGGCTCTGGAGACACTGGAGCGGGCTCTGGAGACACTGGAACGGGCTCTGGAGAGACTGGAGCCGCTTTCTTCCTCCTCCTCCGCTTACTGGGCCCAGTAGAGGAATGTGGGTCCAGCATGGGGCAGGCAGGGAGTTCGCTGGAAGGGTATGCGGAGGAAGCCGGAGCTTGGCAGACTGGCCGGGCTGACCGTGTTTTTGGAAGGACTGGACGAGAGGAACACCCAAAATTCTGAACCTCTTGGACTAAGAATTCGGAGCAATTTAAATACAAAACTAAATTTATAGCATCAGTTAAGGAAACATAATCGTTAGGTTCAATAAAGCGAATAGTGTTCTCATCCAGTCCATCCAAAAACAGGTCGATCAACTGAGCATCCGACCAATCTGTCAAATAAGCGAGCTCTACGAACTCCTCCACATACCTCTCCAGCGAACGACCTACCTGCAGGAGCCCGATAAGGCGATCGCTGGCTGTCAGGGTGAGAGGCGTTGGAGGAGCTGGATCCAGGGAGCCGGTGAAAGTTTCCATTTTTTTTTTTTCCTGTGGAAAATCCGGTTGTTTTTGGGTCCGTTCTTCTGTTACGTACGCTGGTGTAGAGATGAGGCTGATACGGATTTCCACAATACATATAGATCTTTACTTAAATCAACACGGGCAAGGAGTAACCAAACATACACTTAACATAAACAGAGAACGGACGAGGAGTGAAGGGAGTGAGTGCAATATATGGGAGTGCTGACAATAGAGTCCAGGTGCAGGTGATGAGTGATGATGAGGAGCTGACGAGGGAAGTGAGTGCAGGTGTGGAAACAGGAGGATGATGGGATATGAAGTCCAGGGAAACAAGGGTTCTGTGACATTAACTGTGTAGCATTTATTTTACTTTATTTATTTATTGGCATTTGGTAATTATCCACAGCACAACTGACAATCTGTCAGGGCACACTAGTGTACCGCAGCACAGTGGTTGGGAAACACTGCTATAGGTCACTTATTTTTTTACATTTTGTGTCATGTTTATTTATAATATATATATATATATTATATATATATATCACACATACATACATAAATCACATCACATCACATCACATCACATCATAGCTGATTGGTCCAGTTTTGATCTGGGTTCTCTAACCCAGAATAAAACCTGCTCTGGAGCAGGTTAGTCGTGTAGCGCAAGTTACCATGGCAGTGAACACTGCTTAAAACTAATCCACCTTTTTGAGCCCCCAAAAAACAAACTAATCTCAAACTTACCTGCGGTAGCGAATGAAACCAGCTTCATGCAACAGGTTTCTGAAACAAATTATTATTATATTATTTATTTATTTATTTATTTGTCAAAAAGAGTGAGTAAAGATTAAATGTGAGTAACAGGAGATTCTGAGCTTTTTTGTTGTTTGTTTGTTTCTTTTTTGCTTTTTTGCTTACATCATCTACTTTCACTGAAAAAAAACCCCAGCTTGAACATATATATATAAAACATTTTTTTGTGTATAAAAGAGCTAAAAAGATAAAGAAAAAAACTGCCTCTCTCTCTTCACATGCCTGTAGTGTTTCCAGGGACAATAAATTCAGTTTGAGATGAAAAGGATAAGGTCTACTCTGTAGTCCTTCAACTAGAGAACAAAGGCACATTTCAAACTGACTCTCCCTGAAAGACACAGGACACCCTTGTGGCAATGTCAAAACTTTCTGTGATTTCAGAGTGGGACTTCCCAGTCCAATTCCAGATCCAACAACTTCAACACTCATTTTGAAACCCTCCTGTTTTTTTGTTTTTTTTGTTGTTGTTGTTTTTGTGTGTGTGTGTTTTTTGTTTTTGTTTTTTCCATTGGGTGCAGAAAGCATCTCCATAAAGAAGACAGGTCTTACCTGCATTCATTTCCTGTGTGACCTCTGCTTTCAGTGCATGATGGATTATCCTGAGTGTCTGGACATCCATTTTCTGCCCAGGAAGTGAGACCCCAGCCTAGGGTGGGTGGCACTAGCTATGGGAAATCTTGTTGGAACAACAATAGCAATGATAACAACAATGACAACAATATGGATCATCTTCACAGTGGGATCTCATGGGAAAAGCCTGCTTTTGAGAGTGCAGGCTATGGCTATGTGAGGGTTTGGAGAGAAGAGAGCACATCTGTACACCACAGCATAAACATGTTATTTCTAGGCAATGATCCTGAAAATGGGTGTGGGGGTGAGGGGAGGTGAATGGACAAGCAATGGTGTGCTTTCACTGCTCACCACGCAGTCTTGCACACAAGTCAGCTGAGATAGTTTTATTTTCAGTTTCAGACTTCACTGGCACTCTACTTGGACTTATCTGTTCTTCTTATATGTCTGTATCACTAAAACCCTCCCCCTTCCACATGTCTCTACGTAGGTTTATCTTTCAGTCTCTACTCTAACAGCACTGTTACAAATAATACAGTATATTCAGAATTTTACTTTGAAATAATAACACAGTCTGTGCATGTTAGCTGACTTTGTTAGTAATATTTTGGGTTATAAAATGTAACCCTGTCTTAATTTTCTCTTATGTTCCACAGAGCTAGCAAGTAAGTATACTTTAGAGACTTTTGATAAATGTATCACATCTCAATCTGTTGAATAAGAAACAATGTTCAAATGATGTTCAAGTTTGAACTACTTCAAATTCAAATACATTAAAGGATTATTAGGCTGCATAAATTATGTCAACCGGAACCGGGAATACTTCCCATAACACCCAATGTACTTGTTACATTGTAAAAAGAATGACATCTACACTTATGTACAGTGTACATTTTAGAACATCCTCAGACCTCAGTCATACAACAAAAAGACGTCATGCCTCAGACTAAAAGGCTTCAGTCATTGGACAAACCGGCATTAAAAGGCATCAGACGAAAAGGCATCAAATGAAACTTTCTACTGGTTTTTATCCCTTCATAATGCCATCCTTCAGTTATCTTTTTTTCTCCCCCTTTTTTATATTTAACTGTAACTATTCCCAAATTGATGTAAGGTGTGTGTGTGTGTGCATTGTTAATTATGTAGAATCCATCTATTGATGGTATTCATGTAGGCTATTTATGTAATCCCTTGGCAATGTTCTTTATGTTTTTGTCATTCGAGCATTAAAAACAAATAAAAAAAAGCAGAGAGAGAGAGAGAGAGAAAGGGGCCGAAGGTATATAGGCTACCTGATATTTTATTCTTACAGATTTAAAGTCTGTGTAGTCACTTTTGAGAATTGTTTCTAAACGCATTGTAAATGTTTCAAATGTATTGCTGAAACACATTACAAAGTCTGTGAACTATGTAGTACTAAATTGTGGAGTTAGACCATTAAACTAAAATGTTAGGATTTTTTGGGCTCTATGACGCACTGGAGCCACCAAGCATGGCCCTTTCTCTAACACTATATTAGGTGTGTTTGACATCGGCTGCAGCTGGATGCAACCGATTGGCGAGAGTAGCCGCATGCAGGCGAGGAGGAGCTGAATACGGAGACGTGAAGATGGACACTTTTTGCTTCTCGTAGTGACGCTTGCGCTGCGTTTGCAAACTTTATCACAGCTGAAGTAAAATAAATGTAATTGACTAATACACTGATGTTTCAGGGACATTTCATTCAATACTTCATGTATTGCTTACAGCTTCTGGTTGTAAAAGAATAAAGTTCAACATAAGCATATATTATTTAAATACCAACGTAGTGGGGTATACGTTTTTTATCCATTTTATTTTGATAAACATGACACAATATAGCATCGCGACTACATGAAAAGAGCTTTACCTGTTATAAAAATACAGATTTGTGAGCATTAGTGGAACTAAAGTTTTCAGAATAAACACGAAACACATGTAATTGTTGTCATGCGGTGAATCCGGCCAATCGTGAAACAGCTGTGTCGTCATCAGAGCTCATGCAGCTGCTCTTGAGAAGCTGTGCTGGCTGACTCATCCGACTGCTCTGGAATCGCTCTTGCTGTACTTTGATGCCATATGTCACAGTCACATGGTGTCGACGCCAAATTTTCTTACCGGCATGCACTGCTTCAAGTCAGCCGCCGATCAGTCTGCGCAGTGCTGCATCAAGTCGAACAAGCCTTATAACTGTCGATGACGCACTGGAGCCACTGAGCATGGCCCTGCCCCTAACACGATAATTACAGCGTATTAGCATCAGTGGCTCTGCTGTGAGTTACTGTCATTACTGTTAGTTATACAGCCTACATTTTGTTAGCAAGCTGTGCCTTCATCATGCAAATGCATATTACCTGGTTGTGATAATATACAAAACAGATCGATCTCCTTATTTAAATCTCCTAAATTAATTCCTTGATTAATTTTGTGAAGAGCCATCGTGATGGAGAGCTGACAATCACCATCAACTCCCGCCTCTGCAGTGATAATTTTACACCGGATAGTTTTACAAACTTTCGTCAGAGACCACTGGTTCCGCTGTTATTGGTGAATGGGGCTGAACCGACTATCTCCCGCCTCGACCTTCATCCTCCCGTCCCGCTGACAACCGATGATATGGGTCCGTACAGACTATCTTCCGTCCAGGGCCCGGCCTTCATCCTCCCGTCTCACGCCGATGACATCTGGTGCCACAGTCGGCAGTACATGCCACCAATGACTGTAAATTGCTTTTTGTGTTTATATTATAATTAGTAGGTAGACCACAGTGACTCTACTAAATTTTGCAACTCTCTAACGTGATTCTTTTGTTTATATGCATCAGTATGTTTTACTCGTTGAAAGAGACGGAATCTTTCTATTTTGTGATGATCAAGGCAGGACTTTAAATATTACATTGGTTAGGTTTTATATAGAAAAGAACATGGCGATTTTCATTTGGTCTGAAGAAAATCAGCAACAAAATGTAATCGATTCTCTGACAGAGTTTTGTACCTTATTAAAATTAACCATGGTTTTACTACAAATAAAACAAAAACATGGTTATTGTAGTTAACCATGGTACAAATTAACCATGGTTTTGCTACGCCATAGTTTATGGTATTTGTAGTATAACTATTGTTATACAAATAGTATCAATCTGACAAAAAAAAAAAAAAAAATCATAGATACCACACTTTTACTAAAATAAAACCATGGTTAATTTTCGTAAGTGTTCATGATAGTTTGCAATGCAAGCTAGTAGCAATGTGTTATTTAGCTAACTTTTTATACATGCAAATAAAACTAATGAATAATAAAAATTTACAAAATAATCTCATATGGGATATGTTTTATACAACTTAGTGTAACATTTAACAGTTAGAAAACTGTGTGCATGTTACTCACATAGAGGCATGGCAATTTGCTTCCTTCTAAGTCCATTTTGTCCAATGGCTTTTTATTCTAAGGCCATTTTGTCAGATGCCTTTTTGTCCAAGTCAGTTTCATCTGATCCCTTTTAGTCTGAGGCTGTCTTGTGCGATGTCTAATTGCATAAGATCTGACACCTGACGTCATTTTTCCTGAGACCTGAAGCCTTTCAGTGTGAGGTGCGATGCCATTTTGTCTAGTGACTGAATCCTTTTAGTCTGAGACATGACACATTTCCTTTGCATGACTGAGGTCTGAGGATGTCCTAATATGTACACCGTACTTATGTTAGTTTCTTTGATTCATCCTTATTCTGAGGTTACTGCAGTCAGCCAGATCCAGTCTGTATTCAGATCAGATGGTGGACCTGCACCTAGTGATAACCACAACAGCCCTGAATGTCAGCAGAGACCATGATGACTAGACGAGCCCTAGAGACAGATCCCTTGTGAAGACCTTGTCGACAAGACAGCCATTGGCCCAGATCCTCAGTATAGACCACGAGAACCAGACTTCGACTCCTCCCCACCATACACCGACGTGATGCATTCTAATCTTCAAGCAGAAGGAACTGGATGAAATATTCTGAATGATACCAATCCACAATCTGACTTGTGATGCAGCCTGGAATCATAACCATGTTTGTTTGGTCTCAGCCTGGTTTCTCCCAAGATTTTTTTCCCCTCAATTTTTGGAATTACTAGTGGAATTTGGATTCCTTGCCACTGTCGCCTCTGGCTTGCTCAGTTGGGGACACATAATATTCCGTAATATTATTGATTTGACTATGACTCTATTGGATGAGAAATTAACTGAGCATGACGATTACATCATTGTTTTCTACAGTGCTTTATAGCTGAATTGAACTAATTTCATTCTTGATGATCTTTACACAGTTATTGAACAAAACTTAATCAACACTGAACTGCCTTCAGCTGAACAATGGCACTTTTTTTTCTTTTTAGAGCTGCTTTAATTGCCAGAATTGCATCATTTGCATCATTTAATCATTATCCTGTTTATCCCTGTAAAGCTACTTTGAAACAATCTCCATTGTATAAAGCACTATATAAATAAAGGTGACTTGACACTTGATGATTCTATTATGTACTTGGAGCTTATACATAAATCAATTTGTACTTTCATTGTATGGGAAAGAAGGGTTTGAAGTACATGTTTGGACTAACATGGATAGAGGAATTATTTGCTCAATCTCAAAATTTCACTACATTTTTTACTTTATTATTATTATCACTATTTAAAGGGTAAGTTCACCTAAAAATGAAATTTCTGTCATTAATGACTTTTCTTGACTTGGTTAAAAAATGAAAAAGGAATGGACGCAAATGTACACGGACCGTACACGGACCAATAGGCTACTTCTATGCTTTAAAGGTGATAGAGAGGATTTTTTCGTCGACTGAGAATCCAAAGACTGTTACTGAGTTTTTGAAATGAGCACATGCGTAAGAACAACCCCCCTCCTTCACAGCTCATTTCAAAGGAACGCCTCCCAAAACTCGTGCACAAGTATTGGAACACGAGTGTTTACCACCGGCATTCGCTGTGTCGTGTTTCTTTGGATTCATTATGTCGGACTCACTGCAGGTAACTCATAATCTGCAGTTGTTATTCCTGTCTCCTGACAAAAACATTGCATGCCGCACCTCTGGAGTGTGGAAAGTTACTGGAGAGCGCAGCCACGCTCGTCTCTCACAAGGAACGTCACGGCAGTGATTGACAAGCCAGAGGGACAATCCGCGCACGTCTCTCACAAGGAACGTCACGGCAGTGATTGACAAGCCAGAGGGCCATTTGGTTGATGTTTTTAAGGCCCTACCTCGTGCACAGATGATGTATATTAATATTATTATTTTCAGTGCATCTAATAAATAGTCTTTTATCAGTTAGTAAAGACAGTTTCAAATAATATTGCAAAAATGTATAAAACAAAACATCCTCTTTAGCACCTTTACCCTTCAATTGTATTGCTGGAAATGTCAGTTTATTTACATTTACTACAGGTCAATCTGAAAATAAATGTATTGATTTTATTTTCAATGTGAAATTAGCACTTGTTTGTCACAAATAAGGTTTTGCATTCTGGGGTGAAGTGTGGCAATAAGGCTTCTCTCCAAGCTGAGTCTGTTTCTCTGTTTTGTCTCTATGTGTGTCATGGCTGAAAATGTGACCTCACACAAATAGGTTGATCCAAAAGGCAGCAGTTCATAAAGAGCACATTTCCCAACATCAGGGTACTCTTTCTCAACATTGCACCAAAACTGTGTCAGTGGTGTCTCTGAAAACATAATTTTCAAACCCCTATCTGAGGACAAATCTCTAAGTCTTTGAAGTCTCTGAAGAATAACGGGAGCGGTCTGGGTGCTGGTAGCTGCAAAAGGATTCCTTATCAGTCAATTTCAGAATTCTGAACCTCAATGTCTGAAAAATATGACTTGAACTCAGAGAAAAGTTTGTTCACGTGTGTCTTATTATCTGTAGAATGCTGACTTTATCAGCTCCACCTTTTAAAATACACGTTCAGCTGAGGGAAACTACTGACATCCCATTCTTGACATTTCCTACCCCAGAGGTCAATTTTCTTCATGAAACCGGAAACTCGATCATATAGGTGTAGGACAGACATGTCTTTACCTTGCAATTCCAAGTTCAAGTACTTCAACCTGCTGACAACATCCGCCAGGTAAGCTAAGTGGGCCAGCCAGTGCAGTCATTCAGCAGTGCTGCAAGTGGATGCGAGTGCCCAGAGAAAAAAATCACCAACTTGCTCCCGTAACTCAAACAGTCTCTGAAGTGTTTTTCCTCTTGAGAGCCAGCGTATATCAGTGTGCAGTAGTATGATGATCGGAGCCGACTCCATTGCACAGTTTTTTTAACAGCCTGGCATTCAGTGGTTGGGATTTGATGAAATTAATGATTTTAACAGCATCATTAAGGACATTGTGTAATTTGGGGCTCATTCGTTTTGAAGCTAAAGCCTCCCTGTGAATTATGCAGTGCATTGTTTTAATGCTGGGGTGTTAGCAAGGTCTTACTCCTTGCTTATTTGAGGGAAACAGAGGAGGAAAAATGGTGCATAAGGCAAGAGAAGCTGTTATACCTTTTATTTTATGTTATTTGTATTACGTTATTTGTTGTTTCGCAGGCTATGTGACGTTAGAGCGCGGAACTGGGAGTACATCGATCTAGTATGAGTTCACGGGTGGGAAGTCATGGGTTTGACTACTGTTCCAGTGCACTTTCACCAGGAGAAGGTTGGAAAAACAGGGGTTAAGGGTTGCCTGGAACAGGGCATTACAGAACAGAATATGTTCGTTGATATAATTTATGTCCTTGTAGCGAACAAATGCAACCAATTGCGATTCACCACTAATGTCAGTTGACTCATCTAATTGTAAAGCAAAACTTGTAGCCTGTTTTAACTTGTCCACCACTTGCGCAATGATATCTTCAGCCATATCGTCAATTCGACGGCATACAGTGTCATTGGATAAAGGCACCATTTTAATTGCCTTTGCTGCTTTTTTGTCCAGCATTGTTTCAGCGATGTGCTGCTGGCACAATTAGTTCCTCAGCAATTGAATATGGTTTTTTAGATTCAGCCACAACCAAGGATACCTCATATGTGAGCAGGGAAGAGCAGGACATCTGTGTTGCTGCTTTTAATTTGTCTTGACTCTTTTGGAATTCAGAATTTTTTCTGTGGAAAAAATCTGCCAACCTAGTGACACGTGAGAAATGTTTAGTTCTCAGATGTCGCTGCAAATGGGATGGTTTCATTGCGTGATTAGGCAGGACCTCACCACACAGAAAATGTAGTGGTTGTTGGGGCTGTGAACCTAAACATTTTGTAATTGTTTTGATATTGACGTGTTTTTGTGTTGTTGTGACATCAGGAACCAGTCGAGCCCATGCAGATTGGATACACTAGAGTGTCTATGGAGGAACGTGAACGACGCAGAACCAACCGTCTATGTTTCTACTGTGGTCAACCAGGTCATCATTGTCGTTCCTGTCCTAACAAGCCCACCACGACCAAAGTGAGGACTGCCTTAATGACTATGCTGACTAGATGTTTCACTCTTCTCCTAACACTCTCCTACGCTAATTCTGCTCAATGTGTTCCAGCGCTAATTGATTCCGTCTCAGCATTGAATTTGATTCATCACGAATTTGTGATTGCCTGTTCTTTGACCACGATCCCTGTCCTATTTCTCTCTCTGTGTTTGCTGTTGAGCTTAATAAACCTCCACACATGGATTCGAACACTCAACCGAGTCAGCCTATGTTACAGTTGTCAATTTTTCTTATCTTTTCTGGTGGGCTGGAATTTTCTTGGTCTGTGTCACATCCACTGTTAGATGGTCCATCAAGTTTTTAAGCCACCTGTCCATAATGGCTGCTCTGTTTTCCGACGAGCTGGAGGAGTTGTTCCCGCAACTGATTAAAAATGGCAGCAAATATGAAAATGCACCTAGAGTAACTTGAACTTTAACCTAAAATGTTCTGGTTTTGGTAATTATATTAGTGACAATATTCAATAAAATAATGTGTCAGATTAGGATAAAACATTTTTGTAATGATTCTATGGATTCCCTGCAATTACGTAATTTGCGTAATTTGAGAAACACTGGTATGACAATGCAGGCTTGAGAAACACTGGTATGACAGTGCAGGCTTCCGTGTTCTACGTCAGAATGCCGACTCAGTATTGGTTGACGCTGTACAGGTGAGCACTACAACGCATACATGTGCTGCTGACACAGAAGCCGGTCAGTACGAGTCAGCATTCTGACATAGAAGCCTGGACTGTTGAGAAATTGTTGAATAAAATCATTATTTTTGTTTTGTTTTCGTCACTTCTCGTCACTTCATAATATTAAGGTTGAACCACTGTAGTCACATTGTCTATTTTAAAGGTGCCATTGAATGAAAAATTTAATTTACCTCGGCATAGATAAATAACAAGAGTTCAGTACATGGAAATGACATACAGTCAGTCTTAAACACCATTGTTTCATCCTTCTTATATAAATCTCATTTGTTTAAAAGACCTCCGAAAAACAGGCGAATCTCAACATAACACAGACTGTTACGTAACAGTCGGGATCATTAATATGTATGCCCCCAATATTTGCATATGTCAGCTCATGTTCAAGGGATTACACAAGGGCAAAACGTCTGGATCTGTGCATAGCTGAATCATCAGACTAGGTAAGCAAGCAAGGACAATAGAGAAAAATGGCAGATGGAGCAATAATAACTGACATGATCCATGATATCATGATATTTTTAGTGATGTTTGTAAACTGTCTTTCTAAATGTTTTGTTAGCATGTTGCTAATGTACTGTTAAATGTTGTTAAAGTTACCATTGTTGCTTACTGTATTTAAGGAGAAAAGAATCGTCGCTATTTTCATTTTTAAAGGTCCCGTTTTTCGTGTTTTTTTGAAGCTTTGATTGTGTTTATAGTGTGCAATATAACATGTGTTCATGTTTCGCGTGTAAAAAAACACAGTATTTTTCACATAATTTACTTATCTGTATACCGCTGTTTCCACTGTCATAAAAACGGGCTGATGACTTCCTTGTTCTATGAAGTCCCTCCTTCAGAAATACGTAATGAGTTCTGATTGTGCCAGCGGTTCCTGTGTTGTGATTCGACAGCTCTGAGCGCACCGTGCCCGGAAAAGTCACGCCTCTTACCATAACGTGGAGATGCATGCGCTCAGTGTTATTGTAAACATGTCTTTAATTTTACCCTATCAATTTGAGCCGGAATCAGACCCGGTGATTGGACTGCGGGATGAAAATAACAGCGTTTCGACGACATGGCGACAAACGCAACTCTTGTGTATTCCTGTGGGCGGAGGTTAGTCAAAAAACTGTTTTAGTGACGTCATTAAAGAAGGAAGTAGAGGGATGTAGTCCAAACTGGCCGTTCGATGTAGGCGACTTCTGTTAAATAAAATATCTCACTTGGCATTGAACTTTGAGCTTTAAAATTTTACAGATTTTATTTATACTCTAACAACAACATTACACACTAACTAAAGTTTGAAACATGGGATCACGAAGAATGGGACCTTTAAAACCTTGCAGTCTGTATAATCCATAAACACATCTTCATTCTTTATAAATCTCTCTAACAGTATGTAATGTTAGCTTTAGCCACGGAGCACAATCAAACTCATTCAGAATCAAATGTAAACATCCAAATAAATACTATACTCACAGGAATCGATGCATGCATGCAGCATGCATGACAAACACTTTGTAAAGATCCATTTTGAGGGTTATATTAGCTGAGTGAACTGTTTATGCTGGTTAAGGCAGTCGAGAGCTCGGGGGCAGGGGAGCAGGAGATTTAAAGGGGCAGCGCGCTGAATCGGTGCATATGTAATTATGGCTCAAAATAGGCAGATAAAAAAATTAATTTAAAAAAAATGATGCGGTATTTTGAGCTGAAACTTCACAGACACATTCAGGGGACACCTTAGACTTATATTTCATCTTTTGAAAAGGGGTTCTAGGGCACCTTTAATGATGTCTTTACTACTTTTTTGGAGGTTGAATATGGTACTTACGTTGCTTTCTATGGGGGATTTAAAAAAAAAAAAAAAAAAAAAAACCCTCTTAATTTGTGTTCTGAAGATGAATGAAGGTCTTACGGGTTTGGAATGACATGAGGGTGAGTAATTAATGACAGAAATTTCATTTTTGGGTGAACTAACTGTTCTAGGGCACCTTTAATGATGTCTTTACTATTTTTTTGGACATTCAATACGGTACTTATGTTGCTTTCTATGGGGGATTTAAAAAAAAAAAAAAAAAAACCCTCTTAATTTGTGTTCCGAAGATGAACGAAGGTCTTACGGGTTTGGAACGACATGAGGGTGAGTAATTAATGACAGAAATTTCATTTTTGGGTGAACTAACCCTTTAAAGCTGCTCTATTGTTATGTGATAAGTGGTTACTTCAATACACTATGAGGTACTATCATGAAATACAGCACATTAACACTTATTCACTTGTCAGGATATAAATTGAGTCTGCAGGTGTCTTACTTAGGTTTTACCCCTGGAACTAATTAAAGAATGATAATTAGGTTTGTTAAATTCAGCTCTTTAAGGTTAGCCTGTCCCCTTTGGAATATAACAATCACTGATCACAGACAAAGGCTTATGAGATACAGGTTGTCTTTACATAATGGACAGAGATAAAGACTTAGTTCTGCCCAAGAGGGAATTTAAGGTTATGATTTATAGCTTTCTCACATCTGAAGGAGTTTGTCATTACTGCTTTAAGGATCTGTTTTTGAAGTGTGATGCCTATTAATGCTTGACAGGTTCTTTAGTTTAGCTTACTGCTTTAATCATCCCAATTTTCAGTCCTCAAACTCTGACCTTGACCAACAAAGCTTTCAGTTTGACTGTGTTCTGTATTATTGGTGTACTAAACACAGAATAACCCTCTGGGGTTGACAAATGCACGTTTTGCTGGATTTTCTTCACATAGCAGCAAAATATACTATAATACTCTGCCATTTATTGTCATGCAAGCAATGAATCGTTTGAAATGGTAAAATGTCTACTTTTGTATGTGTAGTGATCAGCAGACAGACATGAGGGAAGACTCCCCTCATCACCTCATCTGCCATGATGAAAAGCACAGGACTCCAAAACTCACACCTCCAAGAGAAGCAAACAAGGGAATAGATATGCTAGCAGATAAGCCTATCAAGACAATCACCCTGACCATTTGTGGAAAGGAAGAAAGATGACATTAGCATGTCATTGAGCAGGCTAATTCTATCACCATTCTCCCACATTGATCACCCCAGTCCCTCAGTCGTTAGACCTGAGGTGTAAACTGAACTCCACTCACCAGACAGGTTTTGCTATGTGACTTGAAGTCACAAAGGACACAAAATAGACACACAGTGGACAAAATGGAGCAAATCTTCTTCATTTTTATTATCAAGAACTCTATATACTTCATGAGTGTTGTTTGCGTACATGCAAACTATACAAACTTGCCTACCAAGGTATACATTAATGCATGGGTAAAAGGTCAATATAACTCAATGATGTTTGGTCTTTATGTTTTCAGCACAATGCCTAGGGTAATCTGAAATTGGTTTGGAAAGTGAATTATGCATAGGAAAAACCTTAAAGACATTGTTCTAAACGTGCACTTTAAGCTATGCAAATGAACCTCATGCAAGAGGGGGGCCATCCAGTGGCCACCTCTGACAGCATCAGCCAATCAAAACAGTGCATCTGAAAGGTGCAAATTTGCATTTTCCTCCCTCTCAGGACAGGTTAAAAGACTTGTTTCTGGGACAGATAATTGTTCCAGATGGGTTGCTGCAGTTTCCCGTTCTGGTTCCAGGCTCCAGTGCTTGTTCCAGTCCCGGTTCAAGGTTCTGGTCCCAAGATGTGCTAAGCTAAGTCCAACTCTACAGAGTTGTGAAGTTGCTCTCTCAAAACTCTGAAGCTCTAAAGAGAGAAACAAGGAAGTTCTGCAAGAAGTGAATTTGGGGAGTTTGAAAACTGCAACAGAGACAACGACTAAAGCTTAGCCCCCCATCTTCAAGATATCTTCTGTACCAACTTCAATCCTCTCATCAGAGATCCTCCAGATCTGCGTGTTCCGGATCTGCACTGACTTCAGAATTTAAAGATCCTTCCGCCTGCGTGTTCCAGAGAATAAGGATCGTCTGCACAGACATCAGAACCTTCAAGGCTTCTTCAAGGCTTCTTCTTCTGCATGTTCCAGAAAAAGACCTTCTCTGTGCTCCAGGAGTTCAACGTTCACAAGTACTTCGTCTTCAAGGCGGTGTGACGAGTCTCTCCTTCCTGCTGTGGCCGGCCGGTGGGTGTGGTTGGGAGACTCATCAACGGAACCATTTCCACCTGTTCTTCCCCTATAAAGTTTGGACTTTGTTTGGTGTGCGGTGGCTCGAACTTGCTTCTGGTTGTTTTTTTCCCTGATTTGGGTTCGTTTATTTTGATGTTATTATTAATTTGAAACTAGTTCTGTCTGACACGCTGATCATGTGTCAGACAGAAGTTGCTGTTTTGTTAATTTCTTGTTTTATATACTTTTCTATTTATGTTAAATAAATCTTTTGTTGCAACCAAACCATCCGATTGTGTCCTCCATTTTCATTTGTCACGGCAGTGAGCCGGTCGTGACAAATGTGGGGGCTCGTCTTTAAACTTAAGTGATTTTGTTTGGTTAAATATTTACTTTCGTTAATTTGATGATTAATTTGTTAAATTGATATTTTTTATTTTGGTAATATTGGTTAAATCGTTGGTTTTGTAAAATATTTGGAGGATACAATGGTTGGTTTGGTTCTGTTTCGTTGCTTCACGGGAGTTCGGGTTCGGTAAGTATCGGCTACTATTTGTATATTTGAGGGTGGGGTTATTGTTGGATATGCTTTTCCCTAGTTAGGTTTAGCGGGGTATCCTTAACGGGATGCTCCGATTTTTTTTTATTTTTATTTTAGTTTGTTTTGTTTGTACGGTGAAAGCAGTTAGAGCAGTTGTCTCGGGAACACGTCCGTGTTTTGTAATGGTGACTCGTTAATTGGTTGCCATTGCAAACGCTGGCTTACAGTGTATAAAAACCCACTGCAAGTAACTGTACGAAGATTAGGGATGAGTTTAGATAATTTTGAAATTTAGTTAGAGGGAACTGTTTGTCCAAGTCCTACCCCTCAAATATCTTTTTGTAAATTAAGTAGCCTAGCTGTGTTTGTCTTTCACAATGGCCTCAAAGGTTCAGGAATTTATTAGTGCTCCATCTGAAAGTTTGTTGAATGATTTGACTAAGGATCAGTTGCTAGAACTTGCAGGTTATTATGAAATTAACTTGGTAAGTCAAGATAAGCGTTTAAAAGACAATATTAAGTCCCTGGTAAAAACTGAGTTAATCGAACGTGGAGTTTTAGAGTCTCACTCTTCAGAAGTTGTGTCAGATTTCGGTAATATGTCTACAATGTCTCATTTAACATTTGAGCAACACAAACAATTGTTGTTAATTCAAAATGAGATGAAAGAGAAAATGTTAGAAGCGCAAAATCGTGTCGAGATGTCTAAAGTTCAGTTACAACAACAACAACTTGATCTTGAACGTTATCGTTTAGATCTAATAAGGGATGGTAAACTTTCTTTAACTGGAGGTGTAGAACGTGATTTAGCTCCTTATAAATCTGATATAGTGACTAATATGAGATTAATCCCCAAGTTTGACGAAAAAGATGTTGAACGCTTCTTTTTGTTGTTTGAGCGCGTGGCAGAGGCACATAATTGGCCAGATGACGATCGTACACTCATGTTGCAGTCTGTTTTTACAGGCAAAGCTCAAGAAGCATATTCGGTTCTTAGTGTGGAAGATGCTAAGCATTATTTGACTGTTAAAGATGCTGTATTGAAGGCATACGAATTGGTCCCAGAGGCCTATAGACAAAAATTTAGGTCCTGGAAGAGAAATGAGTCTCAAACGCATGTTGAGTTTGTGCATGATATTTCAGTTCACTTCAATCGTTGGTGTACAGCTTCTAATGTGAAAACACTCAACGATTTAAAAGAGCTGATGTTGCTTGAACAGTTTAAAAACTTTAAACTTTAAACGCGAACGTTTCGACGCGTGTAGCAACATACATAAGTGAGCGTAAACCCGACACAGCATATGAGGCGGCCGTTATGGCTGATGATTTTTTTCTGATTCGTAAAATCTCTTCTACCAAAGTTGGTGGAGAGAATTTTCAGAATGACCGGTGGTATGATTCCAGCAGATCTTCCAGCAGATCTTCTGAATTTGTTCCTGCTTCATCTGACAGACAGCGTTTTGTTTCTGTTGATGAAAACGATAGAGCAAACATATGTAATTATTGTCATGCGTTTGGTCACTGGAAGAATGAGTGTCCATCATTGAAAGCAAAAGAAATTGCTAAAACAAAATCTAATTCTTCAGTGAAGTCTGTTGCTCTGGCTGTGACTGCTTCGGAAATCAGTAATGTACAGAAAATTCCTTCATGTGTCTCAACATTTTCTCCATTTGTTACAGATGGTTCTGTGAGGTTGCTTAATTCTACAGAAGATGTACCAGTCAAAATTCTCCGTGATACTGGATCGTCAGAAACTTTTGTTTTAGAGTCTGTCTTACCTTTTTCAAATGACTCGTACAGTGGAAACAATGTGTTGATTAGGGGTATTGGTTTGAATGTGTTGTCTGTTCCCCTACATAAAATTGTTCTGCATTCTGACTTGATCCAGGGAGAAGTGGAGGTTGCTGTGCGTTCCTGTTTGCCTGTTGAAGGAGTACAGGTAATCTTGGGAAATAATTTGGCTGGTGAACGAGTTTGGCAGAATACTACACCGAATTTGGTGGTTACACCATCTATGTCGACTTTTGAGGCAAGTGATGAAAATTTTACTTGTTCCTCAAATGTGTTTCCGTCATGCGTAATAACGCGGTCTATGAGTAAAAAAAAAACTAATGGTGAATCTGAAACTAATAGGGTGAATACAACTGTAGAAATCCCTTCCCTTTTGTCCGTGTCACGCGACGAGTTGATTAAAGAACAAAAAGCAGACGTTACACTTACTGAGTTGTTTGACCGAGTTGTCCCGTATGATACAATCGTTAATCTTCCTTCTGGATATTATCTTGAGAAGGATGTTCTGGTGCGAAAGTGGGTGCCGCATGGAGAATTTGTACTTGGCGATCCTGTACAACAAATTGTAGTACCTCAGTCTCTCCGTCAACTTGTTTTACAAACCGCACATGACACATCTGGTCATTTAGGAGTAAAGAAGACCTACAAGTTGCTTTTGAAACGTTTCTTTTGGCCAAAATTGAAACGTGATATATCGAAGTATATAAAATCTTGTCAAACGTGTCAGCTTACGGGAAAGCCGAACCAGTCTATGAAACCTGCTCCTTTGTATCCAATTCCTGTTATAAGCCAACCCTTTGAACATCTTATTGTGGATTGTGTTGGGCCGTTACCTCGGTCAAAAGCTGGAAATGAATATTTGCTTACTGTAATGTGCCAAGTGACTAGATATCCAGCTGTGTACCCGATACGTTCTATAACTGCAAAGTTAGTTGTAAAAGCGCTGACTCAGTTTATTTCTGTTTTCGGTATACCACGAATAATTCAGTCTGATCAGGGGAGTAATTTTACTTCCAAATTGTTTGGTCAAGTTTTAAAACAACTTAATATTCGACATAATCTTTCCAGTCCTTTTCACGCTCAAAGTCAGGGAGCACTGGAAAGATTTCACCAAACATTGAAATCTTTATTGAGATCTTACTGTGTTCAGATGGGAAAGGATTGGGAAGCTGGGTTACCTTGGCTTATGATGTCCGCTCGAGAAGCCGCTCAGGAGAGCACTGGATTTAGTCCGAACGACCTTGTTTTTGGTCATGATGTATGTGGTCCATTATCTGTTTTGTCAGCAGATTGGAAAAAATTTTATCCACCTAAAAATATCCTGTCTTATGTGAGTGATTTTCGCAGACGTATTTTTGAGGCGTGTCAATTGGCAAAGGCATCTTTGAGTAAAGCTCAAGATCGCATGAAACGACTCTTTGATCGTCGTACAGAATTGCGTTCATTTCAATCGGGTGATCAGGTCCTTGCCTTGTTGCCTATTGTTGGATCACCTTTCCAGGCCAAATTTGCGGGTCCATATGTCGTTGCTCGTAAAATGTCTGATCTTAATTATTTGATCAATACACCAGATAGGAGAAAGAAAACTAGAGTGTGTCATGTAAATTTGTTAAAACCTTTTTATGGTTCCGAAGATTGTGTTGATAAAATAAATGAAGAAAAAGTTGATGTATCTGATTCTGGTATTAAACCTGTTTTGCTTGCAGGTTCTTTTGCCTGTAATAATGATGCTGAATTGTCAACCAACTCTATTTTGATAAGTGGGGACCAGGATGAGATTGATCCTGGAGATTCTATTCTTCAAGGTCGGCTACACAATTCGGAAGCATTAAGCTCTTTGCACGATCGATTTAGTTATTTAACAGAGGTGCAACGTACGGATTTGATCAATTAGATTTTTGAATATATTACGCTGTTTCCCGATACTCCATCTCGTACAAATCTCATTGAACACGACATTGATGTGGGAGATTCTGCTCCAATTCGTCAGCGTTATTATCGAGTGTCTATGAATAAGGAAAAATATCTAGAGAATGAAATTGACTATATGTTAAAAAATGATATCGCTGAACCTTCTTCTTCTAGCTGGGCTTCTCCATCACTGTTGGTGAGTAAATCTGATGGATCGTATAGATTTTGTACTGATTACCGGAAGGTAAATGCTGTAACAAAACCCGATTCGTTTCCATTACCTCGAATTGAGGACTGTATTGATCAGGTGGGAAACGCTAAATTCGTTAGCAAATTTGATCTACTTAAAGGTTACTGGCAGGTGCCTTTAACTGAAAGAGCTCGAGAAATTTCTGCTTTCATTGTACCGTCTGGATTATTTTCATATAAGGTTATGAGTTTCGGGCTGCGTAACGCTCCCGCTACTTTCCAACGTTTAATGAATAAAGTTATTTCTGGTTTGAAGGGATGCGCTGTGTACTTAGATGACGTCGTCGTGTATAGTCGAACTTGGGATGAACATATACTTCAAATTAGAGCACTATTTGATCGGTTGGTGAAGGCAAGTTTGACTGTTAATTTATTAAAATGTGAGTTCGCCAAGGCCACAGTTATTTACTTGGGGAAAGTGGTGGGGCAAGGCCAAGTGCGCCCTGTCCGTGTAAAAGTAGAAGCGATTGGTAATTACCCTACGCCTACTACCAAAAAAGAACTTATGCGATTCCTTGGAATGGTAGGGTTTTATTGTTGTTTTTGTAGAAACTTTTCTACAGTGGTGGCCCCCCTGACAAATTTATTGCGGGGAGGAGTGGACTTTCGCTGGACTTCGAGTTGTCAGCAAGCATTCGAAAAAATAAAAATGCTCCTTACAGAGGGTCCTGTTTTAAGAGCTCCGAAATTTGACCAAGCGTTTCAGTTGCAGGTGGATGCCAGCAATGTGGGTGCTGGTGCAGTTTTGTTACAGACTTCTGAAGATGGTATCAATCACCCAGTTGGTTTCTTTTCTAGAAAGTTTAATTCTTACCAACTTAATTATTCAGTGATTTAAAAGGAAGCTCTTGCTTTGATTTGGGCTCTGCAGCACTTTGGAGTTTATGTGGATTCGTCGGCGGGACCGCTGGTGGTTTTTACGGATCACAATCCGTTAGTTTTTCTCCATTCTTTACAGAATCCCAATCAAAGGTTGATGAGGTGGTGTTTGTTTTTACAGGGATACCTGCTAGAGATTCGCCACATTAAAGGCTCAGAAAACCTAACTGCCGATGCCTTGTCTCGTGTCCATGTAGTTTAAATGTTATAGGATTTGTCCTATTTTTCCCTGTCTTTGTCTCTGTTCTTTTCTTAATTTGCTTCCTAGGCGCCACGGTTGCTGGAAGGAGTTGGGGAGTTAAGACAGTGATTTGGGATTGAATCTCTTAATACGTGGACTACTGGAATTTTGTGGAGATTTGATTTGTTGTTAAAGACTCTGGTCTTTTTCTTTTAGGGGGGGTGTGTGACGAGTCTCTCCTTCCTGCTGTGGCCGGCCAGTGGGTGTGGTTGGGAGACTCATCAACGGAACCATTTCCACCTGTTCTTCCCCTATAAAGTTTGGACTTTGTTTGGTGTGCGGTGGCTCGAACTTGCTTCTGGTTGTTTTTTCCCTGATTTTGGTTCGTTTATTTTGATGTTATTATTAATTTGAAACTAGTTCTGTCTGACACGCTGATCATGTGTCAGACAGAAGTTGCTGTTTTGTTAATTTCTTGTTTTATATACTTTTCTATTTATGTTAAATAAATCTTTTGTTGCAACCAAACCATCCGATTGTGTCCTCCATTTTCATTTGTCACGGCAGTGAGCCGGTCGTGACAGATTCCCACTGCAACGCTACTCAGCTCAACAAGTGGAAGACGTCACCTTCGGATTCAGCACGACCAGGCAGACGTAAATATCACTTACCAAACCTCTTTCTAGAGACCTTGGCATTAATGTATATTGTCAGTATATGATTATCTAATTTGCATTAGATCTTGCATAGCTGATATCAGTTGATAACAAATGCTCTCTCGGTTTATTTGTTGAATTCAGAATAAGGTTTGCCTTATTTCTTCTAGAGAAACTACAGTTTGTCTTTCCATAAGATTAACTTGTAACTGCCATAGTAACATTCAACTCATCCACTAGCATTTATCAGTCTTTTTGCACTTTATCCATTCAATGGTTGTTAGTTACTCTTGTCTATCCTTTTGTTAATAAAATCCATTTATTACACTCGTGTCTTCCTTGTGTTGATAATACAGTAAGAGGCTCTACAAGTTAACAATATCTCACAAATCCTTCAGATTGGTCAGATGATGAACTTCCTCCAATTCATATAATTGTAATTCAGTCAATCTTCCATGATTGTTTTTTATTGTCAAGATGAAACTTGACTGGTGCCCCGAAAATATTGGAAGGAATCATCTGACTCAATATTAATATTAATACAAAATATTAATATTAATATCTAAGACCATAAACCACTAAATCTGTGGTACCCTTGAGTGAGGCTAGTTCAAAATCACTACATATGTGTCCACTTACAATCAAAACAAAACATTGTGCTTTTGTAAAATAAAGAAAACAAATTGCCATCTCTGTCTCCTAGAACTTCTTTCTTGAGCATGTCTCTAAAATAAAACAAAACTTGTCACACCAACATAAGCAACATATTGTGACGTTTTGCACTTTCCCAGGAGAAACAGACAGGAGATGAGAATCCGGTTTGCAAGCACCCAACGGGCTGTGGTTTATTTCCTGAACGATTACAAACTAAAACGTGGGTATCAGGAGGTGTCTTAACTTTCCCCAAAAAAACGCAGAAAGAGCTTGACTAACTTTTCTTCCTCCCCGCTCAAGTCCAAATCAATTCTTCACTCCCCGCGCACTGCGCTTGCCCCTGAGTTGCTCCTCAGTCTTTCCCTCCTGGTCACCTCCTCCTAACAGCAGGTGAATCAAGTAAACACATTTATAACAGAGAATAAACATTGTCATCGCTACAATATCTTTATAAAAATGTAAGTGTCTAATTTTAAATGATCTAATTCAAAACAAAAACAATTATTATCTTTTTATGTTATCTGTATGAAAAGTGAGAGATGTCAGTCATTCTCGTATCAGCTCATTATCCGCTAATGTGAACATGCCTACTGACAGTGTGCTCTATTCAAACGCTAATGTTTTGAGGCAATCCATGCAAACAGTGTCAACGCCCACATCAACTCGGTGAAAAATACTTTACTTCAACTTGGTATGCGATGAGGAATAATCCTGGAATACTTTACCTCAGAAGAAGGAGGGTTAGTTCACCCAAAAATAAAAATTCTGTCATTAATTACTCTCCATCATGTCGTTCCACACCCGTAAGACCTTTGTTCATCTTCGAAACACAAATTGAGATATTTTTGATGAAATCTGAGAGTTTTTTTAACCATGTCTTTACTACTTCTCTGGAACTTGAATGTGGTCATTTCGTTGCTTTCTATGAAGGATAAAAATAACCTCTCGGATTTCATCAAAAATATCTTAATTTTTGTTTTAATGACAGACATTTCATTTTTGGGTGAACTAACCATGTTTATTTAATTTGTCTGTTTATTCTAATCTGTTTATTTGTGCTATTGTTTGCAATGTTAATTTTTTTCTTATTTTGTTACTGATTGTTTACTTATCTTTTTTTGTAAATTTAGTTCAGTTTCAAATAAATCCTCCCTGTGCTGTGTGAAAGCTATAGATCTAAATGTAATGCAGCACTTTTCACAATTAGTTAACCTTGAGAGCTGTAATAGTAAAAACATGCTAAAAGTTTTCGAGAGAGTAATACTTAGCTATTTCAAATGTTATCCAATCACAGCAGTGGGCGTTTACACTGAAGTCTCACTGCAGACACACCCCTAAAAAGCATACTAACATTGTAAGTGCACCCCAGGAAACATTTATAAAACAATAAAATAACGCAGTTCATGACTCCTTTAATAAAAATCAATCCGATGTATACAGAGCAATGCAAACACTTTCTCATGGGCATCTGACACTACTCACACTAGGCGATCTGAACCATGCCTGAGCACATATGACCCCCAGAGTCTGGTTTGTTTGACTAGTTCATTTAACCATCCTTGGCCCGCTTGGAATAGGCAAGTTCAACTAAATTGTGCTCGGGTGTGGCACGCATGTAGTTCGAGCACTAACAATCCTTGGGGACAATCCAACTGTCTCCATTGACTTTGTATTGCGTGAGGCTGCCTCCTTGTCATTTCTGACTTATAACAAAAAACAGAACAATGTCTAAAAGCTGCTATGTGACAAGGTGTACAGAAAAGAAGCTAAAAAAAAAGTTCCATACGTTTTATAAGCTGTCGTCCCAAAAAAACAAGCTTTTAAGGACTAAAAAGTGGATACAGGAACTACGCCCACTCGAGGGGAACGTAATCAGCGACAGGAAATATAATATATAAAACTGACATTTGGATATTGTATAGCAGTGACAAAATGTTTACTGGACACGTAGGCATACTGAGTGTCAGGATTTTCTTAGCTTGTTTGCAGTACACCTTGTCACACAGCAGCTTTAAGGCATTGTTCTGTTTTTTGTTATAAGTCAGAAATGACAAGGAGGCAGCCTCACGCAATACAAAGTCAATGGAGACGGTTGGATTGCCCCCCCCACCGTTGTGGGCGTGGCCTAAATGCGCTCTGTCTCTATGGTACAAGGCAACCATCTGTCAGTCAAGTCTGAATCAAGACGCAACCTATAGCAACATGTTATGGCAATGACATCTCTGTCTGATGGCAGATAAAAATAAAGAGTAAATAAATTATGTTTTATTAACACAGATCGGGTATGTTCAGATTATCAACCCAATTTGCTAGGGGGGCATACAGCCACTCTGTCCCACGAGAGAGCATTTTCCAGCATCCTTGCACCAACCCTACTCATCTCTCTCAATTATTTCTATCCCAGTCAGAGAGGGGAGTACTCTGGGTTCTGGCCAAATTCCAAGCTTGTAGACTTCCCCTTAGACAGCACACCAAATATGCATAACTTTTACTCCATTTAAGTGTGAAGTCATGAAAAAACTTTCAAGTGATTTGTTACAAAAATGTGCATCATATATGCTAAACACGGAAGCTCAAACATGTGTGACGCACTAGAACAGACCTCGTTTGGTTCTCACACATTACACGCAAAGCTGAGCTTCTTCATTTCTCAAACGCAGTTTGCAAACCCACCTGAAGGTGCATACCACTACTTACTTCAAAAGACCTGTGTGACAGCTGATGTAAAATAAAGGCAGGGAACTCAGACTAGTTTTACACAAAACAGGCAGAGGAGGTGGGAGTGGGAGTGGGAGTGGGAGGCAGGGTGGGAACGTCAAAACTACGGGTTCAGTGCAGATAACAGGGTCTTGGCTCAGTGCAAGGAACAGAAACAGGCACTATACACTCACTCTCCCAGTCTATGAGCAGTTCGTCAGCCGTTGTCAAGGGGGTTGGGCTCCACAACATCCCTTCATACTCCACCAGTAATCCCAGGGGTACAGGCGATGTTGCCGGCTCACACACCTGGTCAGACAATCCGTCGGGCTTGGGTTCGGGGAAGATCCTGGGCTCAGTCCTGGTTGCTGTCGCTTTGATCGTGGTGGGCTCAGGTTTCGCCGTCACTGGGGCTTGTGTGCTGTTCTCCTCCTCGCTCACACAGATTGTGAAGGTGGAAATGTTGTGGAGGAGTACCCACTCCACGTAATCGATGAAAGTCCCAAGAGCCTCATTTCCAGGCAAGCGTGCTCTTTTCTCCACACTGAGGCTTGTCCAGAAAAGCACAGAAAAGCCTGTGTGCCTCTCTAGGGACTGGTTCCCCTGTGAAAAGAGGATTCTTTTCACTGCCGCTAGATCCATCTTAGGTCTGTTTTTCTGTCACGTCTGGGTTGCAAAGATGAGGAAACTGGAAAACACACAGGAATAAACTTCGACATTAACTGAACAATCAAACATATCACGATAATAACGGACAATGAAAAGAACAAAACACAGGGCTTGGGTAGACCAAATTGATTTTTGAAATGAACCACAGGTGTAACTGAATCATTAACCAAGACAACAAACATGGTAATTGACAAAGACAGGAAAACTATAACAAAGGAAACATGCACCACGCACGGTAATACATAACATAACCCTGACATGATCTTTGAAATCGGCTCAGGACATCCCTATTTGAAAGCATAAGATCCCACCCTCCCTTCACATTGGTCTCCTAAGCCACGCCTCTTCTAAAACACATGAACGCACACAGCCAGAGCAGAGTCTGCAAAGCCTCACAAGAGACGGCATTAAATTACTTCATTTCTCAAAGCACATAAATCATTTAAAAGACAACTGTTTATGTTCAGCCATTGCGAGTGACATTTATTGAATTTTTTTTCCTGAAATTGGAAAACATAAACAGGGTATCCACGGGGCATTAAAAAGCATTAAAAGTCATTAAATGGATTTTGTGAAAATTAAGGCCTTAAATGGCATTAAAAAGCATTAAATTTTATTCCTAAGGGCATTACATTTTTTAGATAGTTTTGAAGAAAAATAATACTACCAGTTTATATTGAATATAGCCTTCATAATTAATAACTTGGATTTGCTGTCGCAAAATATGTACAATGGTGTGATACACATATGGAGCCAGTTTGGTAATTGCCTCCGGCCTGTGCAAAATTGCTGTAATGCCGTTTTGGACAGTGGCAGGCTGTGACCTGGAGACAGAAGGCTGCATCAGTGTTGCCAGCTTAGCGACTTTTCAGACCCCTTTTGCGACTTTTTTCCAAGAAAGTTATTGTGGCGAATATACTTGTTAACCTGATCTAGCTTCCGAGACCCACCGTGTGGTGTTTGTACTTTTGTAATAAAATAAAGAAGCAACCACAGACACAAGCGTATATTCTTCTCTCTACTTTACTCTCTCCTTTCTCCCTTCTCTATTGCCATCTAGTGGCTACACATTATCTCTGCAGACACAACATTTCCCCTTTTCTCTGAAGCATTTTTGTTAGGGTACTGTCTTGGAACATTACAACATAATACTAACATATTCCAAACATCACAAGTAAAACAGGATTACTTTAAGTAAATAATTTACCTATTTATATAAAACCAGTAATATTAACAAAACAAATGGTGTATTTACTCCTGAATTTAAAGAACACTTTCTTTAAGGAGTACCTTCATAACATTTAAACTAATCCCAGTAAACAACCCAAAACAACAAGTGACTGGATTTGAACCACTGACTATTTCAGCACCTATTTATTTCTCTAACACAAAGTCCTTCATCCAAGCTGGTTGTTTCAGAACTCTTGCACTTCTTCTAGGACTCTGTTCCTTCACATCACCCTGAGCCTGAGGCTGTACATTTGGTTTCTCTTCTGTCATTTTCCTCAAGCTTATCAATACCTCATTTGGAACTCCAGTGAGACGAGACGCATTCCATTTCTTCCCATCCTCCAGCAGGAAGGTATTTGGACCAACTCTCCTTCTCACCAAACATGGAGCAGTGTACCTTGTTGAGCCTTTGTGAACATGCTCTGGTTTCTTAACACGCACCCAGTCCTTGTCCTTGAATTTAGGTACCTTAGCTCCTCTTCTTTGGTCAGTATATACTTTACATTTCTGCTGTTTACATGTCACCGTGTTTTCGATCTCAGGATATGTCTTCACTTCTGCGCTGACAGGCAGGACATTCAGTTTTGTACGCATCTTGCGGCCACGCAGGAGTTCAAACGGTGTAGCCCCTGTGGTAGCATGTGGTGTCGACCGGTAATTATGCAAGAACTGTGTTACAGCCGATTTCCAAGGCTTCCTTTCCTGAATTGCAGATTGGATGCATTGTTTCAACACTCTATTAAATCGTTCTACTGCTCCATTGGCCTGTTGATAATATACGCTGGAGTACAAATGCTGAATGTTATGCTCTTTCAGAAAGTCAGCTCCTTCGTGAGCTAAGTTCACCAGTCTTGTACGCAGTGACAATGGAACCACAAGGCAGTGATCACCCCGCATAATTAAGGGACCCTCCACGGACAGCTCATTTCTGATGTGAAAGTAAGGTTCTAGTTCTTGTTTCACTGACTTCTTGGTTTTAGGCCAGCCATTCCTGATCTGTTCACGAAGTTGGGCTAACTGGGGGCAGCTCTCCGATGCAGAAGAGAACTTAGAGACCGACAAGGCAAGTAAGTGAGAAATAGTGGCAACCATTTCAGGTTCATCTGTTGGGTCACTTGTCTCAGGTAAGGGGAGTCGAGAGAGGCAGTCTGCTGAGATACGTCCTCCATTTTTCAATACTCCACACACAAGCCAGTGCTTCCCTCTCCACAGTCGAGTACTTTCTTTCAGCTGGCGAAAGAGTTCGGGAGGCAAAGGACACTACACGCTCCGTACCATCAGTGTTTAGCTGAGAAAGGACTCCTCCCACACCGTAATCAGAAGCATCAGTACTCACGTAAGTTGGCAATTGTGGGTCGAACAGAGCTAGAATGGGGCTCTTTGATAAGAGTGTCTTCAGGGTGACAAAGCTTTGGTCTGCCTTTTCAGTCCAGAGAAAGTTCATGTCAGTGGAGGTCCTCAAAACAGCACGGAGGGGTTCCACCACTGTTGCGTAATCAGGTATAAATTTACTATACCAAGATGTAAGGCACAGGAATGAGCGCAGTGAAACTGTATCATGGGGAGCAGGTGCGTGCACGACAGCAGCTACGTTATCAGGGTCTGGATGTAGTCCCTCAGAAGAAACTGTGTGCCCCAAAAATTTCAAGGTTTGCATCTAAATTTACATTTCTGCATATTTAGTTTCAGACCAGCCTTGCTTAGACAGTGAAGTACAGCATTTAAGCGAGTGTCATGGATGTCACAAACAATTAGGTCATCCAGGTAGGCTTGAACACCTGGCAATCCATGCAGTATAGTCATCATCATCTTCTGGAAAGCAGGCACAGCCAAAGCCAGTCCATATGGGACACGTTTATAACGGAACAACCCATCCTGGGTAATAAAAGCCGTTAAATCTCGACTTTCAGGGTGCAATGGAACCTGATGATATGCTGAGGCCAGATCTATGGTCGAGAACACTGTCGCCCCATGCAGTTCTGCCAACAGTTCCTCCATATGAGGCAAGGGGTGGCTATCTACAACTATAGCCTTATTAGGCTCCCTTAAATCAATGCACATGCGGATTCCACCTCCTTTTTTTTTGTGTCACTACAATTGGGGAGACCCATGGAGGTGCGTCAACCCATTCAATTATGTCCTGCTCCAGCAAGTTATTTAGTTCCTCAGAAACTGCTTGCCTAACTGCCAATGGCAGCCTTCTCAATTTTTGTTGAACCGGAATGAAACCTTCTTTCACCTTCACTTTATGTATAAATCCACTTGCGCATCCTACAGTATGCACTGGTAGTATTTCAGAATTGTCATTTGTAATCACAGCATCACCTTCAATACGGCAGTGAAGTGCTTTTAGCAGATCCATTCCCAGCAAAGGTGTGCCTGACTGTACTATGTAGAATGTGCCCACTGCAGTACCACCATCATGGAAGACATCCGTAGAGAAACAGCCCAGCACTGGAATAGTCTCTTTGGAATAAGAAACTAATTTTACTTTAGCTGGCTTGAGGGCGCATGAAGAAAAATATTTACAGTAAATGCTCTCAGGCAATATGGATACTGATGAGCCTGTGTCAACAATTAACTCTACTGGCTGACAATGTCCATCATTAGTTTTAATTTGCACGGAACAGAGAATTTTGTCTGTCACAGTCTTAGGATCATTCATGTATAATACAGTGAGCTCTGGTATAACGATATCACGCACCTGTTTCTGTGAAGGACGGCAAACTTTGGAAAAGTGCCCAATTTTTCCACATGAATTGCATACTGCTTTGATCGCTGGACATGAAGGTTTGTTAGTCAGATGGTTGTTAGATCCGCAACGATAACATAAATGCCGTTGTCTCGCGTTGGTGATTGGACGATCTGATGAAGAGGAAGATGCTGTCTTTCTGTCCCGATGCTTTACATTCCGGTGACACTGTATGGCCCGTACTTGTGAAGTATCTGAAAGAATCTCAGAGTTCTTCAATACAGTCTCCATTTGCACTGCTATGGAGACAGCTTTATTCAGAGTGAGGTCAGGTTCAAGCAAAAGTCTGTCCCGAACGCGCGAATTAGCTGCTCGCTCAACGAGCTGATCGCGTAGCATTTGTTCTTCCATATCTCCGAAATCACATGCAGCCGAAAGCTATGCGGGCGTAAAGGTTTCCATGAGCTGCTGAATGGCCAGAGATCGTTCTGGTGTGTAGTGATTTTTACTTTGTCCATTCAAGGACGTGAAGTAAAATAGGGATTGGTACTCACGTCACCGCTGACGTTGTGATTTTTGGATCACACGTCTCTTAAGGTGTGGTTATGAGTACATCAGATGACCACTTCCCCCTTTTTCCCTTGTTCAGGGCAATTCTTTCTAAACACTTTATAAATGTTACAAATGTATTGCTGAAACACATTACAAAGACTGTGAATTGTGTAATGCTTAATTGTGAAGTTAGAGCATTAAACAGTTTTTCACCAAGTGTCTGCTCAGGATTTTTTGGGCGGAGCTAAAACGGGGGTCTGATGACGCACTTGGACCCCCAAGCATGGCCCCTCCCCTAACACTATATAACTGTCGATGACGCACCGAGCGTGGTGCCACCTCTAACTCTACAGCGGTTCACTCGCTCACTCTCGAGTGTCATTACAGTTATACAGCCCTTTGCACATTTAGCTAGTAATGCCTTTGTCACACAAATGCATATTACATGGTTGTTATAATATATAATATGCTCGGTCTCCTTATTTAAATTTCCTAAAACGATGATATGAAGGATTCTAAAGTGATCGTTCTACACCGGATAATTTTACAAACTTTCATCAGACAGCTGGGATTCACAGATAATCCGCTGTTTTTGGTGAATGTGACTGAACAGACCTCGGCCCCCCTCCCACCTCGGCCTTCCTACCATCCCACCGATAACCGATGATATATGGGGCCGGACAGAGTCTCTCCCGTCCCGGCCTTCATCCTCCTGTCTCGTGGCATTTGTCGACTCGACAACAGTCGGCAGTACGTGCCCACCAATGAGTGTAAGTTGCCGAGTTTGCTTATGTTATAATTAGTAGGTAGTCCACAGTAACTCTACTAAAATTTGCAACCCTCTAAATGATGTTTTTTGTGTACATCAGTATGTTTGACTCATTAGATTCAAGTCAGTTGAGACCACAGCTCTCACGAGTGGGTGTGGTTTCAGCGCAGACAGCGGACACGCCTCCAGCGTTTGAGAGCAGAGAGCACTGCCTATTTTTTCGAGATTTTGATAACTTATTTCATTTACTTGCAGATTTTTTTAATCATTCAAATTTGGCTGGGTGGTTAATAACACATTTTTCTGCAGTGTGACAAACTCAGAACACATACTTTAAAATGACTTTACAGGGACTTTAAGGTGATTTTTGCAGAAGCACCAAAAAAGACGTACATGCAGAATACCTTCAACCAGGCCATTGAATTCCGTTGTCGGGCCAGTGGGTGGAACTTACAATACTGTACATCTATCCCTCACAGCTTCACTTTCATCATTGTTAAATTTACTATGGCATCTAAAATGACTAAGGTCTGTAATAACCACTGTAATAGAACTGAAGTTAGAAGATACTCTGTTTTTTTTTTCCATTCTCCATGTCTTATAATCCATAATGATTTATCACTGTATAAAAAGCAAAGCTCATTCTCTGATTCTTTATTTGTTTGTATACATCATATGGCTGGGGTTCACGTTTGTATTTACCTTTTGCTGAATATGTGTATTATCCCTCTGTGAGGTTAAACCTACCCTGGGGGTGTTGTAACTGTCTTTCTTATTTGTCACACAGACACACAACACTACATGCTCTTAATTTCAAGTCACAAAAATGCTGAACAAATGTGTCACACTTTACCAAATGATAGTTATAAGCAGGATGTCCAAATATTGCTCCAAAAGACGGATGACTGATGTATACATTGCAAACAATGAAGTTTTAAAGGCAAATCGGTGGAAAGGGCATCTAGCCCCCTTTACACTCAGCTCTTTTGTAATAATAATAATATAGAGGCTAATTTACTGAAATGTCCATAGTGTTTTTTCTTCGACAAAGGGCCAGTCCTTTGTTTTCCCCATAAAGCTGTATAGAGAAATACATGTTATTTTGTAAAACCCCAGTTTGTTTTTGTTATCACCATTACTGCCATTGTTTGCTTGTATTTTCAATTTCCTCGAACGATGCCCAGGGTTCTGTTTCTTTCCTGGGAGGGCAGAAGGTGAAAGAGAGGGATTAAAGAGAGAAAGAGAATGAGTTCGCTGTATGTCCAGGCCCTGTGGAGTGGGACGAGAGTGATTAATCTAGAGAGTTCTAAGTGCTTTCATACTATTCCCTCAGATGTACCCCACAGCGAATAAAGCTGCACACACTTTGAGTTAGCGAGAAAGACAGTGATAGAGAATAGAGAATATCCTCCTGAAAAGGACATGAGAGTAAAAGAGTGTTTAAAAAGGAGGGTATATATATTATATATATTTATATATGATTTTAAGCAATGTAATGTGACCACACAAACTGCATTATCTCATATTTGCTTAGCGTCCTGTACTATTAAATATAGTAGTATCACATAAATGAGATATATATATATATATATATATATATATATATACACAGTGGCATGAAAAAGTATGTGAACCCCTTGCAGAATCTGTGAAAATTAGAATTATTTTAATAAAATAAGAGGGATAATAAAAAATGCATGTTATTGTTTTGTTTAGTACTGTCCTGAGTAAGATATTTTACATAAAAGATGTTTGCATTTAGTTCACAAGACAAAACAATAGCTGAATTTATTAAAATAACCCCATTCATAAATATGTGAACCACTGATTCTCAATACTGTGTGTGGTTACCTGATGATCTATGACTGTTTTTTTTGTTGTTGTTTTGTTTTGTGATGGTTGTTCATGAGTCTCTTGTTTGTCCTGAGCAGTTAAACTGAGCTCTGTTCTTCAGAAAATTCCTCCAGGTCCTGTAGATTCATCAGTTTTCAAGCATTTTTGCATATTAGAACCCTTTCCAGCAGTGACTGTATGATTTTGAGATTCATCTTTTCACACTGAGGACAATTGAGGGACTCAAACTCAACTATTAAAAAAGGTTCAAACATTCATTGATGCTCCAGAAGGAAAAACGATGCATTAAAAACTTAATGCATACAAGAGTGAAAACTTTTGAATTCAAATATCAAGCTAAATTGTACTTAATTTTTCTGCTGGGAAACATGCAAGTATCTTCTGTTGGTTCCGAAGGACAGTACTAAATGAAAAACAATGATATTTAAACAAAATAAGAAAAATTGTGACATCTTCATCCTGTTCAAAAGTTTTCACACCCTGACTCTTAATGCATGTTTCCTTCTGGAGCATCAGTGAATGTTTGAACCTTTTTTAATAGTTGTGTTTGAGTCCCTCAGTTGTCCTCAGTATGAAAACACAGATCTCAAAATTCTACAGTCACTGTTGGAAAGGGTTCAAATATGCAAAAATGCTTGAAAACTGATGAATCTGCAGAAGCTGGAGGATTTTTCTGAAGAACAGAGCTCAGTTTAACTGCTCAGGACAAACAAGAGACTTATGAACAACCATCACAAAAATAAAAACAGTCGTGGATCATCAGGTAACCACACACAGTATTGAGAATCAATGGTTCACATACTTATGAATGGGGTTATTTTAATAAATTCAGCTATTGTTTTGTCTTGTGAACTAAATGCAAACATCTTTTATGTAAAATATCTTACTCAGGACAGTACTAAACAAAAAATAACATGCATTTTTTATTATCCCTCTTATTTTATTAAAATAATTCTCAATACAATACACAGATTCTGCAAGGGGTTCACATACTTTTTTCATGCCACTGTGTATATATATATATATATATATATATATATATATATATATATATATATATATATGAAGCTGGAGGACAGCTGTTGAGCAGAAAGTACAAAATGCCTCAGAAGTAATATAACTTATTAGGTTCCAGGAAATCCCTAATATGGACAAAGGCATCTATGAGCTTTAGCTGAATAAAAAGAAGATAGAAACTCTTTGACATTTTAAATATGAAGGCAATAAACACTACTGGGACAATATATGGTTTATCTGTGTTCTTCATGCCATCTCGGTGTTATGAAGTGCGTTTGGAGTAAAAACTTAATATTACGTGTTTTGCTTTTCAAATGCACATTGTAAGTGACTCAAACTCACAGCGCTTGCAGAGAAGGAGCAGCATTTACTGAACAGATCGAGCCACTCTGATCACACTATGAAACATTATTGTTTAGCACATTATAAACATCTACGTTTGAGCAGCTATTCATGAACACAGTAATTCACAGTAAACACTTGTCTAAACTTTCTAATTTTCATCATGTTACATTGTAAACACTCATATTGTCAAGGTGGTTGTGGGAAGGCAGACACAGACAAAGATAATAAATAAAAAATGACAGGTTTAATGGTAATTACAATAGACAGACGATCAGGTAGCAACACACTTTAACTAAGACGGTGAACCGACAAGGAGTGACTGAAAAGGAAGAACTTACATAGGAAAACAAACAAGGTAACGAACAGAATGAACTCATAATGAAGTGATCATGGTAACTAAGGAGTGGTGGGAATTACAAACAAAGGAAGGCATGTGATATGTGAAAACTAACTGAATGTCCATAATAACTGAAACTGAACAGAACAGACTGTGACACATATTACTTTTATATCATACTCTGCTTTATATTATACAGCAGTGGTTCTCAAACCTGTCCTGGAGTACCACCAGCCCTGCACATTTTGTATGTTTCCTTCATCTATCACACCTGATTCAACTCATGAGCTCATTAGTAGAGATGGCATTACCTGAAATGGGTGTGACAGATATAGGCAGACATACAAAATGTGCAGGGCTGGTGGTACTCCAGGACAGGTTTGAGAACCCCTGTTATAAAGCCTATATAGCCTATTTCATATTTAAAACCTGTCTCAGTTGATTTCACACATTTTAGTCTGGCAATAGTTTAACTAGTAAAATGTTTACAAGTTTATGTAACAATATCCTCCTGTGGATCAAGCCACATATTGCATTCTTCTTCTTCTGAAGTAAATTCAAGGCTTATTCCTCACAGCATGTCTTCCAAACTTAATGAAAAGCATAGGAATCTGATAAAGCTTGATGCTTTGTTTATCGAGGTGATGGGGAGTGTTTACAAGTCCGAGTGGCTCACATGGATGATTACTGTGTGAATAGCTTGTGTAGCGGGTAGGTGTGGCCACATTAAAAATATTGAGCTCAGACGGGAAACATTTCACCTCTCGTTGGTTTTATACAGATTACATAAACAGGGAATATGTAAAAAACGTATGGAAAAAAATCCACCAAAACTCGCCAGCGCGTTCGCTGACCCCTAAGGGTTAATACGCAATCAATAATAATTTTTGATATCAAAATAAAGGCCACTGTAACTATTATGACAAATTTATGAGTATTTGGCTATCCACACTTACAGTACCTGTATGCGGCAGAACTGTCAGCGGGAGCACCAAGTGTGTCCGACTGCACCCCGCAGTATTACAAACCATGCCCCTACCTCGAGTTACGCCCCTACAAAGAAACAGCCATTCAGGATGTCATCTCTGAAATTCCTGATGTCTTCACTAGTACTGCTCTTCTTCTACTTCACTTTCCTCGCTTTTTAAGCTTAAGTTTATTGCTACCTAGTGATAAGGCATACAGATCGTAAAACATAGAACACCAGACGGTCTCTTTTTCTCAGGTTTTTAGCTATAACACCATGAGTCTGTATTAATTTGATAGTATAATTTATTTTATGTTTTACTAGCTGTTATTTCATACCTCATAAGATTTAAAAAAAAAAAAAAAAAAAAACGAGTATTACAAATAAATAATTTACTTCAAAACATCGTTTTAGTCAATGACATCCATGCTTGTTTCTTTGCAGGACACGTAACTTGTTGTAGTAGGTGTAATTTGCAGGGGCATTGTTTGTAGTATTGCAGGACGCAGACAGACCCTTCTCGGGAGTGCCGGAGCGGTTATATCTATATGGTAACAATATATTTGTGCATTATACATTATGGTAACTACTACAACTGGTAACACTTTAGTATAGGGAACATATATAAACTATTAACTAAAATTTTTCCCTTAATAAACTCCTAATTTACTGCTAATTAATAGTTAGTAAGGTAGTTGTTAAGTTTAGGTATTGGGTAGGATTAAGAATGTATAATATGGTCATGCAAAATAAGGCATTAATATGTGCTTAATAAGTACTAATAAATAGCCAATATTCTAGTAATATGCATGCTAATAAACAACTAGTAAAAAGCCTCTAAAATAAAGTGTTGCAATACAACTAACACAGCAATTACACATATAATATAACATAGTCTGCAATGTCACCACAGTTAGCTTACCCATCAAATCAGTAAACACAATGTGAGATTAAAATTTCCTCTTCAGAGCACGTTGGAACAATACTAACAGTGTGACTTCTTCTCATGAAAAGTGGGTTTATCGGATACTCACTAGTGCCAACTCCTGTCACACACCAGAACACATATGCTTTAATGATGTGAACCTGAAAGAGTATAATAAAGTATAGCCTACTACTTCTAATAAAAATAATATATTACATATCTATACACAGAGTATATGTGATCGCAAATTCGAAAGCGAAAGTAAAACGCGAGCTCCCTGATGCGGGCAAATTAGGCTACATACAATAGCATGTCTCCCAATATCAAACCTATCTTGGGCTGTGCAGATGTAACAACCTCTTAGCTCTGGTCTTTGTTTGCACTTTGAATATTGAGAGAGTACTTTGATTATGGTTGCACTTATTGTTTGCACTTAATAAGTCTGAGAAAAAACTGTGTTATTTATTTTTGTTATTTATACTGTTTTTATTTCTATGCTCAATTTGTGGAAAAGAGTTCAATTAGGAGGACACACAGCCTCAATCTGAAGTTCTGGAAGCTCATAATTCATGTACAGTAAGGTCTGAATTGACTTGTGAGAAATCATACAGGAGAGAAGCCAGTCAGTTGAGTTTGTGGCAAAACCTTTTACAGTGTTGTACAGCTTGTATATTAGGGATGGTAAGATTCACCAATTTGCATTGGTGCATCGGCATAAAAGTTAATGATGCGATGCATCGATTTAAAAAGTTTGCATCGGATACAAGTTGGCACTTGTAATTGCGATGGATTGTTTCCAACATATTTGCATCGGTAAAAAACGATTTTTTTAGTAGAAAGTGAACAATAATTTGTGACCAGTATTTTATATGTAGATTTATTTCTCGTCTCTAAACTTTCTTAAGCGCGTTCTCTCATCACACTGCTGCTACGTGAATATGACATATCACAACACTACGGAGACCAAGGCGTGTCCTCAGAGTCACACAGAATATAGATTAAAAAGTGAGTGAGTGGAGACTTCATATATTCTTTATAATATAAGGCCCAAACGACGCTTGTTTTATTTTGTTGTTTTATTTAAAGTGTATTTCATTTTTCTGTTATCTGTGGTGGACTTCAGAGTAGAGGTCTTCTCAGGTCCTAAAATCTGTACCCGACCAGAATCAACCCAAACCACTTCACGAGTTCACACTAACAAATAATCTGTCCAAGATAAGTGCTATCCAAGGAGAGGGCTCTGAGCTCTGTATTTGGCCTGAACCCAGAGTACTCCCCCCATATTTCTGACTGGCAGTCGGCCACACAAACATAATAAAACATAACATAAAGTCCAGGCCTGGTCCTCTCTCGTCCTTCACTGTCGTCGCTCCTCGTTTTTGCTTCCAGAGCTCCTCTGTGAGAGATATGAGAACAGTGCCACATGCAGGTGACGCTCTTTAGCAATCACACAACCAGCCTTGTTCCTCACGGCTCTCGCCCCGCCCTGCTTGTCACAGGTGTTATTTGTTTTGTTTTTTTCTTTTCTTTAAAATAAATCTTTATTCTTTTTCTCCTTAACATTTGTATTCTGGTATTTAATTGAGTTTGGCAAGTTAATCCATTTAACAAGTTACAGATTTCATGGGAACTATAAAGAAGAATTTTGTTTAATTGATTTTAGTAAAACGTATATTGTAATTGGTATAGGGAAAGAGTTTATTTACAACTATCGTCATTTAAAGAAAAAAATGCCGGCCAAATTCACTATTCAACTGCCGGGAATCCAGGTTTTCTTGTTTGGAAAATATTTAAATTAACCCCTTGGGTTAAATAAAAGGGTTACACTTGAGTAATATTTTATTATACGTATCTTTACTTTTACTTAAGTACTTTGTCCACCACTGTGTATATTAGATCAAGTAATATTTACAAATGGCAAACTCCTGTACTTCCACAACTATTTTGAAAGTACTTTATAATATGTTATAATAAAGAATGTTTCATATACTATAAATACACAGAAGAAATTTTCAATGTGATAAAACAGAAATCACTTGATTTCCTGTATATAGTGGCAGCTATGTTGCACAGTAGAACAGTATAAATGGTGTGAAAGTGCAATGTGAGTCTGCTGTTGCAGAGATGCTTTCACTGCACACACGGGCAGGTGCAGCATGTGTGCAAAAGGCCTAATCCCCACATCATCCAGCCATTAATTATTGATTCTGCATTTAATTTGAAAGTCAGATAGACCCAAAGTCACAGAGATGAATACCGTTTAATCATTTATGCAGGTCATTCAAAGGTAATAATAATATTGTTGATTAATATATGTTGTGCAGCTTGGCATACCTGATTCCTTTCCTCCTTTCCTTTTGAATGTATAGCATACTGCGAACTGTGGAGGAGTTCATATCAAATATGAGGTCTTTTCAAGGGTCATGGGCACTTTTCACCAATGTTCCATTTTCAGTTAAACTGAAGTGCTGTTGGAGCTGTGGCTTAGCAGTTAGTGTACAGGAGATGCAGGCTCAATTTTGGTGTCTGTTCTAATGTATGACAGAGAGATATTATCAGAGTAGTTGGAAAAAATGGGTGGGTGATGCACATGCTTACAACACATGCACTGTAAGAACATTTGCACTCACAGTGATGCAACTTTCAATCCAAGAAGAAATGCACATACAAGATTAGTTTTGCATTGTTACACCAAATAAGAGTTTGATCAAAAGTGTTTCACATGTCACTGGACATTTTTAGGCCATCTTAAAACAGGTAATAATGTAAAAGGTTATGTTACTTATTAGTCATGTTATTTGTTACCACTATTGAGCTCTAAATGAGCTTTTTGTTGTTAATATCAATAAACGTTGACCTTTATTTACTTTATACAAATTTTTCTTCACAAAAAAAAATAAAAAAAATTGACTTATTAAGCACTATCTCTCTCTCCCAGCATTTGCTTTCCTGTGCTGCTGTGGACTGTGGCATGGGATATCACAACCTTACAGTGCAGCAACTTTTGATATCCATCAAGCTCTAATTTACTCCCAGTGTATCCGCCGCTTTGCACGGGCCGTCAGTTGGTGGTGGTAAGAGGATACAATAAGAGAGTGTCCAAGGCGGCTCATGAAGGGCACAGCAATCCATCACTTGAACCCATGATGGATCATTCTAGCATATGCGATGAATAGAAACGCAAGGCCGAAAACACACTGAGGTAATATGAGAAGGAATATACTTTACATCCATTTAATCATCCCAGAGTCTGTAAGGCAAGGCAAGCACAGAGGTATAGTGTCTAGCAAACGTTAACATTCCTCTTTTCTCTGATATTCTACTTCCTGCAGTACTAGATTAGATTGATTTTTATCGGAGAGGGCTCTATACCAGTTTCATTTGGTGCTTTTCAAGAGTGAAGCATATATAATATTAATGGCACAATATGTACTCTGATCTATTTTTGTCTGCAATGATGACTGCTTCTCTAATCTGCTCCTAAACAGTAAAATTACTTCATGATATATGGAATCTTATTTTCTTGGATTGTATTGTATTATAGAAAAAAAAATCCTAACAAATCCAATAGAGACTCACCAACGACTTAATTAGGTGCACCTGTTCAACTGCTTGCTAAAGGAAATACACTGTATTTCGAAAAGTATTGGGAAACCCTCCAAATCATCAAATTCAGGTGTTCCAATTACTTCCATGGTCACAGGTGTATAAAATCAAGCACCTAGGCATGCAGACAAACATTTGTGAAAGAATGGGTCACTCTCAGGAGCTCAGTGAATTCAAGCGTGGTAGGCTGCTACCTGTGAAATAAGTCCATTCCAAATTTCCTCACTACTAAATATTCCACGGTCAACTGTTGGTAGTATCATAACAAAGTGGAAGCAATTGGGAACAAAAGCAACTCAGCCATGTAGTGGTATACCACGTAAAAACACAGAGCGGTCAGGGCATGCTGAGGCACACAGTGCGCAGAAGTCAGCAACTTTCTGCAGAGTCAATAGCTACAGACCTCCAAACTTTGTGTGGCCTTCAGATTAGCTCAAGAACAGTGCACAGAGAGCTTCATGGAATGGGTTTCCATGGCTGAGCAGCTGCATCCAAGCCTTACATCACCAAGTGCAATGCAAAGCGACGGATGCAGTGGTGGAAAGCATGCATGTCTGACAATCCGATGGACGAGTCTGGGTTTGGCAGTTGCCAGGAGAACGGTACTTGCCTGACTGCATTGTGCCAAGTGTAAAGTTTGGTGGAGGGGGGATTATGGTGTGGGGTGTAAGGAACTTAGGTCATTTATTAGCTCAATTAAGTATAGAGAATTAAGTTACAGGGAATAAGAATCGAATCAACTGTAATTGATTCACTGTAAATGATTCAGAATTAACATTTAACACTTCGTCGATTATTCGTCCCGTGAAAAATTGAGGTTAAAGTATTCTACCAATTCTGGATAAAATATTATTCTGTGGCCAACAGTAACAATATTTTATTATGATTATTATAAGCAAGAGGTAACTTGATCTTTTAAGTTTAAGGCAGTAATTTGACACACAGCACAAGAAACTTGTATATGTGAAAATCAAAACAAGCTTTATTGACTACTTCTAATGATTACAGGAAACTAAGGCTAAACACACACACACACATTCATACGCACACACACACACATTCACGGAGTTGATATGAGTTATGAAGAAAGTCCCAAATACTAACTAAACATCGCAACCTGAGGAAAATCACAAAAGCAGAGCTTTGGCTTGATTCTTTAGGTTTAAAGGAGTTTCACCAGTTTCCAGCAAGAGAGAGAAGTTTGCTTGTACCTGCGTTTGCTCTGACAGCTGAGGTAATCGGGTTGTTCTGCGACTCGCGTGCAGCGGAGCCCCGTTCTGGATTGGCTGTCTTTCAGGTGACGTCTTCTCGGGAAAGCCCTTCGTGGGTTGCGCGGAAGCTTTAAAGTTGTTGCCGGCTGGTGAAACGCGCTGTTCTGAGCAGTTTTCTTCTTTGGAGACTTTGGTCAGATATTTCACGGAATGTTTTGGGGTCTGGATGTGACGGCTGTTGAATGGTCAGCTGCGCGGCTCGTGGTTGAAGTCGGCGACTGTTAGATGGAAAATCAGCCCCGGTCAATCAGTTCTCAATGACCCATGCGACTTTTCCGCCGTGGTCAAAGTAGCGGTGCTTCGGCTACTGGGCTTCAACGACTGTGCTTCAGTCCGACTTCTGACCGTCCTTTTGACCGATTTCTGACCGATTTCTGACCACTAGCTATTGGGAAAGCATAGTTTTAAAGGAGCAATTTGGCTCCATCCTTCAGATGCGATCCTCCAATGAGACGCTACGGAGAATGCTACGGAGATTAGACACACCTCGTCTATTGTCTATTGATCACATCGCGTGATATCTGTGGAACATTCTCCTGTTTTATTAACAACTTTATAACGTTTCTTAATATCTTCCTGATACTGAATTTCAATGTTTCATTCACACAGAATTACAGAGAATTATAAATTCTGCATTTTGAACTCAAACATGACACACCTCTTACACACATATTACTAGACTGACCCAATTAAAACAATGATTACAAGAGAAAGAAAATGCATACAGGAATACAAACATATACTGCATTGACTCCAACATGTTAGTAATCACATCATAGCAAGTGTTATTCTGGATATAGTTAATACTTTAAATGATTGTCCCTTTTGAGATTCAAGATTGAGTCCTTAAGCATAGAGTTTAAACTTTGACCGGAGTCACGAGTGACCGGGTCAAAAAGGGATTCCTAATCAGGGTAGGTCTGTGAGGATCCTGGTGCATTTAGGTCCGTTAATTAATGTTTCCTGTTCCATCCGATAATACAAGAGGGTTCTGTGAGAGAATCAATAGATTTAACATGATCAGGAAGGCCTCAGAACAGATATTCTCTGTTCTTAAGTCACGTTACCACTTAATGCTGACCAGCTGGAATTAGGAGCTATCCAGTGCCCCTGGGGATTCTGGGGTCAGCGAATGAATCCTTTGTCAAATGAAGCTTTGTTCGGTCACGTTGTTCATTGATAAAGTCATTGGTAAGTTCTGTCGAGCGAGGCCCTACAGTCCCCCTTTTGCTTGGCGAGGTTCCTGGTGCGAACGTCGGCAGGCACTGGAACAAGAGGCAGAGAGAGAACAAACACACACAAGACACAAACAACATCTCCATCACTGACTGAATTCTGGTGAAGGGCTTGGGTAACTTGGAATAAACGGGTTAGGAACACTTCAACTAACATAGGAGTGTGTTGTTTAAGACCAGTTGTAATTGGGTGGTTTCGATTGATCTAATTGTCAGTGGTTCAACGAGGAGGTAGAGGCATGATCTCAATCAGGTTGGTTGAGTTCTCGAATTCAGGTTCAGGTTCTTGGTCGGTTTTATCACGTCGGAAGATGCGTGGGACGCCCGACGTGCATCTATCAAAAGACTCTTGCACGGTGTTCACCTGCTTGTGCAGGATGAAGGCCAGTGTCAAGGTCACAATATATCCTACAATAGTAGAGATGCAAAGCGCTGTGTCAGCAGCAGACCAAGACCGAATGAATGGCACGCCAGCGGGCGGAAGGCGGCTATAGCTTCTAAGGCCGTATCAACAGGGGTCAGATCAATAAGTTGAATGCTGAATGCTGAAGTACGGTGAGATTTCAAGTTCAGCCTGGTACTCATCGTCGTGATACACTGCAAGATTGTCAATATGGAGGATCGAGCCCTTAAGGACATTGATCCAGAGAGTTTGTTTAGGCAGGATAATGCACGTGGCAGTGTCGTGTTGATCATAGGTAAGGGTAGCGGTACGTGCAGGGGTGTTGACTAACCATCGGTTTCCTATGATTTCGGCTTGCGTTGCCTCGATTTGGGACCACGGCGTAGCTTCGGCGGGGCAGCTAGTGTCGGGTCTAATTGATTCTAGGCCGCAAATGCCCTCGGTATTGTCACGGACCAATGGTTTACTCGGGCAAAGGTAATGAATGTCTTTCGTGAGCGTACGCATTTTAGGTTTGGGGCTAGGTACAACTGTTCGTTGTTATCGTGGTACGTCACGACCTCAGGAGTGTGTATTTTGACATAGGTGTTCCCTTGCCAAAATCAAACATTCACAACGTCTTTGAGCCGGTAAATATTATTCGAATCGATAATGGGCAAGCTGAGGAGGAAGACTAATGATAGTGAAAGAGGAAAAAGAAAGCATGAGGAGAGAGAGAAAATAAAACACTAAGAGACACAAGGACACTGAGTTTACTAGAGCAAAGTGAGTGTCACGTGTGAAGCGACTCCTTTCTACTAGAGGTTGTGTTGTGTAAAACAAAACCAGAAAAAAAACTTTCCCTAGAATGACAAAGTCATTAGTGGGGTATAGAGTAGGGGATTGTCGGTCTGTGTCAGTGGGTTTGAACCTCCCCCTTTTCCTGTCGGTTGTAACCTTGGTGCCTCTTTATCTGGTTTCGATGGACCCATCGAAGGACAGGCTCATTGCGGCCTTGTCTGATTTTGATTCGGTAGGCAACAGGTGAGAGCTTGTCCACAATCTCATGTGGTCCTGTCCAGTGAGGTAGGAATTTCTTTGACAGGCGATGGGGAGCTTTCTGCCTTGGCTGGGCGAAGCTGTAGTACCACACTTTGTCTCCGACATTGAGTTCTTGGTAAGAGGCCCTTTTGTCGTAGTAGGCTTTACGACCTTCCGCGCTTCTTTGGAGGTTTTGTTGTGCGAAGGCAAAAGTCGCTCTCAGGTGCTGATGCAACTCTTCCAGATACTGGTGAGTGGTGTAGGCGGTGACGAGGTTCATGTCACCAGGTTGGTACAGCAGGTGTAGCGGTAGTGTCATTTGTCGCACTGTCATCATTTTGAATGGGGCTACTCCGGTAGACCGGTGAGGGGTGGCCCTGATGGCCATCAGTACAAGAGGGAGCTTGATATCCCAATCCTTTTGGTTGGCGGACACATACTTCTTCAACATGTTTGCCACTGTCTTGTTGGCCCGTTCGACCTGCCCTGAGGAAATTGGATGATGGCTTATGTGAAGCTTGGCCTGTATGCCCAGGAGTTTCCATACATCCTGCATAACCTCAGCGGTGAAGTGGGTTCCTCGGTCAGAGTTGACTCTTAGAGGCAGTCCAAATCTTGAGAAGATGTGGTTCATTAACAGGCAGGCTGTTGTTTCTGCTGTATCGTTGGGAGCTGGGAGACACTCTACCCACTTTGTGAATTCGCAAACCACGGTGAGGAAGTATTTGTTACCCTGTGTTGACTGTGGCAGGGGTCCTACCCAATCTATTTGGAGGTCTGACCATGGGAAGGTCATTCCTTTCCGTTGTAGTGGTGCTCTGTGGTTTGGGTTTGCCGGTTGGAACTGGCAACACACCAGGCATCCTTTTATGTACTCCGTCACATCTTGCTGCATGCCAGGCCAATATGCTACTTGTTTGAGCGTTTCATAGGTGGCCTTGGCGCCATGGTGTCCAGCGCATGGTGCATCATGGGCGTGTGTCAGCATCATCCCCCTTTGGCTCTGAGGAACTACAAGCTTTGGCGCAGTTAGGGGCTCAGGGACATATGTGAGAACGCCGTTTTTGAGATGCAGCATGTGCTTGATTGAGTGAAGATGGCGGAGATCAGAGGACTTGGATAGGTCGGAGGTGGAAATGGGATGAGTTAATGGGTCGGAAATGTGAGCGACAATGGTTTGCAGCGTTGGATCCGACGCTTGGAGGGTGAGGAGATCATCAGCAGTGAACTGAGGTGAGAGTTCAATATGGGAGGAGGCGGGGGTTTGCGCGCCAATGGCGTGCTGGCGGCGGGTTATGGCTGCAACTGAAGGGTTGGGTGGGAGGGATGGGAATTTCCAAGGCTCTCCATGTGATGCACCTGCTTTGGCAAGGGCATCGGTTTGGTCATTGAGATCTTTGTCTTGCCCTGGTTGGCATGAATGACCACGGATCTTTTTCCAGTAGATGATCATGTCATGTGTGGTGACAATGGCATCGCATGCTTGGAAAAGTTCCTGATGTTTGACAGGCTTGTTGTTAGCTGTCTTGAATCCGTTCTGTTTCCATCCGGCTAGATGGGATGTGAAACTTAGACGGGCATAGTTTGAGTCAGTACATATCAGGAGTTCTTTGATGTTGTGGGAGGCGGCCAGTTGTAGGGTGATGAGGATGGCTGCTATCTCTGCATATTGAGATGAGTGAGGGCCTAACTTGAACTGTTGTGGTGGGCAAGGGTCATTGTTGAGCCAGACCACGCCTGCTCCCGCTTTCAAGTTGCCTTGTTGATTGTAGGAGCAACCATCAACATATGCTGTGGGCATGCCTTCACACACATTCTCCTCGAAGTACCTATAGTTTGTCAGTTGCGGTGGTGCCGGTTCTTTGGCTTCTGCTGAGGTATTCAGCGTGTCTGTTGAACAGCTCTGACAGGCTGCTAGCCCGTTTCCCAGTGAGGATTTGTGGTTTTGGGCATATCTTGCCTCGACGTCTCGTCCTTGGAGCGTCATTAACCAGGTAGCTATGCGGGCGTTGGTTACCACGCCATCCCTGATTCGTTGGCTGTTGAGGAAGGTCACTGGTTGGTGACACGTTTCAATGATAACCTTCTGAGCTCCGATGTAGTTGGAGAAACGCTGAATGGCCCATACAGTGCAAAGCAAGGCTTTTTCGCAGTCTGAGTATTTGCATTCTGGGGGAAGCAAGGTTTTGCTGGCATAAGCGACCACCCGTTTGTCTTTGTCGTGGAGCTGGTACAGGCCCGCACTGAGGCAATGCTTGGAGAATCCAGCTTCCAGATAGAATTCTTTTCCTGGGTCGGGGTAGGCCAGGCATGGGGCGGAGCACAGGCGTTGTTTGAGCTCGCTCATGGCTGTGTCCTGGGCTTCCGACCAAACAAAGGGTTTGTCCTTCTTCAGGAGGGAAGTCAGATTTGTGCGATGTCAGCATAGTTCTCGATGATATGTCGTGAGTAATTGCACACTCCCAGAAAGCTTCGTAGCTCAGAGATGTTAGTGGGCGTCTTTATGTTTTGTATTGCTTGTGTACGGCCGGACTGCGGTTCAATGCCGCCTCGTCCGACGAGCAAGCCAACATAATTTACCTTGGTTTTACACCATTGTCCTTTGTGGAGGGCAATTTTCGCTCCTGCTGTTGTCAGCTGGTTCAGGACATGGTCGATTTCTTTGAGGTGGTCTGCCACATTGTTGCTTTTCATAAGGATATCGTCAACATAAACGAGGTTGCCTCGGGCTCTGGCATCAGGGCACGCCTTGTTTAGAAAGATGTTGAATTCAGCTGGAGAGTTGGAATAGCCGAATGGGCACCTTGTGAAGGTGAATTGTTGATTTCCAAAGGTGAATGCTAACTTGTGTTGGTCATCAGGGTGGACCGGGATTGTCCAAAATCAGCGTAGAGGTCAGCGTAGTCTGCTCTGCCTCGTTCCATTTCTTGCGTAGTAGCTGCTAGGGTCTCTTTTAGCCTGTTGATCTCCTCTTTGGCGCCTTGTTTCACTTCATCAGGCCCTTCTCGTCGTTCCTGAGCCTCCAGCTCCAGCTGTTCGATGCGTCGTTGTGCGCGTGTCAGCTCCTGCTGGCGATGGCCGGCTTGCCTGTCGCTCAGTTTGAGGGTGGCGATGAGTGTGTGGCTTAAGGAGCCGGTGATCTTGGCTAGTTCTTTGTGACTGTAGCTCTGGCTTGGGTCCTGTTTCATGAGGCTTGCTATGTTGTCATCCAGCTGGTTCTGTGTCTGATGCTTTAGTGTTTCAGCGGCCTGAGGTAAGAGGCTGTCTGTTACAACTCTTAGCCAGGTCTCCAGATCCTCCCAGTGTCCAGCAGGGTCTGTTGTGCGAGACATGTTTTGGCACTGCGAGGGAGGTCTAAACCCGAAACTGACACAGACCTTGAAGGAAAGAACAAAACAAAACACAACCAAAACAAAACAAACAAGCAGGGCAAATCAAAGGTGTAAGGGTGCAATGTCAAGTGTGGGCTAATGGGAATGAGGAATGAGTGTGTAAATGTGCAGGTAAGACTGTGGTCCTCTTGTGGATGTGCTTCTAACTCGGAGTCTCTGCGAAAAGAATCAGTAAGCACACACAGATAGCACAGCTAGAGAAGAGTAGAAGAAAAGAAGAGCACAAAACAAACAGAATAGCATTTAGCAAAAAGCAGAATAATAATGGGGTGCTTCCAGTTTCCCTATAAAATGAAGTTTCTGTCTTTAACACTGTTTGCAGAATGAGTTTTGTCAAATTTAATTTAGAAGGATGGTTCTAGACAGGGGTTTTGAAAAGGATTTCAAAGTACCAGGACTGTGATTGTTATTAAAATTCCCTTCGGGGCGAAAGAAAAACAATAACAATGACAGTATTGGTTTCTCAGCTAGTAGGATTGACAACCATGCACCACTTAAAGCGTTTCTAGACGCGTGCTCTGGGTTTATGGACGCCTACCAGTCTCCTTGTTGACCTGCTCGAGCCTAGGCTGGGTAGGATAACAGGATGAGGAGGGAAGGTAAAGTGAGTGTCATACTATTTTAAAGGAAGTGTTCCGTTTCCCAAATATTTGTTAAATATTTCTCAAACACTCTGCTTTTATGACTTTCACAGGTACAAATCCAAAAACCAGCAGCAGTAGTCAAACCAGAAGAGGACAGCTGAGAGAGAGAGAGAGAGAGAGAGAGAAAGAAGAAGAAAGAGAGAGAGAGAGAAGAAGAAGAAAGAGAGTGAAGTTTTGCTCCCAAAATTTGGAAAAATTACAGGGTTGCCAGCGTGGTGGCGCTGGGGAGTTGCCACAACTAGGGGGTTAGCTTGCAGCTCTAGCAGGAGAAGTCAACTGACCCAAGTATTGAGGGAGACCCCAAAATTTTCCTTTAAATAAATGAATTAAATCAAAGACTAAGGGAGTGGAAGTCTGAGAATAAACTTTATTTTAAGTGAAATTTTGAATTCAAATTTGGAAATTATAGTTGTGAATTAAAATTGTAATGGGTTCAGCATTAAACATTGAGAGCAATTATAATCAAATTAATCAATCAAGTATCATCTGAATTAGGGAAGCCCAAATCCTAATTAATGACTAATGAATTTTAAAATTTCAAAGCAATAATGATTAGTTAATGATTAAAATTGACAGATGTTTGTAAGCAACTACCATTAAATTAATCCACAAATATCCTTACCATATGAAAGCTAAACTGCAATTGATTATGAAATTGGTTTACAATTAAAATTGGAATCAAATTAACATTTCCAATCAAAAATTCATATTCCCAGATGTCATTAAAATCAATAAGAGCAATTACAAATAACATAAAATGTCATTAAAAGTAATTAGGACGATTGCTACTTACTAAAACCAAACAGTGTTTAACTGACAAGAGTAAATTTAGGAGAGAGACAACTCTTCAACAAATGAGATTAACAAAACAGGTTTATTAATTTAACATTTGTCACGTTCTCTCAAATGGGAGGAGATGAGAAAAGATAAGATGTGTAAGTTAGACAGAGAGGGAGGTGAAAGCACTAGAGTGAATTAAAGTTCAGTAAGAAAGAAGTCATTCCAATATTGCAACATTGCATTCAGACCACAAAATGCTATGCTAGCCACTAGCCCTTTAGCAATGCTACTAGCTTTACATAGACTGTAATGCAACCGTGCTAGGTTTAGCTAGCTCAGCTTGTGCTAAGCTTTGTTTACACACAGTTGAATATGGCGCTGGCAGACTGCGCATGCGCACTTAAAGGTTACCCCGGGAAAGGTTTCTTAGGGCTTCCGGGTTACAGCTGTCACTGTCGTGGTGACCGTGACGCACAACAAAGAATACGCTTGTTCTATACTCTTTGCACACAGATAACGAACATACAAAATCACATTAATCATTGAACTGACGGCGCAGTTCTCAATGACAATGAACCATTCAGCTTCTCATGTTCCAGAGCTGAACAACCCCCACACGTTAGAGTGAGGCACATTAATCCACAGATTTTTCTGCAATTAATAATAGTAACATTACGGAGATCTCGGCGATCTGAATTATTCGTGTCAGTTTCTGGAGACGCAACAACATGCAGGATTTACTGCAACAAATACTTGATCAAGAATTTTTAAAATAATCCCATTCAAATCAAACTCAGACACGCATAGTGTTTAGAGTATTAATATCTCATCTCACGAATGAGCGGATATAGGCGGCACATTAGGTAGCTACTCTCTAATGTAACCATGCAGGGATTTTAGCTTAGTTGATATAACATTGGAACACGCAATATTATCCACTATAGCTACAAGGCCTTAAAGAACAAAAGCAAGGAACACGCTTACTCTGTCCTGGTGCGCTCTCAAGCGACTTTCTTTTCATCTTGGCAGACAATCTTAGATTAATTTACTGCAGTTTTAACAACAACAACAAAACGTACAGACAAACAACTCGAGTTCAGATTTCATTCATCCACAGCGCCTTATGTGCAATCATTGTAATGACGATCAAAAGCCTCGTTTCTGTTTCTAATCTATCTTCCGGATCAATAGAAAATATACAATCACACAAGTTACTTGTTTTGTGTACAAATTAGATTAAACTGCCCGCATTCTCTACCATATAATATGTAAGGACCTTAGGTCAGTTATTAGCTCAATTAAGTATAAAGAATTAAGTTACAGGGAATAAGAATCGAATCAACTTTAATTGATTCACTGTAAATGATTCAGAATTAACATTTAACACTTTGTCGATTATTCGTCCCGTGAAAAATTGAGGTTAAAGTATTCAACCAATTCTGGATAAAATATTATTCTGTGGCCAACAGTAACAATATTTTATTATGATTATTATAAGCAAGAGGTAACTTGATCTTTTAAGTTTAAGGCAGTAATTTGACACACAGCACAAGAAACTCGTATATGTGAAAATCAAAACAAGCTTTATTGACTACTTCTAATGATTACAGGAAACTAAGGCTAAACACACACACACATTCATACGCACACACACACACATTCACGGAGTTGATATGAGTTATGAAGAAAGTCCCAAATACTAACTAAACATCGCAACCTGAGGAAAATCACAAAAGCAGAGCTTTGGCTTGATTCTTTAGGTTTAAAGGAGTTTCACCAGTTTCCAGCAAGAGAGAGAAGTTTGCTTGTACCTGCGTTTGCTCTGACAGCTGAGGTAATCGGGTTGTTCTGCGACTCGCGTGCAGCGGAGCCCCGTTCTGGATTGGCTGTCTTTCAGGTGACGTCTTCTCGGGAAAGCCCTTCGTGGGTTGCGCGGAAGCTTTAAAGTTGTTGCCGGCTGGTGAAACGCGCTGTTCTGAGCAGTTTTCTTCTTTGGAGACTTTGGTCAGATATTTCACGGAGTGTTTTGGAGTCTGGATGTGACGGCTGTTGAATGGTCAGCTGCGCGGCTCGTGGTTGAAGTCGGCGACTGTTAGATGGAAAATCAGCCCCGGTCAATCAGTTCTCAATGACCCATGCGACTTTTCCACCGTGGTCAAAGTAGCGGTGCTTCGGCTACTGGGCTTCAACGACTGTGCTTCAGTCCGACTTCTGACCGACCTTTTGACCGATTTCTGACCGATTTCTGACCACTAGCTATTGGGAAAGCATAGTTTTAAAGGAGCAATTTGGCTCCATCCTTCAGATGCGATCCTCCAATGAGACGTTGCTACGGAGATTAGACACGCCTCGTCTATTGTCTATTGATCACATCGTGTGAAATATCTGTGGAACATTCTCCTGTTTTATTAACAACTTTATAACGTTTCTTAATATCTTCCTGATACTGAATTTCAATGTTTCATTCACACAGAATTACAGAGAATTATAAATTCTGCATTTTGAACTCAAACATGACACACCTCTTACACACATATTACTAGACTGACCCAATTAAAACAATGATTACAAGAGAAAGAAAATGCATACAGGAAGACAAACATATACTGCATTGACTCCAACATGTTAGTAATCACATCATAGCAAGTGTTATTCTGGATATAGTTAATACTTTAAATGAATCTCCCTTTTGAGATTCAAGATTGAGTCCTTAAGCATAGAGTTTAAACTTTGACCGGAGTCACGAGTGACCGGGTCAAAAAGGGATTCCTAATCAGGGTAGGTCTGTGAGGATCCTGGTGCATTTAGGTCCGTTAATTAATGTTTCCTGTTCCATCCGATAATACAAGAGGGTTCTGTGAGAGAATCAATAGATTTAACATGATCAGGAAGGCCTCAGAACAGATATTCTCTGTTCTTAAGTCACGTTACCACTTCTCTTAATGCTGACCAGCTGGAATTAGGAGCTATCCAGTGCCCCTGGGGATTCTGGGGTCAGCGAATGAATCCTTTGTCAAATGAAGCTTTGTTCGGTCACGTTGTTCATTGATAAAGTCATTGGTAAGTTCTGTCGAGCGAGGCCCTACAGGGGTTGTTTTTTAGGGATTGGGTTGGCCCCTTAGTTCCAGTGAAAGGAACTCTTAATGCTTCAGCATACCAAGACATTTTGGACAATTTCATGCTCCCAACTTTGTGGGAAGAATTTGGGGATGGCCCCTTCCTGTTCCAACATGACTGCGCACCAGTGCACAAAGCAAGGTCCATAAAGACATGGATGAGCGAGTTTGGTGTGGAGGAACTTGCCTGGCCTGTACAGAGTCCTGACCTCAACCCGACAGAACACCTTTGGGATGAATTAGAGATGGAGACTGTGAGCCAAGCCTTCTCGTCCAACATCACTGCCTGACCTCACAAATGCGCTCCTAGAAGAATGGTCAAACATTCCCATAAACAAATTCCTAAACCTTGTGGAAAGCATTCCCAGAAGAGTTGAGGCTGTTATAGTTGCAAAGGGTGGGCCAACTCCATATTAAACCCTACGGATTAAGAATGGGATGTCATTTCAAATTCATGTGCATGTGCAATATAGTGTATCTAATCATCCAATCACATGGCAGCAACTCAATGCATTTAGGAATGGGCTGCATCCAAAAACCTAGGCAGCTGACTCATCACCTCGCTGCCCTATCAGGCAATGACTTGTAAGGCAGCGTTTGTGCATGAACGCACCTCACAAAACAAAATTTTGGACAGGAAGTGGAACATGTTGGTCAAAAACGTACATTTACACACAAACTGACCAGCAAATGCACCTTTTGAATGCCATTTTTTTTGTTCTAGCTCAACTGTCACAGAATGGAAAGCATAGGATTGTGGGATATCAAAGGCAGCGAAGGATACATCTATGCTGCCTTCAAAAATCAGTCAGATGAAGGTATCTCAGGTGTTACGTCCCAGGACGTATTATTTTGATTATGATTTATTATTTGTTTCACTGTGGTTTACCAAGGTGTGGGCGTGGTTGAATGCCCTGTGCCTGTGTTTTTTGCATGCTCTGTGTGTATGTCTCTCTCTCTACTCCTCCTCAGGCCAAATCACCACCACCTGTAGCTCGTTTGTGAGAGTATGCCTGAGACCAGGAGTATACTGGGGCAGTTCAGAGCTTGCTGGAGGAGACACACTTCTCCCCTGCTCCAGATTGAATACTGTTGGGTTATGTGTTTGCCTGTGACCTTGTGAAGCATAAGTTGTGTGTTAGCAGTGGCTAACTGTGCCTAGCATTGACCTGTGCTAAGACAAAGTGTTCAAAGGTCTAACTTCATACTGAAAGTAGAGAAAGGTATTGTGTGCTTTTTTCTTTATCTTGTTTGTGACTATTGTGAGGGAAGTTGTAGGGGGAGAGTGCCTTCTTTTCTTTTAACATTGCTTTTGTTCCTGTTTCCATATAGCAAAGGAGTTGAGGGAAGTTTGTGTTGTTTATTTGTTTTGTTTGACCCTTATTAGGTAAGTTACAACTCCTCCTTAAATTAGTTAGTGGATTGTTTTGTTTGATGTTTTAGGCCTTGCTCTTCCCTGAGCCATTGCTCCCCATTACCCTATGTTATGTTTCTTTCTTTTGTAAATAAAATCCTTTCTGTTACAATCACAGAAGGGCAGAGACACTGAACGTAGAAAAGTAAGGTGTTTATTTTCACAACCAGATGAACAACACTTAAACAGGTGAGAAAATGAATGGAATGGTAATACTGTCCTTTGTATTGAAGGTGACGGAGGATGGCAGAATGCGGGTTTCTAGACGTAACGAAGATGTTGGACTTCACACATGACGAAGGAGTACGCAGGAGGAGAACAGGAGAAAGACTGGAGACAGGTAAGTAATCCAACGAAGTCCTCCCACACACATGAGTGTGTGTGAGAGAGAGTCCTTTATACTGCTGATGATGTGTGTGCTTATGGCATGCAGGTGTGCATGATTAGAACTCTGGTGATGGAGTATTGTGATTGGGTGACGGTGGAGCCTGGTCGTTTCTGTGAAAGCACCCCCCCCCCACACACACACAATAATAGCTGCATTATTTTTCAAATCTACTCTATAATATCCATAAGCAGAAAACACAAATAAAGCGAGTATTTCTTTTATATGCCAAATTTGAAAATATGGCACAATCTAGTAAAAAAATGGTAAAAATATAAAATTTGAAGCCTTGCCGATAGAATGAATGCCTATTTGCAAATATTGTATCATTTTAAAGTCAAATGGCCCTGGGTTAAAAAAATTGCAGTTTTAATGGGTTTCAATGTGGACATTTTTTGTCCTTAAAGTCCTGAGTGTGAGTATTTTTTGTACGGAGGGTAAAATTTATTTTTTTGAAGGAAATGAGGGTAAAATATTAAAATTCCAATAAAAATAAACACCTGAGCCAAAATTCATGTAGTTGGCATTAATAAAGGCACACTTATAACAAAAAACAAAACTGAAAGGGACAAAAAAAAATGTCCATAAGGTTGCACAAGGGCTAGGAACCCAAGAGCGTTCCTCAGGGCCATAACCTTGGTAGGAGTTGGTAAGTGACAAGATTGATCTGCTTCACGATTGAAAAGGGGCCAATGAATCTGGGACTTACCTTCTTGCACGGCATACACAGCCTGATGTCCCTGGTAGACAGCCAGACCTTCTGTCCAGTTTGGTAGTTGGGAGCGTTGGAACGACGAAGGTCGGCTGTCATCCTGCATCTGCGCAGTGCCCACTGGAGTTGGTGATGAGCAGAGTCCCAGACCCTCTTGCTCTCTCGGAACCAGTAATCGACAGCAGGGACGTCTGATGGTTCCCCGGACCAGGGGAACAGTGGGGGTCACAAAGGCAGTCTTCCACTTGTCCCCCTCACATATCTGGATGAGGTTGTAGGCGCTGTGGAGGTCCAACTTGGAGAAAACAGTGGCACCACGGGGATAGCAGAACTTGACGGTTATTTTATTGAGGGACTGGTAATCGATGGCCGCAAGCCTCCATCCTTCTTAGCCACAAAGAAAAAGCTCGAAGCAGCAGGGGAAGTAGACGGGCAGATGTAACCTTGCACAAAATCCTCCTTGATGTATTCCTCCATTGGCTTCTCCTCCGGAAGTGACAGAGGGTAGATTTTTCCTCGGGACACTGGCTCACCCGGAAGCAGATCAATAGTGCAGTCACATGGCTGGTGTGGAGGCAGCTTAGAGGCTTTTTGTGGGCAGAAGATGTCACTGAAGTGGCTGTAGGATGGTGGAATGTCCACGGACCGCTTCTCGATGGGGCTCTCGATGGAGGTAGCACTGAGGGTGAGATGTCTGTAGTGTGGAGAGGATGGTTGAGGTAGGGTCGAGAAGCAGGTTGGGAAGCAGTTCACGCCCCACTTCAGGATCTCACCGGTTTTCCACAAAATAACTGGGTTGTGCTGCTCCAACCATGGGCACCCTAGGATCACGTCAGTGGTGGACTCCTCCAGAACCAGCAGATGGAGTTGTTCGATGTGAAGGATACGGACTTGAAGTTGAACAGGTCTGACAATATGATTGACTTTCTTTCGACTGAGGGGCCTTCCAGTTATTGAGTGGATCTGGTAGATGGAAGGCGAGTCAGCTGTCTTGAGTCTGAGCTGGCGGCAGAGGGCACCGGAGATGAGATTGCCAGCTGACCCTGAGTCGAGGAAGGCCTTAACTGGAATAGAAACATCAGCAGCAGTAAGGTTTACAACAATTGTGAGTGGCTTCATGGAATTCATAGAAGGGAGAATGGCACTCACCATGGGACGAGGAGGACGGATGGGGCATGATGCACGGAAATGCCCAGAAGCTCTGCAATATAAACAAAGTTTCAGGGTGAGCCGCCTGTCAGCGGATTATTGTCAAGTTGCATGGGTTTGTTGGCTGGTTCTGGAGGGCTGACGGATTCAGGTCGGTGGAGGGATGTAGAAAGCTCTAGCTGGCCCTGGTACTCTTCGAGACACGACTGCATATGAGTGGCGAAGTGTATGGATAGCTGGATGAAGCGTTCAAGCCCGATGGTGTCCTCATATGTAGCGAGATGCAACCGCACGCGTGGATTAAAACCTTGACGATAAGTGGTGAGAAGAGATTGTTTGTTCCATCCACTGGGGGCTGCAAGCGTCCTGAACTAAAGAGCATATTCATTCACAGTCATAGATCCTTGTTTTAAATGATAGAGTTGCTCACCAATTGAAGAATCCCATGCAGGTTTTCCAAAAACTTCCTTGAAATGGGAGATGAAACTGGTGAGTGATTGGGTTACCGCATTCTTCTGTGTCCAGAGTGTTTCAGCCCTTCGGAGCGCCTTGCCGCTTAACTGTGAAATGATGAACGCCACTTTAGAGTGATCATCCGGGTAAAGGTGCGGTTGCATCTCCAGGACCAGCGAGCACTGTAGCAGGAATCCATTGCAGTACTCTGCCGATCCTGAGAAGGGCGTCGGTTTCGCCATGGGACTGGCATATGCTGGCGGAGAAGGATAGTGCTGGGTGGTGCGGAAGTGATTGGTGGTGGATTGGCGCTGAATGTATGGCGCATAGTGTCGATGAGCTCTTGGAATGGGTCAGTGTCGCTCATACTGGAGTGAGTTGGTTATAGTCCGGACTTCTGTTACAATCACAGAAGGGCAGAGACACTGAACGTAGATAAGTAAAGTGTTTATTTTCACAACCAGATGAACAACACTTAAACAGGTGAGAGAATGGCAAATCTTCAGATGAATGGTAATGAATGGAATGGTAATACTGTCCTTTGTATTGAAGGTGATGGAGGATGGCAGAATGTGGGTTTCCAGATGTAACGAAGATGTTGGACTTCACACACGACAAAGGAGAACACAGGAGGAGAACAGGAAACTGACTGGAGACAGGTAAGTAATCCAACGGAGTCCTTGAGGTAAGCATGCAGGTAAGATGCTAACGAGACCGGACAATGAGTGTGTCTGAGAGAGAGTCCTTTATACTGCTGGTGATGAGTGTGCTGATGGCGTCCAGGTGTGCATGATTAGAACTCTGGTGACAGGGAGCATTGTGATCGGGTGACGGTGGAGCCCTGCGTTTCCGTGACACTTTCTTTGATTATATATATTATCTGGTGTCTTCTTCTCTCTGGGACAGAGGATTGAAGTGTGTTCTCGCCTTTTTGTTTCATCGTTATGCATTTATTTACACCTTTTTCTTTGTTACTCCCCTACTGACCCCTAGACGGGGTAGGGGAACGTAACACAGGAGACAGGAAGTGAAGCTAACATTGGATTTGGACGTGCCTTGATGCCTACCTTGAAATGTGTCCTCCGAAGGCAGCATTTTCTAGTTTTCGGACACAGCCATGGTCAAGACAATCTGCTGAAGGTGATTTTGAATATTTCCTGGTTGTTGATGCCAGACAGGCACTGAGTATTTCAGAAACTGCTGATCTACTGGAATTTTCATGCCAAACCATCTCTAGGGTTTACAGAGAATAGTCTGAAAAAGAGAAAATATCCAGTGAGCTGCAGTCCTGTGGGCGAAAATGCTTTGTTGATGAACCACTCGTTACAGCCGAGATATGCATAAGAGCATCTCTGAGTGCACAACACATCTGAACTTGAAGCAGAAGGGCTACAGCAGAACGAGACCACATCGGGTGCAACTTCTGTCAGCTAAGAACAGGAAATTGAGGCTACATTTCGCACAAGATCATCAAAAATGGACAATAGAAGATTGGAAAAATGTTGCCTAGTCAGATGATTCTTGATTTCTGCTGTGATATTCAGATGGTAGGGTCAGAATTTGGTGTAAACAACATGAAAGTATGGATCCATCCCTTAGGACAAAATGAACATCGTTTAAACACCACAGCCTACCTGAGTATTGTTGCTCACCATCCCTTTATGACCACAGTGTACCCATCTTTTAATGGCTACTTCCAGAAGTATAATGTGCCATGTCATAAAGCTCAAATCATCTCAAACCAGTTTCTTGAACATGGCAATGAGTTCACTATACTTAAATGGTCTCCACAGTCACAAGGGGTCTCATTTATAAAGCGTCCATACGCACAAAATGGGGCTGGAAACGTGCATACGCCAATTCCCACGCAAAGGTTGTGATCTATAAAAAACAAACTTGACGGGAAAATGTGCGCACCTTTAAGCAAACCTTGAGCTGTGCGTACGCACATTCTGGAGACAAAAGGGAATTGGCGACACAGATGGTGAGCTGAGGGACTGATGGCAGATGAAGGAAAACCACTTTAAACCCTTATTATGAGTCATAATCATAAGTACAGTGCATGTTCACAATAACAGTTTAAATAAATAAAAGAATGATTTAAACTCGCATGGAAACTCACGTTTTTATTTTGATATACACATTTACATTAATATTACACTTTCACTAATGGCGATAAGCACTGAAATTACATTACGCAGTCATTACGGAGAAGTTAAATAAACGTGATATGAATTCAGATAGTAGATGTGCTACTTTAGATCACTTTTCCAGTGACACGCTGTTTTAATGACAGCAAGGAGCGCTGGGAGCACAATAATTCCTCTTTAAACTACACTGCAGATGTTATACAAAATATTTTAGCGAGAACGATGATCGATGCACACTTAACTTAGATATTATGGAAGACACTGCTGGATTCGGTGGTCGAATGGTCCGTTGTCCAGTTTGAATAGTTCCAATGATAATATCTTACTGTACAACCACAGCTGCACGGAGGTGTTGATGTCATGTGAAGGATCTTCAAACAATTACCACTGTATATGAAGGATATAATTTGGGGAAAACTGTAAGATTTGCACGTTTCCTTTTTAAAATACTTCAGTGAAGCGCAGAGAAAGACAATTGTATTTACACTGCAATAAATAAGCAGGCCGATCTGTTTCCACTAAAAAATATAGCCTATAAACTTCCTAAAAGATATGTTCACCTTATCAGCAAAACTTCATAAATTTGATTCAAATTGTTTAAAACAATTAAAATACTATTTGGCCAGTGGAAATGAATGAATCAACTCTATTCTAAAACCTTTATCTTAAATATAAAACATAAGAATATTGGATGATTTTTAGCAATGTAATGTGTATGGCACATTAATCATGGTGTCTCGTGGATGGGAACATGCATGGAAATGATATGCAGATGAGGTTATGCATAGTAAAACTAGGCGTCGTAAGCTCCATATATGGTGATTTCGGGGAGGAGACAGGGTGGAGATGCACGTATGCAAAATCTTCCGCTGACTGGGATTTATAAAGGGATTTGTGCGCAGGATCTGGCGTACGCATGGTTTTATAAATCTGATTTTTTTTTTTTTGTGCGTACGCAGAATCTAGCTTTTGCGCGTACGTACACTTTTAGGATGAAATCTATGCACAGTTTTATAAATGAGACCCCTGATCTCAATCCAGTAGAGCACCTTTGGGATGTGGTGGAACCAAGGTTATAATCGTTAACGAAAACGAACGAAAAAGCGAAAAAAACGTGGGAAAAAACTAACTAAAACTGTAATGTGTGTTTGGCAAAACTAACTAAAAATATAGCTGCAAGCAGCAATTACGGGGCCAAGCACAAAAACGGCACAAGAAGCCAGCCAACATGGCTGGGAGCATCAGACCAACAGCAGCAGTGAGTAATTAGAAAAAAAAAGTTATTAGCAATTTTGTCAATTTTGTTATAACTTTTGGCCACTAGGTGGCGCTGGTCCAAAACTTCTCAGGCTCCTTCAGAGCATTGTCCTGATGACCCATACCAAATTTATGAATTTTGGTCAAACCCATCAGAAGTTATAAGCAAAAATAGCCATTTTTCATATCTCCACTCCAGTAGGTGGCGCTGCGCCGAAACACTGTTTGATGCCTCAAGTCATGCTTGTGATGACACGTACCAAGCTTGGTTTGAATATGATAAAGCATTGCAGAGATACAGCTTCAAGAGTAATTTTTGCATCATACCTCAAATTCATTGCTCCGGTATACAAAAACGGTTTGACATATCGACTTGAAATCCATAACTTTTTGTCGGCATGGTCTGAAGATGATACGGTTCAATTTTGGTGAAAATCGGAGCAATGGTCTAGGAGGAGTTCGAAAAAGTAGGTTTTTAAAGAAAAACCATATGGCGGACAGGAAGTTTAGCTGACTATGGCAAATTTGATATCTATGTTCTCAGCATGACCCAAGGAATCTACTGACATCAGTTTCATTACAATTGGTGAATACAGTTAAAAGTTATTAACATTTTTGTACATTTTGTTATAACTTTTGACCACAAGGTGGCGTTGGTCCGAAACTTCCTAGGCTCCTTCAGGGCATTGTGCTGATGACCCATACCAAGTTTCGTAATGATACGCTAAAGCGTTCATAAAATACAGCATTTTAGCTCATAATTCAAAATGGCCGACGGCCAAAATGGCTGAAGTGGTAAAATTGGATATCATTTGACTCGGCATGATTCCCCGAATCCAACGAGACCAAATTTATGATTTTTGGACAAATCCATCAGAAGTTATAAGCAAAAATAGCCATTTTTCATATCTCCGCACCAGTAGGTGGCGCTGCGCCGAAACACTGCATGGTGCCTCAGGTCATGCTTGTGATGACATGTACCAAGTTTGGTCTGAATATGATAAAGTTTTGCAGAGATACAGCCTTACTTCTATTTTCGCAAGCGCTAAGTACAATTCGTTTGTGTGTTTTTCGAAAACGGTTTGAGCAATCGACTTGAATTCCATAACTTTTTGTCAGCATGGTCTGAAGATGATCTGGTTCAATTTTCGTGAAAATCGGAGTAACGGCCTAGGAGGAGTTCGAAAAAGTAGGTTTTTCAGAAAATTCAAAATGGCCGAAAAATTTTCATGACGGAAAATGACGTCATAGGGTGCATTCGATTCGGCTTGAGTCAAGGAATCAGAGGAAAAAATAATTTTGTTTCTAGCCCTTATGGTTCAAAAGTTATTAACATAAACATAAGTGCAACTTTGGACAGCTGGTGGCGCTAGAGGGATTGAGTTAGAGACTCCAAATTTGCTATGGACATAGCTCAGACTGTCCTCTATCTGTGTGCCAAATTTCACAACTTTCCCGCAAGCGGTTCTATGGGCTGCCATAGACTTCAAGAGCGGAAGAAGAAACGGAAGAATAATAATAAGCGTACGGAACGCCAACAATAACAATAGGTGCCTAAGCACCTTCGGTGCTTGGCCCCTAATAAAATAAAATTATAGATTAAATGTCCTTAGTTTTCATCTTTATCAATGTCTTTCATAGAGCAAATAACGTTTAGCTGCATTTCCTTTCCCTGCGTCTCTCACATACACGCGCACACACCTACACACACACACACACACACACACTCAGCCCCTCCCCTCTGTGCACACCGCGTCTCCATGAGAACGAGTGTTCGACTTCGACTTTGAAAGCAAGTTCGCTAAAGGTTGGTATCTCGTGAACACCTTTACACAAACACACATTAAAAAGTGGTATAAAAATATTTTTAATTCTGAATATAAATTTGTCAGCGTGTTAATGTCGACCTGAGAAGCGATTGCTACTGTAGCAAGTTAACTAGTCGGAAGTTTGAGGTAAAATGCACTTGGGTTGTCAATGTCAAAACACTATATAAGCTGTGATTCAAATATTAAATAATGTTATGTCGTTTGTTTACTCTTACACTGAATGCTTGCTGCTTCAATCCAAATGTGTTTGCATAGTTCACCCAAAATGAAAATTACTGTGAGAAAAAAATCAAGTTTACAAAGTTTTAATTGGCCTTCACACTGAATGTTTGCTGCTTCAATCCAGACTAGACTTGGGTAAAGTTGGTTTTATATTTGCACATTCGGACATCTGTATTCAATAGCCTTGTTAATCACACTACATTGGACATTCAGTGGACATTCACAAGTAAATATGCCATTAAAACAACACTTGCCTATTTTGATCGACTGTGAAAAATGTTGTAAGTTGACAATCGTTGGTTGTCAATATCATGTCGCTGCTTAAAATTCGCAAACATTAATTTATTGCACATTTATTGGAAAGTCTGAATTTATCAGAAGTCCGAATGTGCGAATATAAAACCAACTTTACCCAAGTCCAGACGAGTAGGCTATTGTAAATTTAGTATAGGGTGTGAAAAATGTACAGCTGTGGTATTTGTATAGGGTGTGAATTCTGTATAGAAGATGTGTAGATTTTTGGTAGATTTTTTGGCAATTTTGTGAAGGTGTCACACACACACTAAAAAAAAATTGAAAAGCTGTATTTGAAGTTTTTTTTTTTTTTTTTTTTTTTTAATTGTTATTTGTCATGTTCTTTTCTCAGATTGAGCTCCCTGACAATCTGACAGAAATGTCTTGTTGTGGCTCAAAAATGGGTTGAATAGGCTACATGCGGTTCATGTATGTCTTCTTTAGTCTGTTGGCTCTTTAGGTTTTTTACTGGCACACGTCACTTTGTTGCACATTTTGCACTTACTGCGGAGTGTTGAGACTGTTTACATATTTGTGCCCATATGTACATTTTATGTACTGGTTTTATTTTTGAATGAATATTTTCTAAAATTGTATGATGTTTTTATTGAGTTATTATTACACAATACTTTTTCTGACCTTTTTGAATCTTGCCCCTGACAAATAACCCAAATTACAAAAAATACTAAAACTAACACTAAAACTAATATAAACTAAACTAAAACTAAGCATTTTCAAAAAAATAAAAACTAAACTACACTAGCAAACCCACTTTAAAAACTAATTAAAACTAAACTGAATTTGAAAACAAAAAGTCAAAACGAAATAAAAATAAAAAACTAATGAAAAATGCAAAACTATAATAACCTTGGGTGGAACAGGATATTCGCATCATGGATAATGATATAATGTCAATATGGACCAAAATCTCTGTGGAATTCTGCATTTTAGGCAGACAATGTACATGAAATAACAATGGCAACATACCAACAATGCTTTTAACTCTCCAATTCTCTTGAGAGATGAAATAGTGAGGAGGAACACAGTTTTGAGAGTCAGGAACTTCTCGGGGACCTCCTCAATAGGCCAGGGAAGCCAGGGAAAGGCCTTCTAAAACTACAGCCAAATCCCAAGTTGGCATCCTCGAACGTGCCACAGGCCTCAGCCTCAGAGTACCACAAAGGAAGCGAGTTACCCATGGGTGTCTCCCAATCGACATACCATCTAAAGGAGTGTGGTAAGCAGCGATGGCCACCACATACACCTTTTAAGGTGGATGGGGATAACCCTGCAGAGAATCAGGAACTCCAGTACTGTACCAACTGGGCAGTTAGCTGGGTCCAGCATTCGACTCCTGCACCATAAAGTGAAAACTTTCCACTTGAGGGCAAACAGCCTCCTCGTGGAGGGAGATCTGGAATGGAGCATGGTCTCTACAACCTCGGTTGAGAGACCAGAATGTATGAGCTGGGCCCCCTCAGAGGCCAAGCCCACAGTTTCCATAACTCTGGCCGGAGTGAAGGAGTGAGCCCCCCACCTGAGAGAGAAGGTCCCCCCTGACTGGAATCTCCCACGGAGAGCCGTCGAGGAGAGACACTAGGTCCAAGAACCATACTCGGCCCAGCCAGAGTGGGGTTACTAACAGAAGGCAGAGCCTGTCCCGGTGCACCCTCTCCAGAACTCCTGGGAGCAGAGCAATCGGGGAAAGGCATACAGACCCTGCCTCAGCCACGGCCAACCCCAGAGGGGCTGGATACCTGAGGGAGTAAAATATTGGAGAGTGAGTCATCTCTCGAGACGCAAACAGATCCACTTCCGCTTTCCCAAAGTGCTCCCACAGGAGCTCCACCACCTCAGGATAGAGTTGTACTCGGCTGTACTGTCATTGCTGTAGATTGAACCTTACTACCTGATTCTGTTTAACTGTAAACTACAGATCCTTACTTCGTAGAGATTCCCTTCTTTAACATATTTCTACAACACTTCAAAGAGGTCTTCGAACAATCCTGCTGGAGTTAAGAGTGCAGGTGATGACTTGCTCTGTGTCAGGGAAAAAACACTGCGGCGGAATATGCCTTGACTTTTTGCACTCTTACTGCTCAAATGGAGTGGGGAGAGGACACTTTAAAATTATTGTTCAGGAAAGGACTGAGTCTGGAACGTCAAGCTGAGTGATGAGGGGAGAACGCTGAACGAGTTAACCCTCTGGAGTCAGAGGCTGATTTGGGGCCTAGAGAAGTTTTGACATGCCAAAAACTTCTCCAGGGCCCCAAAAATCCTCAGACCCCTGAGGGTTAAAGTGTCATGAAACCCCAAAACACTTTTTTTGAGATGTAAACAGATATGTATAGGCTGCACATCATTGAAAACACTAAAGGTACTCATAATGTTATTCATAAGTGAAAAATAGTTATTTTTGCATTTTTCAGAGCGATTTCTGTCTTCCGGTTTGAAAAGCTGAGTCGGAGCAACGTCATAAAATCTGACATAATCATGTACTTTTGGGCCCAAGTATGGGCATGGTGGGAACATGCTGACGTAGACCGTTTCAAGCGATTCTCGACATATATTCATGACATAAAGCTCATTTAATCCAATCACTGCGCTAGTATGCATAAGATTATAATTGCGGTATTATGCATGAGGAAGTGTCACTTCTCTCATCTCTTGTCATTCAGAGACATATCGTTGGTGTTCGTTTCCTCAGTGCTACAACACAATGTGTTTTCCTGCGACACGACCAGAGCAGAGGTTTGTGTGCATGTCGATTGTTTTGTTGTAATCTACCAGCACAAATGGAAAATATGTTCGCGTGAGATCGCATTACAGCAGAGAATTCAAATGTAACAAAAGTGCGGCTCATTCACCTCTGCCTAGCTGCTCTAGCTGCGTTCAAACACACGAGCCATATGTATAGGCTATGTTTCCTTCATCACATCAGCATGTGTTTTTATTTTGCTCGCGATGCGGTCAGAGCTGGAGTTTGAATACGAATGCATGAAAAATATGATTGTTATGATATACACACGGCGCGCGCATATGATCGGTTTCAGCACAGAGCTTCACGTTGTGTTTAACAACACTAGCCACGTGGCTCATACAGAATTAGGTATCAGTGTTTAAAGTTTTTATTTCACACATTTTCCTGCACCAAACATGAACCAGCACGGTGTAGTTATGCACACATATTTCATCAAGTCTTCTTCAAACGAATTAGGCTGTATGTGCAAACTGGACACTGATACAGTGGTGTAGCCTATCTGAACGCGACGACACGATTATTCTAATAGACAAAAGACTGATTTTGAGACTGCAGTGCTCGTAAACATAATCAAAGTAGCCTATTATTAGCCCTATTAAATATTCTTTCACATTTCTTCCTTGTGCTTGGGAGTTTGTTGTCATTTTCTCCGTGCTCATATATTAATATTCATCATTCTGTATAATGAGTGTGTTCTATGTCTGTGCTTCATTGGCTGTTCTCTCCCCTCTTCTCCCCCCTCTACACTCCCACTTTTCCAGAGCTTTACATGCCCATTTTAACAGACTTTTTTGAGCTTTGAGGTGTGAACGACCAGGGTAAAACAGGGGGGTTTCATGACCCTTTAAAAGCATGCACATTTGGAGAAATATTGATGGATTCTCATATGTTTATGTCAATTTTCTATACAGAGGAGTAATATTTATTCAATATTTATTGTCATCACTGTGAGCGCTGGAAACTGTGTTTTCAATTCATACTTGCAGCCGGAGGGCGCTCTGTGCACATTTAGTCCACAAATGCCTGCTAAAGAAGAATAGGCCATGTGACAATTCAGGAACTAACCGAACTAACAGAGCCTTCCAGAGATTGGTAACTATGGCTATGCAAAGCACTTTTCAAGGCAATAAATACACGATTGAGACGATGTATACATGTATTGCCTCAGAATTTGCGTCTGAATAGCGCTGGCTCTGTGGACGTGGCCGCATTAGTGGATAATGAGCTGAATCACGGATTTCTGACATGGATTCTTTTTTCATACAGATTGCATAAACAGAGAATAATTGAATTATTCTCTTACACAATTTAAAACCTGACATTTCAATGTTTATTTTAGACATAAGTCTCATTTTTGTGTCATTAGTATTCACTAAGTTACAGTTCATTTTCTGAGAACCATCAGATTGGACTTCGTTCAGAGGGAGATGACAGATCACGCATCATGTTTTCTTTATTTTGCAAAATAAAGAAACTCTTAATTGTATGTGCAACATTGACAGAGTATTTTGAGTCTCTTTCACACTGATAAGAAAAAAACTGCGGTGGTATCGCCAGCGAGACCTCAGAGTGTTAATCGGGCTGACAATACAGATCGATAATCTGATCCGATCACCACGCCCTGCTCGCACACAGTTACTCAATGCACAAGCCGCTGTCTCCAATTCAGAACCCATGTAACTCGGCTACACTTATTTAACTCCCTAAGAACGAGAACTATGAATGCAACATTATCTATACATGTACTCATGTGGTCAAGCCGGTCATCTCAAGACTTCATACAACTCCAAATCGGTGAGTTCCCGAACTCAAATTTATCACTCTTCGTCTTGTATCAAAATACCTGTGAAAATATCTATCAGTGGCAAAACAATAACCACCTATGCTCTGTTAGACTCGGGGGTAGCCGATAACTTCACGCTAACATCGTGCAATTCTCATTTGGCAGTGGAGGAGCAAGCAGGTCACCCCATAGGAGAAGGAAGAGTTGCACACATCACTGAGAAGGTCCACATGCAAGTGGGAATACTCCACAACTATTATTAAATTATTAAATTATATAAATTATTAGATTTTATGTCATTCACTCACCTAACAACCTGGTCATCTTCTGCTTGCCATGGCTACGCAGATACAACCCACATATCTCCTGGAAAGAAGGATCGCTCAGTGAGACAGTAGTTGTCATGATCAATGTTTGAGTCAAGTTTTTCCTTTACCTGTACATTCCATCACTGTCAAAGAAATGAATGCTGACATCCCTGATCTACCTGTAGAATATTCAGACCTGGCCATTGCCTTCAGTAAAAACAAGGCACCCCCTCATCGATCCAGTGACTGTTCGATTGACTTATTACCTGGTGCAACGCCTCCCAAGAATTTTCCCTCTGCCTCAGCCTCTCAGATTCAACTCCCATGAAGACTTACATAGAGGAGGAACTAGCTAAAGGCTTCATCAGACCCTCAACATCACCTGCTGCATCCGGATTCTTCTTCGTAAAGAAAAAAGATGGTAGTCTCAGACCTTGCATTGATTAACACGGCCTCAACGTAATTACCATCAAGTTATGATATGCCCTACTTTTGGTACCCACAGTCCTCAAACAACTCAGGCAGGCTAAGTACTTCACCACACCAGATCTACACTGTCCATACAATCTAATTCGCATCAAGGAGGGTGATGAATGGAAGACCGCCTTCTCCACCTCGACAGGCCACTATGAGTACTTGGTCATGTCGTTGGCTAACAGTCCTTTTGTGTTCCAGTCAGTCATTAACGACGTCTTTCATTATATGTTCGATCATTGGGTTATTGTATACATTGATGATATCCTGATCTACTCAAATACCCTCGATGAACACATCCAGCATGTAAGATCCGTCCTCCAACGTTTGATCCAGTATCAACTCTATGCCAAAGCTGAGAAATGTGAGTTCAATCAGACATCTACTTCATTTCTGGGATACATCATAAGCCAAGAAGGGGTAGCCATGGACGAGGCCAAGGTAAAGGCGGTATTAGAATGGCCCCAACCATGCACAGTAAAGGAGCTACAACAATTCCTGGGGTTCGCTAATTTCTACAGGCAGTTTATAAAGAAGATCGGCTTGCTGAGACTCGTGTGTTCATTTGTATTTTCTAGATCAAATCAAAAGTTGCGCTAACAGCGCTTTCAAATCAAGCTCAGTCCTCTGCACAATAACGGGCCAGTTCTCCAGAGCTTCCCGCACGCATTCACACAAGTCTTTAGCTTCTCTCTCTCCTGGCTTTCAATTTCCAGCTGGCTTTATCCGGTCTCCCCACTCCAGTTACTGCAACGAGACACAGGTGTATGTCATCCTGCACCATTTCTGGACAGATAGTCAGCCACAGCCATCTGCGCCACCAGCCTGTGGACCGCCTTGAATTTAAAGGGCTGTAAAGCCAGATACCAACAAGATACCAACAGGTGATCCACACGTTGGTATGCTTCGTGCGGTGGAGCCACTACAGGGGTGCATAGTCCGAACAGAGGGTGAACTCCCGTCCCAGGAGATAATAGCGGAGGGTGAGACTGGCCCACATGATCACCAGACACACCTTCTCTATGGTGCTGTACATATTCTCTCTCTTAGGGAGCTTCCGGCTAAAGTACAGCACCAGCCGTTCCTCACCTATCTCCTGGGACAGGATCGCTCCAAGCCCCCTGTCTGACACGTCAGTCTGCAACAAGAAGGGGAGAGAAAAATCAGGTGAGTGTAAAAATGGCTCCCTTTGCTTCCTTTTTAGTGAGATCAGTCAGCGGGCTGGTGAGGTCCGAATAATTAGGTACAAACCTTCTGTAATATCCCGCCAGTCCCAGGAACCTCCTTTTTGGTCTTGGGTCTCGGACAGGTTGCAACTACTGCTGTCTTACTAATTTGGGGACACACCTGTCCATGATCCAAGTGGAAGCCCAGATACTTGACCTCCACACACCCAACTGCACACTTCTTCGGGTTGGCCGTCAACCCGTCCACTCTCAGCGCTCTCAGCACAGCCCGCAAATGCCCGCAAATGCCCCACATGACGCTTGGTGTAATCCAAATGGCGTTGTGAAGGCTGTTTTTTCTTTAGATATTGGTGATAAGGGGTTCTGCCAATATTCTTTTGCTAAGTCCAATGTTGTCGAGCCGTACCCAGCCGAGCCGTACCCAACTGATCAAGCAACTCGTCAACCTGTGGCATTGGATACTCATCGAATTTCGACACAGCATTCACTTTGCGATAGTCAACACAGAAGCGAACTGAGCTGTCAGTTTTAGGCACTAAAACTTTCGGGCTCGACCACTCTATTACCCCCCTGTCCAGCATCACCTCTAATTCTGTCTGAACCACCTGTTTTTTGTGTTCAGATAACCAATACGGCTGGCTACGCATTATCACACCTGGCTCAGTCTCAATATGGTGCTGAATAAGATTTCTTATCTGCAAATTCTGCTTGTAACCTAGCTACATCAGCGAGCTGCGAGGGCGAAAGGTGATCTCCCCCCAGGGCCAGTGCGAGAGATTGGATTTCGGTGCTCACTTCTGGATGAGATCCTCCTCTCCGCTCACTGCCATTGCTAACATCACTGGCTCCCCTCGCTCCATTTTTTTAAGGAGATTGAGATGATAAATCTGACACACCCCACACCTGTCCGTTCAAACTAGTGTTAATTTCGTTAACGAAAATTATGATGAAAAATATTTGCTGATGTAAGACAAATCAGCTCAATTGAAATTATTAATTAATTTATAGGGAACTTTAAATAGAGTCACTTAGTTTACGACAGAGCAACTGAATCATCCAGCGTTCATTTGCTTGCGCCGTCATAAGCTCTTGTAGTGGATATGAATATCCAACTATCGTTAAAACACTATGTATTAGCAAGGTAACATTAGATCGGCAGTTTAAGACGATAAATTTATAAGCACAAAACACAAGACACTTTTTTAAAAATCTACAGGAGACTTTATTGATTATTCTAACACAAACTAATATCTAACACAAACACACACACTCATAAGAGTTGCAGAAAGAAAGGAAGTGAGAAAGAAAGCTTTAAGAGAGAATGAAATTATGAGATCCCAATTAAGTTTCTAGCAAAATATGAACTTCATAAGACCTGACCTGAACGAACCATGAATCATTGATTTAATGCACCAGTTCAGCTTTAGAAACTGGAGGTACTTGCTTGTCTTCGTGTCTTTGACTGCAGATTACCTTGTCGGCATCCTTGGCTTGGGAGAAAAGGGATTTTCCGAGTTAGTTGGTTTGTTGCAGGTCCTTTTGAGTCCAGATTGATGTGCTGGCAAATTAATAAAGTCTCTTATGGCTGACGCTTGAAGTTGAGGCGGCAAAAGAGTCGTTGGTTGAACTTTGCAGCAAAACTTAACTTAGAACATATTATTCTTATTCTTTGTTGTTCTGACTGTTCTTTTTCTTAACCCTCAGGGGTCTGAGGATTTTTGGGACCCTGGAGAAGTTTTGACATGCCCTGACATTTGTGCTTTTTTCAGTTGTTCATAAACATATTAATGGAAAAAGTGTCATTACACTGTATTCGGCACAAACTAGGCTACAATAATATGTGAGGAACATGTATGTACATGTTTGTGTTTTTGAAGGAACAACGTTTATGCGTGGTTATTGAAAAAACAAAAAAACTTAAGTCACTGAAATAAAGCCAAAAAATATATATTAAATCTTTGTTCACAAGACTTCTGGGTATTTGAGGTTGTAGACTAGAGTTTTTGCTTCAAAATGAGGTAAAAATTATGCTGCCTGCTTGTTCATATAAAACAATAGAGAGATTTAAATTTTCTAAAACATCTTTGGTCAAGAAACACAGTATGCGTGGAGGCGTGAATCCTCATGTATAATGGGTGATTCTCACCTGAGAAGACAAAAGAATCACATAATAATGACCTGAAATGACTTGCATATTAATGAGGCCTTTCAGTCAGGTAGGCTGTGAAAAAACCCTCTGTGATCATGATTAAAATCTCATCATGGTGTAAATCAAACATACAGAAAAAACAGCAATACTGTGAAATATTATTACAATTTAAAATAATGGTATTCTATTATATTCTTTCAAATATAATGCATTTCTGTGATGCAAAGTGTCTGAACAATTATGTTACCTCTATGGCATTTCATATAGGCTTTTAGCTTAAAAGCATGCACATTTGGAGAAATATTGATGGATTCTCATATGTTTGTCAATTTTCTATATAGAAGAGTGATATTTATTTCATACTTTATACTTTATACATTTATTTATACTCAACAATTCATACTTGCAGCCAGAGGGCGCTCTGTACACCTTTAGTCCACAAATGCCTGAGCACTAAAGAAGAATAGGCAATCCAGGAACTAACCGAACTAACAGAGGACAGAGATCGCTAACTATGGCTATTCAAAACACTTTTCAAGACAATAAATACACGATTGAGACGATGAATGCATGTATTGACTCAAAATTTGCATCTGAATAGCGCTGGCTCCGTGGGCGTGGCCGCATTAGCGGATAATGAGCTGAATCACGGATTTCTGACATGGCTCTCTTTTCATACAGATTACATAAACACAGAATGTTTGTTTTCGATTTGACTTACACGATTTAAAATCTGACATTTCAACGTTTTTTTAGACACAAGTCTAATTTTTTTGTGATTAGTATTCACTAAGTTACAGTTCATTTTCTGAGAACTATCAGATTGGACTTCCTTCAGAGGGAGACCAGAGATCATGCATCATGTTAGTTTTCTTCATTTTACAAAAAGCACAACATTTTGTTTTTACTCTGAGTGTACACAAATAAAAGAAGATATTCAACAGATTAAAATGGTGTATAACTCTTAATTGTATGTGCAACATTAACAGAGTATTTTGAGTCTCTTTCACACTGGTAAGAAAAAAACCGTGGTGGTATCGCCGGCGATACCCTCAGACCTCAGAGTGTTAATGATCTGATTATTTAACCCTAGGTGTTTGTTCCACCTCTTTGAGGAGCTCTGACCTATAAGGTATCATCTTTGTTACAAAGGTGGCTTTTCTCCTCCCATGATTGTAAACTAAGTGTTATCTCAGGGTCTCTTGAATTCCCACTCTTGGCAGAGAATACAGAGAGTACAGTTTAGACATGATTTCTATTAAACCGAAAATGATATATTTTACACAGATTTCATTCAAACCAAACTCTAAATTGAAAATAGAGATTTGCATTCATACCAGACAAGATATACTTTCAATCAACCATTCAAAAGCTATACACTTACATGAATTGTGAGTGTTCTTAAGCATAAATGGTCACATGTACAATGTGTAGACATGATATCAAATTATGCAGTTAAACGATGTTTGATAAGTCTGTTTAGAATTGTCTTGGAACAATTTGATGCAGTCTGTTTGTTGTCTCTGTGATTTTTCTCTGTGTCTCTCAGAAGAAATAGGCCTGAATTGTCTCTGTTTCTTTTGATCCGGAGATCAAAAAGACTCTTTATCTTCCTGTGGCTCAAGTTGTGTTGTCTTTTCAACCATTTGTCTTTACAAATGGGTTAAGTTCAGCATCTTTCCCTCAGCCAGGAAGCATGCATAGCCATTAAAATACTTAGCAGGGGGTTGTTGGTAGACTCACTGGAGTCGCTTGGGCGTTTGGGTCTTCCAATGTTGATTTGGGCATCTGGGGTGTTGAGATATGTTTGTATGGAGTTATGTTTGAAAGAATCATCTGAAAGATTCATTTGTCTGGTTCGTCCACGATTCCTACATTGACAACTTTTTTTCTATGACTAAAACAACATGCAATATCGTTGACGAAAATGGATGAGACTAAAATGTAGTTAAAAAATAAAAACCAAAGAACTCTCTTTATTTTCGTCAACATATATTTTTGTTACAATCTGTTGCAATACGCTTTTCATTCATTAGATGGCATTAGCAGAAGTTGTGTTTTTTTTTTTTTTTTTTTCAAGTTCAGAGCGCGGTATAGTACTTTGTAGTGTTTGAGGAGGCAGCGACACAGGTTTACAACATATTTGTGATTTATTTTCTGAATTATGCTTATTATATTGTGTGTATTTTATAGCTAAACTGATCCAGTTATCTAAGCAAATGACTAGCAAATGATTGTGATCCGTAGCAGAAGGAGCTAACTATCCTTACAAGTGTGTAAATTCATAATTGTATTTCCTTTATTTTTTAAAGTTTAATTTTAACTGTTAAATAATAATAAAAAAACAATCTAACTTTAGAATCTAACCGACTTACTTTACTATGCAGCGATTGAGCAGCAATATAACCCAAGTGCACCACCCAGTGTCTCAGTCTACAGTTCAGATTACCATCAAAATTAACTTGATTTGCCATCATTAATGTTATAAAAAAACAACATATTAATGTTATAAAAACATATTAATGTTATTTATTATAGAAATAAATTTCTACAAGAAGTTTATGCAGGATAAACCCCCATAAAGTAATTATTTTGTAAGTGTAACACCACCTAGTTTTGATTGAATGTTGTTGTCCATTTCTGTCAAAATTAAAGTTTGCAACATTGACACTGTTATTGAACTTATTTCATAATGCATGAACTTTACACAATCCATGAACGACACACACACACACACACACACACACACACACACACATACACACACATACACATACACACATTGTACCTGGCTGAAAAGCAAAAATTCAAACAGAAACTGGCTATGGCATGCAAAATAACCATTGGCTTAGACATATGGACTAAAAAGGGGCTTACAGCTTCCTTTCTTGCAGTCAGTGCTGGTTATTTTAACTCCCAGGATAATAAAGTCAAACACATACTCCTGAACCTAAAGCAAATGGCTCACCCACACACTGCTCAATCTATTGTGACTCTTAAGTGTATAGAAGAGTGGGAGGTCCCAAAAGAAATATTCTCACCATTATTACTGATAATGGAAGCATATGGTTGCTGCTTTTCATTGCAGTAAAGAGGACAGTCAGGACACCAGTTCTTCTGAGGACGAAAATTTCTAGGATAGTGATGAAGCATGTCAGGAATTTGTTGAGGAAAGGTCAGTCTGTGGTGTAAGAACCACCTGTCAGCCCAAAAATGGATTCCGACAGCCTGGGCGAAGGTATGATGCATGTATGTCTTTTCAGCGCCCCTGTGAAGTTCACTCAATTTCACTCAATTTTTAGAACTTAGTTTAATTTAGCTGCTCATTTAATCTGACTCCAATTTCAAATGATTATTACTCTTATATAGTGTTTTCAATTAGAAATTAATCATTGATTATGTATCAGTTTAGAGTCACGGTGTATTTCGGGATGGTTTATAATTATTATTTTTTCCTAGTCATTATTGTTATTTTGTTTACACAATAAACTGTATTTAATTTAATTTCTGTTCAATTCATAGTAAACTACTGTATATTCTGTCACAGGAAGGAAAGACTAAGAACATTATTTGACACATTATTCAATATATTTTACAAGTATAAGGGTTATTATAGTTAACTAAAACCATAAAAAAATCTTCATTACTTGAAATAAACGTTAATTTAAAAAAAAAATAAAAAAAATAAAAATAATATATATATATATATATATATATATATATATATATATAATGTAAACTTGTTTTATTCCATCTAGTTTCCAAGATTTAGCTTAACCTGATGTATTAAAATAGCTAAAACAGAAATAAAATAAAAAAAATAAATAAATAAATAAAAAATATATAGACATTTAAAAGCAAAACCTAAAAGACAAACACAACAAAAATTACTAAAACTTTTAACTAAACTCACTATGGCAAGTGAAGTACAGTTGGTTGTCTTAAGTGAACATAAACAGTTTGGAGAATATCAGATGTAAATGAGTGTATTTGATCTGTGTATTGTTAGAGAAATGCTTACTTAAAGCATTACAATTTAACTAAATTAGATTTTATTTGACTAAATCTACTGTAGATTTAGTCGACTAAAATCTTATGATATTTAGTCGACTAAAACTAGACTAAAACTAAAACAATTTCCGATGACTAAAATATGACTAAAAACTAAATGGCATTTTAGTCAAAAGACTATGACAAAAACTAAATCAAAATTTGCTGTCAAAATTAACACTGCTGAGAACACTTACTGCATATTCCTTCATGAGGTTTTCATAGTCTTCATTAAAGGATTAGTCCACTTTTAAATACACTTTTCCTGATAAATTTACTCACCCCCATGTCATCCAAGATGTTCATGTCTTTCTTTCGTCAGTCAAAAAGAAATTAAGTTTTTTGAGGAAAACATTCCAGGATTTTTCTCCTTACAGTGGATTTCAATGGCTACCAACAGATTGAAGGTCAAAATTACAGTTTCAGTGCAGCTTCAAGGGCTTTAAACGATACCAGATGAGTAATAAGGGTCTTATCTAGCGAATCGATCGGTCATTTTCGAAAAAAAATACAACCGTTTATGCTTTATAAACAAAATATCGCCTTGAACGTACTTTCCGCTTCCGCATTCTTCATAACGCTTACGCTGAATGTCCTACGCCTTCCCTATTCTACTTACGGAACGAACGCGGCGCCAGTTTAGTTTTTTTCCGTAACTTTTTGTCAGGACAGAAATTTGTGACTTTTCAGAGATTTCCTATACACAATCCTGAGCGAATGAAACTGTGGTTGCTACGCCTACGTCAACCGTGACCTTTTCAACGTAACTGCGTATTACGTGATGTCACGAACGCGCATCGGAGAAAAAAGCAAAGCCAGCATTTGTGCTTATAAAACTTAAACTTTTTATTTTTATTTTTTAAATGACCGATCGTTTCGCTAGATAAGACCCTTATTCATCGTCTGGTATCGTCTGGTGTCGTTTAAAGCCCTTTGAAGCTGCACTGAAGCTGCCATTTGGACCTTCAACCGTTTGGTGCCCATTGAAATGAATAATATGGAGAAAAATCCTAGAATGTTTACATCAAAAACCTTAATTTCTTTACGACTGAAGAAAGAAAGACATGGACATCTTGGATGACATGGGGGTGAGTAAATGATCAGCAAAAGTTTATTTAAAAGTGAACTAATCCTTTAATGGAGCTAAACTAATAATGGCTCTCCAGGAGTGGGATTGGGCCCCCCTGTTGTATACATACAACGCATGTACTGATGGCACTGCTTCCAATTTATTTCCTTGATACTCAAGCTTTCTGAGTGCATAGAAATAAAGACCTGTCTCAGATCCATAGACACAGGTTAAATATATTGGCTTACACAATTCTCTCTGTCTCTTTTTTTTTGTTGTTGTTGTATGCTCTCTGCCCAACTCTGCAGCAGCCTGATGAAAAACGAGGATGTCACTGTATTGTTGCAAGGTTAGCACACAGTCTAATGAAGGAATGCTGTGCTGGCCTGCCCTGGGGCCTGACCTGGCTCACCAAGAGAATCTAGTAGCTCAAGATAAACTACTGAAGGGGGCAAACTCCTGCTGATCTACAATACTGATGGAAGATGGGCATTTATGGCATTTACACAATGCTTTCCACTGAGAAAGTTATATCATATGCATTCCATATTAATATTTTTATTTATGGAAAACTTTAACAATGGCATAGCAATTTCAACTTATACAGTTTTACAAAATTTAAGTGAATTTCCAGATGCAAATCAGGGAATGGTACTATTTCTATTTGTGTTTTAGATGAATATTCCAAAGTAAAGAGACCATAGAAATTGCATGGGGATGTTTCTCTGTCTGGTTTAAAGAGACCATATTATTTTAATACAAATACTACTACTTCAGAGCGAGCAATTAAATGACCTTCTGAGTCTTTACACAAGACACAAATAAGGAAAACAAAAGAAAAGACATGTAAGTGGTGCCAAGCTCTGTCACTGCACTTAACAGATAATCAGCTCTGTCACTCTGTCTCTCATGATGCATGCTCTTAGCAAATAACAATAAACTTGTGACCACCATTTTTGAAATAGCAGCTAATCGAGCTAATAGCAGCTCGATTGTAATCTCCGTCTATATACAAATTATGGCGAGCCATGTTTGGATGCCTATGTAGGTTCGCAAAGCCATGAGCATCAATAGTAGTGAAATGTCCGCCATTGTTGATGGAAGGCTTGTTCGAGTTGCATTGGAGCAGCACAGACCAATCGGCGGGTGACATCGGAGTGCCGCAGGTCCGCGGGAGCATTTCTCCTTGTGCTTTGAGGTCGTTGATGTCATGCGCCGATCGCTCTGCGAGAAGCCAGTGCATCTCAGACAAGCTTGGTGTGTTTGTGTTTGGCGCTGCAGCACTAGCTTTGCTTTGAGATGTATACAGTGACGTAAAACCTGGATCTGTGCTGGCTCTCTAGCCCGTGGAAAGGCAAACCGGTTCTTAGAAGGCTCGTCAGTTACACACACAACTTGCTAGTTAACTGGCAATATTATTATTTTCAATCTTTACATTGCTGTTTAGCTGAGGTAGTTCAGTTGGCTTTGTCATTTATTAATTGTCTGCCGTTACTGAATTCCAAAATCTTTCAAAATTATCCAATTATTATCCTTACCTTGATAGAGAGTTTACATCCCTTGACATGCAGGTAATAGTGCTCAACTGGTGAGTGAAGGTTGACCATGTCATTATAATGTCATTTTAAATATAGCCTAATATAGCCCAAATCTGGCCCATATGGGACTCTCAAATAAACATTAATGGGCAACCAAACTAGGGCCCACATTCAGCCTATTAAAGTGCAGGCTGAACAGGCTGTATAACCTGCATCCCTGTGAGTTTTGTTTTTTAATCTTTATTTACTTATTTATAGTAATTTATTTAGAATAAGCCACATTACATTACAACACTGAGAAAGTCATTAATAACACTAATAGTTCACCCAAAAATAAAAATTATGTCATCATTTAGGCAGAATCCTTGAAGAATTTTGAAGAATCTTTCTGCTGTTTTTGTACATACAATTATCAGCAAGAACCTACTTTTTTAAACTAAAAGAAAGAAAGAAAGAAAGAAAGAAAGAAAGAAAGAAAGAAAGAAAGAGAAAGAAAGAAAGATTGCGGAAAAGTAATCCATACTCCAGTTTTTAATCCAAGTTTCTGAGGATATATGCCAATAAAATAAAACCATATTTAACTCTGGACTATGCCCCGGTCGCATTCACTCTAGTCATGTACACCAGCAGCTCATCAGCACATTGTTTAGACTTGCATTAAACTTCACACTAGTGATTGGTAGATTGCTTTATGCCTACGTTCCTTGAGTTTCCTAAAGACTGTTTTGAAAAATGTAATATTTACTAGGGCTGTCAATAGATTAAAACTTTTAATCGTGATTCATCGCACCCTTTTTTTGTGCGATTAATTGCACACTTATCATGAAATTAAGCATACACCATTTATTTTGTTTATAACGTTCATTTTGTCATCATTTGAGCAAAGCAAAGAGCTTGTTTACATTTTAGACAAGTCAAGTTGGGATACTGAATAGGACTGCATGGAGATGCCAAAAAAAAAAAAAACGAACTGTTAAAGAACACAACACACACACCTCCCAGACATTCTGTAGAATTTAACCAACCAGATGATGACTTCGAAAATCCTGAAGTGTTTCCAATTAAGTGCGTCATATGCATCAGACGTTCAACCAACGGCCTGTGGGCATTGACATCTGCGGCTGAGACTACAGTTATAGCATTGCTACCTTGGAACCAGAATTTCAGTAGTGTTTATTCTATGTGACAAAAAAGGGCAAAGATCTACAGAGCTTCTGAAAAAAGAATGTTGAGTGGCCTTTCCCTAGTGCATCACTTTCAGTTCTCCAAGAGCAGCCTTACTCTTTCCAAAATCGATAAGAACCTTAAGTCATTTAAATTTTGAATTAGATGGAAATACAAGCTTCATATAAAATTAAAAACTGACCTCACTGACATCCAAGCACTCAAACGCTCTGTGAGATGGTTTAAATAGATGGAGAAAGCAAATACATTGTGAATCAAGGTTCTTCAAGGTTGGTTATTGGAAGAGCACAGACTACAAAGATTCAAATGTATTCAACAGAGTTAATCCCTTTTAGAGTGCTCGGTGTCCATATTAGTGCATGGTAAAAATTTGCATTTTTTTCCCCAAACTATTAGATCTTAGTGGTAGCGTTGACACACTCTGTTGTTTTCCTTTTTCATTTCTTTTTTTTTTTTTTACATTCCTCTAGGATACATTAAACTTGGAATTAGCTTTCATTGTTATACTGATAATACTCTATTTGCTCTCTATCAGATAAAATTTCTCAATTTGTCAGTTTTTTTTAAGGACATTGCAGACAGGATTACTAGTCATTTCCTTCTATGGAACTCAAAATATGTATTATTCATTGCACCAAAAACATCTAAAGATAAGCAGTGCAAATTAAAGATGTCAGTTTTATAAATGTTGCATAGGCACAATACGCTACGTTGACACAATACAAATTGACTCACAGAACATATATTTTAGCATGCAGCAGATTAATTAAACAGATACAAATTTGTAGGTTAAATGTCTTTATTTAAGACTGCATCAAACCCCAAATTCAACAGGGGTTTTAATTTGTCCCCTACAAATGGTGTAGTAATTCAACTGCACTAGAGCCCTTACAAAGTGTTATGGCCACAGGGAGGCATTATCAAAACTAGCACTATCCTACTACCTCTCCACCTTTCACTCTGTCCCTCTCGACCCTAATGGAGAGGCAGTTTATCATCTTGCCTCTGAGAGATAAGATAGGATTGAGCATTGCCATGCAGCTGAATGCCTTGAGCACAGCGTTCAAGAGAAGTGCATATGGGTTAATAGCCCAGAGAGTATACTATGGCAAGTTACTGTAATATACTTGGCAGCCAATCCTGTATTAGCCCTCACAGGGAGCTAAGGACAAGCCCTAATCTCTATTCAGCCCTGACATTGTCCACATCTGCAATGGAACTTTCACAGCAGACTAGTGCTCTTCACTTCGTATTACTTTTAGGGTTGGGAAGCGATTATATTTTTAAATCTAATTAATTACATAAAGAGGCAATTAATTAATCTAATTAATTAACACAAATTTATTGTACGTCAAATTTGCCTGAGAAATGATCCCCAAAAGATAATTTGAAGTCATTATTGTGTAAAGCATCAAATAGACATTACAAAAATAAATATTTCTTTTGATTCAACATAGGATTTATTACACAAACGTTTGGACCATGAGGTTGAGTAAATTATGACTGAATTTAAATTTTTGGGTGATCTTGAATTTATTTTATTTATTTATTTAAGCAATATGGAAAAATGAACTTGAAAGTAAACATATGGTCAACTGATGTTTTTTTAAAGGTGCCCTAGATTCAAAAATTGAATTTACCTCGGCATAGTTAAATAACAAGAGTTCAGTACGTGGAAAAGACATACAGTGAGTCTCAAACTCCATTGTTTCCTCCTTCTTATATAAATCTCATTTGTTTAAAAGACCCCCGAAGAACAGGTGAATCTCAACATAACACCGACTGTTACGTACTGTAACAGTCGGGATCATTAATATGTACGCCCCCAATATTTGCATATGCCAGCCCATGTTCCCAACATTATGAAAGGCATTAAACAAGGGCAGAACGTCTGGATGTGCAGAGCTGAATCAACAGACTAGGTAAGCAAGCAAGGACAATAGCAAAAAATGGCAGATGGAGCAATAATAACTGACATGATTCATGATAACATGATATTTTTAGTGATATTTGTAAATTGTCTTTCTAAATGTTTCGTTAGCATGTTGCTAATGTACTGTTAAATGTGGTTAAAGTTACCATCGTTTCTTACTGTATTCACGGAGACCAAGAGCCGTCGCTATTTTCATTTTTAAACACTTGAAGTCTGTATAATGCATAAACACAACTTCATTCTTTATAAATCTCTCCAACAGTGTAGCATTAGCCTTTAGCCACGGAGCATAGCCTCAAACTCATTCAGAATCAATGTAAACATCAAAATAAACACTGTACTTAAGCGATTAGACATGCTGCATGACGAACACTTTGTAAAGATCCATTTTGAGGGTTATATTAGCTGTTTAAACTTTTTTTTTATGTTGTTTAAGGCAAGCGCGAGCTCTTGGGGCGTGGAGCACGAGACTTAAAGGGGCCACACACCCTGAATCGGCTCATTTCTAATTATGCCCCAAAATAGGCAGTTAAAAAAAATGAATTAAAAAAATATATATATGGGGTATTTTGAGCTGAAGCTTCACAGATACATTCAGGGGACACCTTAGACTTTTATTACATCTTTTAAAAAAAAGTTCTAGGGCACCTTTAAATCATTGTCAAAGAGAAGTTAATTTAGTGAAGGCTACCAAGAAAGCTTGTTTACTAATATTCAATTAATTCACAATACGTGCACATTTATTATTAATATGGTGGGCAACACATCACCCAGGCACTAGCATTTTTTTTTTTTTTTTTTTTGTATTTGTTTTGTTTTGTTTTTTGCTTTTATTTTGTTTTTCCTTTTTATTCAAAATTTTCACAAACTTGTTAACTATAGCCTATCATGAAATATAGGAGCACCCACGGAAAAACATGAGATATTCTCCATTCATTTTAACAATAAAAAACGACTGCAGCTTTCAGACACAATTTTTTATTTTTATAGTTCACTTGAGGAGATTACTATGGCATTTTTAATGACGCATGTCGAGTGCGCATCAATGTAATACATTAACGTGAGAATGTATCAATGTAAGGTACAGCACGAATCTCTCCACAAAACATACTCGGTTACGAACGTAACCTCGGTTCCCTGAGATACGGGGACGAGTACTGCGTATGGGGAAAAGCTCCTTTTTCCTCCTTGCTGAAGCCTTTTTTCAATAGCACAGTGTAACTGCACGTCTATTGGTTCAAAGAAGAAAACTTTTTGAACCAATGACGGCGTGGCATAGCTGCGCGAGCCTATGGTGAAAAAGCATACGAACAAGCCCGCCAAAACGGACGGGGCTTATGGCTATATAAGTGGGCGTTTTGCCGTAGGATTACGGTTACAGCTCGTCCGATTTAAATCCTTTTCTTTACCCTTTTTAATCAAAAACACACTTCGTAAAAACTTTAGCAACACTCTGTTGCTAGTAAAGTATATGTATATCACCATAAACTTTTATATTTTACAAGTTGAATGTCCCCGGAGCGTCAGCAGACACCGCGCTCATCAGCATCTATGCACGATAGAGAGAGCTGCCTCTGACTCCACGAGCAAACCTCGTGCATAATCCGGAAACCAATTTCTCCGCTGCGCCACATTCTGCGCTCTCATTTGCTCAAGTCTTATTCAAAACTACTCGCTATTGGTCACATTAATAACCAAGTAAAAATATATGCGTGTATAAAAATTAATATTTTCTTTTATAATTGTACTTATTTTAAGTAGTTCTCAATAGTTTTGTTTATATATTAGTATGTTATAATATTAATAACATTATTCATATATTACTCTGGTAACCTTGGTTACATACGTCACTCTCCACGGGGTCAACATCGTGTGCTGAGCACCAGTTGATGAAGACCAACCATTTCTGGGCGTAGAGGCGCCTCGTAGACAGATCTCTAGTCTGAGAAATGTTGTGTAACATATCCCTGGGGAGACTTACAGGCTCCCATCTAGGGCCCAGAGGTGCAGAGCCCATAGCTCTGGCTGGGGATGCCAGATTGTCCTGTTCGCCTGAGAGAGGAGGTCCCGTCTCAGGGGGATTGGCCAGGGGGCTTTCGTGGAAAGCCTGAATAGCTCCTAGGACCAAACTTGGCTCCTCCAGAGTGGGGCCACCAGGAGGACTCTGTGCTTGACTCGCCTAATGACCTGTGGGATCAGTGCGACCGGGGGAAAAGCATAAAGGAGGAGGCTGGGCCAGTCGCGGACCAGCGCATCCATCTCCTTAGAGAAATAATTTGGTCTGTGAGAGTTGTCTTCTGAGGCGAAGAGGTCGACCTCTGCCTTCCCGAAGATCTCCCAGATTCTGTGAACCGTCTGGGGATGAAGCGTCCACTCGTCCGAGGGAACATTGCTCCTAGATAGCATATCTGCTCCCAAGTTCGACTTTCCAGGTATGTGCGTCGCTCTGAGCTATCGCAGCCTGGGTGCTGCCCCTTCGAGGAGGCGCTTCACCAGGGCACATAAGCGGCTGGATGACATGGCGTCCTTCCAGGAACATTTGGAACGAGAGGAGGGCTGTTGCGCGCTCTATAGGCTCACACAGCAGCACATCTGACTGCTGCGCAATTAATGAATAACGCACGTTTATGCCAAGCGATTGCTTATAAGCTAATGTTGATGAATTATGACAATGTTTACTACACAATGTTTATATTATAGTATGTTTTAGACGGTTGTAAGAATGAATATTTTATATCCCTCATGAGCAGCCTGCTACAGTGCAGACTGCAGACATTTCAGAATAAGAGTCACGGTGTATTTCATTATGGTTTATAATTATTATTTTTTCCTGGTCATTATTGTCATTTTGTTTACATAATAAACTGTATTTAATTTAATTTCTATTTAATTCACAGTAAACTACTGTATCTTCTGTCATAGGAAGGAAAGACTAAGAACATTATTTGACACATTATTCAATATAAGGGTTATTATAGTTAACTAAAAACATAAAAAAAATCTTCCTTACTTGAAATAAACGTTAACTGAAATAAAAAATATAGCCTATATATAAAAATGTAAACTTATTTTCTTTCATCTAGTTTCCAAGCTTTAGCTTAACCTCATGTATTACACTAACAAAAATAAAAATAATAACAAAACGACAACAACAACAAAAAACTATGTAGACATTTAAAAGCAAAAACTAAAAAACATAAACGCCAAAAATTACTAAAACTTTTAACTAAACTTGCTATGGCGATTAAAGTACAGTTGGTTGTTTTAAGTGAAGAGCAACAGTTTGGAGAATATCAGATGTATATCAGTGTATTGGATCTGTGTATTGTTAGAGAAATGCTTACTTAATGCATTACAATTTAACTAAATTAGATTTTAGTTGACTAAATCTACTGTTGATTTAGTCGACTAAAATCTTTTGATATTTAGTCGACTAAAATCTTTTGATATTTAGTCGACTAAAACTAGACTAAAACTAAAACAATTTCCGATGACTAAAATATGACTAAATCTAAATGGCATTTTAGTCAAAAGACTATGATTAAAACTAAATCAAAATTTGCTGTCAAAATTAACACTGGCACTGACGATAATGGAAGAGGAAATTTGCTCTCTTTTTGACACTGTAAAATATTTATTGTGTCCACGATGAGAATGGCGTTTTGCATGGGTGAACTGAACGGGGTGGCGGGGGAACTGAGCGAGAGAGCTTTTGGGGTGGTCCGGCCACAGCGAGACTTTGCCCCATCCTCTTTCTTCCCTTCTGATCAGGAAGATTTTGGAGGTGTCGGGTCCAGCACTATTCTTGGCCGGGGCCCCTGGCGTCTCGGGAACGTGGCGCGTTTAGCGGGATAGGCTTGCTGTCGCTGCTCCTTGGAGGGCGCTGCCTGCAAGGTAGAAGGGTTTGCTCTGATGCAGCAGTGGGTTTGCTCTGATGCAGCAGTGGAAGAGCTGGAGCGCTTTGGCAGGAAATGTCGCATAGCTTAGGAAGATTTCTGTGCAGCGGTGAAGCGCTCGGTGAACCCCTCTACAGCTGGCCCAAAGAGACCGGAAGGAGAGACCGGGGCATCCAGGAAGGCCACTTTGTCGATCTCCTTAATCTCTGTTAGGTTGAGCCAGAGATGGCGCTCTAAAACGACCAGATTGGCCATGGTTCTCCAAATGGCTTGAGCCATGGCTTTCGTGGCGCGCAGGGCCAGGTCCGTGGCGCTGCGGAGGTCGCGAAAAGCAGGTGCATCTATCCCAGACTCGTCCAGGGAGCGGAGTTTGGCCTGGAATACCTGGAGAATAGCCATGGTGTGGAGCAGCTTGCCCAGCTGAAGACTACGCTCGGCCGGCGATGGCAGAGGTAGTCCTACAGGGCTTGGAAGGAATAGCCCTCTTGTTTTTCCAGCCCACAGCCGCGGGAGGACAGAGGTGAGCAGCCACGGCTTCGTCCAGCGGCGGCATGTGCTCGTAGCCTTTGTCACGGAAGCCGTCACCTGAGGTGAGAGCCGCAGGCGAGGAAGTGCGTAAGCGAGCCAAGTATGGGGCGCGCCACGACTTCGTGAGCTCATCGTGGACCTCAGGAAAGAAGGGGGCAGAGCGCTGGCGAGGGGTCTGGCGGCATCCGGGCAGATACTCCAGTCTGCTGCGTGTCGGCTCCTCAGGCGGGGCCCATTCCAGGTCGAGCTCCTCGACGGCCTTGGAGAGGACACGGAATATTTCGGCGTCCATCCCGGGCCTTGCGATGGGCTCCAGCGACGGAAGGTGGGTGGGGTCCTTGGAGTCACCGGCCCATTCTTCCGTCTCAGATGCCAAGAGAGACATGGATTCATCAAACGGCTCATCCTCTGAACCGCCAAAAGAGACGAGGTCGCTCGCTTCTGCCGAGGGACGCTGCTCTGGGCACGAGAAGAGGACGGGGGACGGCTCTCTCATTGGAGAAGGAGAGGCACGCGGGCGCTGGGCTGACGTGAGCTCTCCCAAGTCTGGGCGCTGAACCCCTCTACCCAGCTGTCTCTTCCTAGCTGGCTCGCGGGAGGATGAAGACGGGAGGGCGCGAGGGGCACTACCGCTTTCAGAGAAGAAAGCGATCCGCAAGCACAGAGAGGCGAGACTCATGCACTCGCAGTGCGGGCATGAGGTCTCGCTGAGCGCAGCCTCTGCATGGGGCTTACCCAGACAGCCGACACACTCACCGTGGCCATCATCATCCTGCAGATGGGCTCTGCAGGTGCCACAACTGTGGCACGGCATTTGCAGCAACTGCGAGGTCGCCGGCGCTGTAGCAGGCGGTGGTCTCAGCTGATCCTGAGTGATGCCTCTTCAACGGCGGAGAGAGCTCTTCCAGCGGTGAAGGCATTCAGTGGGATGCAGCGAAGAAAAGTGCAGTCGTCGCTGAAGGAGAGAGAATTGAAATCCTACGGCGAAACGCCCGCTTATATAGCCATAAGCCCCACCTGTTTTGGCGGGCTCGTTCACGCGCTTTTTCACCATAGGCTCGCGCAACTACACCGTGCCGTCAAAAAGTTTTCTTCTTTGAACCAATAGAAGTGCAGTTACACTGCGCTATTGAAAAAAGGCTTCAGCGAGGAGGAAAAAGGAGCTTTTCCCCATACGCAGTATGAATGAAAGTATCGAAAGGGAACTCCTCATGGCTCTACTCTGGCCCAGATACTATGTGTACGTGCTCAATTTTGGAGTGTTGGCACCAACCGACAGAAACATAAATCAGCGCCTGTTGTCAAATATTTGAATGTTATTTGTCATTTAAAGGGGTGATTGTTTATGATTTAACTTTTTTAACTTTAGTTAGTGTGTAATGTTGCTTTTAGAGCATAAACAACATCTGTAAAGTTACAATGCTCAAAGTTCAATGCAAAGGGAGATATTTTCTTTTAAAGAATTCTGTTTAAGGACTACAACAAACGGCTGGTAGGGACTACAACAAGCTTCTTCCCGGGTTAGTGACATCACTAACCCTAAAATTTACATAAACCCTGACCCCGAGAACGCAAAACAAATGGGCGAGGCCATGTTAGACTGCTTTAGAGAAGGGGAAAAGTTGTTGTAGTTGAGTGTTGCTGTCATTTTACACCAGACTGCTTCACAAACAAGGGTCAATTTGCTGGATTTGCACAAAAGATTAACATGATGGCACATGCTAGTCGATGAGTTGAATCAACTCCACAACAACTACATAAATTTATCCACTAACTGTTCAGAAATGTCCACCATTACTGACAATCGTCATTTTGGTTGCATAAGATTCTCCAGCTTTGTTGTTGTTGAGCAACCGAAGCACAAGCTGTTAAAGCTGCGCCTTCTTTTGGAAAGCAGCCGGGAGCAGCAGCTCATTCGCATTTAAAGGGACACACACAAAAATGGGGTGTTTTTGCTCACACTCAAATAGGGACAAATTTGACAAGCTATAATAAATGATCTGTGGGATATTTTGAGCTGAAACTTCACAGACTTATATTACATTTTGTAAAAGGGGCATTATAGGTCCCCTTTAAATCATGTCAATTGATCTATAACGCACGATGGGTGCTGCCACCGAAGTTCAGAGAATCGGATTTGTTTGATTAAAGCGTAAATTCACCAATTTCTCCCGAAATTAAAGTAAAGGTTCGGTAAACTGGGAAAAGAACAGAGCAAACTTTATAGTTAACTGCACAGTGTGTATCAGCATATATAGGGATGGGCAGTATTTCAGATACATGTATTTAAAATACGTATTTGAAATACAAAATACTATTTTGTATTTTGTATTTTAAAGCCTTTGGAAAAAATCAAATGTAATTTGTATTTAAATACATTTAAGATTAGTATTTTTGTATTTTCAAAATACTCAAAATACTTTGAGACAGTCATCCTCTTTATCAGGGTGTTGTTTTCATGCATCAACTAGTTGTGTTTGAAGCATTAACGTTGCTGCATGTTAGGGATGGGTGATATCATATGACAATATCGTAGATTCTGTTGATATGAGCCACACCCTGCTTCAATAGGAAATGCAACTTTTCTAGGCTACTTATATCTAGGTCTTCTGCTTATAAAGAATAATAATGACAACACAACTGAGATTTAAGAGGAAAAAACGTTTATTGAAATAAGTGATTTATAAGTAATAATAATGACAACACAACTTTGATTTGAAGATAAACAGAAGTTAGCTGTTTATGAGGTACAGCTATCATAAAGAGATACCTTGGAGGAAGAAACATGTTCAATGACATGTTTGTGTGTAAACAAGTGAAAAGAAGTTAGCTTTTATGAACTTTTATGAAGTACAGCTGTTATGATAACTTGTATATATAGATATATAGATAACTTGTTTATGGGTAAACAGTGAAACAAAATGTTTGATAACTGTTTATGTAAACAAAAAGGTTGATAACTGTTCATGTAAACAAAAAGGTTGATAACTGTTCATGTAAACAAAAAGGTTGATGTCTGTTTATGTAAACAAAAAGGTTGATATCTGTTCATGTAAACAAAAAAGGTTGATATCTGTTTATGTAAATGAAAATATGTGATCACATCAAAAGAATGTAGAAAAAAAAAGAGCCCAATAGCATATATATTAACCATTGAAGAATGACAGACAACTGTTATTGTAACGTCTTTATTAAAGCATATATTAACCATTAAAGAATGACAGACAACTGGTATTGTAACATCTTTATTAAGGCATGTATTAACTACTAAAGAATGACAGACAACTGGTATTGTAATGCCTTTATTAAAGCATGTATTAATCACTTATGAAAGAATACAAAACAACTGGAAATGGATTTGTTAGTAACATGTTAGTAGATTAGAAAGGAAATAACATGTATTAGAAAGAAAGGCAATCTTACCGTTGAAGGATGTCTTGATCAGAAGAGCAGGACGCAGCAGAAGAGAAGAGTCCAGAACAAAGAGACGAGCCTCTATATATAGACATTCGAGGGGAATTCCCAAGAAGATGACATCAAGTGGTCAGATAGTCTATAAAAGGCTGGACCATGAAGAGAGCAGGAGGGGCTGCTTCACACCTGAGGCTGTACCTCCGACACCAGAACCAGCTGATGATGCCTCCATCGCTGATATTGCCTTGACTGAAGAACTTTTTAATACTTATACTTTATTTAATTACTTGTATAGAATGATAGTAGAATATATGTAATGTTAGTAGTATTAGTGTAATAAATAAATGAACTTATAACTTTATAACTAAACTCGGCCTCATGTGGCATTAATTTAAGTCGTTGAACCTGAACAGACCACGGAGAAGTCTTCTGTCTGATTGTAAGTATTTTTAAAATGCTTATAATTTAGGTCAGATTTGACTTTCTTACCTAACCTGAGAATAATAAAAATAAGGTAAAGGTGCTTAGAGACGCATCGCAAAACAATTCGTAGCGATGATATAAATTGTGAATCAATGGAACTTTTTCTAAATCGTTTACATAGATAGGACTTTCCGCTTTCTCTTTAGCTTTGTGCAGTTGAAGCCTTGTTTATACTTTCGCAATTCGCATGGCTGTACGCCATGAACCTGCTTACTGCGCGTGCTCCTCAGTAAACCTACGAGGCTTTTATGCTTGACGTGCTCTCCGTTGTATAATTCTGTGAAACGACAGAGGGCGACTCTGAGTAATTGTTCTCCAAACCACCAAAAAGCAGCGATGAGAGGAAGTAGTTTGCCGAATAATTTGTCAAACACCTCTTATACTATGTCAAACACTCGTCTCGTGAGAAGTTTGTGAATAAATGGATTTCTTCACATGTAAACTGATTAGGTTGTGGGTCATTTTGACGACACATGTGAAAAAGTTTTTTAGTACACTTCTTAAACCCTAACCAAATAATCAAGTTAAAGGGTCATGAAACCTCAAAACACTTTTTTTGAGATGTAAACAGATATGTATAGGCTGCACATCATTGAAAACACTAAAGGTACTCAATGTTATTCATAAGTGAAAAATAGTTATTTTTGCATTTTTCAGAGTGATTTCTGACTTCCTGTTTGAAAAGCCGGAGTCGGAGCAACGTCACAAAATCTGACATCATCGTGTACTTTCGATCATGCTGACATAGACCGTTTCGAGCGATTCTCGACATATATTCATGACATAAAACTCACTCCACTCTCACTCCAAAAATCCAATCACTGCGCTGTAGTATGCATACGATATGAGGAAGTGTCACTTTTCTCGCCTCGGTCTTTTGTCATTCAGAGACATATCGTTGTTGCTTGTTTCCTCAGTACTACAACACAATGTGTTTTCCTGCGACGCGACCAGAGCAGAGGTTTGGGTGCATGTGGATTGTTTTGCAGTAATCTACCAGCACAAATGGAAATATGTTCGCGTGAGATCGCATTACATCGGAGAATTCAAATGTCACAAAAGTGCTGTTCATCACCTCTGCCTGCTCTAGTGTCATGATCACCGACTGTTCCTGTCAGTTCCCGGACTACATCTCCCATCATCCTCTCTGCCACTCACCTGCACACACTTCACACTAATCACTAATCACCACATCCAGCTGCAGCTCATTACCAGGACTATAAAAGACTCTTACACACATCACCTCACTGCTAGGTCTTGTTTTTCCCAGTGTAACATTTCCAAGCCTTTGTCCTGTTTATCCTGTCTGTTCCGGTTCCTGTTTCTGATCCCTGTCTGGTTCTACTGTTGATTGATAGCTGCCTGCCTTTTGACCACTGCCTGTTCTCTGACTACGTTCCTGCCTGTCTCTGATGTTCCTGTTTGCCCCGTTTGACCATGCCTGTACGACCACGCTCAACATTTAATAAAGCTTTGCATATGGATCTCACTCTGAGTCCCGCCTTCGTTACATCTAGCTGCGTTCAAACATGCGAGCCGTATGCTGTTTACCTCAGCACAGCAGCACATGTGTTGTTTGTAGTTTGTCTGGAGTTTGAATACAAACACATGAAAAATACGATTGTTTTTATGATATACACGCGGAGCGCACATATGATCGGTTTCAGCATGGAGCTCCGCGATGAGTTTAATAACACTAGCCACGTGGATCATAGCTCATGCAGAATAATATAACATATATTCAGAATAACAGAATAATGTTTAAAGTTTATATTTCACACATTCTCCTGCACCAAACATTAACCAGCACAGTGTAGTTATGCACACATATTTCATGAAGTCTTCTTCAAATGAATTATATGTGCAAACTGGACACTGATACAGTGGTGCAGCCTATCTGAACGCGATGACACGATTATTCTAATAGACTGATTTTGAGACTGCAGTGCTCGTAAACGTAATCAAAGTAACCTATTATTAGCCCTATTAAATATTCTTTCGCATTTCTCCCTTGGGCTTGGGAGTTTGTTGACATTTTCTCCGTGCTCATATATTAATATTCATTATTCTGTTTAATGAGTGTGTTGTATGTCTCTGTTTCATTGGTTGTTCTCTCCCCTCTTCTCCCCCTCTACACTCCCACTTTTCCAGAGCTTTACACGCCCAGGGTAAAACAGGGGGGTTTCATGACCAGTAAACTTGAAATTGTGACTTGTGACATTAGAACAAAACATATTAATATGATAACATATGTATAACACTAAATTGAACAATACCGTGTTATATATGTTTTTTAATTCATTAATTATTTTATTTCAATTAACGATTGTATTAAACACGACCATTACTTTATTCATTATTTCTGCTATGCAGGCTCATTTTGTAAATGTAATCATTTTAAATTTTACAAACATGGTGCTTTATGAAAATGTAACTGGACACATTTCCAAATTGTGATTGTGTTTACCCATCTATGCAAATGTTTGTTTATGTAGAGACGAAATAATTAGGTTAATCATTGTCTGTCTCCATCAGTTTAGTGTAGTGATTGTGTGCATTTGTGATGACAATGATGAAAGATACACTACACTTTTAGTTTTATTGTTCACCAAAAAAAAGTGCCAAATGATTTCTAATTAAAAAAGGTTTATTTTAGATAAACTTTATATTTTCTAATTATGTATATAGAAACAAATAAACTTTACATTAAATAAATACAAAAGTTACTATACTACTTGCGTAAAAAAAAGCATCAAAAGAGTTTGAAATTCAGTTTTTGCTGTGGTATCAAAACTGATATTGTTAATTGTGAAACCATGCCATATATTGTTACTGTGAAGTAAAATTAAGATTTTGGTCATATCACCCATCCCTATTCTTTGCTATATAGCAGAAAAGGTTCCCACAGTTTTACAGTTTTTTTTAGTAGTGTTAACCATAAGTAATAGACTACATTGTAACCTTGTCATAAGTAAGTATATAAATGGCTGCTATTTTGCACTACATGAGTTTATTTGTAATTACCAGCAAGGAAGCAAGCACTTAAGAAAGAGAGAGAGAGAGAATGACAGAGAAAGCAGAAATGAGGTAAGTTTCTAAGTAGTTGCACACATCTAAATGCTTTTTGGCATTCAGAATAGGCCCAGATAGATTTCAGCCTAATAGGGATACCTGCACTGAATCTTCAATTTCGTATAATATGTATTTTGTGTATTTTCAAAATACAAAATACTGTATTTGTATTTAAATACATTTTCCCACACAGTATTTTGTATTTGTATTTAAATACATTTTTCCACACAGTATTTTGTATTTGTATTTTAAATACATTTCCATGTATTTATGCCCATCTCTGTGTATATATATATATATATATATATATATATATATATATATATATATATATATATAAACACATATATTTACAGTTAGTGAAGTGGCTTGACCTGCTCAAGCAGAACTTCCCCTCCTTGCTATTTCCCACATTTAGCAATATATTGTCCATAATCCCACCTTTCCCCGATGTCAGAGTTAATTCATTTTCCATGTTTGCTAATGAATGAGAAGTTTAAAGATGGTGCATGCAGTTAGCTTGAGAAATTACAAAATATCATACCCATGAGATGATCTGGATTTTCAGTTAAAAGACAGGAGCAGCTGGAATGCATTTCTAGCATCTCCCTTCTGAAACCCTATCTCAGTCCAGATTTCAGAGCATTTTTTAGTATCAAAATGAAAATGAAAGTCTTGGCTTGAAATAAGCATAACATATTTTAGCATAGCATAGAATAAATAAATAAATAAATAATGAATAAATAAATAGAGTGACAGCAGCTTACACAGTACCAGTCTGACAGCGAGGGACTTCACTGACAACTGCCTGCAGAATTTCAGTCAACAAATGGACGCTGTGGACAATACGGTGGATAACTGGGAGTCGTACAGAATGTGGAGAGAGTTGAACAGTACCGTTTAGCTAGTGACATTGGGCTTAAGAGTAGCTGTTCTTTTGAGGGTAATGGGGGTGAAAATATACAACATCTTGTGTAGCTTAACTGCACCAAAAGAGTCTGCAGAGAAAACATATAAAAAAATCTGGAACATTTTACAAACACATTTCATGGAGCGCATTTACTTACATTTACACCATAAGTGTAATCAACAAAAGCACCTGGCCAAGCTCCAGAGGTTTCTAAGGATTTAATTGGTCTTGTCAAACATGTCTGAAACTATGCACAATGCTGAAACAAACACTAAGGGATAGTTCACCCAAAAATGAAAATTTGATGTTTATCTGCTTACCCCCAGGGCATCCAATGTAGGTGACTTTGTTTCTTCAGTAGAACACAAATGATGATTTTTAACTCCAACCGTTGCCGTCTGTCAGTCTTATAATGCGTGTCAATGGTAACACAATTCATAAGAGTCAAAAAACATGAAGTACAAGCGTGAGACATCACTTCAGTTGTCAGAGCGCGATCAGACCTCACTAACTGAGTGCTGAACGCAGTTGGACATAGTGGTGTATTAGAGGTTAAAAAAAAAGCACAAACCGATCGTTTCGTGTCTTAGGACATCAATGTATCGTCACGAGCCGCAGGGTTTAATTTGGATTTGTCTATTCATGTTTTTTGACTCTTATAAATTTTGTTACCATTGACACGCATTATAAGATTGACAGACTGCAACGGTTGAAGTTGAAAATCATAATTTGTGTTCTACTGAAGAAACAAAGTCACCTACATCTTGGATGCCCTGGGGTAAGCAGATAAACATAAAATTTTCATTTTAGGGTGAACTACCCCTTTAACCCTTACCATAACCTTAGTGATTTAATTTTTGGATTGAATTTAGTACTTGATTTAAAGGATTAGTTCACTTTCAAATAAAATTTTTCTGATAATTTACTCACCCCCATGTCATCCAAGATGTCCATGTCCTTCTTTCTTTGGTTGAAAAGAAATTAAGGTTTTTGATGAAAACATTCCAGGATTATTCTCCTTATAGTGGACTTCAATAGCCTCCAAACAGTTGAAGGTCAAAATTACAGTTTCAGTGCAGCTTAAAGGGCTTTAAACGATACCAAACGAGAAATAATGGTCTTATGTAGCGAAACGATCGGTCATTTTCGAAAAAAAATGTAAATGTATATGCTTTATATAAACAAATGATCGCTTTCCAAGTGGTTCCGCCAAAACCACACTTTCGTATTCTTCAAAAAGCTTATGCTGCATGTACTACGCCTTCCCTATTCTACTTACGGAAAAAATGGAACTGGCGCTGCGTTCATTCCGTAAGTTGTCCATTCTCCTGAGTCGAACTTGCCAAGTCCTAACTACCAAGGACTGAAGTCTGAACTTTGCGAATTTGGTATTGAGAAACGCCTATACTGTGTTCCTGGTGTTTTACTTAATCTGTGCAATCTGGCAACTCTGTGCACGCGCTCACTCTAAATGTGGAAGAAGCACTGATGATCTGAAAACAAACATATGAGCTGGAGTTTAGCAATCTCCACAGTGAAATTCTGCTTCAATGAAAGTGTCAAACATCCAGTCTTTGTTTCTTCACAAGCCACTTGTACTATTTTTTTTTTTGTGACTAAATCAGCAATGATCAAATCTTCAGCGATGAATTTCAACAAATGCAACACAGACCTCCACTTGCAGAATGCACTTTTGCAACCTATGTGACAATTCAGTCGGGAAAATGAACATAATGTGGAATTATTGTAAATAATATTAGGAGTTTCGCCATTTTATCTTTTGAAGTTCCTAAAGGTTTTATGAGTTTTCATAATGTTAATCAGTTGAAAATGATGTTGCCACTGGGACATTTTTTTTTTTATATATAGCCAATCAAAGAGCATCATTCTTTGCTTTATGAATTTGCAGGGCAATCTGAATCTGTGGTTTGTCTCATTTGCAAACGAATTGTGTTGCTTTAAAAATCTAATGTGAATACAGATTACAAAGCGCTCACCAAAAACATTGTGTTTTGTATTGATTTACCATCTAACAAAGTTATCATAGTTGGTTAAATGAAGTCGGCGTGCCACCTACAGGCCTTTTGGGTGAAGTGTAAGTTGGTAAAGAACGTGCAAAATGACCATAACTGCATTACCTTTTTTGGTAGAATAATTGTGATTAATAATTGTGATTATAATTTTGAGCAAAATAATCGTGATTATCAGTTTAACCATTATCATGCAGACCTAACTCCCGGTACTCTCATCTGTCCTTTTTGGAGATATATTTAAACTGAAACTGTTGATTCACTCACTCTCTCTTACACGCTGGATCTCTCTCGCATGCACAGTTTTATATTTTTAGATACACAGAGCAATATAGTGCAATGTATGGAAGCCCGTTTCCGCCACAGTTGAGTAAAAAAATATAATTCTGTAAGTCATAATAATGAGAAACTTTCTCATAATTATGACTTAGTTTTTCATAATTATGAGAAACTTTCTCGTAATAATGACTTAACATCTCATAATAACGAGAAAGTTTCTCGTAATAATGAGAAACTTCTACATGCGCAAAGCAGCGGAGCAGTGACACGCTAGCGACATCCGCTGGTCAAATGCGAGAACTCCGCAACCATGGCACGTTCTGCAAAAGTGTAATCTATAATATCATTAAATAAATAACATTATTGATAAATTATCAGCAGCCTATATGAGACGGGATAGTCTTCATTTGTAACATTCATTTGTATTTTTGTGTATGAACAAGCAGAAACACAGAGTGGTGATCCATGGATTTCAAACAGATAGAGGAATGATAAGCAGTGATGGGAATAACGGCGTTATAAATAACGCGCGTTACTTTTTTCAGTAACGAGTAATCAAACGAATTACTTTTTCTCCCGTTACAACGCCGTTAGCGTTACTGACAAAAAAAAATGCCGCGTTACTATAATTGAGCTCACTGAAGCGGTTTTCATCCGAGTAAGCTCTCTCTCAGCCATAGGACCTGCAAAGTTTTTTTCTCTGGTGTGTGCTGTGGTTAGTCATACACAAATATAATTTTAAACTGATAATAATGTATGATACGCTGTGTGCGTGTCTGTCAGAGCATGCGCGCGAAGCGCGAGCTCAAACCAGAATACCCTTTTTGATGCTTGATCGAAAATATGTGAAATGAGTTTTTGTCTAGTCGACTAGTAGTTGTTCATTTAAGCTATTAGTTGACTAATCACATTTAGGCCTATATTCATTTAATTTCTTAAATACTGGAGAGAATAAACCATAATAAGGAGCGTTTACATAATATAGGCTATATAGCACTCAAGGGCACGCATAATTGCCATAAAGAACTGGCAAAAGTAATGATTATGAGTGTGACAAAAACAGCAAGGAGACATTTTAATTATTTATTAATAAAGTAATGTTTTCTGAATCAGTGTCGGCTGCAAAGATGAAGTTGACATTGCTGATTCTCATTGCTGATCATCTGCTCATGAGTATATATATATATATGAATATGGACGCGCCTAGAGAGATAACGCACATTTCATTCGGATTAGGCTATATAATCAGAGTAGCCTCTTTCTTTTCGTGTTTAATTACTTCATTTTCGTTAAAGTAGATATTTCAAACATTCTATAGATATATTTCTCATGTCTGCGAGGCAAGCAGCCTCTGAGTTTCGGTTCATTTAGCCTATAAGACGCGCTCCAGTTCACGCGCCAGTGATCGCGCCCGCGCCTCCATGTCGTGATTTTATTGTCTGCTATATTTGCTTGTTATATATTAAATCCAATCAGTTGGTTGATGAAACATTGATTAAAATTAAGATACAATTTTTACAAAACGAAATTCACTTTAAAGAGAGGCTTTCTATAAAACAAAACTTAATGAAGTGTTTAAAATCATGTCTGACCCACTCCATGTCTCCCGATATATTTGCGCATCTTATGATGCATCTTACTCATGCTGTTCACTTTTCATAATCGAATAAATGGATTTAAAACATAACATAGGACTATTGAAACATAAATATGAAACTACGTTTTCTTTAATGGCTACCAACACAGTACAGAGAAATTTCATGTCGTGAGCAAGAGCGGATCATGAGTCAGGAGTCGCATCAAGAATAATTTATCCTTAGACTTATATGTAATATTGGGGGCATTCAATTTATTTGGCATATTTTTATTTATTTATTTATTTATTTTTAAAGTAAAGCAATAGTTACTTTCCCTGGTAATTAGTTACTTTTATAATGATGTAACTCAGTTACTAACTCCGTTACTATTTGTGAGAAGTAACTAGTAACTATAACTAATTACTTTTTTAAAGTAACGTGCCCAACACTGATGATAAGACAGCACACACATATCCATGTCTATTAAAGAACGTTTCACCTGGAAAGCTTTCTTTTGCTGTCTGTCATTCTAACGAGTCATAAACATCTTAAAAGGTGTTTTCTATAGGAATATCGCTGGAATGAAGGTTTATGACTGGCCAAGTGCTTTAGGACCCGGTTTATATTAGAAAAGCTTTCCAGCGCCTATGTCTAGGCAAACAAACCTGCACATCCTAGACTCATCCACGAAATACGTGTTAACGTTAACACATAAACCCACACATTTTATGAAGACGTTGCAATTAAACCTAACGAGTAAATGCCATATTCCTTCGTTAATCTGATAGTTTTGAAAGCCGCGTTCATGCAGCAGTTTCTACCGTTACCACGGAAACCACTTTGCGTTCGTGCGCATGGAAAAGTATTGAAGATATACTGATAATTTATAACTGATGTTATTTAATGATACTACAGACTGCACTTTGTATATTACACTGACTTTAACGAAAACAGAAGTGCACGAATGCAGAATGTGCCATGTATGCTGTTCTCGCATTTATGAGACTTTGGCCACGCCCTTCTGCTCCGCTGCTTTGTGCATGCGTAGAAGTTTCTCATTATTATGAGATACTAATGCCGCGTTCCAGGCAACCCGTAACCCGTGTTTTTCCAACCTTCTACCCGTGAAAGTGCACTGGAACAGCAGTCAAAGCCGTGACTTCTCACCCTTGAACTCGTACTAGATCGATGTACTCCCAGTTACGGGTTCTATACGTCACATAGCCCGCGAAACAACAATGGCAGCCCCTACGGATGCAGTGTTTGCAAGTGCACGGTAAAATAAAAGGTATAACAGCTTCTCTTGCCTTATGCGCCGTTTTCCTCCTCTGTTTCCCTCAAATAAGCAAGGATTAAGCACCTTTGGCGATAGAAATGAGCATATGCTGAGCATAAGCCCCGTACGGTCCGCCATGTTGGTTTGTTTACACTTTTATGCAGTTTGACTCGACTTTCCTGGAACGCTACAAAGTGGTGAGTCGTGATTTGAAATCGTGACTTACGGGCTCAAAAACCTGCCTGGAACGCAGCATAAGTCATAATTACGAGAAAGTTTCTCATTATTATGAGATGTTAAGTCATTATTACGATAAACTTTCTCGTTATTATGAGATACTAAGTCATTATTATGAGAAAGTTTCTCATTATTACGAGAAAATAAGTCATAATTACGAGAAATTTTCACATTATTCTGACATACTAAGAAATATTATGAGAAACTTTCTCAATATAATGAGATACTAAGTCATAATTATGAGAACGTTTCTCATTATTATGACTTTAAGAATTATATTTCTTTACTCAACTGTGGCGGAAACGGGCTTCCATAGTAATGTTATATGCTTGAGATACCAACATAAACAGCGACATTTCTCCGACCTCTTCTCCCTGGCTCCATTTCCCAGATAGCACACATACATGTGGCCGACGTAGGCCCCAGAGCGGAACGTCGGCCTCATATCTGTAACATCTAATAAGGATCGGCCAGGCATAGGCGCGTGTCTTCAGTCAGAGCTCTATCTCCAGCTCGTCGGCTTTGGGTCGGATCACGACTGCAGGCCGATATGCCGCGCTTTTCTGTTTGCGCGTGACCATTCATCTCTGCAACCGACGAGAGAAATGGCGACTCCGGCGACATCTGTGGTTTTCAGGTAAGTTTTCATTTTAAGTAAATTAGAAAAATCTTTTGTTAATTCTTTGACACTTTAAAGTTACTAAGGCACTCGGTTTACTACAGGCAGTTTGTAATCTCAATTTCTCGGAGGCGAAGGGCAGGTCAGCTCAGCTTGTTTAGCTCAGAAAAGTTTTTGTAAGTAGCCAAATTATCTGAACATATCTCGTCCTCCGCAAAATAAAAGGATCAGGTCATAAACTGGTAATGGTACGTTAGATGTTTATTTATGTAAATACTGCGTGACTTTGACGTGTTTTAATGGGCGCGCGCTTTGAACGTTCAAACACTGGAGAAGTTACCATGGTAACGGTGAAACGCAGTAACGGACAAGCAGCAAAATCTCCGTCTCTCGCTGTTGTTTTCTCTGCTTTCGGGTGAGTTTAGTCCCTAAGATCACATAAATGATATAAAACTGTTCTGGATACGTTTCTTACCTGTAATTGACACGCTTCTGTCGAATATTTACTTTATTGAAATAGAGAACTGTTTGGCTAATAGACTGATCTCTTATGAAAGTCTGCGTTTTTAATCACATCTTTATGTTCAGAAGAGAGGCTTTAATAGTTATATAAACTGCTATATGACATCACTTACAGGAAGCGCGAAAATCAAATGAAACGAAATGAAATGATCTCTCATGGTAAACAGATTACCTCGATTACATTTAATGTTAGATAATTTAATACCAATCACACTGAAGAAAAAAATGTTCTGTGATTTTAGGAGTGAAAAAATAAATCTACAACACCGGAGGGGGAAGAGCTGCTGACAGGAGTAACGTTAACTTTAGAAAAATCAGGTGAACTGAGTAACTTCATACGCATTTTTTCCTCAAAGGGTAACACTTTAGTATGGGGAAAAATTCTCACTTTAAACTAGTTGCTTATTAGCTTGCATATTGGCTGTTTATTATTACTAATAAAGCAGATATTAATGCCTTATTCATCCCTAAATCCTAACTGATATCCACCCTTAAACGCTATAACTACCTTACTGTCTATTAATAAGCAGTATATTAAGAGTTTGAGGCAAAAGTTAATAGTAAATATGTTTCCCATACCAAAGTGTTAGCCCACAAAATATTTTACCTATATCACCATGCATGTTATTTTCTTTTGCAAAATTATTTTTTTAATATTACAGTTTGTAAGGTTCTGACATCCAAACGTAAGTAACACAGAGCAATATAAAATGAAGTAAGCCTAAAACTAATTCTGTTAAGAAATTATTGTATATATATTCTGTATATTCTACTTTCTCTTACCTGCATTTCACCTCTGCTGTAGCTGGTTTGATTCTAATGAACCTGACATTATATAGGCTCTGTGATAAACTGTTTGTTATGTTCCTAGATTCTTCCATGCTGATGGCCTGCACTCTTGTCGAAGAAAATCTCAGGCTAAAAACCATATAACCAGTAAGCAAATCCTCAGACATACACTACTACTCAAAAGTTTGGGGTCTGTAAGATTTTTTGTGTTTTTGAAAAAATCACATTTTAAAATCATTAAAGGGTTAGTAGTTCACCCAAAAATAAATTCTGTCATTTACTTAGCCTCATGCCGTTCCACACCCTTAAGACCTTCATTAATCTTTGGAACACAAATTAAGATATTTTTGTTGAAATCCGATGACTCCGTGAGGCCTCCATAGCCAGCAATGACATTTCCTCTCTCAAGATCCATAAAGGTACTAAAAACACATCTAAATCAGTTCATGTGAGTACAGTGGTTCAATATTAATATTATAAAGTGATGAGAATATTTTTGGAGCGCCAAAAAAACAAAATAACGACTTATATAGTAATGGCCGATTTCAAAACACTGCTTCATGAAGCTTCGGACCGTTATGAATCAGCGTATCGAATCATGATTCGGATTGCGTGTCATAACGCTCCGATGCTTCCTGAAGCAGTGTTTTGAAATCGGCTATCACATTTTTTTTTTTTTTGGCGCATCAAAAATATTCTCGTCGCTTTATAATATTAATATTGAACCACTGTACTCACATGAACTGATTTAAATATGTTTTTAGTACCTTTATGGATATTGAGTGAGGAAATGTCATTGCTGGCTTTCGGATTTCAACAAAAATATCTTAATTTGTGTTCCGAAGATTAACAAAGGTCTTATGGGTGTGGAACGGCATGAGGGTGAGTAATGAATGACAGAATTTTCATTTTTGGGTGAACTAACCCTTTAACCCCTGGTTGTTTCAGTGAGAGTGTCTGTGAAAAGCCTTTAGGGTAAAATAATCAGCAAAATGAGATGAGGTGACAAATAATGTTATATTGTTTGAATTTATGATAAACTATATGATAACAGGATGTTATGGTCATTAATATATTTTCTCTAGGTCTTTTTTGAGTTATTTATTTGTATGTATTTTTTACTGATACATTCTTAAATACGTTTTACTAAATATTTGGTAACACTTTACAAGATTTTTCATTTGTTAAACATTAGTTAATGTATTAACTAACATGAACGAACTATGAGCAATTCATTTGTTGCTGTATTTACTAATCTTCGTTAATGTTAGTTAATGAAAATACAGTTGTTCATTGTTTGTTCATGTTAGTTCACAGTGCATTAACTAATGTTAACAGGATTTTAATAATGTATTAGTACTTTACATGTACAATGGATTTTGAACTCTAATATTTTTATTGCAGGGTCTCTGGGATCCCCAGCTGAAGGCATGAAGACATCAGATATTGGCCTGGACAGATGTACCAACAGTACACCACACTGACCTCTGCTTTTGCATGGATGGCTGATTACTACCATGTTCTGAGAGGGTATTACTATAGCAAAACTGAGCACCTGTGACACTGGGATTTCTAGTTGTAAAGAATAATCACACAATGTTTTTTAGAAGTTGCAAACTTTTCTCTCTCTTTCTCTCTTACAAACAACACAACAGTTAAACCTTTTCAAAATCTTTTCTGATGGTGCACAAGTCCTATTCTACGAAACAGAAATTAAGATATTCATATGCTCACATTTAAGCTGCGGACACATTACTTTGAGCTTGCGAAATTTCTTCGGACACTGTAACTGGCGTGATATGACGTCTGCAGAGTCTTTTTATAAACATGAATTCAACATTTAACAAATAGTATATTCAAAATATAAAAATATAGTCTACTCGACTTTACTAATTTTTTTTTTAAATTTAGCCAAGAGGTCACACCTTCATGTAGCGATTTTGTACTCTTTACACATAGTCGTGTGATGCGAATTCGCAGGTCAGAGTTCCAAACCGAACTTTTTGCATGAGCTTGCGTTTCTGGTCTCCCGCATTTGTGTGCATATGAATGGAGGTCAATGGAATGAAAAGCGTAGTGTGACCACACCTTTATTCTGCAGTTGCTGTTCACCTGTATCAAAAGTGTGAAGTCATGGACAGATTTTATTTGTGAACTGATATGCGAGATCTCACATATGACATATCAGTATGTGACATCCCACTCAAACACGTGCTCTATCCATTGATAAACATGTTCTTGTCGTTATTAATCAATCAGTAATCAACACAGCACCACCCCGAAATTGCCTTGCACTGTAGAATCATGGTTTTGGCAAGAAATGAAAAGTAGCCAATTATTTATTATAAATGCTACTATTTTACAATTAATATTTAAGACTATGTTAGAGAGGGATAGGAGTCATTTTTATGGATGATAGGATTTTTTCATTACAGGTCATTTATTTGAATGATCAGCAAAAATTTGCACCTATGAGTTTAATAATATGAATTCGTAGAATAAGATTAGTACAAATTTAACTCTTGTGTTTGTGAGAGAGAAAAGAAAACTACAAATTCCACTGTCACAGGTGCTCAGTTTTGCTACAATAATACTATATATTATACAGCACATGCATAATTTGAGACAATATTCTGATTAAATTTCCAGTCTCATTTTACCAATAACAAACCACGCCTATCTTATTAACTACTATTAATTTTGTGTATAATCAATATATAAACAAGTAATATTGTTAACGAGGGATTGGCTGAACCCTGCTGAGCCAATCAGTATTTCTCGTCCAATGGTCATACTTTAATTTTCCGGTTTCTCTAGTATTGCATCCTTCTCATGGGCATTTCATGATTTTTCAGTGTGGGTTAAACCTCTTTTTTTGGCCCATAATATGTTTTTTTTTGTTTGTTTTTTTTAAGTAATTAAAAATAGTTTTGTCTATGCTATTGAAATTGTGGGTTACATCTTTGTCACCTTTTTCACCCAAGGAGTTTACATTCCTGATAATACAAGAGCGAGGAACTTACATTTTAATTACAAAGGAAAACCATTTCATCTGCTATATTCTTCTGTCCTCCGTTTTCAAGGGTAAGATTTCTTTATAAACCATCAACTCACCCCTATGTCTTGTTTTTGTGGAACACAAAAGGAGAGAGTCACTTCTCAATCACCATTAGAAAAGAAACAGTGATAGTGAATTGTGACTGAGGCTGTCAGTCTTGTGATGTTCTGCCTTACATCTCCTTTTGTGCTCCAATAAAAATAACATGTTTGGTACAAAAGAACATGACCAGTTTTGTTCATGAGTAAATGTTGCTTTTAATTTTTTAACTTGAGACTGTTTAGCCTGTAATTTTCATGTAATCCTCTGTGTATTTAAATGTAAATGCCTTCTCTATTAGTCATATTGACGGTTTGTATAGGAGGATGTATGCTCTAAACATGCAGGCTATTTGTAACTGTATTTTGTAAATATTAAAACAATGTTAACTGAATGTGATGTGTGATTATTACATAAACATGCTCATTTATCTATTAGTATTAAGTAGTTGAGATTTATAAAAACGAAAGTGTGTTAACTGTGTAAAACTTAAGCTCAACTGAAATCAGCATCGTTTCAGCATAAGGTAAGCAAACCATCCGCGTCGATTTTCCGTTAGTTTTGAATGGCGTGTCTGACGTTGGTCTTTGATGTCGTGAGAAACATCGATTCTAGGTTAATTATGTGCCATCTGGGTGTAGCCTGAAAGGTTCAGCCTAAATAAATAAAGGCCCTAGAAAGCCCCTGCACAGCGGCCAGGATTTACAGCTTTGCATCGGCCGGAGAGCATTCGCGATCAGAGGCCGACGTCTCGGCGACATTTTCCCGATGAGCAAACGCTCCGTGAGCTACATCCCGGCGATGGAACTTTGTCCATCGAGACAACATCGGCCCGACGTATGTGTGTTATGTGGGTTGAGACCAGCAAGTTTGGATTTGAACCAAACCCTTCTGGCCTGGAACCACCTTTTCTGTTGTGGAAATGGGCAAAACTGTTTGAGAACGGACACACATGCACCGGAATTGTGTCAGTGTAAAAGGGGTAACAGTGGATATGGAATGTGTAATAAGGAAAAAAATGGAATTGTGTAATTTAATTGTCTGTGAAGCATGTGAAGATCTGTCTCTTATTCCACTATATAATCATTATACATTAATAATCGTACCTATCCGTCGTCTCATCCATTAAAAATTGGTGCTTCAAGCACGACACAGGTTTGTGGCAGTGACGTCAAACCTCGCTCCTTATTGGCTGTCACTTGTGATTTGCAACAACCATAGACTGTTTGCGACATGCCAAATTTGAGTTGCTGTGTTGAGTGAGATGCAGCGCAATGCTTTGGAGGATGGAAATGCAGATCAGAGGAATGTTTGCAGCGATTAACCACTTTAATTTCATTCTGTAACTCACACTTTAGATTAGGGGATGCAGAAAGTGTTATAAATGACTTTTATACATATATAGATAATTTGTAGTACAGTGCTTAGCATAAATAAGTACTGAGGGTGATGCTATAAGTACACTAGGGTGATGCAAAAATGAGTACACCCCACTGAAAGTCTCTGGAGCAAAGCTAAATTTTAGACTACAAATGTCTAATTTAACAAGAATTCAACCACAGGTGAGTCTAATTATTCATTACACAGGTGTCCAGCAGACATTTGACTATAAAAGGGTGTTAAAACCCCTTCCCAGTTTATGCTGTCAGCAATGGCACCACATAGAAGAGAAATGTCACAAGATCTGAGAAAGAAGATAATTTCTTTACCACAGAAAGGTGAAGGCTACAAGAAGATCAGCAAAGCTTTACTTATCAGTCAGAATATTGTAGAAAAAGTGGTATAAAAAATTCAGGAGCAACCATCTCACAAGAGACGTCCAGGTCATCCACGGAAGTTAAAACCTCGACAGGAGCATCTTCTGATGAGAAGGGCTGAAGAAAATCGCTGCGGTTATCTAAAGAAGTAGAAAGCCAAACTGGGGTGATTATTTCCCGTGACACAATACGGCACAATTCACAGATGTACTGCTCTATACTGAAAGAGAAGATGCTACCATCACTCTGTGCCCTTGGTCATCATGCACTTTTCCAACATGAAAATTATCCTAAACACACATCTAAGGCCACTGCTGGATTTCTGAAGAAGAACAGGGTGAAAGTGATTCAGTGGCTCCAGATCTGAACCCAATTGAACACCTATGGGTAATTCTGAAGAGACAAGTTGAGCATCACTCTCCATCCAGCATCCAGTCTCTAAAAGGGTTTATTCTTGAAGAATGGAAAAAGATAGATGTTGCAAAATGTCGCCAACTTGTTCATTCCATGCCTAGAAGGCTTGGTGCTGTCATTAAAAATCATGGAGGCCATACAAACTACTAGATGTAGTAGTTTTTGTTGTGGGGTGTTCTCATTTTTGCATCACCCTAATTTGAATAAAACTGAAAAATGTCTAATCAAAGTTATATTACTAACTTTTATGTTATAAGTTAAACAGATGTTATATTAAACACTGCTACATGTTGCTTCCCTGACTATAACCAAATAGTCTAAAATCAAACAGTGGGCTTCCTGTTGTTTATAATAATAATAACAATAATATGTTTAATTTATAGAGTGCCTTTCCCAGGCTCAAGGACGCTTAACAAGGTACAATGATACAACAAATAATAATACGAAGTAACAATTAAATGGACGATTGACATTTGCCCAGTCCAGAAGTTATGGATAATGCAGTTGCATATAACAGAAGTTGAGTAAACTTTAAATCATAAGAAAGAAACATAACATTGTGTCATGAAGACAACACAGAATGTAGGCAAAGTAAACCTACAAACAAAAAAAGGAATATATAGGACAAATACACAAATACACAATGCAATTAGTAGTATTGTCTACATTCTTGGTGACATCCAGGGTTGGAAAGATAATTTTAAGAAGAATACACATTATAACTGATAGTGTTGAGTGAACAAATATGTTTTGAGCTTTGATTTAAATTCACTGACAGAGGTAATTGCTCTGAGTGCCAAGGAGAGCGAGTTCCAAAGTTTGGGTGCAGTGACAGAAAAAGACCTGCCACACATTGATGATAAACGGAACCTAGGCACACAAAGAAGTTCAGAACTTGTTTGTGCAAACAGTTTATGCAAGGCACTTCTGTTTTGCTGTTCACAGTACAGGGAGTAATTCTAACGTACCTGCAGCCTGCATAAACTCCCAGTACTCTCATCTGTCATTTTTGGAGATATATTTAAACTGAAACTGTTGATTCACTCACTCTCTTACATGCTGAATACACCCTAATTTGAGTAAAACTGAAAAATATGTAATCTAAGTAATATTATTAACCTTACTTTCATGTTATAAGTTAAACAGATGTTATATTAAACTTAGTCTTGTCAACATTTTGGAAATTGTTTTTGTGTTCATTGAGATATTGTTTAAAATGTTCCTTTTCAAAGGGGGTGTACTCATTTACGCTGAGCACTGTAGGTAAGAAAGGTCAATAAATAATATGTAACATTTACAAGTGATAATTAGTTTACACTTTCGATTAGGGGATGCAAAAAGCTTTGTTGTTTATAAATGATTTATTCATGCGTTTACACATCATCTATAACAAGTGTTGAACACTTTGTAGTATAAGTCATTTATAAATGTTTATCCACTTCAAAACAAATAAATCACTGTCCTTAAAAATAGTGCTTTAACATACTTGCATGTTTGTGCTTTTGAACACAGACCAACTTCATCAATAAATCATATACTGATCATTTACTAATGGTTTGTTCATGATTAACAATTGTTTATTGAGATAATGATACTAAACAATTTTGACATAAATACTTCAACGATTGTAAGTGATAATGCATCAACTAATAACTTATAAACCATCTACTAAAGATATGTTTGATTTATGTTAGCATATGTTAGAATATTCAGCACAAATTGTATGATGCCAATGGATGTGAACAATCGGATAATTTATATTGAATCTATATTGAACAGTTCCCTGTCTCCTGTCACACTTCTTATCAGAGCCTAGTAGTGAATGAGCATTCACCTACCTATATTTAAAATACTGTTCACAACACTCTTTTTACAACAACACCACTGCATGCCACTGATCCCAATCCACATTTCAGAGAATCGGGCGACAATAGACCTCAAGCACTGCTTAGTGTTCTAATCAGCATCAGGATGTTATTAGCCTGCCTGTTGGGAATTAGCTCCAATTCATGTAATATGCATTAAGTTAAAACAAAACTGTCCCTGGTCACGCATTGCTGCAGTGCAGTAGTCAATCCGCTGCTCCTGTTTTGCAATACAGAATATAATGAAATCTATACAGTATAGCTCTTGCCCCTCTTGACTATGAGACTGACTTTATTGAATGCAAGCCAGAGACTGCACTGGAAAGTCATAATTTTTAACCTCTGGCCAAAGAATCTGCTTCTGATGCCAAAATTATAAGACCAGGTCACATATGTCTTCTTTCTGAAGAACAATAAAATCTATGCACTCTTCTTAAATATGGTGTGTGGGAAATACCATGCAAAATCTATCAAAATATTGTATGAAGGTGTGGACATCTGAAATTGCATATTGATAAATATTTGTGTTGTCCAGTTCAAGTGCATCTGCAATACAAATTCAGTTCAGTCCAAATTGTAGCACCAGATAGCTTGACTTATGTTTGTGCGACATGAAAACAGGCTAAATAACCTTTCGGTTTAGTTGAAACTGAAGAGTGATTAGTATTCCTGTGACATGCTGATGTTCAAGTTATTGCTATCAAAATGACAAATAACAGTCTTGCTGACTTTGATTGCTAGCATATCAAAATGCCAATATCAACTAGGGCTGGGCGATATATCGCATGCGATTCTCACGCGCATTTCGTCAGTAAAGCCGGTTCCCTGATTACCGGTAAATCTCCATCACCTGCTTTCAAATGAAGCGCCATTTAACTGACAGAGCCGTAGTTCACTGATAAGCTACGCAATATCACGTTCATATCGCAGATGAATCGCCTTCGATAATGAACGCGATATTTGCGTGGCTTATCAGTGAACTACGGCTCTGTTAAATGGCGCTTCATTTGAAAGCAGGTGATGGCGATTTAGCGGTAATCAAGGAACCGGCTTTACTGACGAAATGCGCGTGAGAATCGCATGCGATATATCGCCCAGCCCTAATATCAACCATGATATGAAGAAGATTTCTGCAAACCTTGCATCATCCAATGTGCTGTTGAGTAAATCAGTATTACCATCAATATATTAATATGTGCATTCATTTTAATAAGGGGTGGCATATAAAGTCAGTTTATCATTATTGCAAAATAATATTTGAAAAGATTATCAAGACATTGATGCATAAAATATCACCTGAAGGGTTTATTCTATGCTAATGACCATCTGATGACATTATTCTCTTATTACAAGACTATTATATGGAATTATATGAAATATTTATTTGAGTTAAAATTGTTGTGGTCCCACTTCATATTAGGTGGCTTAACTACTATGTACTTAATCATTTTATACAATGCACTTATTGTACATGTTTTTATATTGCACTTATCTTTTAAACAAAAATATCTGCATTTAATTACATATGTAATTAATTTCTGTAATTACATTTATAAATATAACTGCAAGCAGCAATTAATGGGGTTCAAGCATTTTAAGACCTTCATGCCATCTATGCTAAGGCCAACACGAAATGTAGGGCTGACAGCCTGACACCATAAAATATCCATGATGGATAATACACTAAAACACATACACAAAAAAAAATCAAAGGCTTAAACAATAATACTTAATTCACAATAAGCATGCTTATATGCACATGCACACACATTATGTTTTAGATATAGATATTTGAAATAAATGATAGGTAACAAAATGCTTATTGCAAATCTCTGTATAACACCATTTTCAGGTTTCACAAAAATCATGTGACACAATTGTCAAAACTGAGAGCTCAGTACAAATGAAGTGATAAACTTTGACAAAATGTGATTGTTATAATAGTAATTTTGCAATGTCTAAATATGAATGCAAAAACAAAACCTGTGAAAAAATAAATTATTAATAAGTAAAAATTACAAAATAATGATTTAATTTTAAAAGTGGTGATTTCCACTAGTAATCCTCACTAAAGCAAAGCAATTTGTCCATGTTAACTCCATTACGCAGGCTTTTACACACACCCTCTACTGGGTCCCTCTAGTGGACAACAGTAGTATTACAGCCTTCATCTTTCAGGCTGTAAATAGGCCACACCAGCTAAATAGTTTAATCAATCAAAATTCAAATTCAAATCAGACAAACGGCCTATTTGAGTTTGAAAAAGTAGATTTTTCAATTAATTGCACATATCTAAGGAACAATTTGATTGACAGCAGCGATTCTTGAGGCAAAGTTGTTCAGAATGAGGAGATTCAACATATGATATGAATATTGTGTGCATGTGTGATACATTGAGTGATATATAGGTTGTAAAATGTGATAGCACCACCCGGTGGCTGTTTTCCTTCAAACTTTGCACAGACCTCTAGGGCCATGAGTCAAACAAGCCCACTTAGTTTTGTTCCAATCGGCCTCCGTTAACCTGGCTTTATAGGTGGTCAAACTTCATTGGCCAGTGACAGCCATGTTTTTTTGCGATGCACAAATGTTTTCAATCGTCTATATGATGCATGTGAAGTTTTCAAATGAATCGGACAAACAGCCTGAGGAGATCGAAAAAGTAGATTTTTTGGAAAGTCCAAGTTTGCAGAAAAATTTTAATCTTTCCAAGATATACATTTTGTTCGTCTTGAGCCAAGGATTCCAATGGTATAAAGCACTTGAATTTTGCGACAAAGGGTTGAAGAGTTATGGCCAAAATGTAACCCTAACTTGTATTATCTTTTATTACTTTATATACTTTTGGGTAGTTTAATCTACACAATAAGACCACATTTTAGTGTTTCTATTATATAGTGTTCATATTTTTTAAATAATAGCCTATGTAATAGCCTATCTAAATCAAAATGTAATATCCATGATGTATGAAATGTCAGTTTTTCAAGATGAAGTGGAGTTAAATAAAAAATTAAATTAAATAAAAATCTAAAAAATCTAAAAATGTAAATGTATAAATGTGAAAATATATTGTTACAGTTACATTAAACATAAAAAATAAACTAGGTTAACTAATAGTTCCCATTCAGTCGGTCACATTCGATGTACGTCGGACAGACCGACGAATAGGAATCTCGCCAGAGAGGCCAATCTACTTCGAGTGTAACTAAAACGAGCCAATGCACATTGGCATGCAATCATATGCATCAGCTGCTCGCCTCGCAGCGCGGGTATATAATGAGCAGCAGGTACGTTGCATCTTCAGCTTTTCGCTTCGGAGCCGAACTACTGCAAACACAGTGGTATCTACGAGCGAGTGTTTGAAGACGGACTTCAACGAGTCAGCTCTCTCTTGTGACTGCTCTTTCTCGTCCGGTGCAGGAGGACAGCACAGCAGCGGGGCCGATTTCGTTTCTCCTTTTCTTTACTTTTTTCTTTTGCCTTTTTCTTTGAGCAAAGAAAGCTGTTTCCCAGCTGTGAAAGCTGTTTTGACGGCTGGTAACGGTGCGCTTAAGAGCGCTTAAAAAGCTGTTTTGACAGCTGGTAAGAGGCAGCATCTACAAGGAGAGTGCACACGACAGGCTGCACATTCCCTGTCTGTGTTGCAGCGGCTTTTCCCCTGCGTGCTTTGGCACCTAAAAGAGTTAGTCCCTGAAAGAGCTTACACGAGTAGTTTGCGTCTTTTTAAAGATGTCGTTCTACTTGTGTGCTGCTGGATGCGGTCGTTGCCTGGCGCCTCGGGATGGTCACCAACGCTGTATCGCGTGCTTGGGCTTAAGGCACGCTGAGGCGCCGTTTGTGGACGAGTCATGCACCCATTGTGGGAAGATGACCGTCGCGGAGTTGCGGTCTAGACTCCAGTTCCTGCAAAGGGGCGGAGTCCCGGTGCCGCTGCCTCGTTCCAATCCTCCCCACAGGGTTGCGTCGGGCGGCAGCGCTGGTGACTTGAGGATTACGGTGAGTGCGTTTCCTTCGGGGAACCAACCCCCTAGGAACCCTCACCCCTCCTGCACTCCGCAGCCAGTAGAGCTGCCGGGGGAGCGCGGTGGACCGCCCCAGAGGTGTGTACCATCCGTATCCTTCGGAGCTCCCCAAGACGACCGGATGTCGATCGCTGCATCGGAGGGTGAGCCTGACGCTTCTGGGGATGACGATTCGGCGCAGCTGCCTCCTTCGGGAGTGACAACTGTGCCCGATTCGGACCCGGAAATGATGGCTATGCTTTCCCGGGCCGCCAACAGGGTCGGGCTCGTGTGGAATCCTCCACCGTGTCCTGAACCCTCGAGGTTGGATGATTGGTATCTCGGGGTGGCAAGGGCTGGTTCTCAGCCCCCCACCCCAGTGCCATTCTTCCCGGAGGTGCATGAAGAACTCACTGGCACATGGACGGCACCTTTTACTGCCCGAAACCGTGTCAGTGGGTCCTCCTCCCTCACCACCCTTGATGGCGGGGCGGCTAAGGGTTATACGCGCATACCCCCTGTGGAACGGGCCATTGCTATGCAACTGTGCCCTAACTCCACCTGGCGGGGGGAGCCGTCTCTCCCTTCCCGGGCCTGTAAGTACTCGTCGGATCTTACCGGCAAGGCTTACCAGGCCTGTGGGGAAGCCGCCTCTGCCCTACACGCGATGGTGTTGTTGCAGGTCCATCAGGCCAAGGCACTGAAGGACCTGCACAAGGGTGGTCATGACCCACAAGTTCTTCAGGAACTTCGTGCTGCGACGGACCTCACGCTTCGTGCGACGAAGGTCACGGCGCAGTCAGTGGGTCGTGTGATGTCCACACTTGTGGTCCAGGAGCGCCATCTCTGGCTGTGTCTTGCAGACATGAGGGAGACCGACAAAGCCAGGTTCCTTAATTCCCCCGTGTCCCAGACCGGCCTCTTCGGCAACGCGGTCGAGAACTTCGCCCAACAGTTCTCGGCTGTACAGAAGCAGTCTGAGGCAATCAGCCACATCCTGCCGAGGCGGTCAGCTGCTGCTCCACCACCACCCGCAGCACCTCAGACTGCCCGTCGCCGAGGGCGCCCCCCTGCGGCCGCCCTCGCTCCCGCGCCCCAGCAGCAGCAGCCTCCAGCTAAGCGGCGCCGTGGAGCCGGTTGCGGTCGGGGTGCCCAGCCCGTCCAGCCACCCCCCAAGAAGAAGGGTGGCAAGGCCAAGTCCAAGCAGCCCTAGGACGGGCAACCCGGAGATGGATGGGACTGCTCTACAGGAGATGGTGACCGCACCACTCCTTCCCCCGGAGGAGGGCCGGGTGGAGAATCCTTTGTTTCCTTTTGTTTGTGTTCGCAAAAAAATTGGTACCCAAATTTTCAATAAAAGAGCAGTTTCCTCTATCTCCGGTTCCGAAGAGGGCTTGGAGAGCAGTGGGAGGGCAAGAACCTCACCACTCTCATCCCCCTCTTCTGTCGCCAGCGGACAGCAGCGAGCAGCAGGCAGTCAAAGCCTCGACTGCTCCCTCTGTCCACCCGTGGAAGCAGGTAAGTGTTGCACAGCACACTGTGACGCCGCTTCGGGCCGCCTCGCAGAGAGAGCCTCCCAGGCCGCGTCCCTGCGTTCCACCTCGCTGCCCCACTGTGGGTACGCCTCTGGTCCCTCTGGTCCCACTGGTGCGGTCTCTGGGAACCTTGGTAGCGCTCACCAGTCCGTCCCGCTGGCTCATTCGGACCATCAGGCTCGGCTACGCGATTCTGTACGCCCGGCGTCCCCCCAGGTTCAAGGGCGTCCACTTCACTGTAGTGAAAGATGTCGACGCCCCTGTCTTGCATGCGGAGATCGCAGTCCTACTGGCGAACGACGCGATAGAGCCGGTCCCTCCAGCCGATATGAGGTCAGGGTTCTACAGTCCCTACTTCATTGTACCCAAGAAAAGCGGCGGGTTACGACCGATCTTGGACCTGCGAGTTTTGAATCGGAGCCTGTACAAGCTACCGTTCAAAATGCTGACGCAGAAGCGCATTTTCGAGTGCATCCGTCCCCGAGATTGGTTTGCAGCGATCGACCTGAAGGACGCGTACTTCTATGTCTCGATTCTTCCGCAACACAGGCCATTCCTGCGTTTTGCGTTCGAAGGTCAAGCATATCAGTACAGAGTCCTACCCTTCGGGCTGGCCCTGTCTCCCCGCGTCTTTACGAAGGTCGTGGAGGGAGCCCTTGTTCCCATGAGAGAACAGGGTGTTCGCATTCTCAACTATCTCGACGACTGGCTCATTCTAGCACAGTCTCGGGATCAGGTGTGCGAACACAGGAATTTGGTGATCAGACACCTCAGCCAGTTGGGGCTTCAGGTCAACTGGGAAAAGAGCAAACTCGCCCCGGTGCAGAAGATCTCTTTTCTCGATATGGAGTTGGATTCGGTCGAACAGATAGCACGCCTCACAGAGGAACGTGCTCAGTCGGTGTTGAACTGCCTGAATACGTTCAATGGCAGGACAGCGGTCCCACTGAAATTTTTTCAGAGGCTCCTGGGGCATATGGCGGCCACGGCAGTAACCCCGCTCGGTCTGCTTCATATGAGACCACTTCAACACTGGCTTCACGGCCGAGTCCCGAGATGGGCGTGGCAATGCGGCACGTTCCGGGTGCCAATCACTCAGGAGTGCCGCCAAGCCTTCAGTCCGTGGTCAGACCCTTTGTTTCTCCGGGCAGGAGTGCCCCTAGAACAAGTGTCCTGGCATGCTGTGGTATTCACAGATGCTTCTGCCACCGGCTGGGGTGCCACGTACAATGGGCATGCAGTGTCAGGGGTTTGGACGGGACCCCATCTGCATTGGCACATCAATTGCATCGAGTTGTTGGCAGTACGTCTTGCTCTGAGCCGCCTCAAAGGGCCGCTACGGGGCAAGCATGTACTGGTCCGTACGGACAACACTGCGACCGTTGCGTACATCAACCGTCAAGGTGGTCTACGCTCCCGTCGCATGTCGCAACTCTCCCGCCATCTCCTCCTGTGGAGTCGGAAGCATTTGTGGTCGCGAGCGAGCAGCAGGCAGTCAAAGCCTCGACTGCTCCCTCTGTCCACCCGTGGAAGCAGGTAAGTGTTGCACAGCACACTGTGACGCCGCTTCGGGCCGCCTCGCAGAGAGAGCCTCCCAGGCCGCGTCCCTGCGTTCCACCTCGCTGCCCCACTGTGGGTACGCCTCTGGTCCCTCTGGTCCCACTGGTGCGGTCTCTGGGAACCTTGGTAGCGCTCACCAGTCCGTCCCGCTGGCTCATTCGGACCATCAGGCTCGGCTACGCGATTCTGTACGCCCGGCGTCCCCCCAGGTTCAAGGGCGTCCACTTCACTGTAGTGAAAGATGTCGACGCCCCTGTCTTGCATGCGGAGATCGCAGTCCTACTGGCGAACGACGCGATAGAGCCGGTCCCTCCAGCCGATATGAGGTCAGGGTTCTACAGTCCCTACTTCATTGTACCCAAGAAAAGCGGCGGGTTACGACCGATCTTGGACCTGCGAGTTTTGAATCGGAGCCTGTACAAGCTACCGTTCAAAATGCTGACGCAGAAGCGCATTTTCGAGTGCATCCGTCCCCGAGATTGGTTTGCAGCGATCGACCTGAAGGACGCGTACTTCTATGTCTCGATTCTTCCGCAACACAGGCCATTCCTGCGTTTTGCGTTCGAAGGTCAAGCATATCAGTACAGAGTCCTACCCTTCGGGCTGGCCCTGTCTCCCCGCGTCTTTACGAAGGTCGTGGAGGGAGCCCTTGTTCCCATGAGAGAACAGGGTGTTCGCATTCTCAACTATCTCGACGACTGGCTCATTCTAGCACAGTCTCGGGATCAGGTGTGCGAACACAGGAATTTGGTGATCAGACACCTCAGCCAGTTGGGGCTTCAGGTCAACTGGGAAAAGAGCAAACTCGCCCCGGTGCAGAAGATCTCTTTTCTCGATATGGAGTTGGATTCGGTCGAACAGATAGCACGCCTCACAGAGGAACGTGCTCAGTCGGTGTTGAACTGCCTGAATACGTTCAATGGCAGGACAGCGGTCCCACTGAAATTTTTTCAGAGGCTCCTGGGGCATATGGCGGCCACGGCAGTAACCCCGCTCGGTCTGCTTCATATGAGACCACTTCAACACTGGCTTCACGGCCGAGTCCCGAGATGGGCGTGGCAATGCGGCACGTTCCGGGTGCCAATCACTCAGGAGTGCCGCCAAGCCTTCAGTCCGTGGTCAGACCCTTTGTTTCTCCGGGCAGGAGTGCCCCTAGAACAAGTGTCCTGGCATGCTGTGGTATTCACAGATGCTTCTGCCACCGGCTGGGGTGCCACGTACAATGGGCATGCAGTGTCAGGGGTTTGGACGGGACCCCATCTGCATTGGCACATCAATTGCATCGAGTTGTTGGCAGTACGTCTTGCTCTGAGCCGCCTCAAAGGGCCGCTACGGGGCAAGCATGTACTGGTCCGTACGGACAACACTGCGACCGTTGCGTACATCAACCGTCAAGGTGGTCTACGCTCCCGTCGCATGTCGCAACTCTCCCGCCATCTCCTCCTGTGGAGTCGGAAGCATTTGTGGTCGCGAGCGAGCAGCAGGCAGTCAAAGCCTCGACTGCTCCCTCTGTCCACCCGTGGAAGCAGGTAAGTGTTGCACAGCACACTGTGACGCCGCTTCGGGCCGCCTCGCAGAGAGAGCCTCCCGGGCCGCGTCCCTGCGTTCCACCTCGCTGCCCCACTGTGGGTACGCCTCTGGTCCCTCTGGTCCCACTGGTGCGGTCTCTGGGAACCTTGGTAGCGCTCACCAGTCCGTCCCGCTGGCTCATTCGGACCATCAGGCTCGGCTATGCGATTCTGTTCGCCCGGCGTCCCCCCAGGTTCAAGGGCGTCCACTTCACTGTAGTGAAAGATGTCGACGCCCCTGTCTTGCATGCGGAGATCGCAGTCCTACTGGCGAACGACGCGATAGAGCCGGTCCCTCCAGCCGATATGAGGTCAGGGTTCTACAGTCCCTACTTCATTGTACCCAAGAAAAGCGGCGGGTTACGACCGATCTTGGACCTGCGAGTTTTGAATCGGAGCCTGCACAAGCTACTGTTCAAAATGCTTACACAGAAGCGCATTTTCGAGTGCATCCGTCCCCGAGATTGGTTTGCAGCGATCGACCTGAAGGACGCGTACTTCTATGTCTCGATTCTTCCGCAACACAGGCCATTCCTGCGTTTTGCGTTCGAAGGTCAAGCATATCAGTACAGAGTCCTACCCTTCGGGCTGGCCCTGTCTCCCCGCGTCTTTACGAAGGTCGTGGAGGGAGCCCTTGTTCCCATGAGAGAACAGGGTGTTCGCATTCTCAACTATCTCGACGACTGGCTCATTCTAGCACAGTCTCGGGATCAGGTGTGCGAACACAGGAATTTGGTGCTCAGACACCTCAGCCAGTTGGGGCTTCAGGTCAACTGGGAAAAGAGCAAACTCGCCCCGGTGCAGAAGATCTCTTTTCTCGATATGGAGTTGGATTCGGTCGAACAGATAGCACGCCTCACAGAGGAACGTGCTCAGTCGGTGTTGAACTGCCTGAATACGTTCAATGGCAGGACAGCGGTCCCACTGAAATTTTTTCAGAGGCTCCTGGGGCATATGGCGGCCACGGCAGTAACCCCGCTCGGTCTGCTTCATATGAGACCGCTTCAACACTGGCTTCACGGCCGAGTCCCGAGATGGGCGTGGCAATGCGGCACGTTCCGGGTGCCAATCACTCAGGAGTGCCGCCAAGCCTTCAGTCCGTGGTCAGACCCTTTGTTTCTCCGGGCAGGAGTGCCCCTAGAACAAGTGTCCTGGCATGCTGTGGTATTCACAGATGCTTCTGCCACCGGCTGGGGTGCCACGTACAACGGGCATGCAGTGTCAGGGGTTTGGACGGGACCCCATCTGCATTGGCACATCAATTGCATCGAGTTGCTGGCAGTACGTCTTGCTCTGAGCCGCCTCAAAGGGCCGCTACGGGGCAAGCATGTACTGGTCCGTACGGACAACACTGCGACCGTTGCGTACATCAACCGTCAAGGTGGTCTACGCTCCCGTCGCATGTCGCAACTCTCCCACCATCTCCTCCTGTGGAGTCGGAAGCATCTGTGGTCGCTTCGCGCCCTTCATGTTCCTGGTGTGCTCAACTGTGTGGCCGACGAGCTATCATGAGCTACGCTGCCAGGAGAGTGGCGACTCCACCCCCAGGTGGTCCAGCTGATCTGGAGAGAGTTCGGAGAGGCTCAGGTAGACCTGTTTGCCTCACCAGAAACCTCCCACTGCCAGTTGTTTTACTCTCTGACCGAGGGAACACTCGGGACAGACGCACTGGCACACAGCTGGCCCTGGGGCCTGCGCAAATATGCGTTTCCCCCAGTGAGCCTACTTGCACAGACTGCAAAGTCAGGGAGGACGAGGTGCAGGTCCTGCTAGTTGCGCCTTACTGGCCCAACCGGACCTGGTTCCCAGAACTCTCACTCCTCGCGACAGCCCCTCCCTGGCCCATTCCTCTGAGGAAGGACCTTCTTTCTCAGAGACGGGGCACTCTTTGGCACCCGCGTCCAGACCTCTGGAAATTCCATGTCTGGTCCCTGGACGGGACGCGGAGGTTCTAGGTGACTTACCCCCTGAGGTACTTAACACCATCACTTCAGCACGTGCACTGTCTACGAGACGTGCTTATGCCTCGAAGTGGAACCTGTTCGTCGAGTGGTGCTCTTCTCGCCGAGAAGACACCCGAAGATGCTCGATCGGAGTCGTGCTTTCCTTCTTGCAGCAAGGGTTGGAGCGTAGGCTGTCCCCCTCCACCCTCAAAGTCCATACTGCTGCTATCTCCGCTTACCACGACCACATAGATGGCAAATCTGTTGGTCAGCACGACCTGGTCATCAGGTTCCTTAGGGGGGCGAGACGGTTAAATCCTCCTCGTCCCCCCTCCATACCCTCTTGGGACCTCGCTCTGGTGCTAAGAGCACTTCAAATTGCTCCCTTTGAGCCTTTGCAATCGGCAGACTTAAAGATTCTGTCTATGAAGACTTTGCTGCTGGTTGCATTGGCCTCCATCAAGAGGGTAGGGGACCTGCAGTCATTTTCGGTCGACGAATCGTGCCTGGAGTTCGGGCCGGGTGACAGCCACGTGGTACTGAGACCCCGGCCTGGCTATGTGCCCAAGGTTCCTACCACTCCCTTCAGGGACCAGGGGGGGAGCCTGCAAGCGCTGCCCTCGGAGGAGGCAGACCCAGCCCTGGCTTTGCTCTGTCCAGTCCGCGCCTTGCGACTGTACATAGACAGAACTCGAAGCTTCAGGACCTCAGACCAGCTCTTTGTCTGTTACGGAGGCCAGCAGAAGGGAAAGGCTGTCTCCAAGCAGAGGATGGCCCACTGGATAGTGGATGCCATCGCCCTGGCTTACCAAGCTCAGGGCGTGCCCTGCCCGCTCAGGTTGCATGCTCACTCCACGAGAGGTGTAGCATCCTCCTGGGCACTGGCTCGTGGCGCCTCGCTAACAGACATTTGTAGAGCTGCGGGCTGGGCGACACCTAACACATTCGCTAGATACTATAGCCTTCGTGTCGAGACGGTCTCCTCCCGTGTTCTCGCCTCAGGTCAGAGGCACGGAGAGGCCCCGGCTTAGTGTCGGCTTTCTGCGCTGCATGCGCTTCTTTGCTACAGAGAGTCCCTACGGGCAGACCCTGTTGAGTCCTCTGGTTACCCTTCGGCAGCCGACGTGGCGGAGCGTCCGGCGCCAGGCCTATACTCCGTTGCATCCTTGAGAACCGGATTTAGGCTGGGTTCCATATGTGTGACCCTTCGGGGATCCCATATGGTTTTTCCACGGTTGCTCCTAAACGAAGCCCGTGTCTTTCCCTCTGGGAGAACCCATCTCTCACCGAGTTGGAGTCACCCCAGTTCTTCCATATGTTGTACAACCTACAAGGTTAGTCCATATGTACTCCTCCACATAACTCCTTCGGGGAAGGATGTGGCTTCTGCAGCGTTCCTTTTCTAACGAAAGGTTACGCTTTCCCAGCGTTATCCAACAATCTCACTGAATGGGTTTGGGAACAACAGTGATCGACCCTCTCTGTGTGTTAGCCCTGTCCCACCGTCCGCATGCAAGGGGGTTCAGGTGGCTTACAACAGAGCACTGGAGGAGGGCAGCTCCTGTGGCGCTTTGGTAGGGATTCCTATTCGTCGGTCTGTCCGACATACGTCGAACGTGACCGACTGAATGGGAACATCTCGGTTACAAAGGTAACCCTCGTTCCCTGAAGGAGGGAACGGAGACGTACGTCCCGTCGCCACAGTCGTTGTCCTGCTGATGCTGCCGCCTGCTTAGTTCGGCTCCTCAGCGAAAACCTGAAGATGCAACGCACCTGCTGCTCATTATATACCCGCGCTGCGAGGCGAGCAGCTGATGCATATGATTGCATGCCAATGTGCTCGTTTTCTGTCGTCTGTCCGACGTACATCTCCGTTCCCTCCTTCAGGGAACGAGGGTTACCTTTGTAACCGAGACGTTTCTAACAACATGAAGGTGACATTACACAGTTTAACCACATATTTTACCTGTTTATGGTCCAGTCTCCCGTCATCGTTGGCATTGAAGCATGTCAAAATTCAATAAAAACAGAAATAAACTTTTCTGCCTCCATTTGTATTTTTAAAATCCCCTCAAAAATGTCCACTGTCAGCTGTCACAAAGCTGCTTGGCCACGTAACGATGCTTGGTTCAGTGGTGCCAAGTCTGGAATTGAACTACTTTTCCCCCGTTGCTAGTTTTACACTGTTGCTGTGGGTTGTTTGTATAATGTTAGTCCGCGGGTTAAAGTTGTCTTTACCGATATTTCCCTCTGCGTTTGGGCTAGTTTTGGCCATGATTCCGCTACTTTGGATTAGCAATTGGGCGGGTTTTGTTGTGCAGACCTGGCAACCCTGGCACTTGTTTGACCCTTGTGCACTTCGAAGGCTCCTTCGTGCACCAAGGCCTGGCCTTCGAAGTCTGCGGTCTTTGAAGTGCGCAATCTTCACATTGGGATGTATAGTGTGCAATCAGAAGAAAAAGGAATTTTGTTTCTAGCCCTTACTTATCAAAAGTTATTAGCATAAACGTGAAATTTCAGACAGGTGATGGGTCTATAGGCTACCATAGACTCAAGAGCTGAAGAAGAAATGGAAGAACAGATACAATAGGTGCTTGGCCCCTAATAAAAATCTTAGCAATTACAAAATGCTATGTGCTTGAACCCCTAATAATAATAAAAATCCTAACATTTACAATAGTAATTAATTATGCTGTTGACTTTCCTTTAACCTTCACCCTAAAGCCTACCCATGCCATCGAACTTGTCCCTAACCTTACCCGTATCCAACCTCAATAGCAGCAAAAGTGTTTTTCAATACAATATGAACACAATAAGTACATTGTACTTATTTTTTGATGTAGTAGTTAAGGCCACCTAATATCAAGTGGGACCACTGTTGTATTATATGAGATGTATAGATCTGCCTCTGCTGAATTCTTTTTATCCCTGGCAATGCTGCAACAAATTAAAATGCCGCAACAAGCTAGTTCAAACAACAATAAAATCAGAAATGGACTTTAACTGTCAAGCGCTCCCACTCGTGTGATGAGAAATGATGCTGCGTGTTTAGGTTACATGAAAATCATGGTTCCTGTGGCCGTAATCCATGCACAGCTTTTCAAAATGTCACCAAGCACCATTGTAGTCTATTTCAGCATGAAAACTACAGCTAGCCAAATGAAAGAAAAATAAAAAGGATTCAGAGCAGCATACTGTAAGGAAGTAGACAAATATTTATTTATTTATTTTTAATGTTGACAGCATGTTGTGCCATTGCATTTTGTGATTATTTTTGTATGAAATACTGAAGTTTACAAAATTGGCACACCTGGCTGAGTGACGCTATGCATTGTTCTAAAATTGGATTTTAATTCTGGCATGTTAAATTAGCATTTAACCTTTTGTTTTGTTGCATATGCATATTTGTATGCCATCTACTAGACTGTAGATCCAATAACACACAAAATCAAGACTCCCACAGACTCAATCTCTGAGCCTGCTTCTTAATAATGTCTCTGTTAAAGTGCTGTGTAAAGCACCGCTCTTTCCTATGGAACTGTGTACAATAACTCAAGCTGGGGGACCTAACAGTGATTAATGAGCTATTGTTGTTTGAAAGTGTATCTTAGCCGGAGCCACTGACCTTATCAAGTCTTTATGCCCAGATTCTGGTGGAGATCTCTGACCCCAATACCCTAAATCTTGATGCCTTCACCTGGGCACAGAGATAAGGCCTGCCCTTGTTTGTTAGTGTATAGGACCTGGACAGTCAGAGTTCATCCCTCCCTCTTGATAAATCATACTAGTTTTTTCCTGTGGTGCACATAAGGCGCAGTGCCGTGGGCTACTCTGAAATGTCAGAGAAGCATAGAGCTTCTGAGGGATTACAGCGCTCTGATCTTGATGCATGGTATGTTTCATAAAAATTGTGGCTCTATCTGAGGCAGAGAGACAAATTCCAGGACAAGAGGGAGGCAGATGGGAGCGCCAGGTCCTGAAATGAAGTGGTTTCACTGGACCGCAACTGTTAAATCTGGGCTGCTTTCCCACTCATTGCACAAGACATCCTGGCTAACTGCAGAGACAGAGTGGGGGGTGGGACAGGAAAAGACAGAAGGATAGAGACAAAGAGAGAGTTTTTTTTTTTGTTTTTTTTCTCTCTAGGAGCTGCCCTGCAGCATTGTAACCATAACAAAGCATGCCACAATTATTATCAGGCTAAAGATATAATTAAAACAGCACCATACATTTTTCAATTTGGTCAATTTTTTTGGAAATTGAGATTTATACATACATATACAAAATCTGGAATCTGAGGGTGCAAAAAAATCTAAATATTGAGAAAATCGCTTTTAAAATTGTCAAAATGAAGTTCTTAGCAATGCATATCCACTCACAAAAATAAAATTTTATATATATTTATGGTAGGAAATTTACAAAATCTCTCCATGAAACATGATCTTTATAATATCCCAATGTTTTTTGGCATAAAAGAAAAAGTTATAATTTTGACCCATACAATGTATTGTTGGCTATTGCTACAAATATACCCGTGCAACTTATGACTGGTTTTGTGGTCCAGGGTCACATTTGTCTCTTTGTCTTGATGTCAGACTCCTTTTTTCATGTGTGAATGAAGGTTAGAGTACATATATCTGGAGCTTAGTCCTGAATAAAGAGTTACAGTAACTACTGTGCACTTAAATGGCCATCATGAATGGTGGATGGGAGTTAGTACCAGCATACATCTTATAAAACAGCAAAAAGTTTATCTGTGCAATGTGTTTTAGTGTTTTTAGTGTTAGTTATTTGTAAAACATGGTTATTGATATCACAAAAGTGATGGCATTGCAATGTGTGTAAGTTTGTTTATTTATTTGATAGGGACAGTGCATGTAAATGAACATTTGTAAAAATACAAAATGTAAACAAGCCAGATTTGAGCAACATTGCTAATTTACATCCGCAGTCCCTAGGCAGGTACACACAAAGACACAAACTCAAATATACATACAACACTATACAAAAGACTAATACCCAACACATATTTAAAATTTCTAAGTAAAATGTAGAACATTGTCTTATTGACTGCAGTAAACTATTCCAATATTTACTCCCTATTACAGACAATACTTCTGTCCAAAAGATGTTCGCCTATATGGCACATCACAGTCTCCTCTAATGATAGACCTAGTACCAATACTACAATCTCTGTCCTCTGTTTTATAAATTCATTGGTAACCCTTAGAATAATGGCCTGTCTTTAATAAGTAACTATGCAGGAAGTACTAGTGATCTTCTGGACCATTGTTTTAAACTGAAAATGATGCTTTTCACTTTAAAATAATGGTTCAGATCATTTGTAGTTCCTGCGTAGTGACTAAGTAACGATTAGTTAAGCTGAAATGTTAATGTAGTGCTACTAATTTGTCCTGCATTACTTCCTGCATGGTTACTTATTAATGACAGACCATTATCCTAAAGTGTTACCCTACCTTAAGCCTTGTCTGTGAAACCAGATCTGCGTCCGAAATCGCGTACTGTCTGAGTAGGTGCTACATTTGAATTTAAATTTACTTCACGACCATTGAAAAGGTATGTTCTATATACTAGGATTAGTCGCTGGAGGCAGACCTGGGGGATCCACTTGCCTGGGCTGGAGACCAGAAGACCTGAAGCTTATCCACATAAAAGAATGGTGTTAGAGGAGGTCGATGGGCTGAAGGGAACCAGCGGAGGTGGGGCTGGCGGTGGTGGGATTGTGGTCAGGGTTTTTCTCCAAAACTATGAACTCCACAAAAAGTCCCATGGCGATATACGGAGGTGCTGGCTCACACAGCTGGTCAGACTCACATTGGGGCTTGGGCTCCGGGACAATGGCAGGCTCTGGCTTTTTCTTCACATCAGACATGAGCTTCCAGTCAGAAGATGAAGAGAGTAACAGAAGTTCAAAATACACTGCGTTCCAAATTATTATGCAAGTGACATATCAGTAAGATTTCAGTAGAATAAACATTCAGATTTTAGTTTTTCTAAGAAAATGTATGTTTGTTTATTTATCCATGTCTTTTTAGATAACTGGTATCAATCTCATACAAAATAATTTGCCAGGTCTACTTAAGTCTACGGAAACCCTACTTAGAGGTTGTTCCATATTATTAAGCAAGTCACAGTTCTCATGTCATATGGAGAGGAAGAAAGATCTTTCTGAAGATGAAAAGCATGAAATGGTCCAATGTTGTGCAAAAGGCATGAAAACAACTAATATTTTGTGAAACTGAATGGAGATTATCAAATTATCATAAGATTTGTGATTGATTTAGAGCACAGCAGAACTCGGTCAGATAAAGGCTTATTAATAAAAGTTCCTGTCAAAAAAAATAATTGTATTAAAAGGGCAGCTATAAAAAAGCCTCTCTGGAGTCTCAAGAAGCTCTCCATGCAGGCTGGCAGTTGTGCGTAAAGATGCATTTTAGCCACTCCAAACCAAACCTCACAAAGAGAAACATTTACAGTGGGTGTAGAAATACATTTTCAAACAGTTTTATTGCTGTGGTGTTTTTTTTTTTTTTTTGCAGCATGGGATAGTGCATAGTGCATTGTATTTCAGAAGGCACTGTCCTCCTTTTTATATCATAGCTGAAAATGGCCAGTTATGAACTTCACATATCTTGCAAAAGTCATTTTAATACCCTCAGAGACCCTAAAGGGACCTTCCATCTCACTTCCCAATATTCCAGCCCAAATCATCACTCGCTAGCTCCTTGCTGACGTCGCAGTTTTGTTGGAACGTGGTGGCCATTCACCAACCATCCAGAAATCCATCCGTTTAGACCATCTATTGTAGTACAGCATTATTCAGTGAATAAAACTATTTAAAAAATGAGTCTTCATGTATTTCTAAACCCACTGTTAATGTTTCTCTTTGTGAGGTTTGGTTAGTGGTGTCTAAAATGCATCTTTACACACAACTGCCAGCCTGCATGGAGAGCTTCTTGAGACTCCAGAGACACCAGCAGCTTCAAATACCTGTTTGCTGCTCAACACTGGCTTTTTTTTTATAGCTGCCCTTTTAATACAATTAATTTTTTTTGACAGGAACTTTCCTTAATAAGCCTTTATCTGACCAAGTTCTGCTGTGCTCTAATCACTCACAAATCTTATGATAATTTGATAATCTCCATTCAGTTTTCACAAAATATTAGTTGTTTTCATGCCTTTTGCACAACATTGCACCATTTCATGCTTTTCATCTACAGAAAGATCTTTCTTCCTCCCCATATTGCATGAGAACTGTGACTTGCTTAATAATGTGGAACAACCTCTAAGTAGGGTTTCCATAGACCTGGCAAATTATTTTGTCTGAGATTGATACCAGTTATCTAAAAAGACATTGATAAATAAACAAACAAACATTTTCTTAGAAAAACTAAAATCTAAATGTTTATTCTACTGAAATCTTACTGATATGTCACTTGCATAATAATTTGGAACGCAGTGTAGATAAGTATTTTAATAAAACAACAGATGCATCAAAGTAACAGTGTGCACAAGCACAGACAACACCAGACAATGAGGAACTGAAACAGAGGGCTCATATACACACAGGATAATGAACTAAATAAAAACAGGTGGGATCTAATTAATGACTATTCACGGAGACAAACTGCGAATGGGGGGTGGAACTAACTAGATAACAAAGGCAGACACAACAGAAACTGAATGCAATAAAAATGAAACCAAAGCTAAGCATAACTATGACAATAATATCATAGATCACTATTTTCCAAAGACACAAAGTTTGATCAGTTAACCTCAAAACTGTCTCAACTGACTAAATCTCACAAATCAAGCATAGTGTTAGTTCTGGCAGGTCACGTGAGTCAAGCTCGCATCAGCTGACTCTCGGCTGATCCACATCTACCTATAGGAATATGACGCTATCACAGCTTCCATATATAAGATCATTCAGCTATCAGTGGCTTATCGCTTTGCTCAGGAGCAAATTAAACAGCAAATCTGGCAGGTGAAACCGCATAGTAATTGTGTATTTGGGAATTTAACCAGAGGGATTCATTCCCCACATAGATTTCACCTGTAGCATCTGGACCAATCAGACACACACAAATTATTCTTTATAGACCCCTTAATCGCCTACGTCACTGTGACATCACTGCTCTAGCTGGAGGCAAAACATAAATAAGAACACATAGCAGGCGCGCTAAAAGTTTGAGGTTTTGACTTTAAAATGTCGTCTTGTTGTGTTTTTGGCTGCCAGAATAGAAGGAACAGGACTTAAACTAAAGTTTTACCAGATCCCGGCAGACATTCCTTCACAGAAATCAAAAAGATAATTGTGGTTGAATGCAATACGGCGTACAGACTGGACGAAGACGATCATAAATAATACTCGTGTTTGCAGTGCACACTTCATATCAGGTAAAATAATCGATGCATATGTAATGGTGTGTTGGTTTTATCTAGTACAAATCAGCAAGTTTCTGTTTTATATGTGAAAAGTCGCCAACTTTCAGCGCACTAGCTAGCTTAAATGTTAAACAAACATACAGCGATAGATGTGTGTGCCATCCTTTGAATGGTCTCTTAAAATAATCCACATTGCTAGCCATAATCATAGTTAACCCAGCGTTAGCTTACATTAGACAATAAGCCTTGACAAAATTCCCCGAACCACCCGAAAGTAATTCATATGTTGTCTAGGAAATATCCAAGTTAATTTACAAAAATAGCTGTCACGGTCCCGCAGAGTCAGTAACTGTACATATTCGGACAGTTCTGAACCTTCTTCTGCATCTATGTTTAATAAATCCCTCCTAAAACATGCTAGCTTACACTTGTCAACATTGAGTCCAGCGTCTCTTTTTGCCTCCAGCTAAGCCCCGCCCACCAGGAAACGTTGCAATGTTTACAAACTTTTAAGGGGTCTATATTTAATGAATAATCCAGCAAACTCACTCTCCCAACAAAGGTCTGTGATCTATCCCCAATCTGCAACTAACACACAGGCAGAACCAGGTCTCTGGTTACAGGACACAGGAAAACTGACAAGACTTTTTACAATCCAAAAAAACTTGCAGAAAATCTTGACTGTCACTTAATTCTTGTTAAAAAGGACAAAGTGAACCTTTTTATCCTATATATTCTATATATATATAGATATATATATAACCACTTGAGAAATAGTATAAGCATGTATCCATTTTTCCCATCTAATGATTTTCCTTTCATAGGGTTTGGCCTATGTGTGGCGGGGCGGTGTAATTTTGAGACACAAGCCCAAGTTTGTTCACCAGTAATAAAGTCCGAAAACGCCACCCTAAGGATTAACCCCAGGGACAATACTCAAACCAATCAAATTAGATAATAGAGCACACAGGTTCGGTTCCCTCAAAATTAGGCCAGAGACGCAAGTATAAAAAAAATAAAAAAATGTTTATTAATACAAAAGTTAATTAAAATACAAAACAATGAATCACGGAAAAATACATGAAACCCCACTTCAAACACAAGAACACAAATTACAAAAAGAGAAAGATATCAAACAAAACCAACTTGAAGTAGTATGTATTTGTGTGTGTATATATGTAAAACAAAGACGGAGTAATACCAGCAGGGGCTGAGGCTCCCAACGGCTGGGATCAATGTAGAGTTTGGTTTCACAAGAGCACACTTCCACGCGCACACACACCCGTGCACTCTAATCACACTATCAAACACTCAAGGTGTACACCGCACACGATGAAGGAGAACCACCTCCACAAGGAGGAAGATCAAACCACCCGTGGGACCCCAGCTCCTGCAATAAATCAAAAAGAAAATAAATAACTATGAAAATAAACTGGGCAGAGATGGCAATATGAACAGCAATGCAGCAACTCCTCACATAAGTGGTATCAACAAACAGAAGTGAGGAGAAGCAACAATGTAACCAGAAAATCAGATAGTTAATCACCTGAAATTGTTACAAACACCAACTTCTATACAGTAGATCACCACACGATTTGAATTGCATTCATAGATTAAACATGCACATATCGACAGATTGTAGTTTCACAAAAAAAAAAAAAAAAGAAAGATCAAAGCAATACAATCAAACAAATGTCCACAAACTTAAAGAAAAAGAAAAAGGTTAAATGATTTAACCATGATAACTAATAATAAAATAAACCAAAACGTGAAGCAGGGCACTAGAAAGGCACGTAACAGAATCAAACCAGCAGTCCCCTTTAATAAACGTTGATGACTTCGTCGACGCGGCTGTATGGACCGCCGCTCTGTTAACAGCGCGAAGACAGCAGCAAGTGCTCACGGCAGCAAACAATCACGGCATAAACGATCAAGGCAGCAAACAATCACAACATAGAACGAGAGGGAGAATCCTACATCGAACAAAAGGAGATGTTAAAAAGAATAATATTATGCTCACCCAGATATAAATTGCCTTTAAAACACTTACCATCAGGATATCACGCCGAATAAAATGCTTCATAGGCACGGGCTTGTCACAGTCATACCCACCGCTACCACCATGGGGTACAGGAAGTCATGTATACTAAATTAGGCAAGAAAAAATGTTAAATATACTATACTCACTTTATACTAACCACGCAATGAGCTATTAACATTGCATACCTGAGAGGCAAACAGTCATCAAACCCACTAAGCAGCACCAAAAGGGCAGCAACACCAGAATATAGAAACTGCACTCTAATTAAATAAACAGTTATCAGATTATGCACGCCAACAATGTCTAAGTCACCATATTAAAACACAGCACACTTACCCACAGCCACCGTCAACACAGCCAAAACAAAGGGGGAAAACGGACGTGACGCATCCCAGGTAACAGCCAATCGGCCTTTAAATAGGAGGTACTATTCACTGATAGGCACTGCTGTCAATCACCTAATCCTGTTACATATGCATTAATAACGTCTTGTATTAATTCTCTCTTTTGAACTCTTGTATTAATGTCTCAGAGTTGCATACTATGGTTAACTAAAATCACATGGGTATCATGTTTGGTCTGTATGAACTCCAATCTTCATTCTTGATTTGTTAATTTACATTACATTTTGCTAACTCTGTGACACATTAGTATTATAAAAATCTAGAAGGTTCTTCTCTCAAACACCCAATCCAATGTCTTATACTAATATCCAGCTAGAGTACAAAGAGTCGTAGAAAAAAGTTCCCTCCAAGGGAACAACTCCTTGTTGGCTCAGTCAACTCCAGAGGGTGTTATATCTTCACACATTAAAAATCACTGATCACAAGATCACGGCGGTTCCTTTACTGAAAAACTCTGATGTGAAGATGATGCTGAACTAGAAGTCTTCTGAAGAACCCCAAGCTTGTGCCAGGCTGCGGCCTTGTCTTTCCATTCACCAAAGACCCTCTGAGTCCAGCTGGTTCTTGTGGAAGCCCGCCACAAAAAAAAAAAAAGATTGAGACTTTTTATCTCAGAATTCTGACTTTTTAAGTCGCAATTGCGAGTTTATATCTCACAATTGCGAGTTATAAAGTCAGAATTCTGAGATATAAAGTCGCAATTGCATGATATATAGTCAGAATTCTGAGATAAATTCGCAATTGTGTGATATAAAGTCAGAATTCTGAGATATAAAGTCGCAATTGTGAGATATAAAGTCGCAATTGCAAGAAAAAAAAGTCAGAATTGCGAGTTTTTATCTCAAAAATCTGACTTAAAGTCAGATTGATATAAAGTCGCAATTGCGTGATTAAAGTCAGAATTCTGAGATATAAAGTCGCAATTCTGAGATATAAAGTCGCAATTGCGTGATATAAAGTCAGAATTCTGAGATTTAAAATCGCAATTGCAAGAAAAAAAAGTCAGAATTGCGAGTTTTCATCTCAAAAATTAACTGACGGACAGTGTTTCTGTCTATAACAGTGCATCCAACGATAGCCGTGCTGCCGTGAAGTCTGAAGCTGTTGGTATATAAAATGTGCCACTTCAGCTTTATCTGTTTTATTGCACCTCTGCTACAGCTGATTCTTATTATTATTACTATTATATTGTTATTATTGTGTCAAATTCATTAATGTATCCATTCTGTTAAAAACAACTTTTATTCCCCAAATACCTCTGTAATTTGCAGAACTGCATGATTCTACCCTTGAATTCCCCCTTTCATGGAGTCACCAGACTTGAGTTGCAAAGTTACAAAGTTGATGAAACATGATAGGAATTGATGTTTTAGTATTAAGCCCACTACATGGCAGAAAAAGCTGCTTTTTCTCCTTGAAATGCTGTGCTCATGTACATGGTTACCATGGAAACATTCTACAGGTGCTGGTCAAATAATTAGAATATCATCAAAAAGTTGATTTATTTCACTAATTCCATTCAAAACGTGAAACTTGTATATTATATTCATTCATTACACACAGACTGATATATTTCAAATGTTTATTTCTTTTCATTTTGATGATTATAACTGACAACTAAGGAAAATCCCAAATTCAGTATCTCAGAAAATTAGAATATTGTGAAAAGTTCAATATTGAAGACACCTGGTGCCACACTCTAATCAGCTAATTAACTCAAAACACCTGCAAAGGCCTTTAAATGGTCTCTCAGTCTAGTTCTGTAGGCTACACAATCATGGGGAAGACTGCTGACTTGACAGTTGTCCAAAAGATGACCATTGACACCTTGCACAAGGAGGGCAAGACACAAAAGGTTATTGCAAAAGAGGCTGGCTGTTCACAGAGCTCTGTGTCCAAGCACATTAATAGAGAGGCGAAGGGAGGGAAAAGATGTGGTAGAAAAAAATGTACAAGCAATAGGGATAACAGCACCCTGGAGAGAATTGTGAAACAAAACCCATTCAAAAATGTGGGGGAGATTCACAAAGAGTGGTCTGCAGCTGGAGTCAGTGCTTCAAGAACCACTACGCACAGACGTATGCAAGACATGGGTTTTAGCTGTCTCATTCCTTGTGTCAAGCCACTCTTGAACAACAGACAGCATCAGAAGCGTCTCGCCTGGGCTAAAGACAAAAAGGACTGGACTGCTGCTGAGTGGTCCAAAGTTATGTTCTCTGATGAAAGTAAATTTTGCATTTCCTTTGGAAATCAGGGTCCCAGAGTCTGGAGGAAGAGAGGAGAGGCACACAATCCACGTTGCTTGAGGTCCAGTGTAAAGTTTCCACAGTCAGTGATGGTTTGGGGTGCCATGTCATCTGCTGGTGTTGGTCCACTGTGTTTTCTGAGGTCCAAGGTCAACGCAGCCGTATACCAGGAAGTTTTAGAGCAATTCATGCTTCCTGCTGCTGACCAACTTTATGGAGATGCAGATTTCATTTTCCAACAGGACTTGGCACCTGCACACTGTGCCAAAGCTACCAGTACCTGGTTTAAGGACCATGGTATCCCTGTTCTTAATTGGCCAGCAAACTCGCCTGACCTTAACCCCATAGAAAATCTATGGGGTATTGTGAAGAGGAAGATGTGATATGCCAGACCCAACAATGCAGAAGAGCTGAAGGCCACTATCAGAGCAACCTGGGCTCTCATAACACCTGAGCAGTGCCACAGACTGATCGACTCCATGCCACACCGCATTGCTGCAGTAATTCAGGCAAAAGGAGCCCCAACTAAGTATTGAGTGCTGTACATGCTCATACTTTTCATGTTCATACTTTTCAGTTGGCCAAGATTTCTAAAAATCCTTTCTTTGTATTGGTCTTAAGTAATATTCGAATTTTCTGAGATACTGAATTTGGGATTTTCCTAAGTTGTCAGTTATAATCATCAAAATTAAAAGAAATAAACATTGAAATATATCAGTCTCTGTGTAATGAATGAATATAATATACAAGTTTCACTTTTTGAATGGAATTAGTGAAATAAATCAACTTTTTGATGATATTCTAATTATATGTCCAGCACCTGTATATGCATATTCCTGCATAATGCATATGTCCGGAGACTAATCTTTATGTGTCTCCTGCAGTAAAATCAAAATGTCTTTATTGGTAAATCGGCGCTAAAAATAATCTAAATCGGCGCTAAAATATAATTGTGTTAATTCTATTAACTGATCCAAATATTTATAATTAATTATAACTAGTTATAATTAATTATTCCTATTTCGTTTGAGCTAATTTGCTACACACCTCAGATTCAAGTTTGTGAACTTACATACAAATTCGCCAGATTGATTATAAACTGCTTGCTTGGAAGTGAACTGAAACAAAGTTTAGATGAGATCTGCACTCCCCGCACAAGGAGAAGGCTATCAAGAAGGAGATCAAGCATCCACATCACAGCTGGCTATATTTCACCCTCCATTAATCTCTCAACGTCTTCACAAAGCTAAGCTAAGTTTTTCTTTTCTTTTTTATGCTTATTACTTAAAGCTATCAGGTTATTGCAACACTGCTTGTCACTATCTGGGTATCATCAATTTAAGTGTTCTTTAGGCTTATCTTGTTGCTTAGGCTTTCTGATTTTGGCAACATGCTTGTTGTCTTAAGTTCATTCAGGTAACTGCATTTAAAGGGGCATGCTGCCCCCGGTCTATTTCAGATGTTTGTGATTGGGGGGTATCGGCCTACGGTTTTGTTTTTTGTTTTTGTTTTTTTGTTTTGTTTTTTTATTTATTTTTTTAAATGCTGCAGTCTTGGGGGGGTGTCAGCCTATCGTTGTGTTGGGGGGTTATTGCTGCTCTCCTGCTAGGTTGCATAGATGGGCAGGGAGGTTTTTGCCCAGAACAGAACCATACTGCCAATCCAAATGTTTGCTAATTGTCAATAATTTTTGATGATAGTGATCCTGACAGAAATCAAGCGTTAGTTCGGGCAGGTCACGTGAGTCAAGCTCATATCAGCTGACTCTCAGCTGATCCACATCTATAGGAATATGATGCTATCACAGCTTCCGTATCTAAGGTCATTCAGCTATCAGCAGCTTATCACATCGCTCAGGAGCAAATTATCCTTTGATGTTCCTTCATAAGACAATTTGAATTGAATTATGTGCTACACTAAAATGTCATTAAGAACTAATGACACCTGTTGTTATGTCTGTTACCCTAAGGGGGGTTATCGCTGCTCTCCCTGCTCTTATCCATGCTAGGCTGCATGGATGGGCAGGGAGGTTTTTGCCCAGAACAGAACCATACCGCCAATCCAAACTGTATGCTAACTGTCAATCATCTTTGACGATAGTGATCCTGAAAGAAATGTTGATTCTCAGATGAAATGACAAAATTAAAAATAGCCATTCATCAAAAGTGCTGAGATGAGATTTTGTGCCAACTATAGTCAGGGTTACCCAGGGGGTATGTTCCCCCAGTCTACCCTAATTTATTTGTTGAGTAGATGCTGCATTAGTGGTAAAAAGCAGTATGTTTACCGTCGAGGCTGAGAGCACAATTACATTAATTGTACCTCAAGTGGTTAAAGGGATCATGAACTGCATTATTTTATAATGTTTCCTGGTGTGCACTTATAATGTTAGTAGGATTTTTACATAAAAAAATATCATAATTTAGAAATAAAAGGCTAAATACTAAATTGCGAGCAGATTTTTGATATCTCAAACGGTTTGGCCATGGCGAGGAAACAAATTTTTGGTGAGAAAAGGGAAACAGGAAGTGTGTTATAACTTCTGCATACACTGATTGATTTTTATGAAACTTCAGCTGTGTGTTTGTTGTAGGAGTCCAATGACATGGATGTGACTATTGTGAGTCAAAGTTATAGTGCCACCAACTGATAGCAGGAAGTGTATCACTTTCAAAATGCTTTGAGATCACCCTCTTATTTTTACCCGATTTGCTTCAATAGAATAGAATGTCAAGACATGGCGAATGTAGACCTGTGAAAATATTTTTTATATTCTTCAAACACTGCTGCAATAGCAACAAATCAAACTTCAGTATTTGTTTTGGATGCTTTTAAGACTCTTAGCATGCTTCAAATTGTATGAAATTAGACACACATGTCAGGATTGTCATCCAGTAGACATGGGCAAAGCCTTAGAAACAGGTGGGGAAGAGGGCCTCTATAGTGCTACCTTTTGACAAAAGTGGGGGGTTATTTTAAAGGTGCCCTAGAATCAAAAATTGAATTTACCTTGACATAATTGAATAACAAGAGTTCAGTACATGGAAAAGACATACATTGAGTTTCAAACTCCATTGCTTCCTTCTTCTTATGTAAATCTCATTTGTTTAAAAGACCTCCGAAGAACAGACGAATCTCAACATAACACAGACTGTTACGTAACAGTCGGGATCATTAATATGTACGCCCCCAGTATTTGCATATGCCAGCTCATGTTCAAGGCATTACACAAGGGCAGCCAGTATTAACGTCTGGATCTGTGCACAGCTGAATCAACAGACTAGGTAAGCAAACAAGGACAAGGCGAAAAATGGCAGATGGAGCAATAATAACTGACATGATCCATGATATTTTTAGTGATATTTGTAAATTGTCTTTCTAAATGTTTCGTTAGCATGTTGCTAATGTACTGTTAAATGTGGTTAAAGTTACCATCGTTTATTACTGTATTTGCGGAGACAAGAGCCGTCGCTATTTTCATTTTTAAACACTTGCAGTCTGTATAATGCATAAACACAACTTCATTCTTTATAAATCTCTCCAACAGTGTGTAATGTTAGCTTTAGCCACGCAGCACCATCAAACTCATTCAGAATCAAATGTAAACATCCAAATAAATACCATACTTACGCGATTAAGACATGTTGCATGATGAACACTTTGTAAAGATCCATTTTGAGGGTTATATTAGCTGTGTGAACTTTGTTTATGCTGTTTAAGGCAAGTACGAGCTCCGGGGGCGGGGAGCACGAGAATTTAAAAAGGCCGCAACCTGAATCGGCGCATATTTAATGATGCCCCAAAATAGGCAGTTAAAAAAATGAATTAAAAAAAATCTATGGGGTATTTTGAGCTGAAACTTCACAGACACATTCAGGGGACACCTTAGACTTATATTACATCTTTGAAAACACATTCTACGGCACCTTTAAATAATATTCAAATAGCATATATAGAATAAGCACTAGAGGGCAGCAAATATCTATTTTTAAATGCTTATTGTTTAAAATGTTATTGAATCATCTGACTCAACTAACTATAAATTTCACTCTGCTTGTGTGTGTGTGTGTGTGTGTGTGTGTGTGTGTGGGTGGGTGTTGGTGACACTTTTAATGGTTTAGAAAAATATATAAAAATTCTTAAGATAAATACTGGATTCATAGTGGATTTAGACTTACAAAATTTTGAGCTCATTTCAAAGTGACCTATGACATCTTATGACATGAAATTCTTCTAAATTTAAATTTTCTTATGGATGTTGTGGTTCACATAGTGACACCAGCTGGTGGCAGTAAATGTGGCATATTCAACCGACTTTGACATAGCTCTTTTACATTTACCATATTGCCTGCTATGTGCAGTTGCCCTAAAACCACCGAAGTGGCGGTGCTTGCAGCTATAATTGTTCTTGTTTTTGTTCAGTGCTAATTTAAACACCTCTGATTGGCAATTACATTCAAGAAATCAACACATATGTTTGTGATTGGCTACATTGCTCAACGCTGCAAAAATCACATTGTAAATAGAAAACTTTTGATGTTCTCCAGAGGTCAAGCATAGATATGCACTAGATCGTTTGCCAAATATGTTTCACGAATGTGCTATTATTACAGAAAAAAAATTATCTTAGACTAGTAGTTATAGGCAGCTTTTCCCTCTAAAAGCAATCAGAAGCAGCAGCAGGCAGTGGCTTAATTGAGTGAGAAAATTCCACGCTAGTCTCAAGTCAGGGTATACCTTGCCTGGTTCATATTTCTGAATATAATTTGTTATTTAAAGTTACCGTTATAGAGATTAGCGTTCCTGTGAGCTATATGTGCTTCTGAAGATGTTTCATTATTGTATAAACGAATGGCCAAATCCAAAGAAATAATGTTTTTGGTAACATTTTGGTATGGGAAACACATATTCACTATTAACTACGACTTTTGCCTTAATAAACTCTTAATTTACTGCTTATTAACAGTTAGTAAGATAGTTGCTGTAGCGTTTAAGTTTAGGTATGGGGTAAGATTTAGGGATGTAGAATATGGTCATGCAGAATAAGGCATTAATGCTCTCAATAGTAAGTTCTCTGAATTACCATACTGGGAGGCATGTTGTGTCAGCTGGGGGGCACTGCTCTATACGGAATGGTTGGCACCCAAAAAGATAAATGTGAACAGATAAAGCTAGACGAATTAAGGAGACCAACACAATTTAAACTGCAGATTTAAAAAAAGGCTGCAGATTGGCCTATGGATGGTTTCAACTAACAATATAGCGATTGTTGAGGCAGTTTTGAAAATAATAGATTTTAGCACAAGACAAGACCCTTGTTCGTCAACTGGGGTAGTTGGGAGCCCTTTGAAGCTGCCTAAATATGGATTTTAGACCATCAAAAATGGTCTACATTAGGCACCATTCACTAATAGATGGAGAAAAATCCTGGAATGCCTGCTTCCAAAACATACATTTTTATTTTAGATAAGGAAATAAAGTCATAGACACACATATATACATCAGATATTCTAAATCGAGAATGCATGGTCTCTGAATTGTGTTTGGAATGAATCAAGGTGATTTATAGGTAAGTAAAATCTAATAGTTGCAATGACAAGCAGAATGATATGATATACGTTTTCCACTTTAGTCATCATTCATTTTGTTGATCATTTGTCTCAATGAATGCCCTTTGACCTGGAGGGAAAGGGTGATAAAAGGAGCCTTCATTACATTGGACAATAACAGCACATGGAAGCCTCCTGAGATTGAACAGGAATCAATGACAGAAGCCTTTTTTAGCAGAGAACATGTTGGACAATAAGGTCCAGAAAAATTAGAGATGTTTGATTTGTTTCACTGGCTGATTAATCAAAATTAGTTTTATTGAGAATGTCCAAGTACAGTTAAACATAACCATAGTGCCGGTTTCTTCAGTTTGCAGTGTCAATTTAGTCAAAGTGTATTTACACTGTTACAGTTTGGCTCATTACTTCTATAAAAAAGGGCAATCACAAAAAAAAAAAAAAAATATATATATATATGTTGCAAAAATGTGCCAAAACGTTGGTATATTAAATCAGTCTTTATGCTTCAGTGAGTGTGCAGTTGTTTCCTTTTTATTACTATACTGCAATTTTTCTCAACTCTCCAGGTGTGCATTTGCTATTCCACATTCGCAAAAATAAATTATATTATAAATCTCTAGGGGAAGACATAACAGGAAAAATAAAAGAAACATTCAAATGCAGACAATCGCATCCATGACCACAAAACTGAAGAAATAGCAAGGATCTGGTGGTGTGAAGTTCCGAAACAAGGACCAAGGACACCTGCCACCAGTGCCCATTCCTGCAAGAGCAGGAATAGTAATTAGTAATTCCTTATGAAGGATTTGGTAATACTTCAGTCATTACTAGTGGGTTACCACTACTTTAGAAGTATTGGGTAGTGGGTTACCACTACTACCCTAGTGGGTGACCTTTACTTTAGAATTAATTATACATTATGTATCATTCATGTTAATTATGAACCTGTATATAGTAGTTCTTAATAGTTCTCTGGGAGGTATGAAAAAACAGTAGTTACTGATTAACTAATTGTGAACTACTACTACCTTCAACTGAGCACTATTACTTACTAATTCATTAATCAGAGTTTCTTGTTAGTTAATAGTAGTTACTAGAGTGTTAATCAGAATCAGAATCAGAAAGAGCTTTATTGCCAGGTATGTTGTTTTCACATACTAGGAATTTGTTTTAGTGACAGAAGCTCCACAGTGCAACAGAGTAACAGCGACAAGACAAGACACATAATAAAAAGAATAAAATAATAATATACAAATTTACAAGATAGACAAAGTGCAAAAAAAGCAAAAGACAATATATATTATAGACAATTGTATGTACAATTATGTGTGCAAATTGAGATATAAATAAGTGTTTTAAGTAAAAAATGTGTAATAGTGTTGTGTGTTCCGTGTTTGTCAAGTGTTCATGAGATGGATTGCTTGAGGGAAGAAACTGTTCCTGTGTCTCGTCGTTCTGGTGCTCAGGGCTCTGTAGCGTCGACCGGATGTCAACAGTTCAAAGAGGGAGTGTGCTGGATGTGAGGGGTCCAGAGTGATCTTCTTTGCCCTTTTTCTCACTCTGGATAAGTACAGTTCTTGGAGAGTGGGGAGGGTTGTGCCAATGATTCGCTCAGCAGACCGGACTACCCTCTGTAGTCTTCTGAGGTCAGATTTGGTAGCTGAGCTGAACCAGACGGTAATTGAAGTGCAGAGGATGGATTCGATGATGGCAGAGTAGAACTGTTTCAGCAGCTCCTGTGGTAGGTTGAACTTCCTCAGCTGGCGAAGGAAGTACAACCTCTGCTGGGCCTTTTTCACAATGGACTCGATGTGGTTGTCCCACTTCAGGTCCTAGGAGATGGTGGTGCCCAGGAACCTGAATGACTCCACTGCAGTCACAGTGCTGTCCATGATGGTGAGTGGGGGGAGAGCAGGTGGGTTTCTCCTGAAGTCCACGATCATCTCCACTGTCTTGAGTGTGTTGAGCTCCAGGTTGTTAAGACTGCACCAGACAGCCAGCTGTTCAACCTCCAGTCTGTAAGCAGACTCGTCACCGTCCTGGATGAGGCCGATCAGTGTGGTGTCATCCGCAAACTTCAGGAGCCTGACAGAGGGGTCTTTAGAGGTGCAGTCGTTGGTGTAGAGGGAGAAGAGCAGTGGGGAGAGAACACGGCCCTGAGGGGCGCCGGTGCTGATGGTGAGGGTGCTGGATGAGAATTTTCCCAGCCTCACTAGCTGCTGCCTGTCTGTCAGGAAGCTGGTGATCCACTGACAGACAGAGGTGGGCACGGAGAGCTGAGTTAGTTTAGGTTGGAGGAGTGATGGGACGATGGTGTTAAAAGCAGAGCTGAAGTCCACAAACAGGATCCTGACATAAGTCCCTGGTCTGTCCAGATGCTGGAGAACATAATGCAGTCCCATATTGACTGCATCATCCACAGACCTGTTTGCTCGGTAAGCAAACTGCAGGGGGTCCAGTAAGGGTCCAGTGATGCCCATCAGAAAAGCCAGAACCAGTCTTTCAAATGACTTCATGGCCACAGACGTTAGAGCCACAGGTCTGTAGTCATTTAGTCCAGTAATTTTGGGTTTCTTTGGGACGGGGATGATGGTGGAGCCTTTGAAGCATGAGGGGACTTTGCACAGCTCCAGTGATCTGTTGAAGATCTGTGTGAAGATGGGGGCCAGCTGGTCAGCGCAGGTTTTCAGACAGGCTGGTGAAACGCTGTCTGGGCCTGGTGCCTTTCTTCTCTTGTTCTTTCTGAAGACCTGGCGCACGTCATCTTCACTGAACTGAATTGCAGGTATGGGGGAGAGGGGGGTTGATGGAGGTGTGAATGGTGATTTTTCAAACCTGCAATAAAACCCATTCAGATCGTCTGCCAATTGTTGATTCTCCACAGAGCTGGGGGATGGTGTCTTGTAGTTGGTGATAACTTTCAGACCTTTACACACTGAAGCTGTGTCATTAGAAGAGAACTGATTCCGAAGTTTATCAGAATAATTCCTCGTTGCCACTCTGATCTCCTTTTCCAGTGTGTATTTGGCCTGTTTGTACAAGACTCTGTCCCCTTTTCTGCGAGCATCTTCTTTGGCCTGACGGAGCTGGCTGAGTTTTTCAGTGAACCAGGGTTTGTCGTTGTTATAAGATAAATGAGTCTTTGTAGGAATGCACAGATCCTCACAGAAACTGATATATGATGTAACAGTCTCTGTGAGCTAATAATGCATTACTCATTTGTTCCTGTATTGTTATTCATTAATGAAGGATCATAATGAAGGATCAGTATTCACAGTAAATTCAAGTTCATCTTTACACTGCAGAGGTGGAACAGAAGTTGCATCTGAATTGGTACAATTACAAATGCATAAATGATGCTGAGATTAATGTTTTAAAAATAAAATTTTGTTTATTGAACATTTGGAAAAAAAAAAAATCAATATCATGTTTGCAATTGTGCTCATATTTGTGAAAACAGCCCTGTTTCTTGTGATATTGCTTAATTATATCATGTGTTATAATAAAAATATTAAGATCTTATACAAGCACTTTTTGCAATCATATCTTGAATTCTGTGGGCATTTGTATCAATTTTGGTGATATTTTTGACACAATCCCTTGTTGATTTCTGACCCGGCACAACAGAAACAAAATAAATGAAATTAGAAATAAGTTATTGATTGCATTTGAAGCAGAAAGTTTTACATCCAATCAAATTAATGATGTTAAAAAAGAAATCAGACAATGCAACAACAATTTAGCGATATCTCCATAGTTGTGGTCTTGACCGTCTTGAAATAAAATCCTGAGTCCTTTTAGTCCGAGACCAAGACAAGACCGAGACCAAATGCAGCCGGGACCAAGACAAGACCAAGACCTTCAAAAAATGGTCTTAAGACTGGTGTCTCGAGTACTACAACACTAGTGTGAGAGCTTGGCAGAGATGTAGTCTACTGTCTAGCATTGCTGAATAAAGCGAATTGGATGAACGAGAAAAGATATCATCTCAGAATGTCAGACCATTGATAGGGGGTAACAGTGGCAGTGTAAACATTGAGTACAGGTTGAACACAGAGCTTCTTCCATTATGTTGTTTTGCTTAATGTAAACCAATAAACCTGGCTAACCTTGTATTTCGAGTCAATGCTTATTTAGAATGCCATTGAATAACAATTCTGGTTATTGATTATGTTGTGCCGGTTAAAGAATCTCAGTGGCTCTTGATTGTGGGTCAGCAGTGGTCTGCCGACAACCAAGACAACCAACGGCAATGATATGGGAATTTTTAAACTCAGACAGTCAGCTTTCCATCTATGGCAATATGTTATTTTAAAATTTCTCTGTGGTCTTAATCTACCTTAATGTTTTATTTTGCAATTGCTGTCCAAAATAAATATGGAGAAAAAACAATCAAAATTAATTTCTTTACAAAATATGATTCACAAATGTATAAGCTAATTCACATTCACAAAGTTCCTGTTTGCAAAGAGCAATTCACAAATTTATAATCTAATTCATATTCACAAAAAAATATGATTTGTCAATGCACAAACAAATTTACAAAGGAATATTCACATATGCAAAACACGATTCATAAATATACAAGTATTATGTGAATTGATTGTTGAATCTGCATTTGCAAATTGTTCTCTTTAACCAATCATTACCTGTCAAAAAATGTTCTTTGACTTCTGTTATAAAATAGCAATTTTTTTTTTTTTTTGTAAACTCCAAAAATAGATCAGTCAAAAATGAATGTTTAATGGCAAACATGTTGTAGATTAGAGAACAGACTATCAATTTATTAAGCAATCAGTGTATTCGCAAAAGCTGTTTATTCAGTGTACTTGAAGCATTTCCACTATTGACTTAGGGTGCGTCTCGCCGTAGCTCCCTAAGTCATGAATCTGTATATTGTGTATACAAATTTGGGCATAAGGACAGCAAGGACCCTGGCTCACTACATATTGGGACACTGATGACTATTTCCGGCGACATGACAACATTTTCTTATTGTACAACATCATTACTGGTATTTATGAACAAACAGCAGCACATATCTTTCTGACATTAATTGTTTGTTATTTAAAAGTATATTATGACAAATTCTTTGATTGTTACAAATCTTTGCAACATTTCAGCCATAAATTTATTAGAATTTCAGAATTTCCAGTAAGGGAACATTGTGAGCATCGATTTTCTCTGGTTTTCACTGTGCATTATGTGACTTTTTAGGGAGCAAATGATTCAGTGCACTGGAATGATTTTTGCTATTGAAACCATCCTTAAAATGGCAGACTCCCTGATCAGTGCCCTGACTACTGAACTAGGGAGCTGATTGAGACACACCTATCAATTCACTTACCAGTGTACCAGATTATAGGCTTTTTTACACCTTGAAGGCTCCCCGGGGCTCTTTTAATACACCTTGCTCAATGCTTTGGTTCATGAACCATCACTTTGCATGTTTGCCTGACCAAAATGTCGACTTTCCCTAGATTCTTGCTTCACTCAACTTTACTAGAACTATTTGCAACTTGGCAAAGACTCTACAGACATAAAAAATTACACCATGACACCATTTAATGAACAAAAGCCCTTGAGGTATGTATTGAAGGTCTGATTTTGGGTCCTTTTTTTGTTTATCACTTTGACCTATGAAGAACTGTACAAAAACCTCTACAAAAGCTTTCCTGGCAAAGGAGAGAGGGACTTCTGCCTTGCCTCGTCTGTGAAAATCTCAGACTTCAGTTATGCAAATAAATAATGGAATGAGCAGGCTCGTGTATGCACTCAGCAAAATTAACCACTGCAAACCATGCACTTTGGCTGAGGGGGAAAGACCTTTCCGTTATGAGTCAGAGATGATATCTATAAAGACAGAGGCCTTAGATGACCCAACACAGGGCCAAAGTCATTGCCTTAAACCAAAAGCTCCACAAACCCTCCACACAGAGCATAGAAGCCTGTTCAATGGCACTGTTCAAAAACGTGAGGATAATTGTATAAATGAACTGAATTCATTTCAGAGTACCTCTGTCAGTGTAAACTTTTAAATGTTGTATATGGTGGGGCTTATAAAATTTAATGATACATTAAATGTAATAGTTTCTAATTCATATTAAGTGGAACATACAAAGACAATGACAATGATATTTTCCTTCTCTTTCTCCATAGCTGTTTGTTGTCTTTGTGTACATTGGCAGTTATTATGTCATACTGTTGATGAAATATGAGTTGTTTGATAACTTTATTATACTGGCTTATGAAAATTACTGCCTGTTAAAAATCCATTTTCCTAAAGCAATCAATACCACCCTTCACTTCATCCCCATTGCATGTGAGTGTTATGCATCCACAGAGTAGCTGATTGGCCACTGTCATTCCAAGGTACCAATAATTATAATTCACACTGTATATGGTTTGATTTACATGAATTCCAAAAAATATATAGATAATGATTCATCTAAATAATATTAAAAAAAAAATCTTAACTGTGTTTTAATAGGTAAATCTTAATTATGACATACTAAAAAAGTCAAAATTATGACAAGAAAAGTTAAAATGATGGCATACTAAGTCGTAATTTTGAATTTTATGTCATAATTATAACATAAAAATTTACAAAAAGTAATATGAGACTTGAAATTATGATACAAAAAGTCAAAGTTACAAAATACTAGTAGTGATTGGATACATGTATCTGGATTACGTAATCAGATTCCAAAAATTAAGTACTTGTAATTAGATTATACGATGTTTTAGTCAGTAAGATTACAGTAACTTCTTTATTAATTACATCATTACATTGTGACATTGTCATCTTGAAATAAATAAATTGTAGAAATAAATTTACAGAAATCATTCCACTTTTAAGAAGTGTTTTCTCAACATTGCAAAACTGCATATCTAATCAGCTCCTGACAAGCACAATTATTATTTCAATTATCAATCAGTGAGTCATTTAACCATGTATTACTCTCTTTTGAATGATTTTGTTGTGCAAACACATTAAATGTACAAAATATAATTTCATATTTATATGCAATGCAGAGATTCACCAACTTTGTTTGTCAGCTGAACCTCTTGGAACTAATATTTTTACTAGAAGTACCCCCTGAGATTTTACGTTGTCAGGGTCCTGCCCTGACAGTCTTATCTGTTTTGTCTCTTTTTATTGTTTCCTTGTTTGTCTTGTGCTTGAGCACATGGCTCTGTATTTCTTTGTGTTGGTCATGTGCTCCTTTCATCCTGCCTCCTTGTTTCCTCTTACCATGCCCCCTTGTTTTGTCCTTGTATAGTCCTTGTTTGCCTGATTGTGTTCACCTGATCCTCATGTGCTCTGCTCCCTATTTATTGTGCTCCTTTCCCTCTTGTCTTTGCTGGTTTGTTGCATGAATTATGTACGTGTTTGCTTTGCTTGCCTAGGCTCACATGTTTTTTTCGACTGCGCTACATAGAGTTCTTCTTGTCTGTTCTAGACATGTATTAGATCCTGTTGATTCTAGTGTTCTCTTTCAAACATTTCCTCAGTATCTTACTATGGGAAACGCCTTGGAAGCACCAATTACACCACGTCTGTCAGTATCAATGACAACTGACAAGTGATGCAGGAGTGATGCCCACCTCCCTAATATATATCGCTGCTAGCCACTTCATTCTCGTTCTCTTCCCCGTGAAGATTCTATTTGGAAGCTATCCTCGGCAGATCCTTGTAAGGAGTGGCCGCTAAACTTTTCAAGGACAAATTGCTATTCTCTGTATGTTGCCGAAAGCAGCTGTTTTTCAGAGGAGATATTTACTGTTAAAGTGAATATGTTTTTTCTTTCTGCTGTTTTTCAGTTACAAAAAGGAGCAGTTACAGCTCCTTTTTCTCAGTTGTTCCCCCACGTTAAGTGGTGTGACAGATTGTCCAATCCTGCCTCATAATGAGACATGTTGTAATCTCATTAATCCCTTGGTGTTTGTGTCTCTGTTATGGTGACTGTGAGCCCATCCAACAGTGGAGCGAAAGGGAAAGATCCCTCTCGCCCATGTATGTGCGGGTCTATGATTTCTTCTAAGAACTCTCACCCTCTGTGCATAGCATGTTTGGAAGTTAGACACGCACAGGCTGTGCTCGCTAATCCCGAGTGCTACCTGCACTGCTCTCATTTCCCATTAAGGGTTTTAAAGCGCTTGGTTCGAGTCAGGGCCATAACTAAATGGGACCCAAGTCTTTCCACGCCTCCTGCATAGAGAGATGCTGTTACTCCTCAGCCCCGGTGCAGCTGAGGAGAGTTGATGGATGAGATCTCTCCTGAACTTCCTCCTCCTCTTTGAATCAGAATCAGATGAGGCAGTTACTCGTCTCTTGGAAGTGGATTTGGAGGAAGATGAAGAGAATGCTATCCTCCCTCCTAATCTTTCTTCTTGGCCTGGCAGCACCATGGGAGAGTCCCCCTCCCTCATGGAAATGTGCAGGAGAGTGGCTGCTAAGCTCTCTATCAACTGGCCTTCTCAGCAAAAAGGCCTCTATGACAGGAAGAGGCAGCCGTCGTGCACTTCCCCAGTCAAGCAGCTGATTCCAGCCATCCCAGCATGCATCGCAAAAATGCAACAGTTCTGGAACAAACTCTTCTCACATAGAGTACCTGTTAAAGGTTTCAACATACTTGGCAATAAAGCTCTTTCTGATTCAGATTTTTCTGGTTCTTTATTTGCTGTTGAAAGCTGGTGATTCCATTCAGCCATTGCTGGACTTTCTTGAGGACATAAATAAGTGGTTGTAAAAAATTTGTAATAAAATGAATATCTCCAACTTAAGACAAAAGTGAAATTATTACAGATTCATTTCATTCACAAAAATGGATTTACATAAATGGAGCAAGCAGTAAGTGCATGTGTGATGATTATCAGGGCCACTATGTAAGCGTAAAAGCTGATAAACACACAAAAGTTGTGTTTACATTTAATTCAATATCTTCACTGTTACTTTCTCTACATGTAAGCAGCTTTCTCTACATGTAAGCAGCTTTCTCTACTGTGAACGATTATGACAATATTCCCTGATGCTGATGTACAATTCAAACTTTAAATCTGAGGTAGATATATTTCTCTCAGTTGTACAGTTTCCTTAAAGTGCACTGAATCTCAACCTGTAAGTATGATTAATAATTGATGTATACATTTTCTAGCGATCGTTCAAAATTCGTAGTTTTGTCTCCTGCTAACTTGCTAACTCATGTTTCTGTAGTTCTGCTATTCAGATGTGGGTCCAATATTGTCTAAAAATTTGTTGATTAATGCAGCTTGTCTGTCTTATTACTTGGAGTAATGATCAAGGATGCAGCACAACTTTTGTTTACAAAGTGGAATGCATTATCAGCTATTCATGTTTGTGCCTCACATTTTTATTACAATAGAGTGGTTCTCTAATAGGATGTTGAGATGCTATCCATGCTAACTAGTCTTTCTGTAAACATTGTAATGTCAAACAATGATTGTGATGAGCAGGGCGGGCGAGAGCCGTGAGGGAAAGACGCGAGGCCGGTTACGCAAGTGATAACGAGCATCACCTGCGAGGCGCACCGGCCTTGAGTCTCTCACGGAGGAGCTCCGGGAGCATAAAAGGAGGAGCGACGACAGTGAAGGACAAGAGAGGACCAGGCCTGGACTTTATTTTATGTTTTATTATGTTTGTGTGACCGTCAGATGTCCGCGAGGGTCTGCCGGGATTATTTTCGTTTTGTTCTTTATTTATTTTGGAATTAACGTTATGTTGAATGTTCGCCGGTTCCCGCCTCCTCCTTCCTGTATCTATGAACTGTGTTACATTGGTGCCGAAACCCGGGAGGAAGGAGGGACATGCTGTCGGAGAGCCCTCGCTGGTGAGGGGGATCGTGGTGCTGCAGGGTTCGGGCAGAGTGAAGACCGCGAGAGGCTGCCCGAGGCAGTGGTACTGGAGCCTTGTGAAAGGTGGGATGGAGACCCGGGTGCCGCGCTACTGGGACGAGATGGGGTGGCTGCCGTCCTGGAGGGAGCGGAGGAGTGCCGTTGTCCGCTGTGGGCCGGAGCCTGCTACCGTCTGCCATGAAGGGGAGGAGCAGGGGACAGCGGACTCGCTGCTGGCTGCCCTCAACCGGAGGAGCCAGGAGGCAGTCGAGGATCGGGCCGTCCACCGAGCGTCCGGTGCCATGCGAGGAAGAGCCTCTCGGCTGGCTGAGGACCGAGCGGCAGTGTGTCTGGGAGCCGGACCCAGAATTTTTTTTTCTCTTTTTCCTCTCTCCCCTCTCTCGTCCTGTCGCACCCCTTGCTTCCGTCTCCTTTCTCTCGTCTCGTCTGTCCTTACCCCCAGGTGCTGCGGCCGCCGGGACAAGCCCCCGGGGGGGGAGTAAGCGCAGTATCCCCTGGCCTGCGACGGGCGATGGGTTATGTGATGAGCAGGGCGGGCAAGAGGCGTGAGAAACCGAATGTGTTTTTTGACCTTGCATGCATGTAAAACTGTTGTAGGAGACCCCCAAAACAATATTAGGGACCTTAAAAAAGGCATAATAGGGGCACTTTAACTTTGTCACGGCGCTGTGCTGCAGTACTAGGGTTTCCCTCAATACGTCATACAGGATTCCCCTGCCGTAGGGACATTTAAAACGCTTAACGTACCTTATTGGGGATGTAGGCTATACAATAGGCTACAGGCAAGCAGGTGGACTCAGAATATGAACGTAACGTGCAAAGTTTGACACTAAAGTCAAACACAGTTTCCCATTGATTGGCATAAAGTTGGCTTGACATTGGAGTGCATGCTCAAATTTCCCCCATGAAAATCCACCATGTCGCTCTTATTATAAAACATTATTACAAGCTTACCGTTGTTAATCGAGACAAGATAATTAGATAGATTTGAACACTGTCTGGTTATGTACTTGCTCAAAAATTGATTTTGGATCATTTTTAACCAAAAAAAGTTAGGGACTAAAAGAAAAAAAAAAAAAAGAAAAAAAAAAATCATTCTGGGGTGAGTTTCCCGAAAGCATCGTTAGCCAACTATGGTCGTAAGTCCCATTGAACTCTATTGGTAACGACGGAACTTGCGACCATAGTTCGCTTTGGGAAACGCACCCCAGATTGGTGATCATAGTTGCTGAGATGAGAAAGTTTGCAGGTATGACAGTGTTTTTTTGTTTGTTTGTTTGTTTGTTTTATTTTGTTTTTTTTTACTTTAAATTATTTACAGAATACTGTCAGATTGTAATTGTTGTAATCATTAAAAACTGTTCAGAATTATGGAAGCGACTTTATATCTCACAATTGCGAGTTATAAAGTCAGAATTCTGAGATATAAAGTCGCAATTGCGTGATAAAAAGTCAGAATTCTGAGATATAAAGTCGCAATTGCAAGTTATAAAGTCAGAATTCTGAGATATAAAGTCGCAATTGTGTGATAAAAAGTCAGAATTCTGAGATATAAAGTCGCAATTGCGTGATATAAAGTCAGAATTGCGAGATATAAAGTCGCAATTGCGAGGGTTAAAGACCGCAGTAAAGATAGTTGCGGTTTGATATTCAGATTTCTTTTGGCTATAAATACGCAGTGCGCTGTCATATACATGCAAATAATACCGAATATCGTTCTCCATGATTTGTGAATTAAGGTGACGCTGTCCTTTGGGCCGAAATCAGGTTTTTTTTTTTCGTAGCGACTCTTAATTTTATAATGGCTATAGCTCCAAATGTTGGACATTTAGAGGAATGAAACCGCTGTCATCTTCACCAGCTTGATCTGTGAAGTTTTTCACAGCAAAGCTCTTGTCCGTAAACCCCTTGGTAAGTCCGCCAGTAAGGAATGTGAAAGAAAGGCGTTCTTCATGTTTAACGTCTATTACCAATAAACACGCAGACTGCTGGAATAAAATAACATTGTTCTAGGTCGAGCTCGATTTGTGAAAACTTTCACAATAGCATTTTATCTCGTGGCCATGTTTCTCTTTGCTCTGCCCCCCGTTTTTTGTGTAATATATATATATATTTTATATATATACACACACACACACACACACATATATATATATATATATATATATATATATATATATATATATATATATATATATATATATATATAACTTTCACAGTTCAGTACGGGTCAGCTGACCCATCCCAGGGTCACTAATATCACTATTTTGATCTGTGAAAACTTTTACATTTTAGTACGGGTCAGCTGACCCCCTGGGTCACTAATATTGCTATTTTGATCTGTGAGAACTTTCACAGTTCAGTACGGGTCAGCTGACCCATCCCAGGGTCACTAATATCACCATTTTGATCTGTGAAAACTTTTACATTTTAGTACGGGTCAGCTGACCCATCCCAGGGTCACTAATATCACTATTTTGATCTGTGAAATCTTTCACAGTTCAGTATGGGTCAGCTGACCCATCCCAGGGTCACTAATATCGTTATTTTGATCTGTGAAAACTTTCACAGTTCAGTATGCATCAGCTGACCCTTCCCTGGGTCATGTACATCACTTTTCTGATCTGTGAAAACTTTCACAGTTGAGTATTGGTCAGCTGACCCTGCCCTGGGTCACTTACTTTGCTATTCTGATCTGTGAAAAATTTCACAGTTCAGTACGGGTCAGCTGACCCATCCCAGGGTCATTAATATCACTATTTTGATCTGTGAAAACTTTCACAGTTCAGTACGGGTCAGCTGACCCTTCCCTGGGTCACTAATATCGCTATTTTGATCTGTGAGAACTTTCACAGTTCAGTACGGGTCAGCTGACCCATCCCAGGGTCACTAATATCGCTATTTTGATCTGTGAAAACTTTCACAGTTCAGTATGCATCAGCTGACCCTTCCCTGGGTCATGTACATCACTTTTCTGATCTGTGAAAACTTTCTCAGTTCAGTATGGGTCAGCTGACCCTTCCCTGGGTCATGTACATCACTTTTCTGATCTGTGAAAACTCACATTTCAGTACGGGTCAGCTGACCCTTCCCTGTGTCACTAACTTTGCTATTCTGATCTGTGAAAACTTTCACAGTTCAGTATGGGTCAGCTGACCCATCCCTGGGTCATGTACATCACTTTTCTGATCTGTGAAAACTTTCACAGTTGATTATTGGTCAGCTGACCCTTCCCTGGGTCACTAAGTTTGCTATTCTGATCTGTGAAAAATTTCACAGTTCAGTACGGGTCAGCAGAACCTTCCCTGGGTCACTAAGATCGCTATTTTGATCTGTGAAAACTTTCACAGTTCAGTATGGGTCAGCTGACCCTTCCCTGGGTCATGTACATCACTTTTCTGATCTGTGAAAACTTTCACAATTCAGTACGGGTCAGCTGACCCTTCCCTTGGTCACTAACATCGCTATTCTGATCTGTGAAAACTTTCACAGATGAGTATTGGTCAGCTGACCCTTCCCTGGGTCACTAACTTTGCTATTCTGATCTGTGAAAACTTTCACAGTTCAGTATGGGTCAGCTGACACTTCCCAGGGTCAGTAACATCACTATTCTGATCTGTAAGTTTTCACAGATCAGAAAAGTGATGTACATGACCCAGGGAAGGGTCAGCTGACCCATACTGAACTGTGAAAGTTTTGGTACAATTGCGAGTTATAAAGTCAGAATTCTGAGATATAAAGTCGCAATTGCGTGAATTTTCTCGCAATTAACTGATGGTCAGTATCTCTGTCTGTAACAGTGCATCCAGCGATAGCCATGCTGCCGTGAAGTCTGAAGCTGTTGGTGTATAAAATGTGCCACTTCAGCTTTGTCTGATTTATTGCGCCTCCGCCACAGCTGATTCTTCTTCTTATTATGATTATTATTATATTGTTATTATTGTGTAAAATTCATTAGTGTATCCATTCTGTTAAAAACAACTTTTATTGCCCAAATACCTCGACTGTAATTTGCAGAATTGCATGATTCTACCCTTGAGTTGCAAAGTTGATGAAACATGATAGGTACTGGTTGTTTTAGTATTAAGCCCACTAGATGGCAGTAAAAGCTGTTTTTTCTCCTTGAAACGCTGTGTACAAGGTTACCGTGGAAACATTCTATATGCATATTCCTGCATAATGCATTATGTCCGGAAACTAATCTTTATGTGTCTCCTCCAGTAAAATCAATATTTCTTTATTGGTAAATCGGCGCTAAAAATAATCCTTTATGATGTCCTCTATTTTATGTATAATAATAACAAAGCAGCAATCCTGATGGTCAGTCGCAATGAAAGGAAACGCAAGCAAAGTAAGAACTGTGAGAAATAACGTTTCACAGTAGTGATAAAAAGTCAGAATTCTGAGATATAAAGTCGCAATTGCGAGAAAAAAAGTCAGAATTCTGACTTTTTATCACGCAATTGCGACTTTATATCTCAGAATTCTGACTTTTTATCACGCAATTGCGACTTTATATCTCAGAATTCTGACTTTTTTATCACGCAATTGCGACTTTATATCTCGCAATTCTGACTTTATATCACGCAATTCTGACTTTATATCATGCAATTGCGACTTTATATCTCAGAATTCTGACTTTCTAACTCGCAATTGCGACTTTATATCTCAGAATTCTGACTTTTTATCACGCAATTGCGACTTTATATCTCGCAATTCTGACTTTATATCACGCAATTGCGACTTTATATCTCAGAATTCTGACTTTAATCACGCAATTGCGACTTTATATCTCAGAATTCTGACTTTTTATCACGCAATTGCGACTTTATATCTCGCAATTGCGAGTTATAAAGTCAGAATTCTGAGATATAAAGTCGCAATTGCGTGATAAAAAGTCAGAATTCAGAGATAAAAAGTCGCAATTCATATATTTTTTTTTTTTAGTGGAGTTTTTTTTTTTTTTAGTGGCGGAAACGGGCTTCCATACAGAATAGTAATCTGTGATATGAAGAAATCTTTCAAGAGAGGAAATGTGGAGTTCTGTACTTTAACCACAAGGTGGCAGTATCATGCTTGAGTACTGAGGTGCTTAGTATTATCTAGAAAAGAAGTGTGTTCAATGCGAGTTTATGCAGTATGTGCTGAATAAAGAGCCTCAAAAAATGACTGGTCCTGTTGCTTAATGCTAGAGGAACTACACATCTTCCTGAAAGGCACTAGTAATCCTAAATATTTGCCATCTTTTTGTAGTTATACAATTTCTATGTCTTCACCTTATTTTGAATGCATGCACCATATGGACATGTAGATGACAGACACATGCTCAATCATGAAAATTAATTAATTAGAAATAATTTATTTTGATGAAATACTGTGCTACAAGTTTGTTCACTTAGCTATGGTGACTTTTTTCAGTTATTTCCTTGTTTTTCCCTTGACAGCTGTAGCGCAATCATAGGCTAAAGGTTTTGATGACTGGGTAAGATGCTGGATTTTATTGTACTGGACTGACTGTAATTCGGTTTTGTTATTTTAATTTAGCTAACTGATTTTATAACTAAATTGCCAAAAATCATAATCACAAGTTTAAAATATTTTGAATTTTATGTGTTTATTAATTGTAACAATTAGACATTTGAGATAAGTTTACCCCAGAGGGCATCTTTTCCCAGATAAACATATCATATCTAATATCTTTTAAATTTAATCTCAATTGTCAATTGATGTAAAGCCTTATTTAGATTCTTGTTTCCTTCTGTCATCAAAACATAGCATCCAGTAACTCTTAGCCTTCTGAAACCTCTGCAGTTGCACATTATATGCAGCCATATTAAGTATTCAGAAATGTGAGTTTGTGTTAGGAAAAAAAAACGTAACATATTTAGGGTACCTGAAAAAAAATACTTGAAACCCTCAGTGTTTTAATATGGATTTTTAAAAATAAAAAATGTAAACATTTTCTGCAGAGAATGTGGATGATGTTTACCTGTGCAGAAGAGGATGTTGTGGATGGTTACCAGGGCATTTTTTTATGCAGTTGCTAAGATGATCTGTGACTTTGACTTGTTGCTTATGTGACCCAAGTCAAAAGTTACTTTCTGAAGTCTCCTATCATAAAGGATTATAAGTCCATATTTATGGATTGGGTCCATCCTCCTCAAATGTAAGAGGATTTTTTTCACCTGTTTTATCATCCAGCAGGCAAAACTCATAATAACAACATTAAATGAGCAAATATAAAAAGTAATAGCATGTATCTCCTCAAGAAGCCACATGAACTGTTATTTATGTCTATAGCAAAACAATGTTTGTATATCCAGCTGCTAAGCTAAGAATGTGGCAAAAACAGGACAAGTGCCAAAGTTTAATACTTTGGGTGAATGATTTGAACAAACTAATAACCCTAAACTTTGATCTCATTATATTATTGTATTGTACACTACCATTCAAAAGTTTGGGGTCGGTAAGATTTTTAATGTTTTTAAAATAAGTTTTGTCTGCTCACCAAGGCTGCATTTATTTAATTAAAAATACAGTAAAAACAGAAATATTGTGAAATATTTTTACAATTTAAAATAACTGTTTTATAATTTATTCCTCCAATGGCAAAGCTGAATTTTCAGCATCATTACTCCAGTCTTCAGTGTCACATGATCCTTCAGAAATCATTCTAATATACTGATTTGCTGTTCAAAAAACATTTATTATGATCATTGTTGAAAGTAGATACATTCTCTTTTCACTCTGTATTAAGTCTTAATTTTCTGAAGAGACACAATCACTTTATATGATGAAGAGATTGATTTTAGGCTTATATTCAGATGTAAACATTCATAAACTCGAACATCAGTTGTGGTAAACGGAAGCTCGAGCATGTTTGTTTGATGCGTGAGGTTCATTCTCGTGTGTTATGCAGCATGTTTGAGCTTCTGCAAGAGGTTTGTTCTCGCGCGTCATTCAGGTTCAGTTGAGCTCCTGTTTTGTGTTTGCGTAAAAGCCTAAATTAAATCTGTTTATCATAAAAAGCTAAAGAGTCTCTTCAGAAAATTTGGACTAAACCACTCAATTCAAATGGATTAGTTTTACGATTTTTATGAACTTTTTTTATGAAACTTGTCAAAGTTTCAATTGCATTGTTGCATTTCATCAAAAAGATCTTCATTTTCATTCTGAAGATGAACAAAAGTCTTACGGGTTTGGAATGACATGAGGGTGAATAATTAATGACAGAATTTTCATTTTTGGGTGAACTAACCCTTCAAAATTGCTATTATAGGGTCAAACTAACTTGAAAAAGTTATTATTAATGAAACAAAAAGCATTTGTCCAATATGGAACTTAAGTTCTTTCTCTGATTTAGACTTGATATAATGTGTGTTTTCCTTCATATCTTCCTTCATATCTCAGGATCTTGTTTCCAGGCTGTACATTGATCAAAAAAAGCTCAATTGACGAGGAAGTATTTTTTAACTTTTCCCAATTCAGATGTTTAAAGACAGTGGAAGAGTCTGGAAAAGAAATAAAAACTGCACTAATACCTTGTTTCATTGAGCTTCTATTTAAAGTTTGATTCATTGAACTTCTACCTTTCCCTCTTTCTCCCCTAATCTTATTAGGAACCCACCCCTCAATCATTACAATTAGTGGAGCAGCACACTGTTGCTGATTATCAGAGTGCGCAAAGCTGTGTGTGCGATTGTTAAGGCCCGTTCACACCAAGAACGATAACTATAAAGATAACGACAAAGATATAGTTCTAAAAATCGTTCTAAATAGAACGATTTTTTTCCTGCTGTTGAATGATAAAACACTGACAGCCAATCAGAATCCATTATAATGTAAGGGCTCGCATATTTAAAATGGCAGACGACATTGCGGAGAAGTTAATCGCCGAGGTCCAGAAAAAGCCACTGTTTGACTGTCATACCCCCCGGAATAATTGGTGAGAATTATTAATGATGAGATAATTTTGCCAGGCTAGCAAACAGTGTAAAATAAAATTACCTCAGGCATCCAGACACAACATTGTCTCACTTCCTTTGAAGTTGCAGTGAAAAAGACTAGGCATTTTTTTATTCCACTACAATGACCTTGTCAGCTAAATTCACTGTTAGATTAGATCGATTACACTAGCTATTCACTTGAAACATAGCATGCTGAGGACATCTGCTGGTTATAGCCGTGTAAATACAACAATAACAGCAAAAACATGCACACTTTGAAACCGCAGCACGTGAGTTTAGAATAAACAGACCATTATCATTCATTGGTGTGAACACAAATATAGTTATTGTTATAATTATCTTTACTTTTTTGTTATAATTACCTTTTTTTCCAGTTCATATCCTTCATGTTTTAAGCCTTTTTTGCTCCATGCCCTAAATCTGTTGCTTGGTCGGAAAGTGCAGGAACTTCAATTGACCTGGAACATGCTTTATGATCTATTGGGGCCGCAATCTGTGCACGTGTTCAATTCCTAGGTCTTGGTCAGCAGGGAGATCGAGGAGTTCTTTTAACAATCTATCTACAAATTCTGTCATGATCTTTTCTCCTTTGACACCTTCTTTGACTCCTTAAATGCGGATGTTTGACCTGCATGACCAGCTCTCCAAGTCCTCGCATTTCTTTCACCTACGCATCTGTTCTCTCTAATTTACTGCTGACCTCATGTCTCATGGCCCTTATCTCCGATAGTAGTTGACGCTCACTGTTGTGTCCATTTCTGATAAGCCAGTGTTAGTTTCCTTTTTTGTTATGTTTACCTTGCTTCATCCTTTTTATTAACTATGGATATTTTATCCATTTTTGACGATTCAACCTTTTTTATAGCGAGTCTGCCATCAAAGTAGTCAAGAGCTTCTTTAAAACGCTGCCTTTTCAGAGGTGGCAAAACTGGAACTCCATGTGATTTTGTTTTAACGGGGGATGTGATTGATAACTGGAATCATCATAAGGGGTTGGTTGTAACATTTTCAATAAACTGTTACAACTATCCCAACCCCTAACAGCCATAACTTAGCTAACTGTGGGTTTGAAGTTAGCTTGAATGCAAAGCATCAAATTAAACTAGAGAAATAGCTACTTTAGATTATGCATGTCAAATAACTGCATCTACAATACAATGATTGCTATAGGCAAAATATTGTCTTGATAAAAAAAAACTTCACTTTCCTTCCTGAAAATCAGTTTTTTGTTTGTTTGTTTGTTTTGGTCATAAAATCTAGTGTTTCTCACAGTCACATGCCACTCAAATAGGTGATGGGAGTGTATAATATTGATGACATCACAATAGGTCTTTTCTGACTTGTCAAACAGACAGTTACAACTGACCCCGTGTTACAACCCAGCTATTACAGCTTCAACTCTTGTGGGAAGGCTTTCCACAAGGTTTAGGAGTGTGTTTATAGGAAATTTTGACCATTCTTCTAGAATTGCATTTGTGAGGTCAGGCACTGATGTTGGATGAGAAAGCCTGGCTCGCTGTCTCCACTCTAATTCATCCCAAAGGTGTTCTATCGGGTTGAGGTCAGGACTCTGTGCAGGCCAGTTAAGTTCCTCCACACCAAACTCACTCATCCATGTCTTTATGGTCCTTGCTTTGTACACTGGTGCACAGTCATGTTGGAACAGAAAGGGGCCATCCCCAAAATGTTCCCACAAAGTTGGTAGCATGAAATTGTCCAAAATGTCTTGGTATGCTGAAGCATTAAGAGTTCCTTTCACTGGAACTAAGAGGCCAAGCCCAACCCCTGAAAAACAACCCTATACCATAATCCCCCTCCACCAAACTTTACACTTGGCACACTTTGCACTTTGCAGTCAGGCATGTACCGTTCTCCTGGCAACCGTCAAACCCAGACTCGTCCATCAGATTGCCAGACAGAGAAGCGTGATTTGTCATTTCAGAGAACACATCTCCACTGCTCTAGAGTCCAGTGGCGGCATCCCACCATTGCATCTAACGCTTTGCATTGCACTTGGTGATGTAAGGATTGGATGCAGCTGCTCGGCCATGGAAACCCATTCCATGAAGCTCTCTACACTCCGTTCTTTAGCTAATCTGAAAGCCACACAAAGTTTGGAGGTCGTTAGCTATTGACTCTGCGCACTGTGCTTCTGCATGCACTGACCCCGCTCTGTGATTTTACTTGGCCTACCACTTAGTGGCTGAGTTGCTGTTGTTCCCAACATAGAATCTCGAGTCCACGACTTCACATTGCGAGTTATTCCACAACTTTTCACATTCCCACAAATTTAAATGATGTTCCCACAAATTAATATGTTGTGGCCATGACTAAACTATCTTCTTAGTGTTCCTGTAATAATTTCCTTCCTGTTTCACCAGATTCTAAAAATAAGACATCATGTTGTGGATGGTGCTTCGGTCTTTCTATCCCTCACTCACCTCGGCACAGCTAACAGTTTAGTGGCTCAGTGCCTGGAGAACAAGAGATCACTTCAGAGACCACCAAATCTCTTCTTGTAGGAATTCTTCAATTATTCATTCCTGCTCTTGTAGCCAGTTGCAGGCCAATGTCTGAAAGAAGGGTCATGGGCTGGAGGTACCTTGATCAATCATTTAACATACAGTGAGGGCACAGGAACAGATGAAAGGTACTAGCTGCTGGAATTATAGGGCATTGGCCATGTTTCATAGCTTGTTTGCACTGCAGAAAAGACAATTCCCTTATGCAATTGTTGAATGTTCCCTCCAGGCATCATGGGAGCTTTTACATTTTATTACCTGAGCAGCACAGAAGCCCTGGGGCTAAGACACCAACCATTTGCAAGCGAGTATGTAGAATGTAAAGCCTCGTAAAATTCACTCTGCCATGCCTGGCCAAGTGCAATTACAAATGATATATTCAAGCTTAAATAACATTTCTTTTAGCTGCATAAATGGTGCTCAAGGCATTGCTGGAATAGGCCCTATTCATCACCCCTGACCTGAACATTCACACATGGCAGATTCAGCCACTCACAGGCTCATACGCTGACTGTTATCACTTAGATTTGCATATAATCAATTAAATAATAGAAATTAATAGAAAAATAGACAATATAAATAAAGAAATGTCTATACGAATATTCACATTATAATAGGGAAGAATCCAATTGTAATCCAATTCCAAAGTGTTTCTGGTGAGTTACAGTGGCTCGTTGTCAAATTTTTTGTAAAGATTCCACATTTTTGTAAGCATTTTTTGTCGATCAATCAAGAATCATTTAAGCAAGAATCACAGGGCATCTATAAATTATTTTCCCCCCACCTCTATACTCTGTGTGACTAGTACTTTCATTTTGTACAACCTTTTGTCAGTGGTTCTATTGTAATTACATGCATACACTGAACAAGGAATATACAGTGGGGATCGAAAGTTTGGGAACCCCTTTCAGAATCTGTGAAAATGTGAAAAATTTTAACAAAACAAGAGAGATCATTCAAAATGCATGTTATTTTTTGTTTAGTACTGTCCTGAGTAAGATATTTTACATAAAAGATATTTACATATAGTCCACAAGACAAAAATAGCTGAATTTATTAAAATAACCCCGTTCACAAGTTTGGGAACCCTTGATTCTCAATACTGTGTGTGGTTACCTGATGATCTATGACTGCTTTTTATGTTTTGTGATGGTTGTTCATGAGTCTCTTGTTTGTCTTGAGCACTTAAACTGAGCTCTGTTCTTCAGAAAAATCCTCCAGGTCCTGCAGATTCTTAGGTTTTCCAGCATCTTTTGCATATTTGAACCCTTTCCAGCAGTGACTGTATGATTTTGAGATCCATCTTTTCACACTGAGGACAACTGAGGGACTCAAACACAACTATTAAAGGTCCCGTTCTTCGTGATCCCATGTTTCAAACTTTAGTTAGTGTGTAATGTTGTTGTTAGAGTATAAATAAAATCTGTAAAATGTTAAAGCTCAAACTTCAATGCCAAGCGAGATATTTTATTTAACAGAAGTCGCCTACATCGAACGGCCAGTTTGGACTACATCCCTCTACTTCCTTCTTTAATGACGTCACTAAAACAGTTTTTTGACTAACCTCTGCCCACAGGAATACACAAGAGTTGCGTTTGTAGAGTGTGTTTGTCGCCATGTCGTCGAAACGCTGTTATTTTCATCCCGCAGTCCAATCACCGGGTCTGATTCCGGCTCAAATTGATAGGGTAAAATTAAAGACATGTTTACAATAACACTGAGCGCGTGCATCTCCACGTTATGGTAAGAGGCGTGACCTTTCCGGGCAAGATGCGCTAAACTGCTGTCGAATCACAACACAGGAACCGCTGGCACAATCAGAACTCCTTACGTATTTCTGAAGGAGGGACTTCATAGAACAAGGAAGTCATCAGCCCGTTTTTATGACAGTGGAAACAGCGGTATACAGATAAGTAAATTATGTGAAAAATACTGTTTTTTTTACACGCGAAACATGAACACATGTTATATTGCACACTATAAACACAATCAAAGCTTCAAAAAACCACGAAAAACGGGACCTTTAAAAAGGTTCAAACATTCACTGATGCTCCAGAAGGAAACACGATGCATTAAGAGCCAGGGGGTGAAAACTTTGTGAATTTGAAGATTAAGGTAAATTGTACTTAATTTTTCTTCTGGGAAACATGCAAGTATCTTCTGTTGGTTCCAAAGGGCAGTACTAAATGAAAAAAATATATTTCAACAAAATAAGAAAAATGTGGACATCTTCATCCTGTTCAAAAGTTTTCACCCCCCCAGATCTTATTGCATCATGTTTCCTTCTGGAGCATCAGTGAATGTTTGAAACTTTTTTAATAGTTGTGTTTGAGTCCCTCAATCGTTCTCAGCATGAAAAGATGGATCTCAAAATCATACAGTCACTGCTGGAAAGGGTTCAAATATGAAAAAAAAGGCTGGAAAACTAAAGAGTTTGCAGGACCTGGAGGATTTTTCTGAAGAACAGAGCTCAGTTTAACTGCTCAGAACAAACAAGAGACTCATGAAGAACCATCACAAAACATGAAAACAGTCGTAGATCATCCAGGTAACCACACACAGTATTACACTCTTGTTTTGTTAAAAATGTTCACATTTTCACAGATTCCGAAAGGGGTTCCCAAACTTTCGATCCCCACTGTATTAAGGGCCACAGGTGAGGTAAATGCTGAACAAGCATTACTGAAATGTTAGCAGATTAATCCCAACAAGAGGACATCATGCAAGTCTTTGAAGTTGACTCTATGGATGAGTGTGTGTGGGTCCATACGTTATGGGGACAAAATGTCAATAGGGACATTATGGGGAGATTGTTTGGTTCCTATGAGGAAAACAGCTTATAAATTATAAATTAAACCAAATAAATTTATGATTTTTTAAATCTAAATATGCAGGGTAGGTTTGTGGTAGGGTTAGAGTATAGAATATACAGTTTGCACAGTATAAAAGTCATTATGTCTATGGAATGTCCCCATAAAACTTGAACACCCAACGTACATGCGTTTGTGAGTGTGTGTGTGTGTGTGTGTGTGTGTGTGTGTGTGTGTGTGTGTGTGTGTGTGTGTGTGTGTGTGTAATTTGAGACAAATCTCATAATGTAGGCACCCTAAACATATCTTTCTCTCTCCCCAACACGTGACACCATATTACTCTTTATTCATCTATACCACTCTCCCTCAAGCCTGACTGCTGTGTGTTTGAAATTAATTAGAGCTCTGTGTACTACTGAGTAAGTCTCAGATTCGCCCAAAAACTGATTAAATATTAAGCAGGTTGCTGAGGGCCAGAGTATAAGTATGTGCAGGTTGTTACAGGTTAATCCTCATTGATTTTCCTAAGTCTGCATACAAGCCCTACTGAAAAGGGTTAGAAGAGGAGGAGAGAGTAAAAGAAATCAGTCTAAACAACAGTTTTATAAGCCTGTATGTGTGCAGTACAGTATACTCAACTGGGTCATATTTCTATCCTTTCAGGCCTGAAATGAATATTTTGGCATTAAATCAACGGAAATAAATACATCACTATATGACATATAGACCCTAGGATTTTGGCAGAGAACTAGAATTTGAAGCTAGAGTGAACAAATCAAGCATAGTGTTAGTTCTGGCAGGTCACATTAATCAAGCTCGCATCAGCTCACTCTGAGCTGATCCACTTCTACCTATAGGAATATGACGCCTATCGCAGCATCCCAATATATATAGTCCATTCAGTATTATCAGCAGCTTTATTGCATTGCTCAGGAGGTAATTACACTCCTCCATCCCCTCCTCTCATCCAGTCAGGACTTGGCCTCTGATATACCTCTTCGAATCAGAATTTTTTTTTTTTTTTTAAATCATGTTGTTACATTAAATTATTGTCTTTACGAACATTTAATGATATCTGCAATCTGCATTATATCTGCAATGATATCTGCAACATAAGGTGATCTGCATAATTGTCAAACATATTTGATGACAGTGGTCTGGATGGATTTAGAATATCGTAGAACAATCAAAATAAAACAATAATAAATTACTATTTCATGAATGTCACCCTGTGCATCCAAATATTTTAGGTACCAATTTACATTTGTAAAACTATAAATCACGTTTTAAACTGCTGATCATGCATTTGCAGATTAGTTAGATGAAAAAACTGAACACTGGAAGCATACTGATAACATTTATATCTAAATCTAGATCTTTTATAGTTAAAAAATCTAGATGCAGATTCACAACACATGTAAAACACCAATGTTTATTTTACGCTTAAGCTCAGAGAGAGATCCAGAAAAGCTTTGAGGGTAAGCAATCTGAAATGTTTAAAATATGATGCAGTACCTGCACTTCTGTAATTTACCCCAGTGGTTCCCAACACTGGTCTTAGAGTACCCCAACACTGCATTTTTGATGTCTCACCCATCAGAGATCTTGGGAGTCTTTACTAATGAGATGATGAGATGAATCAGGTGTTTGATTTGGGAGACATCAAAAATGTGCAGTGCTGAGACAGTATACAGTAGTCTCTCGATACAGTCTAAAATCTTTATTTAAAGGTGCCCAAGAATGCTTTTTCACAAGATGTAATATAAGTCTAAGGTGTCTCCTGAATGTGTCTGTGAAGTTTCAGCTCAAAATACCCCATAGATTTTTTTAAATACATTTTTTTAACTGCCTATTTTGGGGCATCATTAACAATGCACTGATTTACACTCGGTGCCTCCCCCTTAAATCACGTGCTCCCTGCCACACGAGCTGTCGACTATATTACAGCACATTTACAAAGTTCACACAGCTAATATAACCCTCAAATGGATCTTTACAAGATGTTCGTCATGCATGCTGTATGCATGCTTCGAATTATGCGAGTAAAGTATTTATTTGGATGTTAACGTTTTATTCTGAGTGAATTTGAGGCTGTCCTCCATGGCTAACGGCTAATGCTACACTGTTGGAAAGATTTATAAAGAATGAAGTTGTGTTTATGCATTATACAGACTGCAAGTGTTTAAAAAATTAAAATAGCGACGTCTCTTGTCTCCGTGAATACAGTAAGAAACGATGGTAACTTTAACCTCATTTAACAGTACATTAGCAACATGCTAACGAAACATTTAGAAAGACAATTTACAAATATCAGTAAAAATATCATGCTATCATGGATTATGTCAGTTATTATTGCTCCATCTGCCATTTTTCGCTGTTGTTCTTGCTTACCTAGTCTGATGATTCGGCTGTGTGCAGCTCCAGACATTAATACTGGCTTGTGTAATCCCTTGAACATGGGCTGGCATATATGCAAATATTGGGGTCATACATATTAATGATCCCGACTGTTACGTAACAGTCGGTGTTATGTTGAGATTCGCCTGTTCTTCGGAGGTCGTTTAAACAAATTAAATTTATATAAGAAGGAGGAAACAATGGGGTTTGAGACTCACTGTATGTCTTTTCCATGTACTGAACTCTTGTTATTCAACTATGCCGAGGTAAATTCAATTTTTGAATCTAGGGCACCTTTAACTCAAATCAGTCAGTGATTCTGTGCTTGTTGCACTCAAAAAAAAAAAAAAAAAGATTTTTTGATGCTGTTCAGTTTATTTAAACAATTTATTTTGATTCAACACAATTGTATCAGGTTTCTGGTTTAAATGTGATTGATTCATGTTAAATTGACTTGAAACGATTACTCTTTGACTTAACTTGATGTTTTCATATTGGAATAACATGGAACACCAACCAGGACTCATCATGCTTTGCAAAGGGGCTGAACTAGGAGTGTAAATGTTGAAATAAAGTGTTATTTTAAGCAGTTTTTACGAAGATGAGAAAATGGAAAGACTTTTTAATGTTTACTGTTCTATTATGTTGGTATTTAAAAGTTTCTGTTAATTAATAGTTTTAGGGTTATCATTGTGGTGAATTGTTGCACTTGTGCTTGGGTTGAGGACCTGCTAACAAACTTTCAAATTACTTTAATAAGAAAGTAATCACTGTGGTAGTGCTCTGGGTTGCATTTCCCAAAAGCATTGTAAGCCTATGTTGATTGTAAAACCATTGCCACCAATAAACTTATGATCAATTTAGGCTTTACAATGTTTTTGGTTAAGGCAATTTAGTATGAATCCAGTATCACATCTAGATTTCTAACACAGAACATCACAAAAGTTATATAAATCACAAAATTAAACAAGAAGAATTAATTGTAAAAATCAATGTATATGAAAATTTGTATATTTTTTATTTATTTATTGCTTTTTATTTATTTTCCAAAACATTGCCAATTAGTTGGGCTGACACCATTAAATTAAGCTGTGCCCAACCATAGAAAATAAGTTGAATCAACCTTAATAAATTAAGTTGACCCAACGTAAGTACATTAAATTGGAATAACAGAATTGCATAATGCTGAAATAAAGCAACTTAATCATGTGGAAATCCTTTCCATGATTTTTTTATGTTCGTTCAAAGAGTTTTTTTGAGTGTGTGTCGATATTGCGAAGTCCGAGGAAATCCTCATGGATGAGCTGTCTGTCTGGATTTCATCCCCTACTCCAGGGGTGTCCAAACTCAATCCTGGAGGACTACTGTCCTGCAGAGTTTAGCTCCAACTTGCCTCAACACACCTGCCTGAAAGTTTTTAGTATTACTAATTAGACCTTGATTAGCTGGTTCAGGTGTATTTATTGGGGTTGGAGCTAAACTCTGCAGGACCTCCAGGACTGAGTTTGGACACCCAGCCCTACTCCATATTAGAAATATGCACAGTACCAACCTGTCCATTATGACTTGGACTCTGGGTAATGTAGTTTCACTAAAAAATTAGGTGTAAGGGGGTGGTGGATTTATTACATACTGTGGACTAAATCAGAAAGATTCTTTACTCACTCTTCTTTTGCAATGAATGAGGCTGAATTTTTTTATTAAGATTCACATATTTTGCTTTCATCGCCACTGCATTTGTTAGACTGGCTGAGGCAGGGTAAAAAAGCTCACTCTGAATCTCGTAAAAAGCAAGAAACATTAAGCACATCCTGTGCTTTATTTTCTTATTCATGCACATTTCTTACACAAATATGATGTGTTATACTGTATACATGATATACAGTACAACTGTTTTCTATCATTGAGTGCTGTGTAAAGTTGTACACTATTATTATTATTATTAAAAAAAAAAAAGGTTTAAAAAACAAAAACAAAAGGATAAATAGTGTGGATCAGTATGGATTAGGTACACACACACACACACACACACACACACACACACACACAAAGGATAAATAGTGTGGATCATGGGATGATGGTAAAGGGGCCCCCGCACTGTCTTTGCATAGGGCCCAAGATTCAGTGCTATGCCCCAGTGTAACACTAATTCAGACCCCTTTATTTTTTTTCCCTGATTTTATTTTGCAGCTTTATGCTAATTAATTATTATTATTTTATGTTTTATATCAATCTACACCTCATAGCCCCTAACGACCAAGAAAACAATAGATTTGTATTTGCTTTGCAAATATATTAAAGAGAAAGAACTGAAATATCACATTGACAAAAGTATTCACATCTTTTGCTATGACACTTAAAATTCAGCTCTCATTTCTCTGGATTATCTTTGAGTTTCTACGCTTTGATTGGAGTCCACTTGTGAAACATTCAATTGATTGGAAATGTAGGCTCTTTTTAAATATCATTAAAGTTGCCAAGTGAAAATGTTAATTGTTCAACAAACTTTAAACTTTTTAACTGTAATTTAAAATCACAATTTTGATATTATTTCAGACCCACTTTCCAGATTAGTAGGCCACATCTTGGGAACATTATTCTCATATTTTAGGTGGGAGCTGTAAATGCACAACTCAAACCAGCCACCTGCAATTAAACATCATTAAATAAACTCAAGTTTCATTATCAGACACTCTGTTGCTTTATTTACTGCAAGGTCCATAATAAATTAATCTACATATCCTCAGAGAAAAGTATTCCAGATGTAAAGTGTCTAGGAACACTGGGAATACCAGAAGTTTCAGAATTTCAGCAGAATTTTCTGTCTGCTGTAGGTCTGTACTCCAAGGGATCCATCTTGATATTAGGGATGTTCTTTTGGTTGTTCCTTTAAACGGCGTCTCATTTCTTCTGCATGAGCCTTGCTGCGCTCCCTGTTTGCCTGATACTGTTAGGACAAATAGAGAGACAAATGATTTAGCCCATAAGCTGGATAAGTCAAAGTATCCATTTTTCAAACTTTAATTAGAGACGAATTCCACAAATCTTTTGATTTTAATGCCTCAGGTAAAATTATTTCCACACTGAAAACAACCATCTGAGTTGACAATAAACATGTTTATTCATTTGGTGCTTTGGCCCTGTTTACAACTGGTATTAATGCCTATCATGGATAATCAGATCTGAATGAATCAGCATACCGATTGCATTGTTCACACCTGTTATCAACTCTTTCCCTGCCAGCATTTTTTTAAAGGGTTAGTTCACCTAAAAATGACAATTCTGTCATTATTTACTCACCCTCATGATGGGCGATTTCAAAACGTCGCTTCATGAAGCTTCGAAGCTTTACGAATCTTTTGTTTCAAATCAGTGGTTCAGAGCGCGTATCAAACTGCCAAAGTCATGTGATTTCAATAAACGAGGCTTTGTTACGTCATAAGTCTTTTGAAATTTCAGTGGTTCACCACTGAGGGGCATGACTTTGGCAGTTTGATATGCGCTCCGAACCACTGATTCGAAACAAAAGATTTGTAAAGCTTTGAAGCTTCATGAAGCAGTGTTTTGAAATCGCCCATCACTAGATATTGTTGAATAAAGTTGCTATTTTGTCTTTTTGCAGTACAAAAAGTATTCTCCTTGCTTCATAACATTAAGGTTGAACCACTGTAATCACATGAACTGTTTTGAATATGTCTTTAGTAGCTTTCTGGGCATTGAAAGTGTTAATTATCTTGCTGGCAATGCAGGCCTCATTGAGCCATCGGGTTTTATAAAAAATATCTTAATTTGTGTTCCAAAGATGAACGAAGGTCTTACGGGTGTGTAACGATATGAGGGTGAATAATTGATGACAGAATTATTCATTTTTTCAACCCTTTAAGTTGCCAGTCAGCGCCAGCATTTTTGATCATATTCACAAAACTTTCATGGCCCCCAATATTTTGTGATTATGTAAAGTCCATATATCAAAGAAAAACAAAAAGAAAAAAGAAGAGAGCTTCTTCTTTTAGACACATCACAATAATTACTAATGCAATGTAATACGTGGTGTAAATTAGGTCTTTTATCAACAGTTATTTTTTAGTGTATAGAAGGTTTTCAGTTTGTGTTCTCAAACCAGTGATCTATGCTCTAACAATAAAGCTACAGGAACTCATAATGAGCACCACATAATGCTGTCCTCACCTCTTTCTTGAGACAATCACGCATTGCACGGTCCATATCATTACATGTGCCAAAGAACCTGAGGACATTATGCTGAAGACAGAGCCAGATTTTAATTACATACATGCCTGTTTTCAAATCAAAAGTAAGAAAAATATTTTGCAAGAAAAGTCTTTTACAAATTAGTGCACAGGCTTTATAAAAGATTATCTGAAGACAGAAAACAGTGATATAACAAGAATAAATGGTACAATCCACATATGCATGCAGACATTTAAAACTTTTAAAGTGTACTTGCACCTTATACAGGTTTAAAACAATAGCTTACTCAAAAAACAAAACAAAAAAACAGGTAACACTTTACAATAAGGTTAATTTGTTAAAACATTAACATTAACCATGAGCAATACATTTGTTACTGTATTTACTAATATTCGTTAACGTTAGTTAATGAAAAAACAGTTGTTCATTGTTTGTTCATGTTAGTTCACAGTGCAATAAAGGTGCCGTAGAACGTCTTTTTAAAAGATGTAATATAAGTCTAAGGTGTCCCCTGAATGTGTCTTAAGTTTCAGCTCAAAATACCCCATAGATTTTTTTTTTTATTAATTTTTTTAACTGCCTATTTTGGGGCATCATTAAATATGAGCCGATTTAGGCTGCGGCCCCTTTAAATGCTCACGCTCCCCGCCCACGGAGCTCGCCCTTGTCTAATGCTTGAACATGAGCTGGCACATGCAAATATTGGGGGCGCACATATTAATGATCCGACTGTTACGTAACAGTCGGTGTTATGTTGAGATTCGCCTGTTCGTCGGAGGTCTTTTAAACAAATAAGATTTATATAAGAAGGAGGAAACAATGGAGTTTGAGACTCACTGTATGTCATTTCCATGTACTGAACTCTTGTTATTTAACTATGCCAAGATACATTCAATTTTTAATTCTAGGGCACCTTTAACTAATGTTAACAAGATTTAAATAATGTATTAGTAAATAGTAAATGATGAAATTAACACTAACAAAGAAAAATAAATGCTGTATAAGTGCAGTTCATTATTAGCTCAAGTTAAAGGTGCTAAAGAGGATCTTTTCGTCGACTGAGAAACCAAAGACTGTTACTGAGTTTTTGAAATGAGCGCATGCGCAAGAATTTCGAGGGAACGCCTCCCAAAACTCGTGCACGAGTATTGGAACACGAGTGTTTACCACCGGCATTCGCTGTGTTGTGTCAGTGGATTCATTATGTCGGACTCACCGCAGGTAACTCATAATCTGCAGCTGTTACTCCTGTCTCCTGACAAAAAACATTGCATGCGGCGCCTGTGGAGTGTGGAAAGTTACTGGAGCGCGCAGTCACCCTCGTCTCTCACAAGGAACGTCATGGCAGTGATTGACAAGCCAGAGGGCCAATCCGCGCATGTCTCTCACAAGGTACGTCACGGCAGTGATTGACAAGCCAGAGGGCCAATCGTTTACGCGATGATCGCATAAACGATTGGCTGATGTTTTTAAGGCCCTACCTCGTGCACAGATGATGTATATATCATTCCTTTCAGTGCACCTAATAAATAGTCTTTTATCAGTTAGTAAAGACAGTTTCAAGTAATATTGCAAAAATGTATAAAGCAAAACATCCTCTTTAGCACCTTTAACTAATGAACCTTATTGTAAAATGGTACCAAGAAACAATATTATGTTATCATTTACATACCCTCATGTCTTACCTGTATGACTTTCTTCCAAAAAAACACAAAAGGAGTTATTACAGTGTTGAAATTCTTCAGATGTCCTCTTTTTTCAGTCCACAGAAGAAAATCATACAGGTTTGGAATGACATGAGGTTAAAGGTATGAGGTAATTGATGATAGTTTTCATTTTTTGGTTTGCTGCATTCACAACATCATTCACCTGAAAGTTAATCACTGAATCATTTGTGGATTGTACATTTGAGAGGATTTAAAAAAAATGTTTTCAAAACATGTTTTCATGAATAGGTTTCCAAACCTCTTTGTGGCACTGTTTGAGAAGTGTTATAAGTTGATTGCACTCGTTAGTATGCAGATGGGGTGACAGATCCGAATGCATCCTGAGTTAAGGCTGTATGTCTTAAACTGTGACACCACTTGACCTGCGGGTAACTATCATTAAAGCAAGGCCACCGTGAAGAACAGGAAAAAAACAAAAGAGTAAATGCCTAAAACTTTTCACAGTTGTCATAGTTCATCATAATCCTATGGATTTATGCTGCCCCTTCATGTAATCCCAGATTGTGATGGTGTGTGGGACTAATGGTCTTTAAGGGTTAGTTCACCCAAAAATGAAATTTCTGTCATTAAGTACTCACCCTCATGTCGTCCCAAACCCTTAAGACCTTCGTTCATCTTCAGAACACAAATTAAGATATTTTTGATGAAATCCGAGGGTATCTGAATCACACAAAGGCAGCAATGTCATTGTGCCTTTTGAAGACTAGAAAGGTATTAAAGACATTGTTAAAATAGTCCATGTGATTACACTGGTTAAACCTTAATGTTATGAAGCGACGAGAATACTTTCTGTGCACAAAAACAAAACAAAAATAACTTTATTTAACAATTTGAGCTGTTGTCATTTGCAGTTGATGTAGTGAATGCAGGGCAGGCTTCCATCCAAATGCCGGCTCAGTATTGGCCGATGCTGTACACATGAGCAGCACGATGCATGAGTGTGATGCTGACGCAGGAGCCGGCCAATAATGAGTCGGAGTTCGGACGTAGAACACGGAAGCCTGCACTGCATTCACTATGTCAACTGCGTATTAACAGTTAACAGTATTAACAGTTCAAATTGTTAAATAAAGTTGTTATTTGCACACAAAAAGTATTCTTGTCGGTTCGTAACATTAAGGTTGAACCACTGTAGTCACATGGACTATTTTAACAATGTCTTTACTACCTTGCTGCACCTCAAAAGATGCAATGACGTTGCTGCCTGTGTGGTTCAGATTAGGGATGTCCCGTTCACGTTTTTTTGCCCTCGAGTCCGAGTCCGAGTCATTTGATTTTGAGTATCTACCGATACCGAGTCCCGATCCGATACTTCTATAATACATGAAAAAGAATAAAGAAGAGCGAAAAAAAAACAGATCCAGGAACAGTGCTTTTCAGGGTTTTCAGGAATCTAACAGTCGTTTTCACGTACAGAAAATGGATAAAGTAATCAAATATAAAATATCACTGCATATTATCTTTACTGTATAAAATAAATAAAGATTAATCATTATTGAAGTTACAAAAACTATTCAGTCAAGAGCAGTGAGTGATTTCTTTGTTATTTGTTGTTTGATTTAACATTAAAAACAGGCAGCAGGAATAGTTTTTTTCCCCTATAAGACATGCACGATCCAGTACATATACTGTTACACATGCGCTGTCTTTCTCGACTAATATACATTCACTTAAGACATAACCGACTATGTTTGCTAGGATACTCGCTAAGACGGGCATGTTGACATAATTTTTGTATGAATTTGTCTGCTGAAGCGCAAGACTTGAAAGAGAACTCAGTATTTGCACGCTGACTGAAATAAGCGTGTGCGCGCTTCGGATGAGCGCACACAAATCTTCTCACAGCGCGTGCGAGTTCTCTTTCGCGTCTTGTTCTTGAAGGTTTAAATCAGCAAGGCTTAAATGAGTTAGTTTAAACACAGACAGCAACATGTGCTGTTCAGGTCTCACCTGTATCAACACCCGGGTGATGACGGCGTAAATGACTGGACATTAGAGCAGACGGCACTCGCAGTTAACAGTTTACAAAGAGTGACTGTTTTGTCCACGCTTTCTGATTATCGTTGTTGTAACGTTTTGCGCATCCATCGACTGAAACATACATTATTTGAACTCTGTCTGTCTGTTTTCCATGTTGCTATTTTAAACAAACCATATTAACCAATAGATGCGTCGTCATTCGAGATGGACTGCGGTGCAACTGCGTACCGAACCGTAAGTGGAGAACCGTAGGGTTCGATTTTTTACTGAGAACCCTAGCACGCCTAATACATATATATCCGAGTCCTGATCGGGAGGTAACGTCCGATTCCGATCGAGTCTGAAACCACGTAATCGGGCCCGATTTCCGATCACGTGATCGGATCTGGACATCCCTAGTTCAGATACCCTCGGATTTCATCAAAAATGTCTTAATTTGTGTTCTGAAGATGAACGAAAGTCTTACAGGTTTGGGACGACATGACGGTGAGTGCTTTATGACAGAAATTTAATTTTTTAAGACTTTTTAAGACTTTTTCATTATACTATACAAACAAAATTTAAAGAATAGTTCCCCCCAAAATGAATTCAAAAGACTTGGATTAAACAGTTTAACTCATATGGATTACTTTCACAGGGCCTTTTTACACCTGGTCACTTCATGCGTTTTCTCTGATCGGATAGCTATCTGATTGTGAAAAGACCAGGGGCCGTATTCACAAAACATTTTATCTTACCACTAAGAATTTTCCTAAATAGCGGTAAAAGTTCTTAACTAAGAGTTTTCTCTTAAAACCTATTCACAAAGCTGCTGAGACAAACTTTTACTAAGGAATAGACTGAAGTCTTAAGCTAAGAGTAAGGGCGGGGTTGACCTCGTTGCTATGGAGTAAACACACAGTGATTGGCTGATGGGGGAGGAGTCAGCGATTTAATCATAGAAATATTGTAGAATGAGGTGTCATGTTTCCATATTAAAATAAAGGTTTTAAAATACAAATGTTGCCCTATTCAAATAAAGATTTTTTAATAAAAATGTTGCCATAGTCAAAATAAAATGTTGCCATATTGTTGCCATAAAGGTTTTAAAAAATAGGCTAAGTGTCACTAATTAAACTAGTATATACAGTTAATTATCCACCTCTTGGATGTCTGCATCTTAAGAGAATGCAGAATTCAAGTGACAAAATATGTTTTATAAACAAAGTTTGGGAAAAAATACATTCAAACGGTCTTTCTAATCAGATTGAGAGATCTCTCCGCCACCCCGCTCCTCACTCTCAGCTGGGGATACGGGGAGAACTTTGGGTTTGGGCTAAATTCCAAGCTCGGAGGCCTCGATCTCCACAGCACACCAAATATATATTTGTATATCATGTGTAAGTGTGAACTCATGAAAACCATTGCCACAGGTAATCAGAGAATATTTATTTATTTATTAAATATTTATTTTTGGCATCTCATCATAGATTCAAATCTATAAATCAAAATGTATTGCATTTATGAAGAGCACCTAAGGCTCTGTCGCTATTGTCTCGATGGTGTACAGTGTCTTTGGGTGGATTAGGACTGTTTGTGATGATTTGGTCTTAGGGACTTAGGAGTCCTCTTGACTACTCCTAACGTTTCACAGACTTAGGAGCTAGTTTTAACGCTAAAATGCTTTGTGATATTAGGACTGACACGCCCATTATTTTTAAGAGTTTCTCCTAAATCGGCAAGTTAGGAGCTACTTTTAGCCTTAAGATGTTTTGTGAATACGGCCCCAGGTGTAAACGCATTCCAGATCGATTTAAATCCGATCGCTCAAACCACTTCAAAAGGTGGTCTGGGGCGCATTCCAGTCAAAACTGAACAAGTCTAAATGCATCTGGTTTTTGAAACCACATATGTAATTTTACTCCTCCCAAAAATGCTAAAAAATAAATGTGTGCAAGCGTTATAGGCTAAATAACATGTTATAGCCAGATATGACAGCGCTACTGCAACACCCATGGTGCAGATGAGCAGCAGAAAATCTCTTCAACAAGCTGACGCGCAAACTGCCTCAAATGCAAATGAAAAGGAAAGGAAGACGCTCAAAACACAATCTTCATTAAAAGTAATGAGACTAAATGATCTCACCATTGCTGTTGCCGCGCTCTCTCTTATTGTGGTCTTTGATTTTGAAATTAGCTGATGATCAATAAAATGCACTTTTTTTGCTTTTTTTTTTTTTTTTTTGCTTTCAGTGACCAGAACTCCTTTAAATCTGCATATAGCGCAGGAATAGAAGATCGGATTTATATCCCTTTTGCGGAGATCCATTTATGTGGCCAAGAGTAAATGGGATCGTTTTGATAAATCAGATAGCTATCTGATCAGTAAAAACGCATTAAGTGACCAGGTGTAAACAGGCCCAAAATGTCTTTTTGTACATTTTGATGCATGAAAGTTTTGATTACATTGGCTTTCAAAGGAGGGACAAAAATGTCCAAAAAAATCCCCATTAGTGTTCCATAGATGAATGGAAATCTTGTTGGTTTTGAAATGACATGAATGCAAGTATATGACAGAATATTCATTTTTGGGTGAGCTATCCCATTAATCCAAATTCACTCAAACTTATTTGAAAACAGAAAATGTGCATTGTGAATTATCCATTAACAAGGCTCAAAACCAACACACTTCTGTAAAAAAGTCAAATGGGCTCAGTTATCTGTGAATGCTGATACACTTAAAATGGTCAAATATAGGTTGTATATTTGTATATTATAAAATAAAATCAAATCAGTCTGTCACTACAGAAAAGCAATTAGGCAATTTGACATGGCATTAAGGATACTACTGCCTCCCCATCCCATCCCATCACTCATTCTAAAATCCTCTGAAATCTGGGACACTTACCTGCAACAGAAAAAAAAAAAAAAAAAAGTATTAGTATTAATCCACTCAACACACTCTTTTTGTTTATTTTATACACTCTTTTTAATTTTTATATAAATAAAAGATAAAAGTGGCATCCACAGGACCACTGGTTACTACAATTTTACACTACTCTTTATGACAAAAGATCGTGTCACAGAAAGTTACTTTCCAACATGTCATCAACAAGCGTGTCATCGTAAGCACAGCAGTCATCTCAGAATCACATTAATAAAAGTTTATTTTATATAGAGAATTTCTGCAAACTCAAGGATGCTTTACAATTATTAATCCATAAACATGACAGAAATAAGGATAGGCATACAGGTTAGAACACAAAAACAACCATCCAGATCAGGAAACAGGAAAATTAGAAAAACATAAAGTGAAAAGATGTTTTCAGGTGGGCTTTACATTAAATTATCAAATAAAGCTGTTGGTGGGACAAATATTCATTTTGGTGACCAACAATATATTTTAATGCAGGAAAAACACTGCAAGAGGCTGTAAAGGGGCAATGCTTTGCAAAGCCCTATTCATCATTTTGACCACCAGATGGCCACAGATGCCCTTTGTATTGATTTGTAACTATACTGCTATGATCCTTTACAAAATATCTAAAGTTACATTTTTAAACACATCTTTCTCCTCATCTGTAAATTAGAACAACTAAAAAATAGGCTATATCAAAATAAATCATTATTTATTAACAGTTAGTTTTAGTTTTTTTCCACAACTACTTCATTATGAATGGCTTATTTCTAACTATACAGAGCTATCATCTAAACTTAGTTTCCTGTAACTCCTACAGAATTCTCCAATGTTATGGATGTTATTTCTAGGGGAGCTGTAACGCTTCCACAGGACACTATTAAATCACCAAAACCTTCACTATTCCTTTAGATGTGTTTGAAATCCCATCCTTCATAACATAACTTTTGAATTACAGTTAATTCAGAAAGTATTTAGACCACACACTTCATATTTTTCACGATTTGTTGCTACGTTACAGCCTTATGCTAAAATGTTTTTAAAAATACTTTTAAAAATCACAAATCTGGATGGAGCATGGTGTGTAGATATGAAAATATATAATTTAAACGCATTTAGCACAAGGCTGCAACATATATATATATTATGCAACATTTTTTTAAGTATCTGAACACCTGAATCCTCTGTAGGTATCTTTTTCAGAAAGTACTTGTAACTACATACGTGGGAGAACTTTGACTGAAAAAAAGTGTGGACATCTTTTAAATACGTTATAACTAATAACGTAAGGGAAGTGTAAACTAAATAAAGTTCTGTCATTACCTTTTCAAATTATTGTGTTTAGTGTTGTTACACTTCATAATTTTATAGCTGGTGCTTTATTATTTATTTATTTTTTCTGTATTATGCCTCGAGAGCTGTTACTTCGTCAAACTGTTACGCCATCACAACTACATGAGTAGAAGCAGTCAATTACAAATTGTACTTATTAAATAATATAAACTCACCAATGGCCTTACAGACGGTTCATCTGAAAACAGGAGTCTTCGATCCAGTTGTTTGTAGTTTATGAAGGACAGCACAGTTCACGTGTTTACAGTGACATTGATTGTCACTCAAATAACAACGAATCAGAAATGTCTTTTGCTCAGTTCCTCATCTATGTGATGGTCTCAGATATGAGATGCCAGATATTTACTTGGTAATGCAATAAAACCCCTTAAAACCCTCACTATTCAACTACTCACTACATTTCGTATGTGATGCCTTCTGTAACGCATTAACTCCGGAAAAGGTATTTTGATTTACATCCGTGGAAACCAATCAAACACTGAGTTCTCATCCTTGCCGACCAATCAAATTAATAGTAAGTAAAAGACTTTTATTTCCTCGCGGACGGACAAAATCTCACGACCTCTGCTGTCATGTTGTATAATGAGATGAGTTCAAACCATAGATGCAAACTGTCTGTTTGCCTTCAGAAATACCGTTCATATATTTTGTTTTTGAGAAATACAATTATTTTACAATATAAATATACAATATAATGATACTAATAAAAACACTTATAAAATAATATTAATAAAATGTTTTAATAATTTCTAATATCAATACAAAACTCTGAACGTTGACACTTCTTCAATAACAGATATTGTTAGTCAGTTGGTCATGTGATCAGAACGATAACTCTGTGGACAATTGTATATTTATTTCGATTTTTAACCTACCAACAAAAACCGGGAGTTAATGCAGCATAACGTCGAAGCAGAGAATGTACATTAGAGGTGTAAATGATGCTTTATCTGTATATTCGCAATGCAAATAATTTTAGTAATACCGCAGAGAATGATGGGAAATGTAGTTTCGTAGCTTCATCGTTGTTCAGTCTGTACCGAACACTTAATGCTAAACTAAACTGTGCCGTCAAAACATCCTCAATTACTCGTAAATATGATCATTTAGACATGACATTAACAAACTCCGGTAGTTTTGTTGCATATGACAGACTTTTATGTTATCGTTACCGCCTGCTGTTGACAGGAACTTCCGGTTCAGATATCTGTTTGATTTCTGGCGGTTCGTTTTGAACGTCTAAAACCGCAAAAGATATGATAAGTTGTATTAAGTTTTAACGAAAAACCTTTTTGTCCACACGATGGACGCACAAGCCAGATCTGTTCTATATCGGATATTTCGGAGAATACCGAACAGAAATATAGAAAACCTTTTGAAGAGATGGAATTGTTTATCAGCAGATCAGCTGCGCGCTCTGGATTACACGAGACCCAAATGGATGATAGTAGAACATGTCATCAGCTTCTGTGAGGTGAGATACATCCATTAAATTGTGATTTATTATTTAAAATATATATTTCGAATGAATGAAACGGGATACTTACCGTCTAACTTATATCTTCATCTTCCGTGTTGTTGATACTGTTTTCCATACTTTAAAATGACGATTCCAGATTATAATTTCAAAATATCGCTTTGACCTAACCCAAACACAGAAGACAGATTTTATGAAAGCTGCAACTTATGTTTTAATATAAAGGTCAGAAAGGTGGTTGTTATCCAGGATAATAAGGGTTTAGTAAGTGATAAATTGTCATCCAGCAGACTTTTGAATTTGCATAGCGGTATTCTAAAACCTGTTATAAATTAAATTAAAAATGAAAGCAAAGTCAGTCAGAAGCAACAACACTTTGGAGTATGTTTTTAATTAAACGTTGTTTGGGACCCCTATCGGACCGTACAGGTAGTCAGATGTACATGAGTGTGACGATTGTGTAAATCTTCACCAAATATGAACAGTATTTTCTCAGTATCACCAAGTTCAATGAATGCTGGAATCAGTGTTTCAGTCCTGAGTAGAACTGTTTACCTTAATACCTATTGTGATATTTAGGACAGATAAATAGAAAGTGTTCCTCGTCCTCTGTTTGCTGTAGATCTCAGTGACTTACAGACAGAAATATTATACAGAATATACAGAAAATATTCAGCGGGTACAAGCCTAATTCAGCTCTGCAGGCATCATTGATGGGCTTCTGTGGACCCCTAAAATGTTTGTGGCAATTTCTAATTATAGTTAGTTTTTTTACTTAAGTTGTATCCCAATTTTTAAAATTTAGTACTGATCCCCAAATTTCACATTCATATAAAAGAATTGGTTTTATTGAATTATATAATTTTATCCAAGTTTTTATCCACCTTATTCCTGTCGAGCCTACTGCATTTTGAATTATGGGTAGAACTTCCTGTTTGGGGAACTTCCATTTAAAAAGACTAAGCATTTCAAATCATAAGGTTGCCCTTCAAATAAAGCTTATCCGTCAGTGTGACTGAATGAGCTGTCAATTTTTCTTTCATGTTTTATTTTCAGACATCATGAGAATAACGAAACGCTTGGTATTTTAACGTGACGTTATAACCATTAACTGTATATATATATATATATATATATATATATATATATATATATATATATATACATATATATATATATATATATATATATATATATATATATATATATATATGGATGTAGTGTCTGTGACGTCACCCGCAGATTTCTGAAGAGAATTTTTGAAGCAAAAATGAGGGCACTGCCATCTTAGTAGCACGTCACCGCATGGCACTCCCAGATAACTGAAAATGGGCAAAGAGGCGGGACGTGGTTTGAACTGAGGTGCCTGGTTGCTCCAGCACCAGTAATTGCAATTTGTGTCAGGTGTGCAAATGACAACACGCAAAATCAAAATGGGACATACCTTTATAATGAAATAGCGATTGCGAGATGAATCTAATCCATGGCATTTGGTTAAATTGTCCATAAGTGTCCATTGAAAAACAAAAAATAGTACTTTTTGTCCACAAAAGCGTTAAATCCATGAAATATTGATATATTGTCCATTGTTTGCTTCACATTTCTTCTGAATGATCTGCTCCATTATCATTCTTCAAGAAATTATGCAACCTGATCGCAACCATGATCTCTAAATGACATTAGACTCTCACAAACAAATGAGCCCGCGTCAAAAGTATAATTTATCAAAATGCAGCAGTTTTAGTTATAATATCCACGCAGTGCTGTCAGAGATTTATACCCTCCCGCAGTTGTTATTGTAGTAAATCTCACGAACAAAACTTTTCACAAACAAATGAGCAGATCTCGCCCCCTATTGACTACAATAGTATATTTTTTTCCTACTATGTTAGTCAATGGGGGTCGAGATGTGCTTGGATACAAACATTCTTCCAAATATCTTCCTTTGTGTACAGCAGAACTAAGAAATTTATACAGGTTTGGAACAACTTGAGGGTGAGTAAATGATGACAGAATTTTCATTTTTGGGTGAACTATCCCTTTAAGGCCTTATATAGTTCAGTCCCATAGATATTGGGACCCCAGTTGGAAACCCCAATTATTTTTAATAGTTTTCTCCAAGTTTTCTAATTTTAGGCTGGTTAAGGCCAGCAATTTTTCAATTTTTTAAGTTTTTCAAAGTAAGATTTCTAAATCGTGCCATTCTGGAGTGATATCTCTAATTTGGGGTTTTCAAGTATTAATATAGGTTCCATATAGGCAGTCGTGGTCTAAAGGTTGGAGAGTCATACTGGCCCTCACGTCACCCACTGTACTGATTCATCAGTTTCATCAATTTTGGTTTTAAAATATTTTTCTCTTTTGTAATTTTTCAGACAGTCTGAATAAGTAAGCTGTAATGTCTGACTGGATGGATCTTTGTGCTTTTTGTTAGAAAGTCTCCTTAATTCTTTTCTGAGACCTGTACATTCATTATCAAACCAAACATCCTTTCTTATTTTTTTTTTCTTATTTATTGTTTTATTTGTTCTCTCTCTCTTTTGTAGGAGAGCAGACTTAGCCTGAAGCACATCACTAATTTGGAAATGATCTGTGAGTTAAATGGCCTAATTTTGTTTGTTTTAACATGTATTAGAACTTAAATGTGAATAATCCCAGGCCCCATACTTGAACTTGACGTTTTCCCCCATTAGATCATATAGAAACCCCTGATCAAGGCATCTGGCATGCATGTCAGCTTACTGAAGCACAAGGTAAGGAGGTTTTATGTATGCATTTCATTACTAAAATGATTTGATTTTAAAGGAATGCACAATGAGCACAGTTTGGTACATGTTAAGTGTATTGTAGTTTTGACTGCTTTAGATTCATAAATCATTGTCTGAAATAGTTCCTTTTCCTTTTCTCTACAGATGATGCAGTTTGTGTAGAGTTGACACAGTTTAAAGAGCAGTTTAAAGCACACTTGCATGGGGTCATTCGGCATGTAATTACACAACTTCATTTGGCATTCATTCAAGCTTTCAAATCCAACTCAACTTTTTCAGTTTATCAATTCAAAATAGCATAACACTCAGTAGTCTTGTTAATTAAAATCTTTTGATTTTGCTTTTCAAGATTTCCATTAAGATGAAGAAACATGAGGATGAAGCTATATGGATTCGGATTGCCTGGGGAGACAACTTCAACAAACCCAATCACCTTAAGCCAACTTATGTTGTGCACCACCTGCACACTTCCTATGTGTTTATATCCAACCTCATGGCCAAACACAAGATCTTTCTATTTCAGGTACTTTTGATCAATCTCCATTTTGCTTCCTTAGTCATCTTATTTGGTGTGAGATACTGTTTTAGGATAACTTATTTTAATTTATAGTGAATAACCAGATGCTAATGCAACTTGACAGATTTGATAATTATAATCTTCCCACACAAAAAAAGTAAAATTTCAATGTTGTTTATTCACATTCCTAGGCATTAGTAATAGCCACAAAACATGGCTCTATAAAGGATGGCCACCTGAGCACCAAAAGTCTCACTGCAATGAGGGACTTGCTTCTGAGACGTTATCAGCAGGTAACCAATCAGGAAATTAAAATTAAAATGCATCAGAAATCACTGTGATTTAATATAAGCACTCGTCAACCTCATGTGATTTCCTGAAATTCAGGACCACAGCCCATATTCATATCAGCATAAGATTAAGCTGTTGCTGGCCATAGTTCAGCTACACTACTTTCCCAAACACAAACTAACACCTTATCTGATCTTATCAAAATCAGCCTATGTGCACACTGACTCAGTGTCTTATAGAAATAATAAATGAGAATTTAATGATAAAAAAAAATTAAAAAATGGACAGAAGAGTTATTTATGTTCTCCCTGCTAGGTGTTAATACATAGCCACATTTACCTTTGCTTGCAAAATTTCATCAGTCGCCATTTACATTTAACTTAAACATTACAATTTTTTAGTTGCATCCCTAATTGAGGGTGAAAGTCATGCTTGTTGTCAAGTCAGTCCTTGAATAACTAGGACAGATCTGTAAAATATTTTAATTAACTACTCCTGACTTGTTTAATGTAAATATACACAAAACATTAAGGGTGATATATTATCTTATTATAAGTGGGCAGCTATGACCCCTGCATTGCCATTTACATCCGAATCAAGAGACCCTCCCACTCAGTATCACTGTCTGGCAGATACAACCACTGTTGGATATAATCTTGTAAACTGTACAGTTTCAAAACAAGTCATCTAGCTAAATAAAAACTTCTGCCCAAGCTTCTGCTAAATAAAAACTTCTGCCAGTTTTGAATCATTTTGTTTTTAATTTTTCAAAGTAAGATTGAAAAATTCTTGCAGATATTTCTTACATAAATATTAAACTTATTTGATAAATACTGTTGTTGTTGTTGTTTTTTTCCTTGATAGGTTTTTCCAAATGCTCACTCAGGGATCCTACAAGAAAGAAACAGTCTTCCATCACGTATGTACATGTTTTTATATTTATGTATTTTACATGCACAAGAATCAGAACAGTGCATATGTACAATCTCTGGCAATGTATACAGTTTTGTTGGTTGTGTTATGTTTTGCCAAGTTTAAAAAATTACAGTGCCTTTTAAAAACTTGGACATTCACATTTAATTGTGAATTCCAGATAATTTACTAATTTAACATTAATACCGAAATTCATGTGTATATAGGGACATCCTTGCTTTATCTGACCAGAAATTAGCATTTTCCAAAACTACTGAGTAGATCTACAGGTCTGTAGAGCTTTTATGAGACAAGGCCACAAAGAATTAAGATGCTAGGGAAAACATGCAGCAACTCACAATGAGAGCTTTAGGATTCACCTTAAAGGGATAGTTCACCCAAAAATTTAAATTTGATGTTTATCTGCTTATCCCCAGTGCTTCCAAGATATAGGTGACTTTGTTTCTTCAGTAGAACACAAATGATGATTTTTAACTCCAACCGTTGCCGTCTGTCAGTCATATAATGCATGGCAATGGGAACTCCATTTATAAGAGTAAAAAAAAATATGCACAGACAAATCCAAATTAAACCCTGCGGCTCGTGACGACACATGATGTCCTAAGACACGAAATAGTCTTTATATCATTTTTTACCTCTAATGCACCACTATGTCCAACAGCCTTGAGCATCCGGTGTGTGAGGTCTGAATGCACTCTGACACTGGAAGTGATCTCTTGCACTCATTGAAGTATATGCGCGAGACATCACTTCCGGCATCAGAGCGCGTTTTCAGACCTCACACCGGATGCTCAAGGCAGTTGTACATAGTGGTGTATTAGAGGTAAAAAAAAAAAATGTTATAAATACTGTTCGGTTTCTCGCACAAACCGATCGTTTCATGTCTTACGACATCAATGTGTCGTCACGAGCCACAGGGTTGACCCTTATAGATGGAGTTTCCATTGTCATGCATTATACGACTGACAGACGGCAACGGTTGGAGTTAAAAATCATCATTTGAGTTCTAATGAAGAAACAAAGTCACCTACATCTTGGATGCCCTGGGGGTAAGCAGATAAACATCAAATTTTCATTTTTGGGTGAACTATCCCTTAAACAGAATATTGAGCCAAGGCATACACCAAAAGCACACTAGTTTATAACCATAATGGAATAATTCAGTCAAAGATCTAAATGTTCTTCCAAATCTGCTATTTTATCATTTTTGTATTGTTTGGCACCTACGACTTCAGTAGTCTTCTTAATGTTGAGTAGCAAACATTTTCATTTGAGTTCATCACAGTTCTATGCTATGAATAGGCATGCTATATCCTTCAACTTAATTATAATCTTTTTACAGACCCCTCTATTGGAAAGGAACACAGAGAACATGAAGAGAGAAGACATCAGATGGCCTGTGAGGTGTTTGGACACGGCCCTACACCAAAGCTAGAAACGGCTGTGTATAGAGTGAGTGTGTAAATCTCTGATCTCACATAACCATCTTTAGATTAATATCAGTTGAGTGTATCATATAATTACATGTATTTCACCTAAACAAGCTTTTTGTCATTTATAAATGGGCTTTATTACATGGATCCTCTGTTTTCTCTCAGCTTGAGACAAGGTACAGAGGAAATAGCAACTACACCCTCAGTGAAAAAGAGGAGTTCTTGAGAGGGGTGGTCAAGTTCTCAAGCAGCAGTCTGTTAGAGTCCTTACGCCACTGTGTCGCTTCAGGTGAGAAGCATCAAAACCCTTTTCCCTTGACTGAAGTCAAAATCAAGTCTCTTCTCTTGTATAGTACAAAGGACAGGCAGAATGCATTTGATAGTGGCTTTAAGCTGTTATTTGAAGAAAACTTCACCACAAAGTGCATTCCATTTTCCATCACCAAGTTGATGTTACATTCCATGCTTCTCAGTCATACCCAAACTTTAGAACCTAGTTCCTTGTTTTCTCCTTCACTGCAGTCATTAAAGTATTTTTTATATTTCTTTTGGCAGGCATGGCTGAAGGTCCTGTCACTCCGCTATTGTCTGCCATTACTCAGAGAGGAAGGAATTATTTTGTTATCACAGACAAAGGCCCTGGTGTTTCCAGCCAAGCATCAGCACAGAGAGCCTGATATAGACAACTGCATTGCAGAGGAAAATCAGGTCAACTAGGATGTGCATACATGAGAATATATTGTGCCATCTGCGTCTTACAAAGATGATAACATTAGAGTAGCCATGTCTATAGTCTTGATGTCATCAGTATTGTCCCCGAGTCTGTAATGATCAACAGGGGAGAATGTTTTTTTTACAATTACAATTAACCTTGGTAATACAGCATGTATTATTTTTAGTGTCATTTTTAGCAATGTTTTTAAATAAAGTTTTTGATAAAAAATTTTATGTGTATATATATATATATATATATATATATTGTAATAACAGTTCTTTTTAATATTATACCTATCTGAGTTTAGTAATTATGAAGGCATTAAGTGTGCAATTGCAAAAAAAAAAAAAAGGTTCTAAAATTGGTACAAAATCAGACTTTAAGCGATTAGTTTACTTTAAAATGAAAATTACCCCAAGTTTTACTCAACCTCAAGCCATCCTAGGTGTATATGACTTTCTTCTTTCTGATGAACACAGAAATCTGAAGTTAATCCTGACCTGTCCAAGATTTATAATGGCAGTGAACGAGGGCAATGAGTTTGAAGCTCAAAAAAGTGCATCCATCCATCATAAACGTACTTCACACGGGTCTGGGGGGTTAATAAAGGCCTGAAGTGAAGCGATGCGTTTGTGTAAAAAAAAATAAAAATAATTAAAAATCTGTATTTAACACATTGTGTAAAATATCTAGCTTCCTCCAGACCGGCTTCTGTATTCAACTTGAGAAGAAAGTGTAACGTCTCTCAGTTCAAAACACTTACGTCCTACGCCTTCCATATTCAACTGCTGAAGTTCTGTAAGCTGGCGGAAGCTCGATATTTTACTTTGTAACTTGTTAGATATGGATATTTTTCTTACACAAACACTTCACTTTGGAAAGACTTTATTAACCCCTCGGAGCTGTCTAGAGTATGTTTATGATGGATGGATGCACTTTGAGCTTCAAACTCATTGTTTCCCATTCACTGCCATTATAAAGCTTGAATGCATCAGGATATTTATTAATATAACTCAGATTGTGTTCATCAGAAAGAAGAAAGTCATATACACCTAGGATGGCTTGAGGGTGAGTGAATCTTTAAAGGATTAGTTCACTTTAAAATGAAAATTAAACGACTTTCATGCACATGCAATCAGGTAATCAGTATTGTATGACAGGATTCAGTAATATTGAAAATGAAAATTCAAATTTCATTCACTTGATATTTTGGGTTACACTTTAAGGTTTTCTTTTTACAGGGTATTTATACATTTATGTACTGATTAATATTAATTAACAGTTAGGAAAAGGGTTGGTTTAGGGTTAGTTACCTAATTATACATAATTGTTATTACTACAGTAAGTACATGTAACATATGTAACAAGGACACTGTAAAATGAAGTTACCCTATTTTGTATCGTAAATCTTTACAAAAAAGGACTAAAGTTGCCCATCCCTGGCCCAACCCCTACCCATTACAGAAACATGTGAAAAACACTAGATTTAAATAAAAACATGTTTTGGCTGATTTGGCTAAAGTCTTTTTTACTAGCAAGTATAAAAACTGTATATATATTTGATTAAATTGGTTGTTGCTATGGCAGATGGAAAAACAGTACGAAACTAATGAGGTTAACAACCTAATTATGCATATCAAAGAAATAAATGAAATCTTATTTGTTATTAAATGGCATCAGCAATAAAACATCTAATGCAAAGGTTTTCAACCCTGAGACCCACTGTCTTGCAGAGTTTAGATCCAGCCCTAAATAAACACATCTGAATGCTTAAAAAAACACAGGCAGTTGTGTTGAAGAAGGTTGAAAATAAACTTTGCAGGACAGTGGCTCTCTGGGAGAAGGGCTGTAGATCATTGATCTAATGTAAATTAGAAAATCATATACCGATAATACAACAATGCCAAGGTACCAGACAGTGATCTGACCACTCATTAGTGATTTATGTGTATTACCACCTCTGTGTTGTCTATATGAATGAGAATATGATGGTTCTGTACATCTGTGTAAAATCACCCAGTGCCAAATACACTGCCTTACTTTTAAGTGATGCTAGAGCAGTGAGAAAGTGGCATGCATATGATATTAAAGTGAATGGTTTAAGGAACAAAGGACAGCAGCCATAGCTGGAATGGGAGACACATTGCCAGTCTGAACTGTCATAGTAGTTAAAAGAATCAATAGCATGTGCTGTGACCTGAAAGTATGTAAATGTTCACAAACCAGTACCCTGGATGGGTGTGGGAAAGAATTACTTCTGAGAGATAATTCTGAGCTGGTGGTCTGCCAATGCCTGGTTCAGCCATTTCAGATCTAATAATCTGACACCCTTCTAAGGGAAGGCACAGCTATAAAACCTAGTTTGGCTCTTTATTGGCTTTTTATTCAGAACAACCTTATTGCAACCTATGTGAGGAGGTGGTGGATTTCTGTACATAACATAAGCATGTCCAGCAGGAGACCGAGAGCCATGGAGGACCAAATGCTGTTAATGCAAGATAGCCACCTTGCAGAAAGAGACACATAAAACCCACGCACTGACATGATTAGTGGCACAACTATCTGTCTATTTAACATAGAGTGGAGGGTCATGGAATTTGTGGGTCGACATCTTTATAAAGTACCATCGTAAATGCTTTGACATAAACCTATACTTCCTTAGTGGAACATGGCAGAAGAAAGGCTTGTATCTTACTCAGCATTGTGCTGGGTGGCAGCTACTTGCAGAGAAGCCTGTCTTCTGCTAAGGTAGATCAACGGCAAAGCAGGGCTTGTTCAGGATGAGGGATCATAGTCCTGAAGGATAAAGATTCTGAGATAATGGCATTCTGCATCTGCTTACATTCAGAAATGGTGGGTTTGAACACTGTTGGCCAATTCACCTGAATTGGCATGAATCAAAAGAGCTTCAGGAATGATTGAGGTTGAGGACTGAGAAAAGATTTTACCTAATGTAAGCTACTAATGCAGTGCTGAGTGAATCAATCAAAAGGAAACAGAGAAATGGATTCCTAGTGTTCATAGATTCATAACCATGTTCTTCCACAAGTGTGATTCAAAAAATCTGTTTTCTAACTTGTGTATCAATGATCCATAAAGGTAAATTCACTTTTGTTCCATTGGGTTTCAACACCGATTAGGCATAATATTATGACCATCCTCCTAATATTGAATTGGTCCCCTTTTGCTGCCAAAACAGCCCTGACCCATCAAGGCATGGACTCCACTAGACCCCTGAAGGTGTGCTGTGGTATCTGGCACCAAGATATTAGCAGCTGATCCTTTAAGTCCTTTAAGTTGCGAGGTGGGTTCTGCATGGATCAGACTTGTTTGTTCAGCACATCCCACAGATGCTCGATTGGATTGAGATATGGGGAACTTGGATGCCAAGTCACCACCTCAAACTCGTTGTTGTGCTCCCCAAACCATTCCTGAACCATTTTTGCTTTGTGGCAGGGCGCATTATCCTGCTGAAAGAGGCCAGAGCCACCAGGAAATACCGTTTCCATGAAAGGGTGTACATGGTCTGCAACAATGCATCACACAGCCTCCACCGGCTTGCCTTCTTCCCATAGTGCATCCTGGTGCATTGTGTTCCACAGGTAAGCGACACACACGCACCATCCACGTGATGTAAAGGAAAACATGATTCATCAGACCAGGCCACCTTCTTCCATTGCTCCATGGTCCAGTTCTGATGCTCACATGCCCACTGTTGGTGCTTTCGGCAGTGGACAAGGGTCAGCATGGGCACCCTGACTGGTCTGCAGCTATGCAGCCCCATATGCAACAAACTGCGATGCACTGTGTATTCTGACACCTTTCTATCAGAACCAGCATTAACTTCTTGAGCAATTTGAGCTACAGTAGCTTGTCTGTTGGATCGGACCACACGGGCCAGCCTTCACTCCCCACGTGCATCATTGAGCCTTGGCCGCCCATGACACTGTCGCTTGTTCACCACTGTTCCTTCCTTGAACCACTTTTGATAGATACTGACCACTGCAGAACACCCCACGAGCTGCAGTTTTGGAGATGCTCTGACCCTGTCGTCTAGCCATCACAATCTGGCCCTTGTCAAACTCACTCAAATCCTTCCACTTGCCCATTTTTCCTGCCTCTAACACTTTAAGGACAAAATGTTCACTTGCTGCCTAATATATCCCACCCACTAACAGGTGCTGTGATGAAGAGATAATCAGTGTTATTCACTGTCAGTAGTCATAATGTTATGCCTGATCTTGTACATTGGAGCCTGTATTTTTTATATAGTTTTTCTGAATTACTTGTTTTTGATTGTTCATAAGAGAAAATACTCTACTTGTTAACTTAGATTGCAATTATTGAGAAGTGATACAATTTTGAATCATTTGACATTTTAGTGATATTGCACTTCTGATGTATACAGTAGTTTGGGCTTTAATGTTATTTGTGTATCATCGTCATGTGATTGATGTGGAATGTTCAATGACAGCAGAACAGACGGATAGCTTTCATGCAGCAGACTCCTACTAATTTAATCTTCATTGTGATTCGTCAGCAGCTCGTAATCAGTGCAAGGACTTGTCTATGGATTTCCCAAGCTGCCAAAATAATAAATAAATAAATTGGTAAATAAATCTACAAATAAATATAATAATAATAATAATTATAATCGTGTACATAAATACATTTTTATTCAACAAGACATATTATTTATACTTTCATTTATGTATTATAGTGTATTTTTCTCATGTTTAATTATTTTAACTTTTTTTTCTTTTCTTTTTTTTATTCATTTACTTATTTCAACATATCTATGAGTGTGTAGGCAAGGGCAGCTTTGAGCCTACAGTGACATCTTTTGGTTTGACCAAATGAAATGCAAGAGATGGGGCTGGATGTACCTTTGAGTAGTGCAAGTCAAATAGGAGATGAATGACCTATAGAAGTGGGTGTATTAAACAAATAGTTAATGACATTAAGAGAAAGGGGAAAAGAAAAAGAAAGGGAAACTCTTAAAATAAAGTGCAGAACACCATCACCTGTTATGGTTATAGATAACAATGTGATTATAGATAAGAAATATATTACACTTTATTTTTAAGGTGTCCGTATAACAGTGTAATTATACATTTAAGTTCTGAGTAATAATAATTAACATGTACATGTAACGTACTTGTAGGGTTAGGATTAGAGTTAGTTGCATGTGTAATTATGAACAATTTATAGTTATTACTACAGTAACTATATGTAACGTGTAATAAGACACTAAAATAAAGTGTTACCAAAATATACCTTTTAAGGAACATCACATGAGCAGCAGTGCAGCAATTGTAATGCCTTGCAATGCTGCAGTTCTATTTGCTTTTGACTCAAAAAAGCAATAAGCAATACTGTATTTGTATTGCCGCATTCCATTAGCAAAAAGGGTGTTTGTAACATTGTAACATAAAATTGTATGACGCAAAGGGCTGTAGCAATGACTTTTAGCAACAATGAGACAACATTCTGGTCATTTTTTTAAATACTGTATTTGAATTGCCGCGTTCAATTTTTACTAAGGCAATGTCGCTGTCTAAGTGTTCGCAACATTGTAACATAGAATTGTATGATGCAAAAGGCTGTAGCAATGTTGCTTGACATTTAGCAACAGTGAGACAACATTCTTCTGACCATTTTTTAAAATGTAGATTATAAATGTTACCCATTCTTTGTGTTATATTTTGTGGTTATTTTTTTTTTTAAACAGTCAGTTATTAGATAATTGTGTAATACTTTTTTAAAATATTGTTTATCAATAATATTATTCTTTATAACCCTTTCAGTAAATTAATCAATTATAATCAACACCTGTTGGTGTAAACATTGAAGAGTAAACCTGTCAGTTATACATTATTTCGATGGTCGAAGAACTTGTTTCACTATCCTCTTCAGAGAGTGACGAATATGTGTCATGATAGGAGAGAAGTGCTTTCATCTATGTTGTGTGTTGCTATCCTCTTGATTTAAGGCAGGGGTAGGCAAGTTCGGTCCTAGAGAGCTGCTGTCCTGCAGTTTAGCTCCAATCCTGAAAAAAAAACCCTCACCTTCCTATAGCCTTAGTCAAGTCAAGTCACTTTTATTTATATAGCACCTTTTACAATGTAGATTGTGTCAAAGCAGCTTTACATTGATAACTGGTACATTATTTTGGTTGCACAGCAGCTCTTAAAGAATAGTGTCAATGCAGGCAGATCAAAGCACTGTTGAATATCAAATGTCAAGTCAAATGTCAAGTGTCCCCAACTAAGCAAGCCAAAGGCGACAGCGGCAAGGAACCCAAACTCCAACAGGTGACATCAGGTGGCAAACAAGTGGCAAATAGCTGTTAAAATGGAGAAAAAAACCTTGGGAGAAACCAGGCTTAGTCGGGGGGCCAGTTCTCCTCTGGACTTAGTAATCCTGAAGAGCTTGATTAGCTTGTTCAGGTGTGTTTAACTAAGTTTTGAGCTAAATTCTGCAGGACATCGGCTCTCTAGGACCAAACTTGCCTACCCCTGATTTAAGGATATATTTCATTCATGTGATGGCAAAGCTGCATTTTCAGCATCATTACTCCAGAAATCATTCTAATTTGCTGATTTACTGCTCAAGAAACATTTCTGATTATTATTAATAAAGTTTAAGTCTGTAAAGCTCAAAGCTTCTCAGGAGCTGGCTTATTTCACATAAACAAGATTTGAAATCCAATGGCTCAGTGAGGCCTGCATAGCCAGCAATGACATTTTCTCTCTCAAGATCCATGTACTAAAAACATATTTAAATCAGTTCATGTGAGTGCAGTGGTTCAATATTAATATTATAAAGCGACGAGAATATTTTTGGTGCACCAAAAAAAAAAAAAAAAAAAAACGACTTACATAGTGATGGCCGATTTCAAAACACTGCTTTATGAAGCTTTGGAGCGTTATGAATCTTTTGTGTCAAATCAGCGGTTCAAAGCGCCAAAGTCACGTGATTTCAAACGTTTGACACGCGATCCGAATCATGATTTGACACAAAAAATTCATAACGCTCCGAAGCTTAATAAAACAGTGTTTTGAAATCGGCCATCACTATATAAGTCATTATTTTATTTTTTGGTGCACCAAAAACATTTTCGTCGCTTTATAATATTAATATTGAACCACTGTACTCACATGAACTGTTTTAAATATGGTTTTAGTACATTAATGGATCTTGAGAGAGGAGATGTCATTGCTCCCTATGCAGGCCTCACTGAGTCATCGTATTTGTATTGTATTTTGAAGATGAACAAAGGTCTAACGGGTGTGGAACGGCATAAGGGTGAGTAATAAATTACATTTTCATTTTTGGGTGAACTAACCCTTTTTAAAAAAATTTAGGCTGCATGGAAATATATTTTTATATAATAATTTTAAATTTAATTTGAATATAATTGTAATGTTGTGAGATCTATAATAAACAGAGTCAGTTTCACTCATTGAGAGATTTATTTGTGAGGAAATTATTTCAAAATTTTATTGGAACCTTACATATAGTTGGTGACAGCAACAGGCAGCTTGATGCAGTGCAGAAGATGCAGATAACTTACATTTTTTGTAAATGAACACAGCATAAAGAAAATTGCTGTGCCACATATTGTGCAAAATTAGCGCCTACTGTAAATAGCCATTCATTGCTAATTACAATAGGCATTTTTACAAAAGTGTAAAGCCTACAAATAGGCTACAATAAATTGTGCAAAATAGGAATAATTGAGAATCATGTAACAATAAACATTTAGACATTTCATTTATCTATTAGAACCTTTATGTCATTTTGCTTGTTTGGCTGTTTCCTTTTTATATATGTCATTACGTTGCTGTCTTGCCGCGAGCCGACCGCTGCATTGCTGATCATGGTTTCGAGTATCGATAAATCTGCCCTTTCCAATGAACACAAGAACACGCAGTAATATCAGACATCTTAATCCAGATATTTAATCAAATCTGCGCATTCGTTTGACAAACCAAATCAGCTAGAGATTAATTATCACGATTAGATCATCTGTCAAATCATCTCAGATGTATTAAGCGCGGTACGGTCCCCAGAGGTGACAAGTCAGACAGCTGTGCATGATTGTTTTTTTAACCCGACAAACACCACGTCACAGTTCTTTGCTGAGTGCGAAAATAACCCGGAAGTGCAGTCGCGGAGCGTTTGTTTGTAAACAGTTACTTAAATTTTAGAGAAAATAATAATAAAAGTAATGTACACCCAGCTCTACATTAGCATTGAGTTGCATGTGCTTGTTTTCTATGCGTGGTCCGGAAGTGAAAGTGCGGACTGTCTGTGGTGAGTTGGTTGCTATGCGACGTGTCCCGGAAGTGAATGTGTGTGTTGTTGTAGTGTGTTGAATCATGGCTGCTTCAACAGTCAAAAATGATAGTCGTCACAAAAGGCAAACATGCAGCGAAAAGCTGCCTTTACAAGACAGAGAGATTATTAAACCCTCCATAACAGAACTCACCAAAGAAGTGCGGACCAACATCCTCTGTACGGTGGAAGGATGTGGGAAGATTCTTCCTAACACACCAGCACTCAACATGCATCTAGTCAAGTCCCACAGAGTCAAGGTACAACACCACATTAACACCATGATAAATGTGCTATTTAATGTTTTTGCTTTAGGTATGCTTCAGTTGCACAGGTTGAGTCTTATTTCACTCAGAGTTTTTTCTTCTGTTCTTCAGTCTATTTATTGTAGCCTTGTTTTTCGTGTGTGAACTAAAAATTTATAGTATTTGAATTAGGCCTACTGAACTGTTACTGTGACATGTATTAGAAGTAACTTACATGTTTTTTGTAAGGAGGGCGGAAGAGAGGATTAATATAACTTTAGTATTTTCTTACATAAATTAAAAAAAAAAAAAAAAAAATATATATATATATATATATATATATATATATATATATATATATAATATGTGCTGTTAGGTTTGTGCATTGATTATATCAGGGGTTGTCAACTCTGGCCCTTGAGATCTCTTTTCCTGCAGAGTTCAGTCTAACCCTAATCAAATACACCTGAACAAGCTAATCAAAGTCTTCACAATTACTAGAACATACAGACAGTCAGGTGAATTTGATCAGGGTTGGAGCTAAACTCTGCAGGAAAATGAATATGAAAGTGTACTCTGAAGATTTAGAGACATGTAGATATCTATTATGTTATGTCTTTAGGATCTCTTTTTTTTTATTTTTTCCAAATTCAGTGAGAGTCAAATGTTTTATCCTACTTTAAACACATAGCTATATAACATGCACCAGTTTTGTGTTGACAATTAACTTTGAACTCTACTTTTAGTTAGTTAAAATTACAGTAACAAAACCCCGATAAATATTTCAGAAGTTATTGTGCTTGACTGCATGTGCCATAATATTAAGACAAACCACTCTGTTAACACTATCCTGGGGTTGTTAAACACCTATCAGCCAACAATGCATTGAATGAGAGCTGTTTGACGGCTGACGGCTGTCAAGAGTGACGTAACCCCAGGTTACAGCTCAGGATGAGCCAGGGCCGTTTGCAAGGCATGGAGTCTGATTTCTGAATAAGAAATTTCCGGCCATGAATAAACACAAGCTACAAATAAATTTGCTGTCTATTTGTTTTGCAGCAAGGGAAAGCAGTGCACATTTCTTTCTTCTTGTTGCAAGTGCAGCGTGACTCGTAAACCCATAAAATCTGATTTGACCGTTCAGACTGAAAAGCATTAAAGGAATACAGTAGTGGCCAAAAGTGTTGTTGGGCCTAGAAAAATTAACTCTATAATTCACTCTTTATTAAAAATTTGTTAAAGAGTTTGTAAGCATATTGCGTAGTTGCGTTTTATTTGATTAAAAAAACAATCATCAGTTGTTTTATTAATCAAACTTTTAAGGTAATTAAAAATATCCCTTCTTTACATCAATTTTGACCACTACTGTAGTTCATCCATAATTATTTCATTATTTATTTAACCTCATGCTGTTTTCATATGATTTTCTGTCGTGGGGAAAGAGACAAGATCACTTTTTATTTTTAAAAGACCAAATTTTAAGTAATTTACTGTCAAATCAAATCCTTAAAGGGATTGTACATCCAAAAATGAAAATTCTGTCATTAATTACTCACCCTCATGTTGTTCCAAACCTGTAAGACTTTCATTCTTCTTCGTTCTTCAAATGAAGATATTTTTTAATGAAATCTGAGAGATTTCTCTCCCTCCATTAACAGTCCATGCAACTACCATTTTGACATTTCAAAAAGATTGTAAAACTAATCCATATGAATTGAGCATTTAGTCCAAATTTTCCAAAGAGACTTGATCGCTTTATATGATGAACAGATTGAATTTAGGATTTTATTCACATAGAAACATTGATCAGTGAAAAAAAAAAACAGAAACCCAACCGTACTTGCTTTGACGCACAAGAACAACAACAATAATAATATACTTTATTTTCTTACATTTTAAAGCGCTTTACAAAAATAAGATAAAATAAAAGAGAAATACAATAATATAAATGCATTCATAAAAATGAAATGCATTTAGATATACAATACAAAAACAAACCTCATTGGTTCTTGCACGTCTTAAGCTTCCCTTTACCACAACTAATGTGTGAGTTGATGAATGTTTATATGTGAATAAAAGCTTAAATCAAATCTTTTCATATAAAGTGATCGTGTCTCTTTAGAAAAGAGGGGAGGAGAATTATATGCCTATTTCTGTTTGTTTTTTATTTGTTTTCTTTTACTTTTTTCTCCTTGTTTTGGATTTCATTGAGTTTGGTGACTCACATTATTTTCCTCAAGGGTGAATGTGATTGCTTTTTTGAAAGTGTGTATCTCATATTCCCATAGTGTCAGCTACTGATGCAGCATTAAGTACCTATGAGCGAACCAAGGTTACATATGTAACAAAGGCATTTTCTTGCCACTGACACAAGAAGTAATATTCTTGTTGTGTCTTTGTCATCTTTTAAAGTCATTTCTCATTATTTTTCTTTTGATTTCAGGAGGGTCTGGTCAACCCTACTGTTAGAAAGGACGTTAAGGATTCACAAAAGCTCTACTGTTGCCCAATAGAAGGCTGCCCAAGAGGACCCAATAGGCCCTTTTCTCAGTTTTCGCTTGTTAAACAGGTACTTGCCATTGTTATGTCTGGAGCATGTTACCTTTTTTTTTTTTTTTTCTCATTGTACCTTAAAGGGTTAGTTCACCCAAAAATGAAAATAATGTCATTTATTACTCTCCCTCATGTTGTTCTACACTTGTAAGGCCTACGTTCATCCTCGGAACACAAATTAAGTTATTTTTGATGAAATCCGATGGCTCAGTGAGGCCTCTATAGACAGCAATGCCACTGAACTTCTCAAGATCCAGAAAGGTACTCAAAACATATTTAAAGTAATAAGGGTGAGTAATAAATGACATTATTTTCATTTTTGGGTGAACTAACCATTTAAGTTAGGGCTGGGAGATATGTCAAAAATATGATCACAATGTTTTTTTTGTTTTTTGTTTTTCGTATTGAATGATATTGATGTTTATCACAATACATAATTTGATTATGCTGCCGGCTTGACGAGTATACCAACAATGACTGAAGCCCGGAGAAACCAGAGGGTTAATTTATTAAATTTTAGAATATACTTTGTTAACAAAAATAGAATAACATATACACGTACACTTTTAACTGTGCGAATATTCTTTTTCTGCCTTAAAACAATAGAAGTTAGGTTGCCTTTTAACGTATAAAATTGGTGGAACCAAAAATCTCATATATTTGAAGAGGTACAACCTATTAAAAATTTTTTACTGTTGGATAAAATAAAGTTAAAATATCTTAACCATGCACTGGTTTTATATCAATGAAATGATTTAGAGGTACAAATTTAAGTAAAAAGGTACAACAATTTCCCCACCTTCCCCACCAAGTTCGGTTTCGCTTTTGCTCTTGTTTTGCCCTCGCCGGCCCACTGCAGACTGACAGTTTTTGCATTTATTTCTGCTATGTGATAGACTGATATGTAATCCATATCGAGTAAAAATGTCCAGAGCTTATCATCGTTAATGACATATTTTTTTGTGATCTCAATATATTGTTTATCACCCAGCCTTACCTTCAGTAAACTGACACCATTTTATTTTTTATTTTTATTTTTATTTTTTTATTCTTAACTTGATATATTTTATGACCTGCTAGGTAAACAGCTGCTAACTAACATGTTTCCTAATCTTACTAATGGCATAGCACTTTATGAAGATGCATGCAGAAAAGAAGCACAAGTGTTTGAAGTGCAGTAATGGCTACAGCACTGAGTGGGACCTGCGGAGACATGCTGAGGATTGTGGGAGGACATACAGCTGTACTTGTGGTTGTCCTTACGCCAGTAGAGCAGCACTGCTGTCTCATATCTACAGAACTGGCCACGAGGTTCCCAAGGAGCACAGGTACTCAGTTTATCTGGCTAAGAGTTTAAACTGTTGATGAAAAAATAATGAAAAAGGATAGTATGATATCCACCTTGCTTAAAACACGATACTAATCTTCTTTCTAGTGGATATCATGTCTGACCTTACCTAGGACATTATGTGGGTCAGGACAGCCACTGATTGTTTTATTAATACATTATGTCCTAGTTTAAGGGTGTTAATCATAGTATGTCTTATTAAAATGCTCAGAGTGTCAGTATTTGTCTTATAGGTACCCGCCAGTGAAAAAGAGGAAGATGGAAAGATTGTCAAGCAGTGCAACAAATGTTATGCCTGATGAACAAATAAATGAAATTCCAGACTCTAAGAAAAAGCTCAGTGAAGGAGCAATCTCTACCATACTAGTCTCTGAAGCCCCAGACAGAGCACAAAACAACACTGACCACCCTAGAAACATCCAGAAGCTCCTTCTCCCAAAGCCAAAAGTGGCCCTAGTCAACGTTCCTGTTATGCAGTTCACCCACCTGCCTGTTCTCCTCCCCTCTGCAGAAAGTAGTGCCTTGAGGTTGTTGCTCTTGTCTGTGGATGCACAAGGGTCCGTAAACACTGTGCATATTTTGTCACCGTCGGTCGGCACAGTCGTGCCTGATCTGAACAATAAGACTTTCAAAGAGACCTTTCCTGTACCAACATCGGGCCCAGAAACTATTAGCACAGGAGTACAGGTCAATCTAGAGAGTCAAGTCTCTGTGGGTTATCCAATGATTGATCTTGGATCCAAAAACAAAAGCACTTCAACAAACATTCAAACTGACATATCATACCTCAACAAAGGGATGGATGCTGGACCAGCGACTGTTTCCCCCTGCTGTGAGGCCTCAGTGTCCTCTTGCTCTCAGACAGACATCAGTGTAAGCGCTCAGATTCAGCTGCCTGTTAGTGTGCAAACCCAGACGCTACCCTCACGAATCAAAGCCACTTTATCCATTGGGGCACAGACTGATGTTTTCAGTTTCTCGTCCTTTAACGTGACCCGAGAAACACAAACAGCTCATTCTGCAGCCCCAGTGCATGAAAGCCAGATGGACCAAGAAATGTGCACAAATCTTTTTGATACTGATACACTCAGTGTCTCCACTCAGACTGCAACGGCTGACTCGCCTTTCAGAACCAGTGCTTTAGAAGATCCTCTGACCAGCGCTGGAGCTGGGATTTTTGAGGACAAGACTTCTGCATCCATGTGTTTTGGGGCCCAGACTGATATTTTGCAACAAAACACAGTTGCGGACAACCAGACTCAGACCATGATACTCTTCCGTGACCTTGAGAATATACTTTCTGATACCATAACTGGAGCAGCTTCAAGCTGTGCTTCAGGTTTAGTTGCTGCGCATGAACCGCATCACGCTGGTATTGACTTTGACTTTGAGGAGTTCCTTAATGCAACACACATTCAGACTCAGACAGAAGAAAGTGGCTTGAACAGTCTGAACACAGAGACAACTTTGGAACTCCTGGACATTGAGACACAGACTGACTTCCTGCTCTTTGACAACCTTGGTAATGGCCACAACAGTGAGGTTGGAACAAGGGTGCAACCAAATGATCTGGAGCTTGAGATGTTTGACACCCAGACCCAGACAGACCTCAACTTCCTGCTAGACACGAGTGGGCACATGCCCCTTGGCAGTATTCTCAGACACTCTAGTTTCAGCATGAGCACAGAGTCCTCAGACACAGAAACACAGACTGACATCAGGCCTGCTCCGCTTTCTCTGCCTTGCTCCCATGATGGGCAGGTGAGGCTCAGCAGTGCTGAAACTCAGACCATCTCCAGTTCCTTTCACAGCCTTGGCCACCTCTTCCACACTAGCAATGAGACCCAGACAGCAGTGGATGACTTTCTTTCAGCAGACTTGGCCTGGAACATGGAGTCTCACTTTAGCTCGGTGGAAACCCAAACATGTGAGGAGCTCATCTCACTTTTTCGACACAATGAGAAAGCCAAAAGCTGAAGGCTCAATCAAAGGTGATTTGATTGATTAATGAAGGAGTCATTCGTACTTTCTTTCCTCAGCAAGGGTGGCAGAACTTAAAAACAGTCCCTCACAATCATCTAGAGCTCAGTCTGTCAGATAATATTTGTATGCATATTTGTAGAATCTTATTTTTGACATAATTCCACAATAAGGTATTACACATCTGCCCAAATCTTAAGGATGTATGAATATACCTTTGCAGCACTTTATTACCTCATTATTAATGTTCAGAATATATCGGTAGTCCTAAAAGTATTTTGTTTGTTGCAGTAGATCAGGTCAGAGCCATCCGTGGGGATGTGAACTAAGTTGGTACTGATGTTAATTTTCTTGAGTGTAAAACAAGTAAAAAAATCAGACAGAAATTATAAACATTCCTTCCACACATAAAATATCTTGTCTCGTAGGTATACTTTCTAGTCTGATGTTAAAATGACCTGAGACCTGAGAATGAGTCTTATAGTCTTTATCATTTTTTTTAAACCTTGGGCTGTTTGTTTGCTTTGTGGTATATAACAGACTTATGTTACATTTATTTGTGCAATGCTCTAGACCCATCTACTAGTCACTGTGAGTAAATTTTGGTCTTGATTCATGACAGAATTCATGCCAATATTTCTTGCTGACTGTTATGGCATATTCATTTCATCTTTACATCCTAAATCAGATGAATTTGCATCTTATGCATGTTTCAGATGTCACATTTCCTTAAAAAGAGGAGCTGGCATTGCTCTTGTTTACTGTGATTTGCATTCTGTACTGTGAGTAGATTGAAATAAGCAAATCGCAAAAGTTTACAGTAAAACAAAACCTTTAATATTTCTTTAAAAGCATGTATCAATTTTGATGGAATATGTTCATCCCTCAACATGATTTCAAATACCAGTTTAAACTTGCCGTATAAACCTTTTTGTTGATGCCTTAATTTAAGTGTTCATATGCTTTTGATAGAGATACTGAAATCACAGTGCTGCTTAATGGAGAAGCAAAATTGCTAAATTTTCTTCATTTCGTTACAGATTTGTTTGTGTATATTTATTTGATTTTGTTCTTTTGAATGTTTCATCTCTGTGTGGTGTAAAACCACTTGTTCATTCGCTATTTCTTGGCCTTACTACATTGAAAGCCAACCATAGCTTTATTTTTATTTTGTGTGTGTGTGTGTGTGTGTGTGAGATTATATATATATATATATATATATATATATATATATATATATATATATATATATATATATATATATATATATATATATATATATATATATATATATATAAAACACTCACATACACATACACACTTAATGTACTTAATGTATATAGTGGAAATTCCACAAATAGAATGTGACGCAGTGTCTGTTCCCTTTATGATGTTACATTGGCTGCTTATCAACATTGTAACTGCAAAAGAGCTTTAGTATTTTCATGTCAAGCATTAGAGACTCTCATATTCAGCCACTACATTAATTAAAAAGTTATTTAGATCTTGGAATAAATACTGCAAATGAATATGTGTTCATTTTGTTTAGGCAATGATGATGTCATAGTAAAAACTTGCTATAGAAAACTTGAAAGAGTCAGCTAAGCTTGTGTTTCTCTGTAAAGAGTGCATGCATTTCTTTTGTGCCAAGAATAACTTTTGTGTTACATTTAGGTTTTTAGTTCTTTTGGGTCATTATCAAGATATGTGTCTAATTTAACTTAGTACAAGATGTTATTTATAATTATGTATATTAATGATGATATAGTTATAATTATTTTTGCTCTTTGGAGGCTGGTCATGTGTATTTTATGGCTATGTTCTGTTGTTTAGACTATGCTGATGCACATGAAACTGCAAAATAAACTGCAGAGAATAATGTTTTGTCCATTAATCGAATCAAGCATAATACTGTTGTTTATATTACACTTATACCATAATGTGATTTATTATTTTCTTCTATTCACTAATCACTATTATTTGTTGAGCAAATATTATTAGTGTCAACAAATTATTCTGTTGTAAACAAGTAATTTTGGCACATTCAGCTGGTCACAGATTTATAGGACATTTCCCTGTTGTGGTAAATGTCATGGAATCTTATATCCTAATATTTGAATCTACATACATAGGTAAAATGAACTAAGAATATCAATACTTCTATAGAATTTATTAATCTTAGTTATATTAATTTCTACATTTACTAATACATTATTAAAATCAAAATTTGTCTATGCATATGCTGTACATGCATAGAAAAATGGCATGGTTCTGAGTGAAAGGATCCTGCAGTCTCAAAAAAAAAAAAAAATCCAAGCAGACTTGAAAATCTCTTTATTTTGCATAATCATCATGTAACACATTCTTCAAGTACACTGGAGTGTTAGCCTTGTGTTCTGAGTCTTATGCTGCTTAAAAAAAGAAAAAAGAATCACAACACCTATTTATCTGTACTCCATAAAGATGGTACAACAACTTTTAGAGAGAGAGAAAAAAAAATATAGTAATATTCACGTAGGCATGCGAACTCTAGTTCCAATCAGCATTAGTTGAGGTCTTTTCACATCTCTTGTTTTGTGGGCAGAATACAATCTATAACTAGTGTTGTTCCTGGTGGAAGGCCTTGTCAATTCTTCCTGCTTGAGGTTTCTGCCCACTGTGGTATATGCCATAGTGCTGGAAGGTAACTCATACTTATTTTGAAAGGTGATGTTAAAAGTAGGTGGAAGTTGAGTGCTGTCCTGGGATAGCCAATGTTTTGTGCTAGGATATCCCTTAAACCTGTAGCTGTTCTCTTCTGGGATAAAGTTTGTGAGGACCTCAACAACATTTCCTGTACCACCATTGACATTCGCTCTTTCAGCAGCAGTGACAGCATCAGTGGCACCAGGCATCATGGCCTTGGAGACTTCTGCTTGGTGCCAGTCTGTTGGTTGCACTCTTTTAAAAAGACTGTAGCTCTTTAGGTTTCTGGACTCTCTGACAGGTGGCAACACACTAACTCTTCTGATGCTATGAGCAGCACTCTTTTCCTTCAGAAATTGACACGGTTCTGTATGGTAATGGCAGACTGATGGTAATTTGTTTTGTGTACATTGTTCATCTCCAGACAGCAATTTGTTAATTAATGGCCCTGGCATATTTTGCAGAGATAGGCTGAAAGAGTATAATTCATCTGATGAGGTAGAGGAAAAGGTATTTTGAGTTTCTTTTGCTAGATCCAGAAGAGTTGGGGCAGTCTTTCTGAAAGTTTTCAGAGCATTTCCAGCAGGGCAATAAATGGGTAGATCAGAAAGTTTAAGGTCTGCACACAGGAGGCAGTGAGAGTCTATGATATCTTCTTTGTTTTTCCCTTTTCTTTGCTGTTGAAGGATTACAGCAAAAGGAGGAAATCTCCCCCAACCTTCAACCTGTTAAAAAAAAAAAATACAAATTGTGAGTTTGTAACTTTGAAATTATTAAGAAATGCAATATTTAATCTGTGGTTACACAACAGAAGTTGCATCTGAAATGCATACCATGAAAGTTTACACACACATTTTGCACAAAATGCATTTTTAGTGATTGTTCAATGCTGCACAGAGAGAGCATAGTTGTATTTACATAGAGACAGTATAACTTCAGAAAAAAATGTTATGTGCTATTTACTTTTAAATTATGGTAACAATATTACACGTGCTATTTTAGTAGTTTTTAAGGCTTGATTTCTTTAATGGAATCTACCTGAATAAATCATGTAAAATCTCCTAAATTATTTAGTCTATGACACAATTAATTTAATACTTTTAGTGAAATGTCAGGGCTCAACACTAAGGATTTTTTTCTACTGGCCCGGTCGAGCCAGTGGTTCAAATTTGTACTTGCCCCGCCAAAAAAATTAATAAAGTAAAAGAAAATGGGCCTATAAAATAAGCCTAGTTTTTGTTTTTGTTGTTTTTGATACATATAACCTTAATAAATAGGGTTATGACACCAAAAGATTAACTGACTTAAATTTTAAATATTGTTATACAAATAAACAGTAAGTAATAAAATAGTAACAAATAATCAAATTGAGTGATAGCAAAAATAAAAACAACAGAACAAACTTATAAATGAAATGATACGGTGCTTTTCAAGTTTTTCATGTAGGTTTAAACAGGAGATTTTCAGGTAGCCTACAGAAATTGTAATCTAGCTAACTATATAACTAAACTTTATTAATGTTAATCAGTCAAGAGCAGTTACAGATGCATAAATAATGTTTTGAAATGTTGAAAATATAAAACATTAAATACTGTTATTTTAAATTATTTTAAAAATGAAAAGACACTTTAAACGTGAAATTAAACCCGCCAGTAGGTGGCAGCGAATCACTGTTAATGAGCGAGTCATTGAGATTCAACTGATTCATTAATTCAGGGAGTGTTGCTCAGAGATGCAAAACAATGCTGTGCGGACTTGGAACTATTAATAGAGCGAAACAGGTGATTTTGTGTCTAAAATGTTAGGCACTTGATATTTAGTAGACTAAATCACGCAGTGAAAGCGAACACTCTAAATAAATGCACTCTAAATGCACCTTTTTTTTACAGTCTATGGCATGCACTCAGTGGGTGTTTTGTTTGGTTTTTGTGAAGTGAGGGACATACTCAATAATATCAGATTGTTAAATCAACAATTACGATATCATAGACTATATATAACGCACACCCTACAGCCCTGGCCCGATCGGGCAAGTGACCGTTCCGTCTATCCCAAGTGTCGTTCACACTGGCCCCAGGCCATCGGACAGTCCTTATTGATATCCACAACCTAACCATAAGCTTTACTCTTCTGCACAATGGTAACAATCAAAACTTCAACATAACAGAAACTCTTTCAAATATCAAACATAACTGAACATTAAACATTAACAGATATGTCCCTTCACTCAAAAAACAAAACAAAAAAAAAAACATAAAATACACAATTTTAATATTTACTCTCGATTTCCAGCCATATGCAAAGTATGCTGGGAACTAACAATGGTGTCTCTAAATAAAACTGCATAATTGAACTAATTCTCATAAAATAAATAGGTAGCCTTCTTTCTTTAATTTTAATCGGTTCCTCAATTCAAGCCTCAAAACTGCTTAAGTTTCCTTAAAAAAATGATAGGTAAGTATCTCTTGATTTTATTATTGAAATGTTCTCAATATTTTCTATACACATTGAATCACAATTTTATTAAATATACACACTATTTTTAATTATCACCTATTTTTTTTAAATAAAAATTACAAGACAGATGATTAATTGTTTTACAATTGAATGAAAATATTTGTAATAATAAAAAATATGAAATTATAAAATATACTCTATCAAGAGAAAACAACAAAGTTAGATGCCGCACTGATACTGTATTTCATTGAATCCAAAGCCATATTTTATTTTAAGCCATGTGTTTCTAAGGGTGCATATTAGTGCCTTTATAAATGTAATCTTTTACGCAACATTGTAGCAAACCATCTAAAATTGTTGTGTAAAGATGCCTTATATTACTTAGATTAGCTACTGGCAACCTAATGTTTCCCAAAGCTTGCAGATGTGTCATCATCTGTGCTGCACCACCCTTGCCCAAACTTTGGGAAAATGTCAAATTGTCAATAATAAAATAAATATTTATCTAGCAAACATGACTAAAATACAGATGTGCTAATATTTACAACAACAACAACAACACACTTGGAGTGAGATTAATAATAAATTGAATCTATAAAAACAAAAGTTGAATTATACAATTAATTCCTAAGCTGGTGTATGGTTTACAATTAACGACAAAATAGATAGCAGATACAAAAAGGGACAGCGAGTGTTGTACCTAAATGATACAGAAATGCCAAAAGAAAGTTATCAAGGGAAAGCACTCTGAGAATAAGTGTGTAATTCTGACTGTGTTAATTTAACTCACAGCGTCTTCCCAGCCAGTGCGGCTCTGAAACAAATGCATGTTGTGCTCCCTGCAATAATCCTCTTCACTGAGATCCAACAACTCATTGACATACTGTCTGCACGAAGACTCTGTGCTCCTTTTTGTGCTGTCAATTGTCGGATGTCGTTTCTCAGCATCAGTTTCGTCTGATGCACAGGCTTCAGTGATATTCATTCCGGACAGCTTCAATCACAGCCTAAGAAACAGCAACAACAATTTCTGTTAAGATAATTTGAGCCTTGAGTTACCTCTCCTAATGAATTACCATACAAATGAAATATAGCAAGACTGAAACACAACAAATACATGCATGCGTACAAGCGTCATACTAATAAAACATGCAGTCTCAAGTAGTCTAAATATAAGTTGCCAACTTACGTTGTTTTGACAACACTAACATTTTACTAGTAATTCTGTTAGTGGCCAATACAGTCTACAATGGTATTTCATTTGTGTTAAGTAAACTGTGTGAACGGATGTTTGGAGTTCTGTTGTCATGACAACTGTTGGAGAGGATGACGTAGTGGAAAAAAGACGAGGCGCATGTCGGCGTTGTTACACTTGTAAGATGTAGTTTTGGTCATTAATTTTGTAATATGAGCTTTCCATTTGAGGCATTTCTAATGTGCATAATATAACACAGAATGTTTATTTTTTTGTTTGTTTGTTTTGTTCGCTTCATTTCCTTGAAATTATTATGTCTATTCCATAACCATTCATTCGTTATCATTTAAAAATCTAACCGGTATAGGGCTATTCACATGAATCCCTCTGCGCCTATAGCTAACTGTTGCATAGGCTTTACAGAATTGAATACCGGAGGCCAGACAATCACATAATGAATAGGTTTCCCATGCGTTTTTAAAACCAAAGTCTATATTTGATTTCGAAGTGCTATTGCGGTGTTTCATCTTCTGTGAGACGTGATCGAGCGCACGGACTGAGTGTGGCTAAGGGGGTGTGTCTGTGACGGATGGGCTCATGAATATTAATTAGAAACGTACCCTTCACCCTGTAGGTCCAATTGGCTGAAATGTAGACGTTGGTAATGAGTGACAGTCAGCTGGCGAATTAAATAAGCTTACCTTGGCTTATGAATATTAATTACGTTTCTTGACGGCTCGATTGTTGAAGGTTAACAAAAACCGGAGGTTTGACCTAATTAATATTCATAACCTAATGCTTTGCCATAGTAGGATTCAGCCGGCAGCAGCATCTCGGGAAAGATTGGTTCAGATATCCGCAGTACCACGAACGATCGCAGCTTCAGTAGCCTATAATGCGGACGGACACATAACATCAGACCTCGACTGAAATATTTTCCAAGGATTTTGCAGACTCTTCTATGGAAGCTGAGGCTGTGGTAATGCTGCCTCCCAAGAACTGCATCCCTAGAAATTACAGTTGTATTGCTGGGCTGTTCGGAAGCTTGTCAGCATCAGAGCAAAAGCTGGAGGACGGAGAAGAAGACATGGAGGAAGAGGAGAACAGGAATGGAGACTGTGATCTATTAGAAATCAACGTAGTGAATGAAAAGCCGAGAGGAAGAGAGTCCTTCCTGAAGCCCCCGCAAAGCCCGACCCTGCGCCGAAGGTGCAAGTCTCTCCCCACACCGGCTGAAAGAGCCAAATTAGAGATCGCACGAGTCCGGAGCCCAAGCAGTCAAAAAAAGGTACGATTCGCTGACTCTCTGGGACTAGACCTGATTTCTATCAAACACTTTCATGACACGGATATGCCTGAGGTACCAGAGCGCATTATTGACAAATTCAAAAACGCCAGAGCTCTCCACTTGAATAACTTCGATAAGTCCAACACATCAAACCAGTCCGTGTTTATGGAGCTGCTCTTCACAAATCCAGGATCCCTTCCAGATTTCCTGGACAGAGTTATTGCATTGAAGGTTTTACTGGAGTCTGTTCAGGTTGATGAGTTCAGCCTCTCTGGGATCGTGCGCGTTCTTAACTTGGCTTTCGAGAAGAATGTCTATTTGAGGTACACCTTAAATAACTGGACGACATTTGTGGATATTCTGGCGTCTTACGTCCCCCATTCTAATGACGGGCAGACGGATAAGTTCAGCTTCAAAATCATCACCCCGACCTTTCTGGAGTTTGGGGGAACCCTGCAGTTTGCCATCAGGTACTGCGTCGGAGGAGGTGAATTTTGGGACAACAACAATGGGAGTAATTACAGAATAAGACGCCACAGATTTAAAATTTCTCCTCCGAGGGAATGGGAAAATGGTTGGATCCATTTTATTTAGTGCGCGATTCAGCCGTTCCGCTATGACGAAGCTTGGCTCAGGAATATTAATTATGTGACTTGCCTCCCATTGGCGTATTGGCTAAGTAATAATCATGAGCCAAACCTTCGCCATAGTGGGTTTAGTAATCTCTCCAGCAGTGTACGTTGAGGGAACTAGGCTACTGACCTTCCATGAAAAACGTATATGTAGCATATTACCACATATTCGTAAACTGAAGACCATTGTTCGTTGTTTGTATTTGCTTTTTGTCGTTGTTTAATCAATGTCAAGTAGAGAAAGGGAAATTAAATTGATGTCAGATAGCTAACTACTAATTGACGAATGTAACATTAGGCATATTTCCATCGGTGTAAAACTGATTGTTTAGCTGCAGTACATAGACGGTCATGGAGACAAGACCCCGTCCTGCGTAGAGCAGGACCATTTAAATGAACCCAGTTTACATTTAGCTTCAATGCATGTGCTTTAATAGGATATTGTGTAATTATTACATAATCCCCAGTGCACCTGTTATTCTTCAGTTCACGTGAAATCATGGTGCTTCAGCATCACTGTGCTTGTTTCACATCAAATCGAATCTAACGTGAGGAAAATTCTGACAAAATAAATCAAACCTTTTTGAAGATATTTGCTGTAGCAACCCATGTGCAGCAGTTGGGCCTAACTGGTAACTGCTAAAAACAATTTCTCATCCTCAGGAAACAAACAGGCTATTGATTTTGTATTAAAGTCAACATGAAATCAAAATGTACCCTATTTAGTTCCCCAAAAATGGAAATTCTCTCAACATTTAGCTACTCACCCTCATGCCACCCCATATGTATTTCTTTATTTAGATGAACACAAAAGTATTTTTATAAAAATATTCCATCTCTGAGTGTCTTGGGTGTCCAAATGTTAACACTTTGAAAGCACACAGATATTGGGATGATAGCCTAAATATGACACCAGTGGAGGAATCAATGTCTTCTGAAGCAAAACAATAGGTTTAAGACAAATACTTATATTTTTACATTTTTAAAACTATAAACCATCACTGTATTTTTGGGGGTGGACTATCCCTTTAATGCACATTACTGTTCTTATTGTGAATGATTCATCCTTAATTATTATTATTGTCTATTTATTTATTTTACATTGTAATCTTTAAATCATAGCTTGCTCTTCCTGTGATATGATTTATTTTTTTAATCAGATGAAGATAATGAAGAAACATTTTTTTGGAACAAAACCAAATGAGTATAGTTATTTTCAGGGATAGATAACATTTATAAAGCCCAGACCTTAATAAAATGAGCTGTTACACTGAAGTTAAAGCTTTCATGCTGAAACAGTAGAAAGTGTTTAATATACCTCACATTGTGTAAACTAGTATGTCTTGTCTGAGCTAAGCATTATTTTTTAGTTACTTAACATGGGTAAAGGATCAGTGAAGTATTTCAAGCCATATTTGAAATTCCTTAGATCGGAAATTTGGTCATCCAATTGATTTCAATGGCGAAAGCAAACTGAAACAGTTATATCAAAGACTGTTCCTGTTAGCTATAGGTATAGGCTTGTGAATTACTGCTACTGAAGCTGAGATAGAAGATTGCAAGTAGATTAAATGACTTCCTGATCCTGCTGTACTCTGCTACAGTTGATGGTCGAACATAGAAAGCTATGACACTCGAAGCACCATATCTCATTAGTGCCCTATGGCACCGCGATGCGACCGCAAAGGACACTTTCACGATCAAAGGGGCAGGGGCTCAAGCCCAAACGCCCCCTGCCCTGTGCACGCCACTGGCTCTATATAAACTTTTTGACATCAGTCAAAAATTGTTAAGCACTTTTCTTTAAGGCTTTTTGGGTTTTCAGCAGCACTTTGAGAAGTTTATTACTGAATGATAATTGATTGTAAAGCTGAACCTTTTACATATGAATAGAGCATCTGCCCGAAAAGTTATACAGTGCATTCAGAAAGGATTCAAAACCCTTTATTTTTGTGGACTTGTGCTAAATTAAATAATTTCAAAGATGATCCAGAGAAATAAGAAGCACCTGAAATAAGAAATTTGCTGTTATAATAAATGTGTTCTTTTGGTTTTGAGTATAGAGTGCAGATTAATGTGAAAAAAAATATTTTAAAGCATTTTAGCATAAGTTAAAGGATTAGTTCACTTTAGAATGAAAATGACCCCAAGCTTTACTCACCCTCAAGCCATCCTAAGTGTACATGACTTTCTTTTTTCTGATGAACACAATCAGAGTTATATTAAAAAATATCCTGATGCATCCAAGCTTTATAATGGGAGTGAACGGGAGCAATGGGTATGAAGCTCAAGAAAGTGCATGCATCCATCATAAATGTACTCCACACAGCTCCAGGGGGTTAATAAAGGCTTTCTGAAGCAAAGTGATGTGTTTGTGTAAAAAAAAAAAAAAAAAAAAAAAAAAAAAATCCACATTAATAAGTTATGAAGTAAAATATCTAGCTTCCGCCAGACCGCATTCCTTATTCAACTTAAGCCGGGGACACACTTAACGACTAGCTAAAACATTCTAAGACTGAGCTCAACACACAAAGACTGTTTCCTTCGACTGAAGCAGATTGAAATACACACAGAATTTAAAAACTGACTGTAAACACCAACTGAACGCAACTGGATTTGCCTCGGCGCATTTGTGCATGATCAGTCGTATCAAATTACATTCATAATCGGCCTTACAGTCATTAAGTGTGTCCCCGGCTTTAGGAAGAAAGTGTAATGCCTCCCACAGTTCAAAACGCTTACGCTACGTCCTACTCAGTTACGTTTTTTTTGTAAGTTGAATACAGAAGGCGGTCTGGCGGAAGCTAGATATTTTACTTACTATTTTACTAGTGGAAGCTAGATATTTTACTACCCATTGCTTCACTTCAGACGGCCTTTATCAACCCCCCCGAAGCCGTGTGGAGTACGTTTATAATGGATGAATGCACTTTCTTGAGCTTCATACTTGTTGGCCCCATTCACTGCCATTATAAAGCTTGGATGCATCAGGATATTTATTAAATATAACTCCGATTGTGTTCATCAGAAAGAACAAAGCCATATACACCTAGGATGTGTATTTACTGTAATTATTTATTGTTTAAAGGTAACTTGATCCTTGTGGAAGAAAAAAAACTGAAATGCACTTGTTTCACAAATGACATTGTTTGTTTTAACCTATGCAATACCTGTCCTTAATGTTTGCATTTTGCTATTGTATCAGTGTGTCATGTTGTTAAACATTGTTTTACTTTTGAATAGTGATATTGTATGTCTATGCTTGCATGTACAGAAATTGCAAGGTATCAAACTTCACTTTACCTCATTGTTCTTTCAGCTGTACCCACTGTGTTGAGTGTTGATGTGGGAAACTCACACACCTCAGTTCTCTGTGTTTGCTAATAAAATGCTATTGTGGGAAAGTGTGGTCATTTAAAGTCACATAAACCCCTACTTAGAACTTAGTTAACATCACTTACAAAATGTTCATAGCATCATTCACTTGGACTGCCAGGGCTCTGTCTTCTAATTTTACTAAAGATAAAATAATAAATTACAATTTTAAGAGGATTGGCAACAGAATAAAATCTTTAGCTTTCCATGCTGGGCTGGGTGGCTTTGTGAACATTTCACAAATATGAGGTAGAACATTCAAAACAGTTTTACACTACACTTTTTCAGTATTTTTTTCCTTAAAATATCTTAATACAAAAATTAATGTCTTAGTTTCTGCATGTTCTAATGGGTGATATTGTTTGTGTTGCCTGACTTTGACGGCATACAGTAGGCTATCTTTGGCACAGTTTGCAGTGCAGGCTGCAATATTAATGTTACATGTTTCGTCTCTTAGAAATGCACATTTGACAATAGCTTGAGCTGACAGTAGCAGTAGCTTGAGTTGGGATGCAGGGGTAAATTTAACAAAACTTGTAATAACCTCATTTTTGACATCAGGTATTAAAAATCCAATTATGTATCCACCCCTTGTGTGTGCATGTTATGTCAATAAAAAAAATTAAAGTACCTAATTGACATGACTTGCTGTCAGTTTTTTTAATGTAAAACCCTAATAGAGGCTATAAGACCAGCCAGATACAACAAAACATAATATTAATAAATATAATATAAAATTATTAATAAAAACAAGCCATTATTAAAAAGGTTTTATAGAACCATTAGGTTCTACACAGCACTTTAAAAGCATGGTTTTTATAGAACCTTATAAAAAGATTTCTAATATTATAAGCCAAAGAACCTTAATCTGTAACCCTACTACTGGTGCTTGTTTTTTCTTAAGATTGTAGTCTTCTTACCCAATCACAGAGAAGAGGGGCACCACATTACCAATGATAATGTCTTTAGAAGCATGAAATTAGATGAAACGGGTAATTTAATATTGCTAATATCTAAAAAAAAAAAAAAAAAAATCCAATTTGTTCAGCATTGGGATGTGCACCCAGTAAAATCAACTTAAAGGATTAGTTCACTTTCAAATAAAATTTTCCTGATAATTTACTCACCCTCATGTCATCCAAGATGTTCATGTCTTTCTTTCTTCAGTCAAAAAGAAATTAAGGTTTTTGATGAAAATATTCCAGGATTATTCTCCTTATAGTGGATTTCAATGGCCTCCAAATGGTTGAAGGTCAAAATTACAGTTTCAGTACAGCTTCAAAGGGCTTTAAACGATACCAAACGAGGAATAAGGGTCTTATCTAGTCAATGATCTCCTTGCATGTGCTTCTGCTCTCCGTATTCTTCGAAAAGCTTACACTGTATGTCCTACACCTTCCTTATTCAACTTATGTCAGTTCCGTTTTTTTCCCTAAGTAGAATAGGGAAGGCGTAGGACATATAGCATAAGCTTTTTGAAGAATACGGAAAGCGGAAGCACGTGCAAGGCGATCATTTGTGTTTATAAAGCATATACAGTTGTATTTTTTTTCGAAAATGACCGATCGTTTCACTAGATAAGACCCTTATTCCTTGTCTGGTATCATTTAAAGCCCTTTGAAGCTGCACTGAAACTGTAATTTTGACCTTCAACCGTTTGGAGGCCATTGAAGTCCACTATAAGGAGAATAATCCTGGAATGTTTTCATCAAAAACCGACTGAAGAAAGAAAGACATGAACATCTAGGATGACATGGGGGTGAGTAAATTATGAGGAAAATTTTATTTGAAAGTGAACTAATCCTTTAACCTTAGCCGTTACAGCTACAAGTCATTCCAATTTTGTCAGTCACAATGATAAGGATTGTTAAAGGTACTTCATTGTATACAGTGTGAATTTGATGTATCTACCTGTATTAATACATTGAAATATTTCTTTGCAGTGGTAGGACCTGGCGATATTACAACTCTCTATTTAGATATATAGAGGTGACGAGGAACCAGATGGTCACTCTGGTTGAGCTCCAGAGATCACGTTTCAAGATGTGAGAAACTTGCAGCAAGACAACATCCCTGTAACCAGCCATCCCAGATTTGAACCCAAACATCTCTGGAGATACTTGAAAAAGGATGTCCTAGCCCAACTTGACAGAGGATCTGCAGAGAAGCAGGGTATAAAATCTTCAAATCCAGGTGCGCAAAACTTGTTGCACCATATACAAAAATATATGGGGCTGTAATTGCTACCAAAGGCCTTTCAACTAATTACTGAAGTAAGGGCTGCAGTCATGACATGAATTAGAACACAAAAGTTAATAAATAACATCGGGAAGCATGTGTCCTGTAAAACAAATGGTACAGATGTGTATAGAGTAAAAGTGACTGAAGAGTCAGTAAGAAAAAATAAAGAGTTCCACACATATTCAGTCAGCCCTACTCAATTTCTGACAGTTGTACTGATATTAATGACAGGACTTAAAAAATAAATATTGCATACAATTTAATTGAATGTTTGTCTCAAATCTTTATTTCTATTTCTAATAGCAAAAATCTTAATGCTCATGTACAGGAAAGAAAAAACGTGTGCATATAAGAGTAAACCAGACAACATGGAAGGTCTCAGTAGTTTAATTCAACAAAGATTCACTCTTTTTCTTATATCACTCCATTTATACACAGTATTGCACAACAGGGTAGTGTGACTGCTTTGCCAAATAATATTACATCGTGGCTCTACAAGAAAACAAATCAGAGAGTTTTATACAAGTAAATTTCACATAAATAATCAACCCTCAAAAGAAACTATTTTTAATTCCAGTGTTTCTGCATCGCAATATATTCTGATTTATAGTAAAACATGTATGTAAAGCTTCTCACAATGTAAGTTTCCTTGCTTATAATGGCTACTAAAAGTTATGCACATTTAGCATACCACTAAAACATTAACTCAACATTCTCTCTGCACACATACAACACTAAATAAATTAGAATGGGTAAAACATAATTGCTTAACTAAATTTAAGAATTCAGTGCATAGCTATAACAGATAATCAGATAAACGTCTAATGTCCATCTGTGTACCTGCCAATGTACATGAGGTTTCTCCATTATAAATGCTGGTGTTAAAGTTTATTATGTAACCAGTAAGTTTCAGTTCAAGGTTGATGAAAACCACACTTCAACTATTCTGCTTTACACCAGTGAGCAACTACAGATACATTCATACACTGTTTATTTGATGCATAACAGAAAGTGGAAGAGTTTGGATTGTGGGTCTTCTCTTACTCTGCTCACAACAATTTGTGCAGATATGATTTTGATGACAAATCTCTAGAGAGACCAACTGAGGCACACGAAAACCAGCACATGAAGCATAAGAAGGTAGCCAATGAATATGTAGCGTGACCTTCCCCTGGATGTCAGTAGTTTGGAACAGCAGTATATGTTCCTTCCTTTGAGCCAACGCTGGCACCGGTGAACCCCACTCTTCATCTACAAAACACCAGATTGCAAAGCACAGCACGAGATTTAGGCACACTTAAAACTGATAATGAGCATTACTACAGCATGAGAGTTCACTTTAAATGTGCAGATTTAGATTCAGGAAGTACAGAAGTGCAGCAAAAAGTTGGTGAACACTCTGGAATTACCTGGATTTCTGCATTGATTACTCATAATATGTAGTCTGATCTCCATCTAAATTATACAATTTAAGACAAACACTTTCTGACTACACTAATGGTACAAAACCATGAAAAACCATATAGCTGCAAGCAGCAATTATGGGGCCAAGCACAAAGAAGGCACAATAAGTCATGCCAACATGGCTGGGAGCATCAGACCAACTGCAACAGTGAGCAATTAAAGACATATTAAGATCAATTTAGGCAAAATGACTGAAAAATCATAAATACAGTTAACAGTAACGATTTAATGATTTATCACTTTCGACCAATAGGTGGCGCTGTGACCAAATTAATGTGGTATGGTCAGAGTGAGTTGACAATAACACTCGCAAAGTTTGATGTCAATATGTCAAAGCATTGCACAGATACAGCCTCAAGAGTCATTTCGGCATCAAGCCTCTAATTCGTTGCTGTGGTATACGAAAATGGTTTGACGAATTGACTTGAATTCCATAAATTTTTGTCGGCATGGTCTGAAGATGATACGATTCGATTTTGGTGAAAATCGGACTAACGGTCTATTCCATGACCAAAGGAATCTACTAAGACCAGTTTCATTACAGGTTAGGTTAATATAAGGTTAATATAATCAAGGTTAATATAATAATTATAGGTTATAGGTTAATATATTAAAAAAGTTATTAGCATTTTTGTAAATTTCATTATAACTTTTGACCACAAGGTTGTGCTGCCCCAAAACTTTTTGAGTACTGTCAGGGCACAGTGCTGAAGACACATATTGAGTTTTGTAATGATACGCTAATGCGTTCATAAAATACAGCATTTTAGCACAAAATTCAAAATGTCCGACGGTCAAAATGACCAATATGGGAAAATTGGATAGCATTCGGCATGACACCCTGAATCTAAAACCAGAATTATGATTTTTGGAAGAACCGTTAAGAAGTTATATGCAAAAATAGCCAATTTTTGTATCTCCAGACCAGTAGGTGGTTCAAATTTCGTGAAAAATCGGAGCAACATGCCTAGGAGGAGTTGAAAATTGAAAATGACGGAAAAGTTTTCATAATAAAAAATGACATCAGGATGCAATCGAATCGGCTTAAAGGTGCCGTAGAATGTGTTTTCAAAAGATGTAATATAAGTCTAAGGTGTCCCCTAAATGTGTCTGTGAAGTTTCAGCTCAAAATACCCCATATATTTTTTTTATTAATTTTTTTAACTGCCTATTTTGGGGTATCATTAAATATGTGCAGATTCAGCGTGCAACCCCTTTAAATTCTCGTGCTCCCCACCCCCAGAGCTCGCGCTTGCCTTAAACAGCATAAACAAAGTTCACACAGCTAATATAACCCTCAAAATGGATCTTTACAAAGTGTTCGTCACGCAATCGCACAAGTGTGGTATTTATTTGGATGTTTACATTTTATTCTGAATCAGTTTGATAGTGCTCCGTGGCTAAAGCTAACATTACACACTGTTGGAGAGATTTATAAAGAATGAAGTTGTGTTTATGAATTATAAAGACTGCAAGTGTTTAAAAAATGAAAATAATGACAGTCTTGTCTCCAAGAATACAGTAAGAAACGATGGTAACTTTAAACACATTTAACAGTACATTAGCAACATGCTAACAAAACATTTAAAAAGACAATTTACAAATATCACTAAAAATATCATGTTATCATGGATCATGTCAGTTATTATATTGCTCCATCTGCCATTTTTCGCTATTGTTCTTGCTTACCTAGTCTGATGATTCAGCTGTGCACAGATCCAGATGTTAATATTGGCTGCCCTTGTCTAATGCCTTGAACATGAGCTGGCATATGCAAATGTTGGGGGCGTACATAATAATGATCCCGACTGTTACGTAACAGTCGGTGTTATGTTGAGATTTGCCTGTTCTTCGGAGGCCTTTTAAACAAATGAGATTTATATAAGAAGGAGGAAACAATGGTGAACTCTTGTTATTCAACTATGCCAAGGTAAATTCAATTTTTGATTCTAGGGCACCTTTAAAGGTGCCATAGAATTAAAAATTCAATTTACCTTGGCATAGTTGAATAATAAGAGGTCTGTACATGGAAATGACATACCGTGAGCTTCAAACACCATTGTTTCCTCCTTCATATGTAAATCTCGTATGTGAAAACCACCACGGAAAAAAGAGCGAACCCCAACATGTATGTAACAGTCGGGATCATTATTATTTACGCCCCCAAAATTTGCATATAACAGCCCATGTTCAAGGCAAAATGTTTTTGTTAGCATGTTGCTAATGTACTGTTAAATGTGGTTAAAGTTACCATTGTTTCTTACTGTATTCACGGAGAACAGAGCCATGTCGTTATTTTCATTTTTAACCTGCGTGGTCTGTATAATTCATAAACGCATCTTCATTCTTATTGAGTTTCTGCAACAGTGTGTAGCTTTAGCCCCGTTACTCATTCAGAATCGAATTTTAGCAAACACCCACAAAATACATGCCATACTTACGTGGTCTGATATGCTGCATCACAAACAGTTTGTAAAGATCCATTTTTTTAGAGTTATATATTTGCTGTGTGAACTTCTGTATTATTTATGCAATGTTTAATAGAGTCGCGAGCTTGGGGGCAGGAAGCATGAGCGTTTAAAGGGGTACACACACCAAATCAGTGCATTTTTAATCCCGCCCCAAAATAGGCAGTTAAAACATGGTATAATAAAAAAATCTATGGGGTATTTTGAGCTGAAACTTCACAGATACATTCTGGGGACACCTTAGACTTTTATTACATCTTGTGAAATGGACATTCTATGTTTCTAGCCCTTATGTTTAAAAAAAAAAAAAACATTTTCAGAAACTTTTGAAAAGTTGGTGGCACTATAGGGATTGAGTTAGAGACTCCAAATTTACTATAGTGACATTTCAAACTGTCCTCTATCTGTGTGCCAAAATTCCTAACTTTCCCGCAAGCAGTTCTATGGGCTGCCATAGACTTCCAGAGCAGAAACGGAATAATAATAATAAGAAGGCCAACAATTACAATATGTGCCTATGCACCTTTGGTGCTTGGTCCCTAATGAAGAGTGATTGTTGATAGGGCCAGCTGGAAAAAGGTGTTAACGGCATCTGTAGTTTTTCTTCCAGAATGAACAGATGAATGGATTTTAATGGAAGCTGAATAATCTATTGTCTTCTGTAGAGCTGCTTATAGCTGAACTGAACTCATTTCATGATTGATGAACTTTACACAGTTATTGAACTGGATTGAATCAACACTGAACTGACTTGAGCTAAATAATGAAACTATTGTTTTTTGTAGAACTGCCATACAGCAGAATTTGAATTTGTCTCATATATGAAGTTTGCATCACTGATCATTACAATGTGAAGCTGCTTTATACAATACAATCTGCACTGTATAAAGCACTATATAAATAAAAGGTGACGACTGTTATTCTGTACCTTAGGCATGAACGTGTGCCGGCTTGGGCGTAGAATAAGCTCTTCATACTGTTCCTCCTCCAGCTGGATACTAAAGTCCCTTTGAGAATGCCATGATTGTTTTGACTCCATGCTGAAATAAACACAAAAAACAATGAATATCAAATGGTGTATAAAACACAAGCACAGCTAAGCCACCTATAAAATAAGTACGGTAAATATGGGGTATTAAGATATGAAAATAAATAAATAAAACTTTTATATATATATATATATACTGTATGCATTAGTGTTGTATAAGATTACTTTAAAAAAAATAGAATTTTGTATAAATCCATAAGAATCTAGCGGTTTAATCAAAGACTTCTGAAGAGACACAATGTCTTTAAATGATGAACAGGATTTTATTCACATATAAACACTGATCAGAGAACATAAAAAGAAACTTAATCATATTTGCTTGATGCACGAGAAAAAAAATCTCACTGTTCTAGCGAAAGATCAAATGTGCTGGTATGACGCACTGGTTGTCACGCGTCAAGCATGTTTAAGCTTCTTAATGTTATATGTACATTCGCTGATCAATGTTTAAATCTTGTAGGGCTCTACTGAGCTGCTCCAGCATGCTATGCTTCTTGTGTTGATCCATCCAAAACTGGTTTGGATGCTCCAAGGCCCTGCTCTCTGTGTAAGGTGAGAGGAGATGGTAAGCATTCCCCAGTATGTTATCCCATTAAAAACAGAGGAAACAAGAGATGCCCCTGTTCTAGCCATCTAACCAAGCTTGAGTACAGAGAAGCAAAAGGCAAAGGACTGGCATAATGCCAAAGTTTACAGTGAAGCAATTAATGAACTGATAAAATCAGGAGCAGTCAAATAAATTCTTCTTCCCACAAGCATTTTGGTCTAAACAGAATGTTCCCTTATTATAATATCAGGGCTGCAAAGACTGACTGTTAAGTAAAATAGATTAAAACTGATAATCAAAAATGTCTTCAAATTTCAATATTGATTAGTCGGGGAAACATGTGGCACATGGGAAAGATATGGCTCAAGTCACACACCCACTGGACAAGAATCAGCTGAAACCACTAAAGAAAAGACTGTGACCTTCTTGGCCAAGCTATTCACCACAGCACAGGCCACATTTTTAACCTAACAGTCAAAGTGTCTCTGTGGCAAACAACATCTGTGTTTACTGAATTTATGTCCTGCATTTGGATATAATATTTCCTTTTATTGTGGTAACATTTTGCAGATGTTCTTATCTGTTAATATAAAGAAATTTAAGTCAAGTGAATATTTCCACATGCATCAGAGGCCAAAAAACACATTATTATTATTATTATTATATACCAAAAGATATAACTTAGCACTACTCATACTTGTTTTCTCAAAGTGGTATTGTGAAGAGGCATTATGATGTAAATTTTACACTCTACTTCCACAAAGTAATCTGAATGCATGGAGTTTGTTATTCTCAAAACTGTTTCAGTGTCAAACACATTTAAAATAATGAGCTTTTTCCTCTTGTACCTCACAACTCTCTGTTCGGTCAACTGCATGGCTTCCTCTGCGGCCTCTCTCCTTGATCTCTCCTCTTCTAATCTAGAGTTTAACTGAGACAGATGAAGCTCTGCCTCAGCCAGCCTGGACAAAACATTTAAAAGATTATCACAAAAAAATCTAACAGCATGAGCCATCTCCAAACATTGTCTGTCTCAAACAAACCTCATCCTGAGGTCTCCGCTGTCTGATCCATCTGGGTTGAAATTGGCACGGATTGGTTCCTGAGGGGCTCCTGGTGGAACTTCTGCATAGACTGAACCCTGTTGAGAAATTAACAGAAATTACACCTTTAAAAGACTTAATTCCCATTTTATTTCAAGGCCACATTGTATCTATTCCTTTACTGGAGGAATTATGTCTATCCCACTTACCGGAGTGGACATGAACAATTCTCAATTTTAAAGTAAAACTTTTACATATCTTATACAATTTTCATCAAAATAGACTCAGATGACTGCCTGATTGTTAAAAAGTTACAATGATGTCTACCCAATAAAAGAAGCTATAGCCCTGCAACACAAAGGTCTATCAGAGTGAAAATTGGTACGTGTCATAAGCACCATGACCTTGAAAAATATTTTTCTACAGATACAAAAAAAAAAAAAAAAACACTTATGTCCCAGTGAGTGCTGGGTTTGTGTTTTTTTTCTTCTGCTTTGTTTTGTTTGCAGGTATGGTGTTTAGTGGGGGGATTTCTGCACACTAACGAATGCTTTCATCATAACTAAAAGAGCAAACACAATGTAAATAAGAGATTTGTTTATTATAACCTGAGTTTCAGTCACTGATAAATAGGGTTGGGAACCGAGAACCGGTTCTCATCCGGGACCGGTAGTGTTTTTTGAAAAGAACCGGAACCGTGAAAGATTTCTAAGTTTCAGTTCCGAAAACAGTTCTGGTGTGATGGATGGTCGAAGTGCGAGGAGCGTATCCTTTAATAGAGACGTCTCACCTCATGAATATTATAGCAATGAACGCACTGAAAAGCCCTCGTGCGGCGCTACTCATATACGCAAGATTTCGAGAGAGAGAGAGAGAGAGAGTACGTGCCCAAAGATGCACGATTATAATCTTTAAAAGATCGCGTTCTCGATTTCATCACCCACATGATCGCCCGTGTATATTAAACCTTTGACAAAAATAAAATCGCAACATTCAAACCTGCATTCGCGCTGCCGTTAATCTGAAGAGAGTTGTAATGTGTATATAAACAGCTTCACAGTCTTTTCAAACGCACAGTATCATTATTTCTGTGTGACAAATAGGCCTATTCCAATTATAACAGAAGTATACAAAAGTTTATTATTCAGATATAAACGCTGATGTTTATGTATAATAAATTACCTTCTGTTCTGAAAGTGACGACTGTATCGATTGCATTGTTACGCCACTAGGTGGCAACAAATTTACTGTTGAAAATGTGTCTATCAATTAATCATTCTGTCAGAAACAAGTCTTTATGAATCCAACTTACAAAAATATTCTGTTTCACCTGTCTGAATCTTACATGTGTGTTCAAGCATCTTATGTGATTTGTGGTAACACTTTATAAGGTTCATTTATGAACTAACCATTTGTTAGGCTACTGTATTTGTTAATCTTTGTTAATGTTAACAGAAATACAGTTCAGAGTTTGTTCATGTTAGTTCACAGTGCATTAACTAATGTTAACAAATACAACTCTTGATTTTAATAATGTATTAGTAAATGATGAAATTAACATTAACAAAGATTAATAAATGCTGTAGAAATGCAGTTCATTATTAGTTCATGTTAATGTAGTTAACTTATGTAAACTAATGAACCTTATTATAAAGTGTTAGCGAATTTGTTGAGATTAACAGTCTGTTAAATTAATTTTACACAAAAAGGACTGTTTGAGTCGAGTATTGTGCATTTTTCCCTAACTACTATTTTTTAATAGTTGTTTAATTATTTTAATGGAACCGGAACCGGAACCGGAATCGTTAGGCAGAACCGGAATCGGAACCGGAACCGGAAAATTTCTCACGATTCCCAACCCTACTGATAAACTTGAGCTGTTTGATTGACAGCTTCTCCAGCGATTGTAAAGGGGGCATTCTTTGATCGCATTATATATAATTTAATCACATTTTAAATAACAGATTATTTTCATCCTACTAAGAGAAAGACTATATAATAAAAGACTATATAATAACAAGACGCATCACTTGTATCGTTTTGAATGGGAGAAAGTGAAACTCGCAATATGGCGGAATAAGTCCCGCCCTTCTAAATAAGAGCCAATCGCCAACTGGTAAAGTCATCGCGTCACTGCAGCAGCCTTTAGAAGCACCGGTTTCTATAGAAACAGTCAGATTTGCACCTCCGAAATGAGGCACAGGAGACACGCATTTACGTCTGCGCATGTGCATTAGCTTGATCCAGCCTAAAACATAGTTTTTTTGTCATGATTCAAGTGTTTGGGAAAAAAATTATGAGACAATTGTTAGATTTGATTGGTGATTACAAATATGAAATTTAATCGAAAGCTTGGCAAACAGCTTCAAAGAGATAGGAGTTGCATTTGCATGCCCAAGAGGCGTTTCAAAGATGGCCGCTGAGTGAAATGACTCGTCTTAAAGGGACTTTGATACAAATAAATAATGCCCAACTGAGACATTCACATACACATTCCTAGCATTAGGATCCTTTGGAAGTTAATGTTATTTTTAGCCCAGTGAGTGATTCTGTGCTCTTCTCTCCTCATCATCTCATTAACACAATGGTGGGCGGGGCCAAAGTTGCAATGATGAAGTAGGCGGTGAGTTTCTTCTGCAGCAGCAGTCTTTTGTCAAACTACTACATAATAAAGAGGCTCATTCCACAACGAGTTGTTATCTGGGCTTGGTTACAAAAAAAGCTGTTTTTGGACTAACAATGAAGTTTTCAGTTCTGAAATAAAAAGGATATTCTTATAGTATGATGACCTCTTATATGTCAAAAACTCAATGAAAATTTGATTTCTCAGTTCATGATCCCTTTAAAACAAAGTTGTATAAGTATAAGAGTAGCAGTACTACGCTAAATTTTACCTAGCCCTATATGACAAAGGTTACTTAATTAGCGGTAGCCATGTATATTTCCACATCATCACTGTCGAAGAGCAATTAGCTGGTGAAGTGAATTTGTTTATTGTAGAGTTAACAAACGTTATCATGAGCATTGTAATGCTTGAAGTGGATGTCATAATAAATGTCAGAAGGCTGGAAAGATTTCAAAAGGAGTGGTTCATTCATAAATCCGTAAGATCTTACCTTCAAGCTATGGAAACGGCTTCTCAAACAAATAAAAATGTGGGGCATGACCTGATTTTGTCCATAAAAAATTGATTGGATCGTTAGATTGTTGTTGTTGTTTGTGATTGCTGCGATTTCATATGAGTGACAGGTTGTCCTGCCCTTACACAGTGAACATGTTATCAGACAAAAGAAGAGATGCCGTTGCAAGAGGGAGGGGATGTTATTTTGATTAAAGATAATGAAGGCACATTAATTTTTTTTTTATAGTATTTTAGATCCACATTTACAAAAAGACATTTAGTCACCTGGGTGGGTGAATACTGGTTTTGAAGTTGTCTCTCCAGCAAATAGCAGCGATTCTGGAGCTCACTAACAGTCTGCTGTGTGTCTCTGAGGATCTTGGAAACTGTGCTCAACTGGGTGGACACCTCTTCCTTTTCCTCAATTGCCTGTTGCAACTAGTACATATACAAGGACACATGCACAGATATTAAGAAAACAATTCATGTTGGCAGCTAATATAAGACGTTATTTTGTTTTTCAGATGGAACATTTGGATGCATACCTTGATATTGAGATGTTGGAGTCTAGATTCTCTTTGCTGGATCTCTAGCTGATAGTGCTGCAGATGGCTTTGCAACTGGACCCAGTGATCTGGAGACCCATCTTTACCCTGCAAAGCCATGGACTCCTGCAGATATATAGAAATTTTTTATTATTTTTTTGAGTGCTGGGACCAATTAGCCAGAACCTCCCTGGAAAAAAAAAAAAAAAAAACATTGCTGCACCCTAATTCATCACTTAAACTACGCTCTAAAAGTATTTACTCTTTTTGTGAAGGAAAAGCACATACTTTTTAGTGTGTTGAAGAGTAGGTAAGTTTTGGGAAATACTACCCCATCATAATTGCCTCTTTAACGGATCGCTTTGTTGCATAGTTATGTGTATCCTGTCACCAACCTATGAATCATTCTGTCACAGTTAACATCCTCGTATACAATTTCCATCAGGTTAGATTATTGATTAATCACTTAAACCCCTTTATCTAAACCTTTCAACTCAAGTTGTTTGAAATTTCCTTTTCCTGAACCTGGACACTTGCCAATGCCCTTTCTAGAATATCTCTGATTTTTAAAGCATTTAGTTCCTTTTTCTGTAACTTTTCCTGAGCTAGACAAAATATAGGATTTCCTACATCAAAGTCTGAACTTCCCAGTTTGTGTAATTAATATCTAGATGTTGCCTATAAAGAGTATTCTTAGCTTGTGTTTGATAAGAACAGTAAATCAAACATTTTCAGACACTAGAAATGTAACACTTTTCTTATTCTTGAATTTCAATTCAATAGGCATTGAGTACTAACCAGGGTGTGGAGTTTCTCTCCCTCCATTGTCTTAACTTCCTCCACTTCGTTCATAGTGCTGGATTGCCACTTTTGTTGTTGTACCTGGTCATGAATTCTCTGAATCTGATAACTAGAATTTCTGCAGATTTCTTCCTTTTCCAGGACCAATTTACAGACCTCTTCTTCCTTTAATGATTTTTCATTGATAACTTTAATCAACTCCTGTTTGGTCAAATCATATTCCTTTTGAAGTTTCTTGTATAGTTCATCCAGTTTCTGCATTTGTGACTGAGCAGCAAATGTGATTAGTTCCTTCTCAGCTTGTTTTTCTCTGAGTTGTGTGATCTCTGAGGCTAATTGCTCTATTTGAAAGTTCAATTGTGAAATGGTGTTTTCCAGTTCTGATGCAGTACCTTGTAAGCACAGATATTTTTCTTTCTCCTGCGTCAATAAAGAATCCTTTTCATTAATGATGCTGATGAGATGGTTGTTATTCTCTTGTAAGCTCTGTATTTCTCCCTGAAATTTAGCAATTACGCCCATTTCTAATTTCAGTCTGGCTTCACATGCCTCTGATTGTGCCAATAACGTTGTCTTAACCTGAGAAAACTCTTTATCTTTATTTAACAGCAGAGCATCTTTGTCTTGCAAAGCTGTCTGCAAATTCTGAGTCTCTTCATGTAGCTCAGAGATCACTGTTAGTTTCTGAGTGATTTGGTCCTCACTTTCCAGCAGTTTGACCTGCATCTTATTAACATACATTTCCTGTGTTCTGAAATCTTCCTCTTTCTCTTGCAGAGCGAGTTGTAAAGATTCAAGTTGAGAGTGCTCCGATTTGAACTGTTCTACCAAAGATGCCAGTTCGACTCTTTTGCTAGCCAATTCATTTTGTAGAGAAGTGATCATCTCTTGTTGTCTAAATATTTCTTCCATTGAATTCTTCAGTTCAGATTTAATTATGTTTTGGTCATTCATTGCCTGAACACTATCCTGATATTCGACAAGCTCCATTTGTTTCTTTCTCAACTCATCCTTTAGGCTTACATTTTCTGTTAAATGCCTCTCTAAAGTGTCTTTTAAATTTGCATTATCAGACTCAAGCTTCACAATATTTGTATTCATAATACCAAGCTGACTAGTTAGTGAAAGGAGTGACTCATTTCTTTTGTACAATTCCTCTGAGTGATTGTGGCATTCAAGATTTTTCTCTCTTAAAGTGCTTTCTTTCACTTCCAAGTCCACTTTCAGAGAGCTTATCTCTTGCTGAAGGGTAAAAACAAGTTCTCTTTCATGACCAAGTTCCTTTTGTAGCAAAAGACATGTATTTGATTCTTTCTGCAGCAACGTGACTTTCTCTGTCAGGCCTGATTTATGTTCATTAGCTTGTTGTTGAAGAATGGATAGACTATTTTGTAATTCCTTGATTTGGTGCTGATAAGCTTCCATTTGTGTACTTTGGTCTGTCAAGATCTTTTCTTTTTCAAGGACAATATGGTTGTATTGAATGACTTGAGAAGTGGAGGATTCAAGTTCTCTCCTAAGATGATCTACTTCCTCCTTGGTTTCCCTGAGACATTGTGAGAGGGCTGCACATTCTAAAGACTTTTTCTGTAAGGTCTCAGCTCCAGAATGCTGTTTCTGTTGAATAACTTTGTATTCCTCCACTTGCAAAAGCAAATCTTCCTTTTGCTTAAGTAAACCTTCTATGATTTTATGGTTTTCCACATTTTGCGTTTCAAAAATCAAGATTTTGTTTTGTAAAGTCTCTCTCTCCTTGGTTGTTTCTGTGAGTGACTTCATCTGTTCATTTGTTTGTTTCTGAAGGTACTTGTTCTGTTCATCAAGACTGATGATTTTAGAGGCAAGCTCTTCATTTTCTTTGAGAGTTAATGTGACCTTGCTATTAATTTCAGACACAACCTGTGTCAGTGTAAGCACTTCCTTTTGTTTCTCCTCAAACATTTCTTGCAATTGTTGATTTTGGCTACTCAAAGTCTCACAGAGCCTAACAATGGCATCTTTTTCTAACAAAATCTCAGCCATTGATTGCTTGTTTTGTTCAAGTTCTTTGCTTAATTCAGTTCCTCTGAGAGCTAGCTCTTCCTTATCCCTCTGCAAGCCTTCTATTGTTTTAACACTTTCTAACAACTGCAGTTCAACTTCAGATATTTTGCTTACCAATCTTTTCTTTTCTTCTGAAACATCAGAAAGAGACTGGACACTAGTCTCAATGTCCCTCTTTAATTGACAATTGTCATTAGTGAGACTTTTGACTTGTAAAAGCAACTTGGAATTCTGATCTTGCACAGCTTGTATTTCCTCCTTAGCATTATCCAGAAGCTGCTTTTGTCTTGCAAGCTCCCCCAAATTCTGCTCAAGTGATTCTTGAAGTTTCTTGTTGTTATCGTTCACAGATTCAAAACTCTCTATTTTACCAGACAAATCTTTCTCAAGGTTTTCTTTGGCTTCATCTCGAATCTTGAGTTCTTTGTTAAATCTAGCCCTCTCAGCAACTGTCTCCTCTTGAACAGCCTTCAGCTTCTGCTCTAATAAAAATATTATCTTTGACTTGTCTTGGACATCTTGCTTAAGCTGCTCTTGACATTCAACCTGCTCCTCAAGCTTTCTAGAGAACATCAGAAGCTCACTTTTATGTTTGCTGATTTCACCAAGCAACTTATTACGTTCCTCTTTGAGGAATTCTTTTTCATGCACTTGTTCTCTATCCAATAGGTCATCTTTGAGATTCATATTCAGCTTCTGTATTTCCATGCGGAGATCCTGAATTGTTTTCTTATCCTCCTCTGTTTGCTTTGTGAAGTCTTTAATTTCACTACTCTTTGACTCGCCTTCTTTTTTCGCTACCTTTAAATCACTTTCAGTTCTCTTCAATTGTTCAATCAGCTCAGGTATTAACACATTAAAGAACTGTTGGTCAGAAAGCTGTGGGTCTCTAAAGATGTGAACATCCTGTTCGACTTTAGTCAGCACTTCCTCTTTGAGCTTCATTTCCTGTTTTAATTCATGGATTTGCTCTGAATATTCTGCCGTGCTGGACGATAGAGCCAGTATTTCTTTGTCCTTATCAGTGATGACATCTTGAAGTCTATCGATTTCTCGCTCACAGCTCTGCAAGTCATGAACCAGCTGTGCTCTTTCTTCCAGATGAGCTGTGTTCAGTCTGTCAAGATCATCGTTTGTTTGAACCAGATCACTCTGTAATGATTCTATTGTTGCCTCTTGTTTCTGCGTCTGAAACAAGAAAATGGAATATAGTGACATTAATGAACTTTGAACGAAAAATCTACACTGCCCTCCAAAAGCTTGGAAACGGCCTAGAAAAGTGGGGTTTTGGACAATATTGGGATGAATCCTTTTTAATTTGTGATAATTTTGCACTGATAAGGGACAACACAAACTACGAAAACATATACATAAACAGTTTATACATAGAAAAAAAATTTAATTTTCGATTCATCAAAATATCTACCATTAGCAGCTATCTGACCTAAACTGGGTTCTAATTGGTTCATTGTATTCTAAACGTAATTGGCAATCAATTGTTGAAGCTATTGAGGTGTGCTGACCCAAGAATCTTTTACAAACCTGGGCCAAGTTTAAACCAGTAACCAGGCATCACAGCTGGCAAAGGGGCATGTCTGACTTTGACATGTTTATATTGCCATTATTATGTAATCAAAATGAAAATTTTTATGATCAATGATAATGTCAAGTTACTTTAATGTATTTGCACACAAAAAATGATAAGGATTTATGCTGATATCGTCCAAAACCACACTTTGCCAGGGGTGTTTCCAAACTTCTGGAGGGCAGTGTATGGTTGTATATATTTTGTCAAAATATAATTGTTTGTACAATACAAAAGTTGCACAAAAAACATTGAAGACATGGGAGCCAGTGAATAATCATGTCTGTAAGATGTTACCTTGTCTTTCAGCACACCAAGTTTGAGTGTCAGCTCTGCAACAGTTGCTTTCATCTCGGAGTTTTCCTTCTCAAAGGTGCTGCATGTTTTTTTAACTTCAGCCAGCTGCATAACAAGGTAGTCTCCATTACTCAGATGTGGTTTAAAAATCACATATGTCATATGTGCCACTGATTTTCATGCTTGGGTCAGTACCGTTTTAAAAAAGTGTGTTTAAAAAACTAAAATGGTTGCTGAATGCAAAAATGTCTTTAAAAGCTCTACAATGCTTGTAAAATCACATACCTATGTTAATATAGTTAGTAAATTATTTATATTCTGTCTGAGTGGTGAAGAAGAGGTGTTATTTTATTTTATTATATTTTATTTTTATTATTTCTTTCGAGATTGCAATTATTGCAAACATTTATTGTCAACTTGAAATATATGTGACCGACTGCTGAAATGAAGCTCAATAAATGTCCAATCATACAGATGAGTCCCCAAAATAGATAATGTCATCTTGTTAAATATACACACATTATTACAAAACAGTACACATTTACCCACATTGTGTTCAGTTTGAAGCAGTTTATCAGCTGTGTCTTGGTGTTGTTTTTCTTTTGCCTCTAATGCCTCCCTCAGACTGTCAATACATTCCAGTTTCTCTGAGGTTCTGGCAAGCGTATGCTCCTTTTCCATGAGCGAGGACTCCAGACACTCCTGTGTACTGCTCAGTCTGAGTCAACAGATATGTTAAATTATTTTTATGGTATTTAAACACAACATTTGTGTACAAATGAGACAATAACTAAAATTACAATGTTACAAAACAGATACAAATCTTGGAATGTTTCTGTAATCAGGCACCAGAAGCTTATTTTAAATAATTACCCTTGTAGTTGTTTGTTCAGACTGGTGATGAGCAGCTGATGCTTTTCTGCATCTTTAATCTGTTGATTGCGAAGGCTGGCGACCTGTGCCTGCAGGCGCTCAGACTCATTCTAACAGATAAGAAGACGACAGATCATTAAAAATACAAGCAAAGCAGCAAAAATGCACCCCACTGCAAAACTGCTCGTCATGTTGGTAAGGAAAAATGTGGGCTTAACCTAGGGCTGCACGATAATGAAAAAATATGAATTGCTCATTGTTGCCCTTGAACATTGTTATTGCAAAAAGATCCTTGAATTGGACCAAGAGGTGAACCAAGTGAAAAAGGACCAAATTCTCTTTATGTCCACACTGTCCCTGTACCTGAAAGAGGATTCAGATCCTTTTTTTGGTCTCAGACCTCTTGATGTTCATACTGTTGCTTTTTGGACCAAGTCCAATACACTGGTTGATGGCTGATGACTATACCTTCCAAAATTCAAGCCCATTCTCACCGTTCAAAGTGCTTCACTTATTATTATTACTTTGTAAAACAACATTGCTAGAAATGTTGTAGATTAAAGCCCTATTCCGACGGTAATTGTTTCTCAGGTGGACATCTGTAAAAAATAATGAGTTGTATCACTGAGGTGCATTTGGATGGCGAATTATTAATGGTGGTTTATTATTCATTTAGTGATCCTATGAACTCAAGAACGCGCCACTCACGTGGTCGCATGATTGTCTGTTGTAGGCTAAATAAAATGTCATATGCTTGTAATAATATGAATTCATATTTAATTTAATAATAGGAAAATAATATCCTGTTTAAAAATAGAAAGATAGACACGCTATATCTGAAATAATTTTCCGTCTTGCATTTTATCTCAAAATGATGGATGTCATTTTAAAAACATAGAAATTAGTGGAAATAAGTTAATGCAGCCTCTTATTTACATGAGGTAAACAAAGCTGCTTGATTTCTATTTTTAATTTAGGCCTATATAATTGTATAATACGGTTTAAAATTATTTCAAATGTTTACATGCTTTTTTCCTCTTTCTCCTTTCGCTGAGCTGGAGTGGTGATGAAATATTGTTCTTGTAATTAGGCTACTTCCCACCATTTCAGTAATAAAAGTGCATCAATAATCATACAGTGTTCCGCAGTGGTCAAAAAGGATTTAAATGGTGAATTTTGAAACACAGTGATGTGGATTCGGACGGCAATTAAATTACCACACGTCCTTGGCGTTTGTCAAAAACAGTAGGTAATTCAGCTGGGGATTTTTACGCAGATGCTGGGAGAAAAACACTAACATTCTGGATTCAGACAGCAATAAAATCACTGTAAATGTTAAAAAAAAAAAAAAAAAAAAACACTGTAAAATAAAGTCCCTGTAAATGTTGAAAATACCTTACATCCCTATGAGAAACAATTATTGTCCCAATAGGGCTTAAGCTTAACTTTTTTGCTTAAGTTGTTGTAACATAATTTATTATTAAATGTTTGTGATGTTTTGATAATGCTCTCTGCTGTGCATGTGGTTTTGTTTTGTTCTCTTTTCCTTGTTCCTCTTATCCATGCCTATTAGTGTGCATAGGTGAGTTGAATTAACTCGGAGGCTGCAGAATGGCTGCGAACTGGTGAAGCAGTTTAAGCTTTGAGGAAGTTCAGTCGAAGACATTCTCCTCTCCCACTCTGGAAGCTTCTTTGAATTTGTTTGTGCATTATAACTTTTGCTTTGTATTTTCTTTAACATTTAAATTACTAGTTTGGTTAATTGGTTAACAAGATGTTCATGCAGCCGCATCTCTAACAGTTTGAAAGCGGTTGGAATGACAACAGACAAGTGTTGTTCATTTGTAATTTGGAGAGATCTGCCAGCAGAAGCAATATAGCCGATTTGTTCCGGAGGCATCTGATGAACAAACTAAATGGGAATTTGTGAATGGAAAAAACAAGTGAGCCCAGAATGATTTGTGTCTACAGTGCATGTTTTAGTAAAACGTTAGCTAAAAGCTTACTCTGACCACCTCCCAAGATGGTGTTGGTTTGGTTCACTTTATAAGGAACTGAGATCATTTAGTGTTTGCGAACCATGCTCAGACACCTAAAATGCACCAAGTGTGAAAACATCCTAAGACAATGACTAAATGGCCACATTGGTCCTCTTATCAGGTTGAGAAAACAAATAGATATTGAAAGTGAGAAAAGTACACAAAAAAAAACACAAAAACTGGCCACTACATATATGTGCTTATGTTTAACAGTTTATGATTAGCTAATTGTGGCAGCCATAAACATATTTATAAAATATAATCACAACTATATTTTTTTATTATTTGTGCAGCCCTAGCTTAACTCAAAATGTTAAAAATCACTACACACCCTGTGTTTGAACTGCACACCAATTTACAGTGCGAAGAGGACGGTGATAAGTACAAAGAGAAGGTTCCACGATCAGACGTGCTTTTGGAAGCTTACACAAACATAAACAAACCTGAGATGTGGACAGGGTGTCACCTTCATCTATACCAAACGTTGCCTGTGTTAGAGGAGTGTTGCATATAGTTCACTCAATATACACGTAATTAACTGGCTATTACCAAATTATACCATAGATCATCATATATCATAGAAAGATTCAACGAGATTTTGTCAAAAACAAATTTGGATTACTTTATTTTCTGACAAGCAAAAAAAAAAAAAATCTGCTTCATTCACCATTTATTTTTAGGAAAAAAAAGCTGAAACTGACCTTTTGATAAGCCCAAATTACTCACCCTCATGTCATTTCAAACCCTGTTCATCTTTGGAACTCAAATTAAGATATTTTTGATAAAATCCAAGAGGTTTTTTTTATCCCTCATAGACATCAACATAATTACCATCATTCATGGTCCAGAAAAGTATTAAAGACATTGTTAAAATAGTCAGCGTGACTACACTGGTTCAACCGTAATGTTATGAGGTGAAAAGAATAATTTTTGTGTGTAAAAACAAAACAAAAATAACAACTTTATTCAACAATTCTTTTCTAAACTGTCAGACTTGTACGCGGCGCATGCTTGTGATGCTGACGCAGTAGCTGGCCAATACTGAGCAGGTGTTCGGATGTAAACATTGTAAGCGCTGAACTGCGTTCACTGCGTCAACTGCGTACGAGTCTGACAGGGTAGAGAAGAATTTGTTGAATTAAGTCGTTATTTTGTTTTGTTTTTGTGCACAAAAAGTATTCTCATTGCTTCATAACATTAAGTTTGAATCAGTGTAGTCTATTTTAACGATGTCTTTACCTTTCTGGGCCTTGAATGACAATAATTAAGTTGTTTTCTATGGGGAATAAAAAGCGGATTTCATCAAAAATATTTTCATTTGTGTTCCGCAGATGGGTTTGGAATGACTCAAGGGTGAGTACTTGACAGAAATGAAAGAAATTTCATATTAGGGTGAACTAACCCTTTAATAGCATGAAAAACAAATACGGACACAGACTGAGCATAGAGATCAATTTAAGACTCAAACTCTTTTTGATACAAAATCATACCCCATGTGAGTTCTTGTTTTTAATGTTGATATCAAGAATGCAATTTTTCCCAAATATCCACATGACTGCAAATGTGACATTGATTTTATACAGCAGTTACTAACAAAAGAGTAATATTAAGATATGTACATTTTAAACAGTATTGTTCACTCTATTTTGCAGCAAAATAATAGTTCCAAGTCACAGCAGGAATGCAACACACAGCGGTGTTTCCTTAATAAATCTGCGGCTTTGAATGAATAGAGAGAGTCAATGAACCCATTCATAAATACAGGCAGGACTCCACAGCTCACTCAGCCGAGACTTACCGCCACCTACTGGTGGTTGTAGTTTGATATTTAAAAGTATAACTTTATTTTTACCATCATTACAGATTTCTCTATTAAACATTCTACTTAAAACAATATTTACTTTATAAAAGGTATTCATAAAGTATCCATAAAAAGTTTGGGAACCACTGTCCTAAATTATACCTCAAAACTATTGCACATCACCAGAGAGCACTTTGGGTGCAACATCTATTTTTGGACAACTTTGATACTGCTTTTTGCCATTTTTGGAATAAACGATCACGATTACACTTGTCTTTAGTTAAATCACATGGGACATATCGCTTCTGCACAGATTATAGGAAGTTAAATAAAGTGACTAGGCATGATTCATTTCCACTTTATTTAATGATTCCTAAGGCAATTCAATCCAAAAATTTGCTCTCTGCATGATTTACAGCAGCGGTGACCGAGGGAGAGGGCTTAGCAAAAGGTCAGTTGGCAAGCAGTGTAATTGCTGAGGCTTATAACGATAGTGCCTTAATATGTACAGTCCAAACAGTTTCTGTGTACCTGTAGTAATTCAATGCGAGCCTGAAGTTGCAGACGGTCCTCTAGATCTTGGCATTGTTTCTCAAGGACCGAAATCTGCTCCTGCAGTTGGTTCCTCTCCAGTTCAAGCTCCTCAACAACAGACCTCAAACCATCTAAATGAGTGAAAACAAAAACAAATATATCATCCACGTGAATAATGACAAATAAAGTGAATGTATTGATTTATATAGTTTACATGAGTGCTCACTGCTTTCTCCAATCATTTTTTATTTTGGGTAATGCAAAATATTTAACAAAAACAAAAGCGAGCAAATCACAAGCAAATAGCTCAAAAAGGATGCTCAACCAAAAAATAAAACAGAATGAAAAGATTTGGCAGACCACTGCACCAAAAATGAGAAATTTATTAACAGACTCTCCGAAAGGTAATATTTTGAGCACACAGGCTTTTCTTTAGAAAGTCAATACATTTCTAATTTATGGAGCCATGGTGTGCCGACTTTATCTTTTCTTTACACAAAATATTTAAGACATTACTTGTAAATACTTCTAATATTCCTAAGGACCTCCAGATAAAGCATGGTAATTTACTAGCCATGCAACAGCAGTGACTAGGAGGACAAACCTTCACATACTTTCTTACACAAATGAACACAAAACTACAACACATTCACTCTATACCTATCCAGATACCTCAGTTTACTTATAACAGCTAAATTAATATATGTTAGTGTATATTTTCTAATTTACATTAGCCTTTTTAATAGCTAATATGAGTTAATAAATTATTTGTTTGGTATGAAAAAAGCACAATTGCTTATCTATCCATAAGATAATGTTACTGCCACACCTGCATCCAACTTCACTTGAATTTTCCATCCTATACATTTCATTCTATTGTCCATTTTAGCCTTGCTTTATTTGGGTCTCTTGATTTGTCATTATTTTTCTTCTATATCTTTTGTTAACGCATTTCATTTTATTATGATGTGTCTTCCTTGAGTTGATACAACAGTATTATATTCAGAATATCATAAAATCTTTCAGTTAAGTCAGACGGTAAAATCCATCCAAATTTGCATATTTTCTAATAAGATCCACTTGGACAATCATTCTTCTAATTTTAATGTGAAATTCATTAGCTGGTGCCCCGAGATTAAAAGAGGAAGGTCATCACACTGGTGTGTAACCAAAGTAAGACCAACAACTGCACAGAGCCAACATTTAGAACATGGACAGTGTCTAGTGAGTTTCACACCTGTATCTGCAGCACTGTGCTGTGGCCACCATCCACCCATATTCTCTCCATTCACATCGCAATCAGTGGGACCTATCGGGTCTTGCCTATTATGAAATTCCAAGTCTTCCTGTAGAAAGAAATAGTAAACACATTAGAAGATATATATAACTTATACATAAACATAAATTTTTTATTATCACTTCTTAATAATTAACAATTAACTACTTCTACATGAGTGGAGAAAAAAATAAAAATTTTACAGTACAGTTCATCTAAAAATGAAAATTGTGCCTTTTACTCACCCTCAAGTCCTTCCAAACCTGTATGGCTTTCTTTCATTCTTCCACATCTTCAAATCTGACATTCAAGATCAGCTACATAACATAACTAAGGATGCACTCAATGCCAAATCCTGTACCTTATTCGGAAAGGCACTGATAATGGCTTCAAAATTAATAATAGGAAAAATATTTGGCGGACAAATTAATAATTATAATTTGTTACATTTATATAGCGCTTTTCTGGGTACTCAAAGCTCTTTATATGAAAGGGGGAATCTCCTCAACCGCCACCAATGTGCAGCATCCACCTGGATGATGTGTCGGCAGCCATTTTGTGCCAGAACGCACACCACATGCCAGCTTATTGGTGGAGAGGAGACGGAGTGATGAAGCCAATCAGTATATGGGGATGATTAAGAGGTCATGATGGAAAGAGGCCAATAAGCGAATTTGGCCAGGATCCTGGGGTTACACCCCTACTCTATTTCAAAGGACATCCTGGGATTTATGACCACAGAGAGTCTGGACCTTGATTAAACGTCTCATCTGAAGGACGGTGCTTTGTGACAGTATAGTGTACGATATTATACATAAACCTCTGAGCGTGTGATGTGAATCTCTATGAATGAAATGAGATCAGCACGATCGCAAAACAAATAGCCACGTTGCAGTCTCTGCGAGTCTAAGAAATCAGAGCTGTCAGGAGTAATATCAACTAAGGTACTGAAATCATACACATTTTCTACTCCTTTTCTATTACTTGATAGTAGAAAATGTGTATGTAGCATTTAGCCTATGCGTTCTTTATAATTTGCTCAGATATGCATTTGAATGCATGGTAAAATCTGTTTTAGGAATTTTCAACCACTAAATATTTCTTCTTCCCTGTTCTCTAATCAGCTATTCCGTTGGACACTAGGTGGCGCTACAATAAGCACCTTTGCGTTGTGGTTCATAACTGGTTATGGTTCGGAACTGCAAGAGCTAGACTCAAAATTATTTTTTCCAATAAATCCTTGATTGTTGTTCTACAAAATGTATACCCATTTCATTTCCATAAAAAAAAAATTTAAAAATTGATTTTTCCAAAAATCTAAAATCTTTTGAAACATGGTATGCTTGATCCCCATAACCAAAATGTGTCAAAAGAATTTTAATTTGTCAAAGAATTGCAAAGATATAAGTTAATTAACTGGTCAGGCAGTGCCCATTTTTATGAGTTGACCTGTATCTGCTGAAAGCTATGCCCAATCTAAACGAAACTTGAAACACATAGACACCAGAACATTCTGAGGATGCGCATCAATTTTGTTCAATTCTGCCAATAAGGGGCGCTACAAAACTTTAACTATGGAACTGTATGATCCATGAAATTGAAAATTGAAGCTAATAACTCCACAACCGTGTGTGATAGAATCAAAATCTTGTTTCATCTGAACCCTTACTTAAAGCAGTTCAATAATATACAACATTCTAATTTGTATATAAAAAAATAAATAAAATAAAGCCACTTGCGGCTATATTTTAACATTTAACATTATTATTTTTAATTAGTAGATATTCAAATATTTATTGTGATCAGGAAAGGTTACCAAGCTGGGACTCGAACTCGGGTCACCCAAAGCACAACCACATTACGTGTCAGAGCGCTGCCTACGAGGCTATCAGCTCCAACGATTAGAATATATTATATTAAATTAGTTATACAGGGTATTGTTAAATGACAACTATGAAGGGAACAAAATTACATTTAAAACAGGCTTCTTGTGTAATTTTATGAACTTCCAGTTAAAGTCCTGCCCAACTTCTGGTTTTATCCAAGTACAAATACAATTTTGCATTTGTTACAGATACAGATATTGTCTCTGATGCACACCCTAGTAATAACCTTTGGCAACATTGACTATGCTGACAGCGCATCCTCACACACCATGTTTGAATGTAACACGTGTAAATGATAACGGTGACTGAAGGCAAGGGTTTCACTGAATAAAGACTTAAATCACATGTAGTCAGAAGATACTTATTTCACAAAAGTCATTACGAACTACTTTTATGGTCTTTTTTTTTTTTTTTTTAATCTTCAGAACCTGGTAACTAAATGTTTATTTTACTGTCTATGGGGAAAAAGCAGCATTAATATTCTTCAAATTACCCACTTTTATGTTTAATGGGGAAAAAGTCATACAAGTTTGAAATGACATAAGGGCGAGTAAGTGGTTTAAATACAATTTTTTGCTAAACTATTTGTTTAATTCAACTTTGCAACACAGAAAAATATAAAGGGACTAAATACAGATGGGTGACAAATTAAAGTAAAATCTGAGGGAGCCTATGGCTGTGGGGGGGCATTTTGCTGGCATGTTTGGGATCCACTTTTCCCATTATAGGAGTGGTTCTCCACCTTTTTGACTCAAAGACTCAAATTGTACACAACAAAATTTGAATAAATTTGCATGACCTTCATAGTGAAAAGGGATTTTTTTATATATATTTTTTTTTTCAAATTTAATCACAATAAAATGTTTTAAGCTTGACAACTAGAAAAAATAATACATTATTAAAAAGCCCATGGAGTTTTAAAATTGTATTAATTTACATGACTTTTCCAGAAACACTGCCTTAGAGGAACAGGTCAATGTAAATCAATACAAATTTGTTTTGAGTGCTCACCTTTATCCAGTATTAAAACATTTCTATCCTGATGGAAGTGGTCTCTTCCAGCATGACAATGCCCCCCTTCACAGGACATGAGCATTCACTGAATGACTTGAGTATGAAAATAATGCAAATCCTGTGCTATGCCTTTGCAGTCAACAGGATCTCAACCAAAACTGACAACTATGGGAGATTTTGGACTGGCATTTTAGAAAGCACTCACCACCACTGTCATCAAAACATTAATAAAGAATGGTGTTCAATCCCTCCAGTAGGAGGGATCCGGATACTTTTAGAATCAATACCAAATGCCAGCTAATCTGGCAGCACATGGTAGCCTAAAACCTATGACACATTTGCCTTTAATTTGTCACTCGTCTGTATGTAATTTATGTAGTGACTTTAGTTCATACCTGCAGGCTGTGTGGGGTGAAATATTTGGGCTTCCTGCTTTTCTGTGGGCAGAGTCCATGGGCCTGGGACGACTCCTCCTCCACTTCCTGTTGCCGATTGGCTAATGCTGGATCGGAGCAGCCAGGAAACAACCAGTCATCCTCAATCAGTTTTGTGCCACAAGACAAAGGGTATGGATCAAATATATTTAAAGCAATGAAGGGCAGAATACAAAATCAGGGTTGAGGAGAGACAGCCAGGTAATTCTAGTGCAGATCAGAGTGGTAAAGGGACGGAAAGCAGCAGGAAGGAGCACAAATTGCAAATTCAGTTTTCAAGGCATGACTATGGACCAGAAGTTCACACAAAGCCATCATGATAATTAGAGTGCAAACTACAGTTATAAGTAGGTTTTTAGATTACTTTAAGAAAATATAACAATTCATCTCGGTCTCAGCAATATGTGGATAATATCACCTGAAGTGATACTTCTCTTTGCCTCACACTCCCTGTCAGGTTGGGTGGGGTACTGGTCTTCTACTCTTCTCTGTGCAACAATAATTCTTTCGAGTTTAATGTGGTTACCATCACACTTCCAGTAAAACTCCATATTGTAGTCATTTATTGCCCTCCAGGTCAGCTGGGCAACTTTCTACAGGAGCTGGATGTGCTGCTGTCCTCATTCCCTGAGGATGGCAGCCCACTTCTACTCTTCAGCAACATAAACATCCACCTGGAGAAGCCTTACGCTACAAATTTCCAATTTCTCCTAGCCTCATTTGATCTTTAAAGGCTCACCACCACGGGTACTCACAAAGCAGGCAACTAGGGCTGCACGATTTATCGCAAATTTATTGCACGCAATTTGGCAAAGGCTGCGATTATTTCATGCGTAGCTTGTCAGAGTTGTACGGCTCTGTGATCAGTAGTAAATGCTTCTCCATCTGAAAGCCAGAGGGCGCTCTCGGGCAGAAACTGCAAATATGCCTTGCTGCCGAAGTAGAACACGCTTAATTCCAGGAAATCCTATACAATCGCTGTAGCTGAATAAGCAGAAGATTGAAACGTTTTGATCGATTAAACATGATTAATAAACACACGACTGCCATATTCTGTGTAAGAAGCCACTTCATCTGACAGAAGGATGCTCAACTGTTGTTATGAAGTGAGTTTGGAGTAAAACATATTATTAAATGTTTTCTTTGGTTGGACAAGATGTTAATAAATGCTTCTCATGTCTGGAAAGATGTTTGACGTGTGTTGTTTTTTCAAACGCACATTATAAGCGATTCAAACTTTCAGATGTTTTCAGATGGATTAGCATTTGGAGCCATAATTCATTGACAAGCCACGCATAAAAAAATAATTGCAGCTATGCGATTTCATAATCGCACTAAGACAAATCGTTTAAGCTTCATATTTACAAAAAAGATCAACAGACATGCAAACTCTTCAAAACATTCAATTCTCTCCTCTGCCCCCATCCACCACTTCCTACCACCTCTTTAACACTTGATGATTTTTTTTGCTAATTTCTTCATGTACAAAACTACAACCATCAGCAGTCATTTCTCAGCTTCACAAACCCTGGAAGCCAGACCAACGACATTCACAGATAATAATCTCTCCTCCTCCTCATCTCTCTTCATATGTTGTTCAAAGGTGTTATGTACAGAAATCAGATGTTCCAAGCAAAAGACAGCACTCACTCTGATGGAGAAACTTAACTGATGTTAACCCCAGCTTCAGATGTTTTTTAGTTTTTATTTTGCTGTGTTTAGTTTTTTTTTGAATTTTTATGCCTTTATTGGATAGGACATTATAAAGATCAGACAGGAAAGCGTGGGGTAGAAAGAGGGGAATGGCAAAGGACCTCAAGCCAGGTGCAGCTGCGCTATATATGTCAAAGCTCTGCCCACGAGGCTATCGGTCCAATGTGTTTAGTAATTCTGAATGTATTACTATAGTAGCTATCTATATGCTGTCAAGTTTGGTGGTCTTTTGGTATTTCTATGTGGTCCTTTTTGGTACCACAAATTGAATTGTATGTATCTGTGCAAAAAAAGTTCTAAACAAATGTAAATTGTATTTTACATGCATTTGGCCATTCATTTACACCTGAAAACACAAACACACTTTTGAAAATAGGGTTTAAAATGCAAGTTTTTGAAAACGATACCATTATTGTCTCTGTGTGAACTACAAAAACGCAAATTTGTGAAAACGGTGACATCATGTGCATGTGTATTACATGTTCAGTCTATAGCCGCTTAGTGTTTCTTTACAAAGTGACAATGCCAACTACTGGCATGGCATGAATAATACAACTTTTTTTTTTTTTTGCAGATCCGTGTGGGGATCATTTTGACAACGTTGTCATCTGTACACACACACACAAAAACAAAAAGTAAAAACATTTCCGATTTTAGTACATTGTTGTTGTGTAAACGTACCCTAATATCCTAACTTCTCAAACTGTTCCTCTACTACTATGAGCAATTATGAGAGAAAACACTACTTTTCTGCATAACTTTTCAGTATAAGCCTAACCAATTTCTGGTGCTTTTGTCCAAAATGCTGTATTTAGGTCTAGTCTGACTACAGAATCAGGTCCCACTGAATGCACAGGTTGCAATTTTCCTCTAAATATTTCCAAAATTCAACATATATTTGAATTATAAAGAATTTGGGGAGTCTATTTCAGTTAGGGGAAAAGATTAGTGAGCACCAGGTTTTAAACCAACAGACCACAAGAGGGCACAACAAATAAATATAAACAACAATACTGGACCCCACTGAATTTCCGGAGAAAAAAAACAATCATCATTTACTCTCTTCCATGCATGTAGTTCCAAACCTGTATGATTTACTTTTTTTCTAAAAGTGTTAACAAAAATTTTGAAGACCCTACTATGTTTTACCCTACAGGGGGAAAATACAGTGAGACATCACAGAGTGTGGCCTAAGACATTATTCCGAATTGTGTTATTTTGTGGTCCACATAAAGAAAGTTATACAGGTTTGGAATGACATGAGGGTGAGTAAATGATTACAGAATTTAAATGGGTTTTAAAAAGAATTTAAAAGCCTGTACTTTACACTACAATTCGTATTGGTAATAATGCTCGACATAAATAACTGAAACATCACGTTAACAATTGCTAAAGTTCAATTTCATAGCACAGACTTGTGCAAAGATTGAAGTCAGGGAATTGGAAGAAGAGAAATAAAAAGAAGACGACAAAGCGACAGATGAAGGACAGGACCCCATGAGCTAGCCTCGTCTGTACTGCCAGAGTTTCCTCAGAAGATAAAAAAGTTGCAGAAAACTACTGGTAGTACAGACAGGGGCAAACAATGGAGGCGATGAAACCTGCATGCACAAAACTGATGGGAAACTGTTCTCAATGGCTGCACCTATCATGCAGAGCAGGAACAGAGGCAGAGATGGGGAGGAGGAGGGTCTCAGGGCCAATAGGTGGGAGAGAAGTGTTACAAAACAAATGTAATCAAAAAACAAACCAAACATTTTGAAACTCATTATGCATGCCACCATGTCAGTAAGGCTCATTTCACACTAGATCCATGTAGCAGGAGCAGAGAAGAAGCGGCAGTGCTGCTCAGCTCACGCTCAGTTAAAGTAACAGTGTATTATTCATGGTCAAAATTAATATGGATGCACATGAAAAAAATGATAATTTTACATAAAAATATAAGTGAGGTCTATTGTATTTCATGTAGTCCCAATATGACTTTAAACAGTGTGTAAATAAAAAGCATGTTCAAACAATTTAAATTATAGCTTAAACATGCTAAAAATAAAATTTATCATATAAAACTACACAGTTTATATAATAAATTTATATAAAATTATATCATTGAACATGTTATAATGTTATATGGCATGAGTATGTAAGACGAGGGAACACTATCACATCACAGCAGTGTATGCTGTTATCGTAAACAAAAGACCATGACAGGCTGACATTATTGGACTATAGAACTAGGTAAAGTTCAGTTGCACACTAGAAATGCTGCCAGTGTGAGAGCACAATGGGCACATGCTGCTTCAGCTCTGCATTCTGCTTATGCTTCCAGTGCGAAACAGGTATAAGAAACCCAAATATCTCAAGACATTTTTTCTAAAGGGTTTATCCTCTTTCACAATTAAAGATTAGTTCACTTTCATATCAAAATTACCCCAAGCTTAACTCACCCTCAAGCTATCCTAGGTGTATATGACTTTCTTCTTTCTAATGAACACAATCAGAGAAATATTAATAAATATCCTGACAAATCAGAGCTTTATAATGGCAGTTAGCATTACCAAACGAGTACGAGCTGAAGAAAGTGTCTCCATCCACATCCATCCATCATAAACATATTCCACATGGCTCCGGAGGGATTCCACATGGCGTTGCGTCAATTACACTTTTTCCGTAAGTTGAATAGAGAAGGCGTAGGAAGTAGCGTAAGCTTTTCAAACTGCTAGAGTTTTACACTTTCTTTGTAAGTAGATTACGGAAGGCGGATATTAGATAGATATTTTACTTCATAATTAGTTAAATATGGATTTTTTTTTTTTTTTTACACAAACACATCACTTTGCTTCAGAAGGCCTTTATTAACCCCCCGGAGCCACGTGGAATATGTTTATGAGAAATGGATTTGGATGGAGACACTATCTTCAGCTCATACTCGTTTGGTAACGCTTACTGCCATTATAAAGCTTGGATATACGCGTCAGGATATTTATTAATATTTCTCAGATTGTGTTTATCAGAAAGAAAGAAGTCATATACACCTAGGATGGCTTGAGGCTGAGTAAAGCTTGGGCTAATTTTCATTTGAAAGTAAACTAATACTTTAATAGCAAGTAAGGACAACTGAACCTGAGAATAAACAAATGGTAAGCAAATTTCACGTATCCAAGGTAAAATGTGCCATCAAAACAGACAACCAGAGCATAAGCAATCAGGTATCAAATTTATATGAAATCATGAAAATTTATGAATTACAGTTTCAAGTTTATGAACACTTTGCTCCACCAAAACTTTAATTTAAATCAAAGTTATGTTTGCAATAACAAATAATAAACAGCACAATATAGTACAGCATCTTTTAAATGTGTGGCCTCATGCTCCTCACCGTACAAACAAGGCTCGTTTCACACTAGACACGCAAGTACAGTGTGTTAAAGAGTTAGTTTACCCAAAAATAAAATATCCGTCATTAATTACTCATCCTCATGTCGTTCTACACCTGGAAGACCATTCATCTTTGGAACACAAATTAAGATATTTTTGATAAAATCTGATGTCTTAGTGAGGCCTGCATTTCCAGCAAGATAATTAACACTTTAAAATGCCCAGAAAGGTACTAAAGACATTTAAAACAGTTCATGTGACTACAGTGGTTCAACCTTAATATTATGAAGCGATGAGAATACTTTTTTTGCGCCAAAAAAAGAACAAAATAACGACTTTATTCAACAATATCTAGAGATGGGCGATTTCAAAACACTGCTTCATGGAGCTTCAAAGCTTTACGAATCTTTTGTTTCAAATCAGTGGTTCGGAGCATAACGAGGCTTTGTTATGTCAGAAGTGTTTTGAAATTTCAATCGTTCACCACTGGGGGGCGTGACTTTGGCAGTTTGATATGCGCTCCGAACCACTGATTTGAAACAAAAGATTCGTAAAGCTTTGAAGCTTCATGAAGCAGTGTTTTGAAAACATCTCTAGATATTGTTGAATAAAGTCATTTTGGTTTTTTTGGCGCACTAAAAGTATTCTCGTCGCTTCATAACATTAAGGTTGAACCACTGTAGTCACATGAAATGTTTTAAATATGTTTTTAGTAGCTTTCTGGGCATTTGAAAGTGTTAATTATCTTGCTGCCAATGCAGGCTTCACTAAGCCATCGGATTTTATCAAAAATATCTTAATTTGCATTACGAAGATTAACGAAGGTCTTACGCATGTGGAACAACATGACGATTAAGTAATTTATGGCAGAATTTTTGACATTTTTGGGTGAACTAACCCTTTAATGTGCTTGTGTTTCTTACAAAAACTGTCAAGGAATTGGACACTTGGTGGGTTTTCACTCTTTGCTTGTTTCATATGTCTCAGAGTGGACAACTGAACAACAGACAAGAGAGGCATCATAGTCACTGAGGTGCTCGAAATAAGGCTCGCTTAAAACAAAAAAAGGCTGTCCAGGCAATTAAGGGCTCTTCACATAAAAAAAGAAAAAAAGAAAAAAGTTGTTCTATGCACTCATCCATCAGACAGAAGTTTTTGGCTATATACAATTGTTTTGTAATTAAATTATTTAAATAAATAAAGTTAGCTAACCCCTAAAAAAAAATGGAGGGCACACTGTAAAAAAAAAAAAAAATAAATAAAAATTTAGTCTTACTACTAAACAAGTACTGCGATATTAACATAGCTAATAAAACATCACTGGTATACCATGCAACACTTGACTGTGTAGACATGCACTTCTATTATGTCACAGTTGATAGTCATGCTTTCTGCTTTGTCTCCCGAAAAGCTGTCATTACTTTTTAGGTAGAATTTACAATTCTTTCTTTTTGAAACACTTGTGAATGTATAGCATATGCATCCTCACCCTCTCTTTCCTCCTCGACGTGGCTCATTCTGAAGGACATGACGCTCTTCTCGTGACCCTGATCTTGAACCCTCTCTGCCTCCGTCACCATGGTAACCATTTCTTGCCACTCCATCACCTGCACATCATCCATGCTGCCTGTCTCACTCACCTGTTATCAGAAATATACATATACTGTACTCACAATTCAACCCACTTCATATGACTACCGAGGCTGGTTAAATGCTATTGTTAACTTTTAAAAGTGCCATTTGAACAGTCTAGAGACAAATGCTAAATAAAACTGGAAGCAGGTGTCTGTTACAGCAGTTTAATCATTGCTTTTATAATAAAGTCATAAAAGTAAAATAAATAAATCATTGCCTGTGATGCTGCTCTGTTGGTCACCTGCTCCAGGTCAGCCTGCATCTTCCTCTGCTGTTCCTTATATTCCATGAGCTGCTTCTGCAGTTCATCTGTCAATATACCAACAAAATCTTACAATAAGACAACATGCAAATAAGGGATGGACACAAGTACCCGCATAGTCGAAAACTTGGAAGTGATTAGTCAAATCAAACAGTTGATGCATTTCATTACTTTTTTTAATGGAATTAAAAATTCTACAAACAAATGGGTCAAAAAAGAGCATCACGCTCAATTCTGGGTCATGTCAAATCAACCAAATTTCAGAAACTTTCCTGGCTAAAATTTTTGTTAATTTTTTTTCAAAAGAAAGAAGCAAGCGGTGATGAAAGATGAAATATTAAATCCCAAGGATCAATATTCAAATGACAATATAGAAATATGTGTGTGTGTGTGTGTGTGTTTGTGACATCAGGACACAAATTTGTATAATGACATGGGTATGACATAGGTATTACAGGCAGAGGGTGACTTATGAGGACATTACCCCATGTCCCCATTTTTCAAAAGGCTTATAAATCATACAGAATGAGTTTTTTTGAGAAAGGAAAAATGGGTAGGTTTAGGGGTATGGGTAGTGTAGGGCGTTGGGGGGGGGGGGTATTAGTAAAACCTGTTCACTTTTCCAATCTATGTTACATTATGTCAATGGTGAGAGTTCAAAAAAAAAAAAAAAAAAAAAAACACTTTTCATGTTTCGGCAACCTTTCGGTCTTTCGCAATTCATCAACTGGCCAAAAAATTAGTTTACAGCCTGGTACAAAAAGTGGTTTTGGTCTACATAGCTAATTTTGCGCTTCATGACAACTGTGAGGGGGGTGAATGTTTTTATAACTCACCCGTTTAAAGTATATTAAGCCTTAAAGTTCTACATAATTAAGGGCATGACCACTTGAATGACAGGTGGATTGCCGCTGCTGTCACTACTAGCCGTTGTCTGCTGTCTCAGCTCCACCCACGTCCTGCCTCTTTGCCCATTTTCGGTTATCCGGGAGTGACATGCTGGCAAGATGGCCAGCTCCACCCACTTTGGGCTTCAAAAATGCTCTTTAGAAACCTATGGGTTACGTCACAGACTCTACGTCCATTGTTTTATACAGTCTATGGTTTTGGTTCAGTAGCAGTATGGGGATCTGTCTGTAGTTCCATGTATAAATTGTAAACATTTTCATCGGTCAAAAACCAAATCTGGGTCATTTTGCACACAGCTGATATACAGTATAATATATTATATACACACACATATACATATATATATATATATATATATATATATATATATATATATATATATATATATATATATATATATATAATAGAGGAATGTCTAAAGAACAATTAATATTGAAACTAGAAATATATCTTGTTTCCCTCTATCAGTTTTTGAACTCCCACCTTTAGTATATAATGCAACAAGGATTGCTGAAGTCACCAGATTTTAGGTACACACCTACCAATCTCAGTGTAACGGAGCTCACCTTACTCAGGTTATTATGGTTTTGCCACAGAAATGGTAAACTACTCATTCATCTATGGCATTTATTATTTTGGCTGTCATTTATGTTAAAGTATATAAAAATATAATAGATGCTAAAAAAAAAAAACACCTTAAAATATCAGGTATATTATAATTATATGCACTATTTTTAATTACTGAGATATATGCATACTGTATGAGTCGGTTGGACATATAAATATGTACAACCCCATTTCCAGAAAAGTTGGGACATTAAGTTAAACTGTTTTGAAACAGTCCGCAATAAGCAGGTCAGCTGGTAATAGGTGAGGGTATCATGTCTGGGTATAAAAGGAGAATCCACCAAAGGCTCAGTCTAGGCAAGCAAAGATGGGTCATGGCTCACCACTTTGTGCCAAATGTCATGAGAGAATTGTCTAACAACTCAAAAATCACATTAATTGCAAGATTGCAAATAATTTAGGTCTTTCACCATCTACAATACATAATAGTGTGAAAAGATTCAGGGAATCCAGAGAAATCTCAGGCAGGAAGGAAACCTCTGTTGAATGTGTGTGACCTTCGAGCACTCAAGATGCCACCACATGAGGAATCATGCTACTGTGTTAAATATAGCCAGGAGCTCAGGAGTACTTTGGAAACCCATTCTCACTTAACAGTCCACTGCTGCATCAAGAAATGCAACATGAATCTCTGTTACGCAAGGAGAAAGCTATACATCAAGAGATGGCACAGAGTTCTCCGGGCCCGAGCTCATCTCGGATGGTCCAAAAGACAGGGAAAACGTGTGCTGTGGTCAGATGAGTCCACATGTTCTGGGAAAAACCGACAATAAGTTCTGTCCCAAAGACAAAAGGGACCATCAGTGACAGGTGCAAAAGCAAACATATGTCATGGTATGGAGGTGCATCAGTGCAAATGGCATGGACATATACAGATTGCCATCAAGATGAAATCTTTCCTGGGAAGCAAGACAATGCCAAGCCTCACTCTGCATATCCTACAACAGAGTGATTTCTTAGACACTTTACACCGTAGAAGGGATGTGCTTGAATGGCCTGCCTTCAGTCCAGATCTGTCTCTTATTGAAAATGTATGACCCATCATGAAAAGGAGAATCAGACAATGATAGCCATGGATAGTTGAGCAGCTGTCTTATTTCAGGCAAGATTGGCCAAAAATTCCTCTTTGCAAAACTGCAACAATTAGTATCCTTTATGATTAAAAAGTGCAATTAAAAGGAAAGGTAATGTGGCACAGTGGTTAACATGCCTCTGTCTGTTTTCTGGATATGGGGGTTGTGTATATATATATATGAATACATACATATACGTCCAACCAACGGCTGACGCATACAGTATGCATATATCCCAATAATTAAAAATAGTGCATATAATTATAATATACCTGATATTTTAATTGTTGGTATCCCCCCCCCCCACTCAAACACTGGTTTATTTATACCATTTTATATACCATTTATATCCACTTATTTATACCATTTTTTGCCTTAATATCTTCATACAGCTCCAGTTTGCTGAGCATTTCCTCTCTCTCCTCTTGCAATTCAGTAATGCGACCATGTAGGGAAGTGATGTCAGGGGACATATCAAGACATACTCCAGACTGAAGTCAAAAACAGAAAGAAGTTAATTAAACTTAGCTGAATATTTACAAGCAAATCTGATGAAATATACAATATACTTCCTTACCTGAACTTTTTTGAGTTCCTGCTCGAGCTGTCTGATCCGAGACTTGGACCATGCTTTCATCTTTAAGAACTTTGTCTCTGCTTTACTGACCTCAGATTCTTTCAGTTTCACTTGGGCTGAATTGGACAGAAGAGAACAGAAAGAAAGAGAGTTTCAACAATGCAGTGACAGGACACAGCAATCCTAAAATTGGCCCACAAAATAAAATTAGAAAAATAACTAGCCAGATAGTGCATGTTTTAGTGTGTTTATCTGATTCATCCAATAAAGTTAGGAAAAAAATTGCCCTTATAAAAAAGGTGAAAAAAATAAACAGTTATGGGGGCAAATAATGCCTCATAGTGGAAAGGTTGGAAACTGCTGTTAATTGACCACAGCACAGAACACGAAAAGCTTTGGGAGTTCGCTGTCTTATCTTAAACCAGCCAAGATACCAGCACAAAAACACACTTACTGTCAAATTGTCATTATTATCGACAAAATCCCAGAAAATTTAGAGTTTTTTGTCACTATCACACACCCTTATTGGTGTTTATTGGTGTCTAAATGACATTAGAAATAACAAGCCACTGTGATAAAACAGGGGTTTTACCTCACACAGAGGTCATTTGACAAACAAAGGTCAAACTGCAGACAACATTCTGGAAGTATGTGGCATAGTTGACTACCTTGCAACTCTGTGACTTTCTGAGCTGTGATGCAGGTGGACTGGTTTGCTGATGCATCTGCAGGTAGTGATATAGAGCGCTGAAGAGTCTCAAGCTGTCTGCGTAAGGCCTGCTCTTTCTCTGACAACTCAGCCTCGTGTTTATCAGCAGCCCTTAGGAGCTCAGCCTCATGTTTCTCCATTAGATCCCTGAGCCGAGCCCGAGCAATGTGACGCTCTGCCTCCAGTTTTGACTGAAAGTTTTCCCTCTCGCTCCGCAAGTGTTGCATTTGTTCTGTCAGCTCCTATAAAAAACAAACAAACAAATGGAATCAGATAAATGTGAGCACCAGAGATTTAGCACCAGAGACTATTTAATTTCCTTATGTGCGCACAAAACATACAGACACTGATCATCAAGGAAGCTACACATTATAATAAGATTACAGTCACAGATTATCAGACTCCTGCTAACATGCATACTGCAGCAGTCCTAACACGCCCATTAATACAGACATGAATCCTGACTAAATACAAAAAAAAAAAAAAAAAACCTGAAAATCGCATTACATTTCAATGCAATCTAGTACTATTATTCTTTTTCTCCAGAGACTGCAGGGCTCAACACTAAAGATTTTTTCTATTGGCCCTGTCAGGCCAGTGGTTCAAATTTTTACTTGCCCTGCCAAAATTTTCACTGGCCCCACAACAAAAAAATTCATAAAGTAAAAGAAAAGAAAAAGGGCCTATAAAATAAGCCTAATTATTGTTTTTGTTGTTTTTGATACATGTAACTTTAATAAATAAAGGCTTTTAAACCAAAAGCTACTAGATTAACTCACTTGAATTTTAAATATTGTTAGACAAGTAAACAGTAAGTAATAAAATAGGAACAAATAATCAAATTGCAAGTAATAGCACAAATAAATACAACAGAACAAACATATAAATAAAATAAACTGTGCTTTTCAGGTTTTTTATGTAGGCTTAAAGAGGAGATTTTCAAGTACAGAAATTGTAATCTAATGTATAACTATATAACTATAGATTAAACTTTATAAAAGTTAATCAGTCAAGAGCAGTTCCAGATGCACAAATAATGTTTTGAAATGTTGAAAATATAAAACGTTACATATTATTTGAAATTTATAAAATAAAATTATACTTCAAATCATTCATACGGCTGATTCATTCAGGAAATGTGTTGCTCAGAGATGCAAAGCAATGCTGTGGACTTTGGAACGATTATCATTGGTGAAATGGAGCGAAACAGCTGATTTGGGTGTCTAAAATGTAAGTCACTTAATATAAACTGCTTGTTTATTAAACTGTTACGTTGTATAAAATAAATATGAAAAAAATAAATAAATATATTTGTAATCATGCTTATATTTGGAGAAAAATATAATATTGTAATATTGGTTATGTAATATTGGTTAACTATATTATGTAAATAATATAAAAGACATACAGGGGCATTTTTACCCCTTATCTTGAATTATGGGAGCATTGTAAATGTATTTTAATAGACTAAATCACTCGTGAAATCGTGCACTCTAAATATGCATGCGCACAAGTCTAATCCGTAGGTTGAAGTGGGTTGGAAACCTCTTATGTCCATATTTCACCATTTTTTTATTTTTACTTGAATGAAGTGCCACACCTACTTTGGACTGTCTATGCTTGTTTGCAGCACAAGAGTAAATAAAGAACCAGTTGTATGAATATATTTATTCATACATTTATATAAAATAAAAGTGTCTTAGACTAGTATTTGTTGTCGAGCAATAGCCAATACTGTCTTAATCGCTGTTGGGGTCTGTGGCGACCAGAAATTAACTTTGCTGAAAAAAAATTTCCCTCTCATGCCATTTAGATGACAGGAATTTCCTAGCTCTACAAATAAATAAAATAATTAATTAATTATGCTTATTATAATTATAAATAGTAATGCTATCTGGTTGTGTGTTAGTGTGAATAAAACCCAGGCCCCACATTGGAAATGAATGGGAAAGTGATAAAATTGTCAAATAAAATCCCAAATACAAGCCGGCCAAAATGCAGAACAACAAATACACAGAAATGAAGTGGCAGCACTTCATTATAATGCAGAAAGCAAATAAAAATGAAGGGGTGACACCACAACACATCCACAATGTAATTTTTTGTTATAATAATGATTTTAATGTCTAAACATAAATCAATTTTTTTTTTTAAACCTTGTGAAAATATATGCATACCTATGTGTAAATGGTATGCCATTGAGTAATGCTCTGCAGCCATCTGGTGACTGTAGTTGAAATTTCATGTTATTTTAATTTTACAAGTGTTTTCCAGTAGATAGCAGCAATCTTCCATTAAACCATGGTACATTGTCTATGTATCTCTCCATGAATAAAAGTTAGAAATGTGGGTCTTTTTTAAAGTGAATTTTACATAAAAAGTTATTTTCTAAACAATAAACATTATATCCTGTAATTTGATGAAAATGCACTTACTGCCTCAGATGTGCCCAAAAAAACACGCATGTCCAAAATGATCAGAAATTTGCTGGTCAAAAAGCCTAACTTTGAGCTTAAAGGTGCCATCGAACATTTTTTTACATGATTCTGAATGAGTTTGATAGTGCTCCGTGGCTAACGGCTAATGCTACACTGTTGAAGAGATTTATAAAGAATGAAGTTGTGTTTATGCATTATACAGACTGCAAGCGTTTAAAAATGAAAATAGTGACGGCTCTTGTCTCCGTGAATACAATAAGAAATGATGGTAACTTTAACCTCATTTAACAGTACATTAGCAACATGCTAACGAAACATTTAGAAAGACAATTTACAAATATCACTAAAAATATCATGTAATCATGGATAATGACAGTTATTATCACTCCATCTGCCATTTTTCGCTATTGTCCTTGCTTGCTTACCTAGTCTGATGATTCAGCTGTGCACAGATCCAGACGTTTTGCCCTTGTGTAATGCTTTGAACATGGGCTGGCATATGCAAATATTGGGGGCGTACATATTAATGATCCCGACTGTTACGTAACAGTCGGTGTTATGTTGAGATTCGCCTGTTCTTCAGAGGTCTTTTAAACAAATGAGATTTATATAAGGAGGAAACAATGATGTTTGAGACTCACTGTATGTCATTTCCATGTACTGAACTCTTGTTATTCAACTATGCCGAGGTAAATTCAATTTTCAATTTAATGGCACCTTTAATTTTGTTAAAGGTGCCCAAGAATGCTTTTTCACAAGATGTAATATAAGTCTAAGGTGTCTCCTGAATGTGTCTGTGAAGTTTCAGCTCAAAATACCACATAGATTTTTTTTAATAAATTTTTTTTAACTGCCTATTTTGGGGCATCATTAACTATACACTGATTTTGGCAGCGCCGCCCCTTTAAATCGCGTGCTCCCTGCCACACGAGCTCTCGACTATATTACAGTGCATTTACAAAGTTCACACAGCTAATATAACCCTCAAATGGATCTTTACAAGATGTTCATCATGCATGCTGTATGCATGCTTCGAATTATGTGAGTAAAGTATTTATTTTGATGTTTACGTTTGATTCTGTATGAGTTTGAGGCTATATGCTCTGTGGCTAACGGCTAATGCTACACTGTTGGAGAGATTTATAAAGAATGAAGTTGTGTTTATGCATTATACAGACTGCACATGTTTAAAAATGAAAATAGCGACGGCTCGTCTCCGTGAATACAGTAAGAAACGATGGTAACTTTCACCACATTTAACAGTACATTAGCAACATGCTAATGAAACATTTAGAAAGACAATTTACAAATATCACTACAAATATCATGCTATCATGGATCATGTCAGTTATTAATGCTCCATCTGCCATTTTTCGCTGTTGTTCTTGCTGGCTTACCTTGTCTGTGCACAGATCCAGACATTAATACTGCCTTTCCTTGTCTACTGCCTTGAACATGGGCTGGCATATATGCAAATATTGGGGTCATACATATTAATGATCCCGACTGTTACGTAACAGTCAGTGTTATGTTGAGATTGCGTGTTTTCCGGAAGTCTTTTAAACAAATGAGATTTATATAAGAAGGAGGAAGCAATGGGGTTTGAAACTCAATGTATGTCTTTTCCATGTACTGAACTCTTGTTATTTAACTATGCCAATATAAATTCAATATTTAATTCTAGGGCACCTTTAAAATAATAATAATATAATGTATTATGTATTATGTAATTAATAATATAATGAACCATGTGCGTGTACGGCCATATATAAATCCACAATATCAACTTTGGCAACACAGTGTTTAATTATTTTTTTTTAAAAAGTGTTCATTTCTACATTTCCTGAAATGTAGCGTTTAGGACATACAAGGTTTCCACCCAAAAGCGACAAAAAAACATTCAGTCAAGAGCAGCAAGTTATTTTCTCTTTGTCTTCTGTTGTTTAATTAACCTTAAAATTGCAGACAGCAACAGTTGCTGTCACTTTAAGGCAGGAACACACCAAGCCGACGTTGATGAACTAGTGGCGAGGAAAGCAGACTGGGGGGTTGGCTCTTGTAGGCAGCGTCTGGGTCCAAAGTTGCCCTAACACACCAAACCGATGCTCAATAGCCGACGGCCAAGTAGCACATCAGTTCTGCACCTGGGTAAGATGAAATGCCTTTCCATACCAGCAGGTGGCAGTAGCTGAACAGCCAATCAGAATGATCAGATGGCCCGACGAACTCCGACGCTGATTCAACATGTCGATTCGGCCAAAAAAAGCCGACGAGGACCAACTTCAGCCACCGGTGCAGAACACACTGAGAACACTTTGTCAACCGACGAACAAAAACTGCCCAACGGCCGACCGTCGACTTGGTGTGTTCCTGCCTTTAAGATTAATGCACGGAGACAATATACTGATACTGACCACATGCATTCACATCAAAACACACGTCACACATACTGCGTGGATATGATGCAGTAAAGTTCGCCAATCACAGCATTGGCCGTTTACATGCATTTCTGAAAGAGATAATGGCCCATGAAACAAAGTGTTTTTGACAGAGAGTGAAATTGAGGATAGAAAATGTTCATTTTTGGAAATATATGAACACTTTTGATGCAAAAAAGTTTGCTATCTTCATAATCTAACCTCCAGAAACAACGACAGCTGCTCAGTGATCTCAGAAAATCTTATATCAACTGCATAACATGAAACCATAACATGCAGTACGCCATGCACACAAGGGTCTAGAGTAAAACTACACTGGCATATTGGTTTATATTTAATTTATGTGGTTGTGTGTACATTGAGGAGACATTTTTATGAAGTGCCATATCATGTGTCATGTGATACCCACTCCCTGAACAAAGTACAATGAGCAATATTGTCAGCATCCAGCTGACAGACTACTGCGCTAGCCAAGCAGATGCCATTGAAAATAATGGCAATCCTGAAGGAAGGCTCCTTAAGGCTTTTTTTTTGTTTGTTTGTTTTTTGAGGGGCTATAATTCACATTGTGCAAGTTAAGCTTTTATTGTTTATACACTGTGAAAGTGCTATGCAAGTTAAACATTAAAAGTCCAAGAACATGGAAAGCAATAAAAATTACACAAAAGTTCGGAACTAAGCCAAGTTTAATTTTATTTCCTCCCAAAGATGTTTTGTCATTTATCGTGCTCTGCACTTTGAGGGTGCTGGGCAAAACAAGCAGGACAGAGCCCTTCTTAAAAACATGTTTATTATAAAAGAGATGTAATAAAGTAATTGTATGTTTGAAAAGCATCTTAATGCATTTTTCAATAAATTAAAAAAATGGTCATCACCCCATTGAAAATTTTTCAGAAATTAAAGTTACCTTGACTTGTTCATCTTTATTGCCGAGTGCTGCATCCCTCTCCCTGATCAAATCTTTTAAATGAGCCACAAGTTCCTGCATTTGCGTCAGCTGCTCAGTGATCTCAGAAAATCTTATATCGGTGCCTGTGTCCACTGATGGGGAGCCAGGAGCCTGAGACAAGGAAAGGATCTATTAATGATGATGAACATATAGGTAATGGATAATATACACTCAGAAGTTTATCATCATATATCATCCAGGGTGATCAGGACCCCACCGTGGAAGGTGTGTGTTTAGGATCTTGTATTACCCTGAAGGGGTTTATTTTGTGGTGATAACCGAATGACTTGATTATTACATGGCATCTCACCAAATGAATAAATGTGTTGATGTGACACATTTAGAATTATTTCTGAATAAAAGACACAGTTCACTCCTAGACATTCCCACACTAAACATATAAGGCTGATTTCCTAGGAAGAGGGAATTGAATGCTTCACAAAAAATAATCTGCATTATGAGATATTTGAACAAAAGCATGTTCAATACTCACTCCATGAGCAGAGCCGGACTCCTCTGCTGAAAACCACTTCAGCATTGTTTACACAACCTATGGCCTTGGACAGAAGAATTAAAAAAAAAAAAAAGTAAAGCAAATCTACACAAAACTCATTTTACAGTCATCCTACTGGGGCGTTCTTCAAATCCAGTCCTGGAGTCCACTGCCCTGTATTAAAATAAAATAATTAATATTCATAAATTTTATATTCTAACTATATAAATGTTTATATAATAATGAAATTATAATACGCAAATAAATAAATTAATGTTCTTATGCATTTATTTAAATGTTGTATTATAATCCCGGAGAGCATTAGCCTATACAGGTGCATTACCTATGTCATCTAACTGAAGCATTCTGGGGGGGGATAATATAGATAATAAATGAATGAATATGTAAACAATCAACGCTAACCATCATCAACAATCACAATCTAGTCAAATGATAGACAAAAAGAAAAAAATAACAATAACAACATCAAGAAACAATTCGCACATCTTCATAAACATCATATGGTGGCAGAAATCTGATACTAATCGCTTAAAACTGAAAACGTAACTTACAGCAACTATTAATTTTTTTAAAAATTAAATGAAATGAAACGACAGTTTACACAATCTTTACACGATCTTACCTGCCTCCCAATAAAATGGAATTATATCCCGTCACAATTCGAACACAGTGCATGACAACATGTTCACTCGTACATGTTAAACGTGCCAAATACATATGTGTGTTGTATTTAAAAGCGACGATCCAGCAACTTTATTTTCCACCAGGTTAATCAATGTGTCATACACTCATCTCTTGCTAATGCGCTATGTTCTTCTTCTTGTTTAATGGCCGCTCTCTGCTTTGGAGCATTACCGCCACCTACTGTACAATGTACCTGGTCGCCAGCTATATGAGAGTTATGCAGTGAGTTCAGTTGCTTCACTCAGTGACTATACTGACACCAGTCTTTGAATTATTTCATCTTCATTAAATTCATTTAAAAAAAAGTTAAACGTACAAGAGTAAATTATTTTGACATAATTCAACTAAACTGTTTTAAATGAAAATAAAATAAATTGTGGGTAAAAACTTTCTTTAAATTACATTAAGGGTAATGCATTAATTTCAATGAGTTATACAGAAAACATGATACTGCTAATTTTTAAATACTTGAAATATCTCATTACTTCAAAATAAGAAATAGTACTACAATTATTCAAGGGTTAGTTCACCCAAAAAAATAAAATTCTGTCATTAATTACTCACCCTCATCTCGTTTCACACCCGTAAGACCTTCGTTCATCTTTGGAACACAAATTAAGTTATTTTTTTATAAACTCTGATGGCTCAGTGAGGCCTGAATTGACTTAAAGTTAATTTACACTTTCAAATGTCCAGAAAGGTAATAAAAACATATTTAAAACAGTTCATGTGATTATAGTGGTTCAACCTTAATGTTATAAAACGAGAATACTTTTTTGTGCGCAAATAAAACAAAATAACGACTTTATTCAACAATATCTAGTGATGGGCAATTTCAAAACACTGCTTCATGAAGCTTTGAAGCTTCACAAATCTTCTGTTTCGAATCAGTGGTTCGGAGCGTGAAAGTCTCGTTATTTCAGGCTTCGTTACGTCATAAGTGTTTCGAAATTCAATGATTTACATGACTTTGGCAGTTTGATACACATTCTGAAACACTGATTTGAAACAAAAGATTCGTTAAGCTTCGAAGCTTCATGAAGCAGTGTTTTGAACTCACCCATCACTATATATTATTGAATACAGTCATTATTTTTTACATTTGTTTTATTTTTTTGCCGCACAAAAAAGTATTCTCGTCGATTCATAACATTACGGTTGAACCTAACTGTACTCATATGAACTGTTTTAAATATGTTTTTAGTACCTTTCTTGGCATTTGAAAGTGTTAATTTTCTTGTTGTCAATGGAAGCCTCACTGAGCCATCAGATTTTATCAAAAAGGGCTTACAGGTGTGGAACAACGTGAGGGTGAGTAATAAATTATAGAATTTTAATTTTTGGGTGAACTAACCCTTTAAGAGTACATATTATGTGTCACCTATAAGTATAACACTATATTATCAGCAGTTATGTGCTCTACACTGTAAAAAATTACCGTGATTTTAACAGTAAAAGACTGTAAAAATGCTGCGGTGAAAAACTGTTAATTGGTTTACAGAAAGTTTCCGTACTATATACGGTGAATAACGGTAATAGATCTAACGGTACATTTAATGTACTTTTACGGTAAAATACCGTTAAATTCACAGTTTTTGAAAGTGAAAAATAACAATTCATTGTAAAATTTACAGTGAAAAACCGTCAATTGACATTCCCACAATTCCCTGCGTGACACTTCACATTTGATATATTTTTGTTGAAATAACTCTATTTCTTCTTAGTTTTTCTCATTTTTTTCTAATCAGTTATGTACATTAGGGTTTTATGTTACATCTAATGTTGTTAAATTAATGTTTATTGCATTTTTAAAATTTCATGCATGTTACCATGATGGTGTTTAGTGTGTGTGTGAATGACACTGTGTGCACCTTCTATATGTTAGTGTTGTCCTTCTCAGCTTGTGGAAAAGCTGCTTTGATTCATCATGTGATTCTTATCACCACTGTGTTTGGTGACTGTCAGTGTATTATAAAGATACAAAACAGATATTAGTACTTCATTAGGTTGGTAAATTAACATTATATCAGTTAATGAAATTACTGAAATCCAATGTTAAATATACATATTTAAAATGTAAAATTCACATGTAACTCCGTAAGTATGTTTACGGTTGGATGTCATTTTTACAGTATTGTTCTGGTAACCACAGCTGCCGGTATTTTTCCGTAGAAACAACGGGATTTTTTTTACAGTGTATGTTTACAGGTCCAGGGGTGCATGGTGCACTTTTTGACCACAGGAAAATGCACAAAGTTGATGGAAATGGCATCTAGTCTTGGGCCTTTTGGTCCTGACAAACTGGTCTGCCCCAAATAGCTGCTTTTCAACTGTCAGGCCAGTGCGAGCCAGGGCTAAGAAACATGCTAGGTAAGGCCAATAGTCCAATTTTTTCAGAGGCACTGGTTCCAGAAGTATTTTTTCCATTCATTTCTCCCATAGGGATTTTTTTAAAAAGTCGTTTTTAAAGCGTTAGGCCATGAACCAAGCCAATCAGCAATGAGATGAATCAAAATCACCCCTTTTATTGAGAATGCATCAAGAGATGACTTGGTCAGTCTCGTACGCAGTTGACGCAGTGAATGCAGTTCAGAGCTTCCATGTTTACGTCTGAACGCCGACTCAATATTGGCTGCCCGGGTCCTTCGTCAGCATCACACGCATGCGTCATGTTGCTCACATGAACAGCGTCGGTCAATACTGAGCCGGCGTTCTGACATAGAACCTGCAGCGCTGAACGTAAACTGCATAAGAGAATGACACAGAAGAGAGGATATTGATGAAAAAAAATATGTTATTTTTGTTTTGTTTTTGTGCTTCAAAAAATTAAGGTTGAAGGCAAGGCAAGGCAAGGCAATTTTATTTGTATAGCACATTTCATACACAATGGTAATTCAAAGTGCTTTACATAAAGAATAATAATAAAAATAGAACATAAGGAATAGAAATAACAGTAAAAACAGATAATTTTGCTATCTGGATGGATGAGCTAGGAAGTCTTAGGGAGTTTTTTGTTGTTGTTGTTGTTGTTGTTGTCCGTCAGAGTGGATCTAAACGGATCTATCCATCAGAGCATCTGAATGGATCTTCCTCACACGACAGGACTGCTACCTGTTAAGGCACTTCAAACTGATAAACAAAGTTTCAATCTCACCTTTTGCCAAGACACCTCGAACTGCACCACACAGCCCTAATCCCCCTTCCGGAGATTTCTTATGCAACGCAGTTCAAATTACCCCTTTGGAAATTCCCCCCTTTGGAAAGTGTCCTGACTGTAATCCAGAGATATCTTAACCATGCACTGCAGCTCAAATTTCCCCATGGTTTGTCCCCTTATCCAAATTTACCAAATTTTAACCTAATCACAAATGCTTTCTTCCTAATCCTCCAAGCTCTTTCAACCAGACAGCAATATTTAAAATGCATTAAAAGTCAGAATAACAAGATGATACATAAAAGATATAAAATACATTAAAAATGAAATAAAAACAGGAAAAGGAATTAAAAGAATAAAAAGATAATACATATAAAATAAAATGCAAACAGTTCGGACATAGCACAGTGCTCAATCAGCAAATGCATAGGTAAAAAGATGTGTTTTGAATCTGGATTTGAATGTGGCTACTGTTGGAGCACACCTGATCTCTTCTGGAAGCTGGTTCCAGCTGCGGCTGGCGTAACAGCTAAAAGCAGACTCTCCTTGCTTTGAGTGAACCCTTGGTATTTCTAAATGACTTGATCCTGATGATCTGAGTGATTTGTTAGGTTTATATTCTATGAGCATATCTGCAATGTATTGAGGTCCTAGGCCATTGAGTGATTTATAAACAAGTAATGTTACTTTAAAATAAATTCTAAATTCAACTGAAAGCCAGTGCAAGGACCTGAGGACTGGTGTGATGTGTTCATGTTTTCTGGTTCTGCTCAGAATCCTGGCAGCAGCATTCTGTACAAGCTGCAGCTGTCTTCTGGTCACCACTGCAGTCACATGGACAATTTTAACGATGTCTTTAGTACCTTCTCTTGAAAGTGGTGGCTAAATTGCTGTCTATGGACGAGTCAGATACCTATTGGATTTCATCAAAAATATCTTAATTTGTGTTCCGAAGATGAACGAAGGTCTCCAACTGTGATGCTTCCCTGTCCTCGTACTGTGATGCTTCCCTGTGCTCCAACAATCTCCTGTGATGCTTCCCTGTGCTCCAACTGTGACACTTGTGCTCCAACAGTCTCCTATGATGCTTCCCTGTGCTCTAAGTGTGATGCTTCCCTGTGCTCCAACTGTGATGTTTCCCTGTTCTCCAGTGATCTACTTTGATGCTTCCCTGTGCTCCAGCGATCTCCTGTGAAGCTTCCCTGTGCTCCAACTGTGATGCTTCCCTGTGATCCAGCGATCTACTTTGATGCTTCCCTGTGCTCCAGCGATCTACTTTGATGCTTCCCTTTGCTCCAGCGATCTACTTTGATGCTTCCCTGTGCTCCAGCGATCTACTTCGATGCTTCCCTGTGCTCCAGCGATCTACTTTGATGCTTCCCTGTGCTCCATCAGATCTACTGTGATGCTTCCCTGTGCTCCAACAATCTACTTTAATGCTTCCCTGTGCTCCAACTGTGATGCTTCCCTGTGCTCCAACGATCTACTTTGATACTTCCCTGTGCTCCAGTGATCTACTTTGATGCTTCCCTGTGCTCCAACAATCTACTTTGATGCTTCCCTGTGCTCCAACTGTGATGCTTCCCTGTGCTCCAGCGATCTACTTTGATACCTCCTTTGATATCTTTGATATCTTCCACAATCTCCTATTCAGGTAACCTGCACTCAAATACTCACCCGTTCAGAGGTTTGTTTGTGATGGACACTCTACTCCACTGATCAGTATGACTCATATGGGCTTGTCATTTTGCCCTTACCAAATACATATGAACTAGATCAGAATTATTGTGACCTTATCTCAGTGTAATATGTGAGGAGGAGAAAATGGATGCTTCGGGAAAATAACTTTTATGTTTGAATCCTTAGAACAAATTTAGTAAAATTTCATTGTGTATGTTTACCCTTAATGAACTGTAAGAACTACACACACACACACACACACACACACACACCATTTGCATCTTTTATGCATTGGTTATTTTGTTGCCACTTCATTTTTGTGTTCTTGTGTTCTGTGTTGTGGCTGATTTAGTGATTTTATCTGACAAATGTAATTGTCAGCAAGTGTCCAGAAAGTCACCAAATTTCATGCCATTTACATTAAGACAAGCTCTTTTCTTTCTTTTTTTTAAAACTAGCATTTGAGTTAATGTTGCATGGTAGTGGTCCACAGCTAGCAGGTAGTGGTTTACTGTAACGGCAGCTGCAGTAATATAGTATAAGTGGTAGGTTTATACAGGCATTTCAGTATCACTGAACTGCAGTTATACTGTATTTATACTTCATTATATTGCAAACCTTCAGTTGTACTTCAATTTACTGCAGCTATACTTATAGGTACTGCAGTTTTACTGCTGTTGAACTTCAATGTACTGCAGTTGTACTGTGATCATACTTCATTATACTGCAAATCTATGGTGCATAATCTATATCATGCTGAGTTCAACATGTTCCTGGGTCAACATTTTTGTTGATCCTGGAACAACATTCAAATCAACCAATCAGATTTCAGGGACAAGTTTACAGATTATGTCAAGTTTAGGCTTAAAATCATGAATTGGAGCTTCTACATCAGTGTTATTCATCTATCATTTCCCTCTGAATTTTGGGATAACTTTTGGGTAGGGTTAGGTTTAGGGGTAGGAATAGGGTTAAAATTAAATTTTCAGACTAGAATGTTGTTCCAGGATCAATAAAATATGTTGACCCAGGAACGCAACTAACTCATCAATATCAGGATGTGCAGTCTATGGTTGTGCTTAATTATTTATACTGCAGTTATAGTACTTTGTACTGCAGTTTCACTGCAGTTGTACTTCAATATACTGCAGTTCATTTTAGTAAGGGAACAACAGCACTATCTGTAAAAATATGGTGGACTTGCTGTCTGCCATGACACTCAATGTGAGAATGCAGAAAGTGGAGTGATTCAAACTGTGAATGGTGTGGTGACAAATTGAGTCCCCCAGAAATCGGGTAACCCCAAAGCGGACCCATTTGTCCAAATGGCTATTAATAGGTACGTGCCTGATTACAACCATCATGATACTGGTAGAATATCGCATGGCTGGAAAGACCTCCCAGCCAATCAGATTCAAGAACCAGAATGAACTGTAATTAAATTCAGTTGATTGGCTTGCATTGATATAGTCAGATTCTTCTCAGACTTTTGCTGCAGCAGCAATGTTTATTCCTGCCTTGTAAATGAATTTAAATTCATATTTTTCATAACTAACTCTTAATATTCAAAAGAGAAGTGAATTGTGCCAGCTTTCTCACAAGAAGTCTGAATTAAACTAACATTCTCTATGTTCCATGTGACTGGCTGTTTGCTGCGTCACACTTTCATGTGTACGCCCTCTAGAGTTAATCACAAACTCTGTATCAAACCCTGAGTTGACAAAGAATGTTTATTCTGAGCGTTGTGAGCCCACTAAACCTGAGGCCCATTTCAGAAAGGAGATTTAGTAAAAACTCTGAGTTTGTTAACCCTGATATGAGGGGAACTCTGGGATTTCCATTTCAGAATCGGAGGGATCTCAAACCCGAGAAAGCGGGGTAAGTCAAGCCCATTTCTGAAAGAGAGGTAACTTATACTTAGAGTCAGTTACCATGGTAACTTCTGTGAATCTAATCTGGTCGAGAGCAGGTTTTCTTTGGTAAACCCAGAATTTCTTTTAGTCTATTCCCCCATTTTAAAGCATAAGTGGTGTTTCAATGCCTACTTCATTCATTCACACTCCATTTGATAAATGATGTTCACTTAAAAAAACATCTTACTGTGACCTCTGGAAGTAACATAATTAGAATTTCCTTTAGGTTTTCCAGTGTGGTTGATTGCATTGATGAGACACATATTCCCATCATCGCACCTTCTGAAAATGAAACGGATTACTGTATGGAATGGTAGTCCGAGATATATGCTGTAACCACCACTACACCTGTTAAATAAACACAAATTTGGTCATCTTTATTTCCTACAAATAGGCCCACAAAAGCAACAGTTCTTTTTTTCCTGCTGGATTTTAATATTTTTCCATTACTTGGTATTGTGGCCATCTCCTCTTCATCTGTCAGTGGTGGTGGTGGTGCAGGTTCTCCTCCCATGTTGCAAGCCTCTACCTTCTTGATGTTGGCTGAGTAGAATTCAAATGTTAATTTCATTACCCTAATTAAAAAAAATATAACATATTGCATTAGAGAACATTTAATTATGTGAAAAGAGCATTAGACTATGTGGGAAAAGCTGAATTGAAATAGACACTGAATGATATTTACTTAATTTGTAACATGTTTGTAAAGTAATGTAGCCTACACCCATGAAACCTTTATGCTTAAAGCCAGATTGAATAATGTTTTTATACTTAATTTGCACATTCTTTTTTCTTCTTTTTTTTTTTACCTGTGGGATACCATGAAAATGAATATTAGTTCAATAACTTACCATTCTGCCAATTTTCATCTCTGGTATTATAACAGTGATTAAGAATTAAACTTACATATTGACTGTGGACGTCTTTTTGTCGGGTTCTGTTGCTGTCGTGAATCGTAATTTTGGAACTCCATTGATCAACATACTCAGAGTTGATTGAACTAACTCGATTAAGCTGTTCTGAAACCGATAACTCAGAGTTTCCCATCTCAGGGAAGAAGTCAACTCAGAGTTCAAGATTTAACTTAGAGTTGGTTGAACCTCCTTATTGAAATGGGCCCCTAATCTAAACCAGTTTGGATTTGAATAAATTTGTCAACTCTAAACCTACTCTGAAACTCAAGAGTTTGTTTAACTAGCTTCATGCAACTGGCCCATGGTGTTGTCCTTTGTGGATGTATCATGTGTCTTGTTTTCAGTTCTGTTTCTGCCAGCCTTTCGTCATGTTTGGATGCACTTTGTTTTTTGCCTTTGCCTGAATTTACTTTTGTTATTTTGTTAATAAACTTCTAGAACTGCATTTGGATCTCTCCGTCTTTCCGTGTTACACTTTGTTGTTGATTTTTTATGTTATTTTACATCTGTCATTTAAAACTGTTTAAAAAACACATTTATGTGAAGAAGCCAAATCAAATAAGATCAGGTGATGTTGATTACTTATGATGATATCATTACAAAGTTGCCTAATTCACTGATCTCATCAGTCTAATCACTGATCAAGTGTTTTGTGTAATTAAAACAACTCTGTGAATTTATAACGTAAGACATTAAAGTGATAGTTCACCCAAAAATTTAAATTCTGTCATCATTTACTCACTCTCAAGTTGTTCCAAACCTGTATGAGTTTCTTTCTTCTGCTGAACACAAAATAAGATTTTTTTTTAGATTATGGGTAACCAAATGGTTGATGGACTCCATTGTCTTCCATAGTATGGAAAAAATATATATGGAAGTCAATGGGGACCATGAACTGTTTGGTTACCGACATTTTTCAAAATATCTTCTTTTGTGTTCAGCAGAGGAAAGAAACTCATAAAGGGTTGGAACAACTTAAGAGTGAATAAATGATGACAGAATTTTCATTTTTGGGTAAACCATAAGCACCCTTCTAAAATCACAAATGGGCCATTCTATGATAGCATGGACTTCAACTCCACACAAGGTACATTGTAAATTCACAAGACCATAAATGCATATGAAATGTGCCATTTTGGACTGGACCACACATAAAATCAACAATCAGCATACAGTGTATCTCAACAATGGTGACAATCAGCATATGCAGATAAACAGATCAACTCTGCACATCACAAAACAAGCTATTAAGAGGTCACAGCAAAACAACAGCAAAAATAAAAGCACACAAAGAAAATGTAATATATATTTCATGTATAATCATGTATAATTATTTCATGCTGCAATGCATGCTGGGAGCCATGGATGCGTTTTGTACTATGGCGACATGCATTGTAACATGGACCTTTGTTGTCACAATTGTTGAGATTCTTATGCTGAATGCTGATGTTTATGTGTGTCTAAATTATAAGTGTTGAAACATTTTGTGCAAAACAGTTTGTACACAACTTTTTTTCATTTCATGAAGAATATGGTTGTCAAAACACTGAATCTCAAGATGTAAGCTCAGTAGATTACTGTAATTAATAATATGAAATTAATACTATGTCATCCTTACACGCAGAGACTGGATTCTGAATAAAAGCAGTGAAACAAGCAGTGCTATGTGATGGTTATGTCATCAACAATGGGTCTTTTTCGTCATAACATGTTTCAACTGTTATAAAAATCATAAATCTAGCAACTTTAATTTTACAGTTTAAAACTATTTAGCACTATTTGTTTTGGTCCTCCCTTTCATTGATTTTGTTTCATAAATGCTTATTTTGTAACCGAAGCTTGACCGAAATAATTTTTGAAATGTTTTACATCTCTCTAGCCAGGGATGGGCAGTATTTATGATACATGTATTTCAAATACGTATTTCAAATATAAAATAGTATTTTGTCATTTGTATTTGATGGGGTTAATGGCTTTGTATTTTGTATCAATATTGTATTTTGTAGTGTTTTGTATTTTTGTAGTTTTAAAATACCGCAAAATACTTTGTAAGAAGTCTACATGCAGACATCATAAAAATGCAGCCTCTTATTGGTGCCTACCCAGTAGTTTGTCCAGACTTGTTGAGATCAGAACAGAAAATTGATCCATAAGGAAGAAGGTGGTCAAGGTAAGAAATGTGCAGGCTGCCAGCTTTTCATCAGTTTTTTTTTTTTTTTTTTTGCATAAATTGCTATAATTTTTAACAGTTCATGTTAATTTACATCTTGAAAACTATTATACCAAGCAGCAGCCCCCTATATTTATGATTAACAATCAAATGATTAATTAGTTAGAAACTACTTGCTAATAAATACAGCTGCCATCAGTTGTCTTCTTATGAATGACTTGTTTGTCATTGAGTCAGTGTTGCTGATGCAAAGTAGCCCCTTTGTTACCAAACACCAAGTAACTAAAGGATACAATTATGAGCCATTCACAAACTGTTAAACAATAAACCGTTGGTTACTTCAAAACTAACCTTCATCTGGGCGATCACAGTGATATGTGAATTTGATCTTTTTCGCTGCTAGAGGTCACTTATTCAAAACAAAGACATAGCTTGATGATGCCTTGATTTTACGGAATCGTGGGAGGTGTTTTCTTCACGTCTACAGCCAGTGGAAAAGAATCGGGACGAGACTCAGGCAGAAATCATGTTCATGGATGAGATTATTAACGTTACTGTAGCATGAAGTAGGGTGTGGCTGAAAGCCGTTGGAGTGGAAGGAGGCCGCTGGAGCGATTGCTAATGAGAGATGAGCGCATCTCGAGAACAGCAGAACTTTTATTATGCCACAGATGAGTGCTTCCGCTTCTTCCAGTAAAGAGTATGTGGGGTAACAGTGCTGTTTTATCATATTAGATGCATTTTTGTGTTGAACGGTGTTATAATGTTACTCTGTGCGTTTACTCGGTGGCTGCTATGAGACACTTGTTGCACACTGCAGTAAGCTAGATTGATATTAGTCCTGATAAAAAAAATGGTACTTACGGTACATAAAAAAAAAACAAGATTGAAACAATAAGACTTACAGTGTTGAACTATATAACATGATTAGTTTTCTGTCGATGAATGTTTCCATCCAAACAGTTGCTCACCTGTCTAATAAAACCCACAATATACTAAAGCGTCTTCGGTGTTTCCATGGTTTATACAAAATAAAACCAGAAATCGAGGATAACGCGGGTATGATGTCATTGATAGGTGATGCATGGACGCAGCCCGTGTCCTGGTTAAAATTGCTTATTTCCTTGGATTTAAATGTTCTTTAAAACATTTGGGATAATGTAAATACACAAGTCAACAAAATATATAACACTGTTCTAGTGGTTTTTGGATATTTTAATCTAAAAATCCAACATATTGTGCCTTTAACTGGCTGCATATGTCAGATTTATTTATATGTACATATTTATTTATTTACTCTGCCATGACTAAGGCAGAGAAAAGCTGTTGCTATCAAACATTGTTTACTTAATCAACTGAGTCAGTGTAATGGTGAAGGGATAGGCCTAGATCAAATAGGCTAATTGATGGAAGGTTTGTGAATAAATTTCATGCTCCCTTGTAAAAGTATTTTTAAAATACAAAAATACAGTTTATTTTGATACATGCTGTATTTTGTAGTTTATTTTGATACATTTAAAATTAAGGTATTTGGTATTTTATTTTAAAGTACATTTTAATGTATTTTTGCTCAACCCTGTCTTTAGCATGATTACACAAGAAGTGATTGTAAAAACTGTGGCCAAAATCATGTTTATATTAAAATCTATTGCTTGTTTAGGGGTAGGGTAGGGGTCAGGTTAGGCTGGAGAAAATTTAATTTACCCGATATAAAAACTATAGAAGTATGTGAGATGTCATAGTTATTAAAAATTACCCCATTAATATAGTAAAACCTGTTGAACTGCAGCTAGTGAGCCAGACTTAAAAAGGACTTGGGTTATGAATTGGCCAAATCACATAGGCTATTAAAATAGCGTTTTGCACAGGTCTCGGGTTATGTTTGGTGGCAGTGGTCGTGTTAGGCGATATAAAATATCATTCACCTAATATAAAAACAATGGAAGTCTATGAGATGTCCTAACTATATAGTGAAACAAACATAAATGTGTTTGTGTGTGTGTGCGTGTGTGACACTGAGTGAGTGAGAGAGATGGCGCTGTGTTCAGTTCAGTCGTCTCACAGTCACAGTGTGAGGAAACTTCGCCAGACAACTTCAATAAGACTTTTTACTCTCTAAGAGCACACGGATTACACCGCCTCATAAGGATGTGACTCCAGACGACGGCTTAAATGTGCTTTTCTGGATTGTTACACTGACACACAAATCAGAAATCGGCGGACCAAGCGAGTTTGAGGAGTGAACGAGTTTTTTCCGCGGGATCAATGGCGCTACATATGTGAGAAAACGCACAAAGAATGTTAGTGGATTTGAAATCACGCTGCTTGTGATTCTGAAGTTCTGTTGCGCATGGAACTATGAACGATCCGGAGCTCACGCCGACCTCCAAGGCGCTACAGCGAATGGCTTCGTCTTTGCCCGGGGAGGAGAGCGCTCTGTCCGGCAGCGTGTGCATCCCCGAGCGCAACGGGATTTTCTTCATCCACTGCTTTATCTGTGGAAGCGGAGTGACGCCGGGAAAAGAGCTGAGCTTACAGGTAAAATACCAACGAGAAAAGGATAGCCCATTTTTCCCTTTCCTGCAAGGCCAGGACCCGGCTCCTGGCGCGCCGGAGATCAGTCCGGATGGGGACGCTCTGGTGTGTGCCGTGTGCCACTGCTTCCTGCGCGAACAGTGGAACTCATTCGAGCGCAACAGGACGCCCATCGAGAAGCGCATGTACTGGCTCAAGAGACCATACCAGTGCGATTTACGGAACATTACCTACGATCTAGAGCGGAGAATGAGCGTTAGTAATTATGACGCCAATGAGTCGGACATTTCCTCATTCTCTGATAATGACTTGTCCGAGCAGGACTTGGACCTGTCAGCGTGTGTAATGAATAGCAATAATGCCACAAGTTTCCGTGCGTCTAATAAAGCTTCAAGAGAAGGCAGTAGAAAGAGCGCAATGAGTGTTAAGAGCAGTCCTGAGTCAGCGCGATATCCGACCAGAGTTTACACAGCTCAGGACGTACCTAAATCAGATCGGCGTGCGACTAAAATCATCAATCACATATCGCACTCATCGGTGTCCATGGCTGTCCAGCAGTATGACAGTCTATCTGTGCGCACACCCCTGCAGGATAACGGCATAATTACGTGCAATAAGCAGTGGATACATGCGTCCACCGGTGATTTGGACGCGTCTGACAGCTGCGAGATCAACATCACCTGCGATGACGAGAGAGAGCGCGCAGCATCATCGCACTTTGATGTAGAGAGGCGTCAAGCTGCCAAATGTCACTCCAGTCTTTCTGCTGACGAATGCGTCTGTTATATTTGTGGAAGCAAACTTTCAGCAGGAGGCCGCTTCAGAGTGTTTGTGCAGAAGCAGGAGAGAGCGTCCGGTGAACCATTCTTTCCTTTTCTGTGGCTTCACACCCCTCCACCCGGTGCTGTGCCACTCAACCTGGGTGGATATACTCTGGTTTGTACCACTTGCCACTCCTCCCTCATGCAGCAGTGGCGAGGGTTCGAGCTAGCAGATGTGCCTGTTCTCCAGCGACTCTATGTAGTACCCCTCAACACTGGTGCTGCAACCCCTCTTTCTCCACCTGCCTTGAATGAATGTGTGGATGGATTACCAAAAATCCACCCACTTCCCTCCATGCCACAGAACCACAGGGAGGCCTGCTACCTATGCGGGCAGGACTGCGGTCGAGAGGTCAGGACGGCATACACCCATGCTGGGGCAAGTAAAGCCCGCAGTGCAATGTATTTTCCATTCATAAACCTGCTACCATGCCCTCCTAATGCTCAGAGTGTACGGAATGGACAGGTACACTGCTGTGTCGCATGTCACAGAATCTTGGAGGGGGTCTGGGCAGAGTACTGCCTCTGTCTAAGTGAGGAGCTCATTACTTCCGTCAGCACGTTCCTTGAGAGATACCACCTGGCCATGGGAAGAGGAGGAGTCTTGGTATCCCCCCCCAGAGGACCTCTGCTGACCCCTTCTCAGACTGCCATAACAACCTCAAGCCACACCTCCATCTGTTACTTGTGTGGGGAGGAACTCTCTGGAGGAACAGAGTATCAGCTTCACGTTAACCCTCCGGGGCGTTGTGGAGAGCGAGAACCCTTTTTTCCTTTTCTAACTGTCCACCCTCCCGCTCCCCGTGCCCGCCCTGCTGATGCCACGGGCCTTGTGTCTGCCTGTGCACTGTGCTACCATGACCTGCTGGGCCAGTGGACCCAACATGAGAGTCAGGGCTCAGGATCAGGCCCATCCAGCAGCCCCTGGGCACGCCAGTATAACTGCAACACGTTCATCTGCTTCTTCTGCAGGAAAGAGAAGAAGAGACCTCTTGGGCTGAAAGCGGTGTGCGTTGAACGCTTGCCTGTGTTCCTCTATGCTCCAAGGGTCAGCCAGACCCTGGTAATTGACAATGGCAAGCAGTTAACAATCGGCTCCTGTGTGGAATGTAAGTCCATGGTTCTGGCTGGACAGAACATGAAGCCGGTCGGTGGAGTTGCACAGCACAAGGTAAGAATGTTGTGGGCCAGACTGCTTTCCATCATAATCTTTTGACTCTTTCATAGTCTAATTGGTTGCAAACGTGTTTTACATGTTTAAAAAATCATTAGAACCTCAGATTACTTTTTTTTCTTTCTAGCAACCACTAGATGGTCTTTCAGAGTCTTCTGGGGCCTCAGTTAGTACATTTTATTAGGCAGCTTGGCTGGAGCTGTTTCTGGGCCAGCATGCAAAAGTTCATCTGATGCACTGATGAGTGAGTGAGCCAAGTGTTGAAACTAAAGTTTTATGGCAGACTGCTGTTCTTTCTAGTGAGTGGGGCAGCCATAGCAGGCAGGGGGTAGATAAAGTATGGAGCCTATTGCATTAAAGAAATAAACATTTTGCAGACAGGCTAGTAGTTTTAAGCTCTGTTTAAAAACATTCTTCACAGAGGCCAACTCAAGCTATTGTTGGTCTCCTGGTGTGAGCATGTAGTTATTGTGTGCAAGTGTGTGATGTTTCAGAAAGACAGAACAGACTCTTTTGAGGATGTTACAAAAAAAAACAACACCTATATCATGAGAGATATTATATTGTGACAATTTGTGTGAGGGTTTTTAGACTGTAAATGGCTGTATTCACATATTGTCTATAGTTCTTAATATGAAGGCAGATGTTAGTTTTGTGTTTTGAACAATGTGGTTCTTCTTTTGTCTCTCTGTGTGTTTGTGTGTGTGTGTGTGTGTGTGTGTGTGTGTGTGTGTGTGTGTGTGTGTGTGTGTGTGTGTGCACAGCTACCTGTATTTATGGCTTTCTTTCCTGCAGGGCTAACAAAAGAAAGTGGTGCCAACAAGTTTTACCTATGGTGGCTATAGCACTTTATTGCTAGCACCAGTGGGATAGGGGGACCAATAATGAACGACACACAAACTAGAGTCAGCAATAGTATAACATATTTTGTCTCACTGAATGCGCATTTGGAAGGAAAACACTGATTTTATTTCTACGAAGGGTTTGCCCTTCTTCCACATTATCCATACACTGTAAAAAAAATTATTTTCATGATTTATCACAGCATTTTTTCTTTTGTCAAATCAACTTAGATAATGAATGTGGTTCAGATAACATAATATTTTGAGTTTCTCTTTATTAAACCAATCACCTTCATTGTATTAACTCATTGTATTAACTTTTTTATTTAAATAAACTCAAAATTTTAAGGCAACCAGGTAACTTACTTTTTTTAAGTAAAACCAAAAATTATTTTTTACAGTGTACTTTTAACAGGTTAGACAATGGTAACTACAGGTAATTATGGCTATAACTATAATTATGGTTCTAACTTTGATATTTTTTATGAAAAACTAATATTATGAAAAAAATAGTTTAATAATAAAAATTGAATTATATTCCTTTACTCCCCTTATTCAATACAACATACATGACAATATTAATAGCAGAAATATTCAATATGATTATAAACACATTTCTGCCAAAATGCCATGGTTAATACAGTTCACTAGAGTAAATTCATGCTAAATGTTTGCAAGGATGGTGATTTATGTATTGAAATGTCTTGTAACTTTGTATATGACTTTGTATTTTACCTATTTCCTTTGTCAGTGTTGTTGAGAATGTTGAGGCTGTTTTATCTGGTTTTAAATTAGTTTAAACTGGGCTGAGCTGGTAAATAGTCTGTGCTGCATGGTTCAAAAAGGTAGCGCAGTTTCTTTCCACTTTTTGAACGTTTGATGTACAGAAATGGCGCATAGCTTAATCATACAGAGTTGACCAACTTTGTAAAGTAACCAGAGTTACTGCTAACAAAATTTAGCCACAAAAAAGTTAGCTAAATGGACCATTTAATCACAGCCTGGAGGCCTGCTAGTCTGCTTGTTGTAGTCAAGACCACCTAAACCGAGACCTAGTCGAGACCAAGACCAGTATGTGTTGAGACCAAGACAAGACCAAGACTTTGGGGGGTAGAGACCAAGGCAAGGTCAAGACCAAATCAAGTCGAGACTGAGTCAAGACCAAGACCAGTCTAGCACTCGTCAAATTCATCTGAAAGATCCACATTTACTGCCTGAAAAATGTCTTATTTTTAATCAATAATTACAATTAGAATAATAAGACATTATATATATAGAGCTGTTACCAATCAATTGAAATCAGTAACAAAATTCATCTTTACACTGCAGAGGTGGAACAGAAGATGGATCTGAATTGGTACAATTACAAATGCATAAATAATGTTGATATTAATGTTTTAAAAATATATTTTTTTAATTGAACATTTGTAAAAAAAAAAAATCAATACAATTTTGCAATTGTGCTCCTATTTGTGAAAACAGCCCTCTTTCTTGTGATATTGCTTAATTATATCATATGTTATAATATCAAGATCTTATACAAGTACTTTTTGCAATCATATCTTGAATTTTGTGGGCATTTGTATCAATTTTGGTGACATTTTTGACACATTTCCTTGTTGATTTTTGACCCGGCACAACAGTAACAAAATAAATGAAATTAGAAGTAAGTTATTGACTGCATTTGAAGCAGGAATCATCCAATCAAATTAATGATGTTAACAAAGAAATCAGACAATGCATCTGCAATTTAGCGATATCCCCGCAGTTGTGGTCTTGACTGGTCTTGAAAAAAAATCCAGAGTCCTTTTAGTTTGCAACCAAGACAAGACTGAGACCAAATGCGGCCGAAACCAAGACAAGACCAAGATCTTCAAAAAATGGTCTCAAATACTACAACACTAGCTGCTACTATGAAGGATGACCATTTTTTGCTTTCGTTTACCCCACACTTCCCCATGATATACTCTGGTGTTTCCTGACATACAGAAAGCTGTTCACTGGAAGTTGAATGCAGAGGATAGTCATGAAAAGCAAATTTTGTATTTTTGTATTAAGCACAAGAAAACTAAACCATGAATCAAACCACAGGTTAAATGAACAGGGAAATATCTAATAAGAGAAATCTTTGTGTTGATTTTTAATTTTTGTTTGTTTGTTTGTTTGTTTGTTTGTTTGTTCAATTTATTGAATTTTGGGGTACCCATGGAGAATGCATGCACAATACATGCACTTCTATAGATAACAAGTGCCAAAATAGGACTTTAGGAAATAGTCTTTCTGAATGTATGCAATCAGGTCCTAAAATTAACACCCACCAAATGCAGATGAAAATCAACCGTAACACATATCAACACACTAGATAATTTGGCAGTTGATCAATTATATCCTCGTACCAGGAGCTTCCAACTTTAGCAAAACAAACTAAGCCTAAAGGGGGTTTCACATTGGATGAGAAATGCCATGTCCTTACAATTTGAATCCATTTTTGAAAACATTCCAAGAACATAAAAATGTCCAGTTTCCTTGATGTTAATAGAACATAATTTAAAGGTTTGTATGATGTTCCTGAAATGTTCAGTAAAATCCTCCTCAAAAAACGTTTTAATCCCACAGAGAACTTTGTAGCAACATGATACACAGCAAAATCCTTAGTGTTACATGAACACTACTGGACACCTGCTGTTAACAAGCAGAGTCACTTGGGAACAACAAGAACAGAAAAAAAGTCAACTGCAAATAAAAGAACACTTTAAAACAGCAGTGTTCCAGACGCTACTGTAAGTTGCTGTGTGAACGGGAAATTTCAAGACTCACATCTGTAAGTAAATGAGGTTATCAATCCCAAAAACTGACAGTGTGAACGTAACCATAGAGGTGTGAATCTTCACTTGCCACACGATTGATTATGATTCAAAGAGTAACGATTTGATTATAAAGCGATTCTCAATGCATCTTTTCCTTGGATTCTTTTATTAATAATTACTATATTAATCATAACAATATAGATCTTTTTGATATTTTTATCTTTTTGATATTTTAACAAAGATGCAAATAACAAACAGAACAAATACAATATAAGAAAGAAACAAATTAAATTACATTATTTACAGTGCTTTAAATTTTTTTTAACAGATGCATTCAGATAAGAAATAATACAGAAACTGAATAACCAAATGTAAAAAAAAAATGACTGCATAGTGTATTAATTACAAATAAATTGTTTCTTATTAATGCTACAAAATTTATTTAGTCAAGAGCAGTAAGTGATTCCCTCTTTTCTTTTGTTGCTTGATTAACATTAATGGCAGACAGCAGCAGTTTTATTATATTATGACCTAATGCATGGATCTAATATAGTATAATGTTACACATCAGATTCCACGTAAGACATAACCAACAATGTTTACGTGAATACTTGCCAAGACAGATTTTTAAAAAATAATTGTGTGTATCTGACAATTCAAGCGCAATACGCCACTAAAGAGAACTGAATTCGGGATTGCATGTCTGAAGGTACGTCCCATTCTATGCCGTTTTGTAGTATAGTGTGAGTAGTGTGTTCACACTGAAAATTCCCAAAAGAAAAAGTGCACTTTAAAAACCTGGATGATGCACTTAGTTAATAAAAAAAAAAAAAAAAAAAAAAAAAATCGAAGTGTGGAATGTTGGATACTTCATACACTCAACTGTCGCAGCTTTACATAGCAGGGGCATGAGACTCCAATTTTGAATGACAAAATAACCTTATTAAATTCATAAACTACACAGTTGAGTACATAAGTACATAGTGTATAGTGCATCATTTGGGATGCAACTTGAGATAAGCAGAGGCGTCTTTCTGTGCATGCGCTTCGGATGTGTGTCAGTCGAGTAACACGTTGAGATCTTTTTCGTGGCTTATTGCGCTTAATAATTCTGTTTAAAATCAAGAATGCATTTTATTTTCACATTCAATGTTCTTTTCATAAAAAACGAAACTGAAACATCAGACAGAAATGCTTTGCTTCCTAAGAACATACGCAACTTTTTTTTATTAATGCTGAAAGAGATCAAAATTTACCAAAAGTCAAGGGCCAAGTGCCCAACTAAATTACATTAATACACATAATGACACCTTCAAATGAAAGTTATTCTCAATAAATCATTGAAATTACCTAGCTAAACCTCTGTTAATTCTTAATAAGAACTTTTGTACACATATAAAAGAAATAAACACAAACTGGTTTGTAGTTAGTGGATATGTATGAATGTTCAGCGAGAGTCAAGCCTGTATTCTCTTACTAGTAACCATAACGACAATGACCAATGTAATACTAAAGATGGCAACATCCATAAAACTGAAAAGTCTCATCATTTTTGACATGACAAGAGACCAACTGAACCGCGAGTTCATCCATTCAAACTTCATTAACCAACAGCAGCATCAATGTGAACACATGCTAGCCGGAGTCTTTAACATCCTTTGCAACGTCTCGCACATCACACGACATTTGAATTTCGAAAATAAACAAAACTGACAGGAGCCGCTCCGGTGGAGAACAGTGACTGGATCTAACACCTTAAGATGACGCACAACTCATATCTCTGTTGCTGTAAGGTACAGAAAGTGAAACCACACACAAAACACCTTAGAAGAGCGGCTCTCTCGCACTGTATGACCTGACAGACAACTAGTTGTCCAGTCCTGTTCCGTTCACACTGCGCAGAATTTCTGAGAATGCGGTGAGTCCTGAAAATGTATGGGTGTGAGTTTGGTTATAGAATGCGGTTGTTACTTCCGTAAATAACCGTACTGTGTGTGAACGCAATCGTATTAAGGACTCAAATACAGGATTGACAACCGTATTCTGCTGCTGTGTGAACGTGGCCTATTTTTAAGAATATCTGATCGTCACAACACTGCTGGATAACACTCTATAGTATCACAAATGGACGATAACACAATGTTTAATTGCATTAATGACAAAACTGTTTAGCATCCAACCTTAAACCATTTTTAAGACAACAAGTTATATGTGTTTTTAGGCCCCCAAAATGCCGTTGTCCTGAAAATGAATGGCCAAACTGCATAAAAAGTTTCCATATTTAGTTAAAAATGGTGTAGTGTAAACAGCCCCTTAATGAATGAATGATAACTAGTCTCAGATGATTAAGATTTAGTGTTGTCAAAAGTACCGACCACGATACCAAGTCGGTACTGAAATTAAAAAAATGTGACCCCTTGAGCTTTGTTGGGAGGATTAGGAAACACCTCTGATTGGCCTTTGTGTTCACACACTCATTAGATATGTCTGTGATTGGCTCGACTGATCAATGCACAGAAGTGTTTGAAAGCGTTTTGAAAGCGGGAGTGGGAGCATTTGAAAGCAGGCATCTATTCAAACGCTCCGGTGTATATCTGTATAAGTGCTCGGTAAAGAACGTCATTGATATCTGTTTACAACGTTTTTTAAGTGTTGATCATTGTAGCCAATTACAGACATATCTGAGCACGTCAACACAAAGGCCAGTCAGAGGTGTTTACGAATCCGCTCAACAGTGCTCAAAGCATCACATTTTTACAATTTCAGTACCGATCGACTTTTAAAAACTTTAGATGACCATCCAACTAAAACATTCCAGAAAAAAGTTCTACAAACAAAGTATAAATAACGTTTTTAAGCTAACCTTTTGAGAACATTATTAAGTTTACAAAGTTTTACTGGGTCTTTACTGGGTTTTGTGCCAGGGTCACATGAGGCACAGTTTGTAGACATCTACTAAGATTATTATAGAAACATTTGTTCATACATGCAAGAAATAAAGGTAATCTGGTTTGTAGTAAGTGAATATAGTAATGCTGTTTTGTTTTATTGTGTTCTTTTATTTGCAGTTGACTTTTTTTCTGTTCTTGTTGTGATTCTGCTTGTTAACCAGAAGTGTCCATTGGTGTTCATTTTACACTAAGGATTTTGCTGTGCATCTCGTTCTCCATGGGATTGATTAGTAACGTTTTTTAGGAGGATTTTACTGTGTAGAGTGTTGAGTTGTTAATAGAAATTAAGTTGAAAGAACATTTCAGGACATCATACTAACCTTTAAATGAAATTTTTAACATTAAAGAAACTGGACATTTTTATGTTCTTGGAATGTTATACATCAATCTTCCTAGAATGCTGAGTTGAAGAATATTTCAGGAGCATCATACTATCCTTAAAAATGTTCCACTAATATTAAGAAAACTGGAGATTTTTTGTGTGGCACGGCTGATGCTGAAAAAATGCTTCAGTTGTCAACTTGTCACCCACACACGCACATGAAGCGAATTTCATCATCAGCTAGGTATGCCAAAATGAATAGATGTTTGCATGAACTGTGCACATGCAGAACAAATTGTGTAGCCTTTTGCACATTTGCGTGTCTGAACTTGGCGTCTGAGCATGCGTAGAATTGACTGCTAATTGGTGAATCCTCTAGATGGCAACACTCACAGTTGGGCTGTTTCTTTTAAGAACTACTCAAAGAGGAAGATGTAAAAGGACAATAAAAACAACAGAAGATACAGTAAAGTTGGAAAATAAAAAAATTGTATGTGCCAAGAGGTCAGAAGGTCTGTGTTTGTACCCCAGTTTGAAAAAGAGTATAAAAGATGATGTAAGAACAGATAAGCAGACAGTTGACGAAAAAGTGAGGCATATTTAGTGTCTGTGAACAGGCTTAGGGTATGCGAGGCACTACAAAAAGGTATTTGGGTATATGCCAAACAATTTGGTTACCATTAACCATAAAAAAGAGACATTTCTCAAAATATCCTCTTTGATCCACAGAAGAAAGAAAATCAAACAGGTTGAAAAAATGACATGAGAAAATTATGACAGAAGGCATTTATTGTTATTACCTTCTACAAGCACTACAGACTTGTTTGCTTTTATTGAATTTTATTCAAATTCCTTTACCGAAAAAGACACTGTCATCATGCACATGAACTTACATAATGCTATTTCCTTGCTGTTTCTCCCCCTAATTTTGATGTCTGAAGATTTGTCCACAGCTGTTGTTAGTGGCATAAATATATTTGATTTGGAAAATTTACATTGGCTCTTGTTTAAAACTACTATAGTACTGTAGCAAAACACACTCACTCTGGTTCAGATCTGGTCCATAGCAGTAAGAAAATCTAATGAGGAAATTAAAGCTGCAAGCAGCGATGAAAGGGTCCTCGCACCCGGGGCCACCGCCACCCAGTGGCCTTAGGAAAACAGTGAATAATGGGTGAAATGCGTGTAAGCGAGTAAATACAGGAGAAATATTGCAAAGTAATTTCGACGTGCAACACTTCCTGCTGCCAACTATTGCCATGTAGATTTCTTTTGGCCAGGACTATTATTTATCAAACGTGAAGTTTGGAGCAGATCGGACATTGTATGCCTGAGTTACAACAACTTCATGTTTTGTGGCATTAACTGCATAGCACTTAGCCAGATGTTGCATGATTTAATGTGTTTCTAGCATGTTTGGTACTTCGTGGCATATTTAAATGTGTTTCTGGGAGTGAATTACAGTGTAAAGCATGTTGCCAGCAGGTGGCGCTATGACTAACTGAATATTGGCATATAGATGTCTTCAGGCCAGGACTCTTATCATACTTGTAAAGTTTGGGGCAGATCGGACACTGTATGCCTGAGTTACAACAGCTTCCTCTTTCATGGCAAAACATCAGATTGTTTTAGGCTGCCACGGACACGCCCTTCAGTGAAGATCTTCGCAATTTAACATCGCAAAGGCCTTAAGATTAGACTGACCAAATATGATGTTGATTTGGTTAAATCTCTATGAGGAGTTAATCACAGTGTAAAACATATAATTTCCTGTTGCCCACAGGTGGCGCTATGACTGTAACTGAATATTGGCATGTATATGTCTTCAGGCCAGGACTCTAATAAAACGTGAAGTTTGGACATTGTATGCCTGAGTTACATCAACTTCCTGTTTCATGGCGAAACATGAAATTTTGTCAGGCCACCACAGACACGCCCTTCAACGAAAACTCAACATCTGTGCAATTTCATCGCAACATCACAAAGGCCTTTAGATTAGACTGACCAAATATGATGTTGATCTGATCAAATCTCTAGTAGAAGTTTGTTAAAGTACGTCTGGAAATGGCAAAAACTGCAAAAATTTTGCAGAGAAAATTCTAAATATCTCACTTCCTGTTGGGTTTTCAGATTTTGCACCCAGGACTTTTTTGTAAGTATAAGGCTGTTATGTGTGTCTAATAAATTTCATACCTGTATGTGAAACGTAGTGCGAAGGGCGCTTAATTGAAATTTTAAAGATGGCGCTATCGAGCCATTTTGCCACACCTAATTCTGAAACCCATATCATACGTAAATTTTCACCATTTCTGACACGTGTGCAAAGTTTCATGAGTTTTCGAGCATGTTTAGGCCCTCAAAAATGCGATTCGTTTCGGGGAAAGGGGAAGAATTTGACCGAGCAATTACAATAGGGCCTGAGCACCATTTTCTACAGTACAACTGTCTAACAGTGAGACCAGTGGGATAATGTTTCCGAGGAAGACAATATCTCTTTTGCCTTTTGTGAGCTTGTTGAGTTCTAATAGTTCTAATAGCTCCTATAATGTGGAGTTTTATAGGGGGTGAATCTAGAAGTACAACATTGCTCTTGGTTCATAACTCTAGTCTATGTGAAAAGTCTACCTGTCATGATTGAAGCAGGACCACAAAGCAGCATAAATGGGCAAACTAATGAGTTAGTGTAACACACTGTTTTTAAATCCTGGTCCTAGGGACCCACCATTCTGCATATTGTGTATGTCTCTCTTAACTGACACACTAGGTGCTTCTCAAACAGAAAGCTGCATCCTAGTGAGGCTGTGTGCTTCCTAGTCCAGCCCTTCTGATTCTTATAGGCTAGAGTCCTTCTCAGCATTAAATGCTAGAATGAGACAGTCTAGAAAGTGAGCATGGCTATGTCACACATGTTTCTGGCCCACGGTCATCATGACATTAAAATATATATATTCATGATGATTCATCCTTCAGAATTAGTTGAATGAAGGACGCGAAAGGAAAGCTGCCTTCCAAGGACCCTTCAAATTGAGATGGCCTTCAGCAGTGATTGATGATGGTAGTTGAGATATGCAGCCTTCCATTTGAGAAGCACAGACTCATTGAGTCCTCACCTAATGACCTGATGATCTGAATCAGGAGTGTTAAATAAGGGAGACAAAATATGCAGAGCGGTGGGTCCCCAGGACCAGGATTTAAAATCACATACATAGTATTTGAAGTTTTTTTTACTTTCACTTGATTCATATCTTTTTTCCCCATGACAGTGTGAACAGTACAAACCACGTGGAATCTGATCTTTTCAATTCCAATTTGTGCCACTTTCATATGTGTCATACTAAATCTGATACAGGTCAGACGTTTTGTAATGCGACCACAGTGTGATCAGTAATATCTGAATTCTTGCGATTTTTATGTCACTAGAGATCAACATTCATCCCGATTCTGTGCTCATGGGAGTCTATTCAAAGATTTTACATACCCAACGTTATCAAGATAGTCATTAGAAGGGCAGTACTCGTAATTATTACAGAGACAGCTCTATAATAAAAGCAAAACATGAGGGCTCGTATCATAAAAGTTTCAAAACTCTGCTCTCTTTTGTTACGTCATTGTCACTCCATAACATTGTCATTATTTTTCATATTGGCTGTGCATGATTTCACTGCCTTCCGTGGCAGATCACACTATAAATAAAAGTGTAATCGCTCATTTTAATGCCCTCCATGTTTATTTCCATATGACAGCGCAGTGTGTGTGTGTGTGTGTGTGTGTGTGTGTGTGTGTGTGTGTGTGTGTGTGTGTGTGTGTGTGTGTGTGTGTGTGTGTTGTTGCCAAGTCTGTGATTTTCCCGCAGAATTGGGTTACTTTTTCCACTGTTGCCGTGGGTTGTTTTGCAACTCTGTGGGTTGAAGCGACCACACTAACGTGATATTTAACCCCCGGAATGCGATTTTTAGCGGGATACCCCACGGAATGCGATTGGGCTAATTTTTGGACTAGTTTTGGGAAGAAATTGGGTGGATTTTGTGGTTAAAAACCTGGCAATCCCATTTGTATCGTTGTTTTGTGCATGCAGGTCAGTTCAGAACCATGATCTGTTCACACAGGAAATGTGAACAGCTATACAAAAAAATCAGATATGAGCAAAAATAGGAATTGAGCATTAAGGCTCACAGTGTGAATGTAGCCTAAATGTAAACTTGCTCCTTTTTTATTTATTTATTTTTTTATACAGGAATTCAAGTGTTTCCTCACTACAGGTATTTGACAGTTTACAATGGTGTGTTAAGCCCTATTCGGACGGGACTAATTTCACAGGGGGACGTTAGAGAAATTTCTGTTTCACAGACGTACTTTGAGATTTTAATCCCGTCCGAATCTGCCATGTCTGTCTTTTTCACACACGACCTCTGTAAAAATTCCAGAGCAAATTACCTACTGTTTTTCGTCAAACTCGGCGGTCCTCAGAGAAATCTAATCCCGTCCGAATGCGAATGTCTGTGATTTCCGAAAATATTTTTTCCAAAACGCTTTTTCTTGTGTGTTTTGGTCAACGTGAACTACCGTACAATCTCTCGCTATCGCGCCGGTATTCAAGTTTCTGCTTTTTGCGCACCGATAATGGATGTAGATGTGTTTGGTACACTGCGAAGAAAAAAAAAAAAAAAAAAATCAACAAGAAGAGCCAACCCTGATAGCACACGTACATCTCGGAGACGTCTATTTGATGTGTGTGTTTACGTCTGGAAGACGTATTATTTAGGTTGTTTGCTCATCTGGAATACGTCTATAGGACGTATCCTGTCAGATGTCAAATAGACGTTTAGAAGATGTCTTTAAGATGTTTATGATTTAGAATGTATGTAAAACTGACATCTTAAAGACGTCTATCAGATGTTTGTAAACAGCAGATGCTTTCCAGATGAAGTGATCTTTAACAGACGTCTTGCAGACGTACGTGTGCTATCTGGGAAATCACGTAAACTGTTAAGACTGGCTACTGTAATATCAGTTTCAGGTAAGAATACTTTCATTTCTGCACTTAATTACATAACGTGTAAATTATATAAGTTAGAACTTTTTATTCCAGTGGGTTTATTATAAGAACCCAGTTCTATTAAATCATGATGATAAATGTATGTTTAGTTCATATGACCATACGCAATCCACGCATTCTGAACACGTGATCTTCTGAAATGCCCACATGTAAAACACAGACACTCCTACCTCGGTAATAAACATGGAGATGTTAGTCCCGTCCGAATCCGTACATAAAATCACAGACGTAGGTTGATAAGAATTGTTACTCAAACGTCGTTTGGAAAACTAGTCCCGTCCGAATAGGGCTTTAAATTGTGGTGGTTTGACTAATCATACTCAATCAGTGCGTTTACATGCACCTTCATAATTTGATTTATAATGGGACTTTGGCAATATTGTGATTAAACCTTACCTCATGTAAACGCAATACTTCGATTAAAGTAATGTGATTAAGCTCATAATCGTAGTAACCATAATCACATTAAACTAGGTGGCATATGCCAATTTTAATCGCAATAAACAGGCATGTAAACACCTTAATCACATTATTACCACTCTGACCAAAGTGTGCATGTGCTCAGATGTGCTGTGCAATGCAAGTTAATTTATACAGCATACACAATGGTAATTCAGAATCATAAAAAAAGAATCATAAAAAAATTCAGAAAGTGTATAGGAAAAACAATTGAAAGAATAAAAAGAGGACACAGATAAAATAAAGTGGAATCAGTCAGACATTCAGTAAATGCACAGTTAAACCGATGTGTTTTGAGGTTTCAGTGTGGCTACTGTTGGAGCACATCTGATCTCTTCTGGAAGCTGGTTCCAGCTACGGGTGGCATAATACCCTTGGTATTTCTAACTGACTTGATCCTAATGATCTGAGTGATCTGTTAGATTTATATTCAGTGAGCATATCTGCAATGTACTGAGGTCCTAGGCCATTGAGTGATTTATAAACAAGTAATAAGTTGGCTTCTAAATGTAACTGGAAGCCAGTGTAAAGATTTTCTAGCTCTGCTCAGTATCCTGGCAGCAGCATTCTGTATGAGCTGCAGCTGTCTTATGGTCTTTTGGGGAAGGCCAGTGAGGAGTCCATTACAATAATCCACCTTGCTGGTGATAAAAGCATGAACAAGTTTCTCCAAGTCTTGACTAGAAACAAAGCATCTAATTCTTGGTGCAACAAGAATGTCATGGATGTCCACTTAGTGGACTGTAGCATGCACATAAAAATACACGGACATACTAGTTTGCAGAATGGGATGAGCATACTGTTCTCTGCTCTTCAACCATATCCTTTGGACATCTGTCGTTTGTTTTTCTCTCTTTTTCTGTCTAAAGCTATGGCACATTGCATACACTTTTAGCAGAAATGCTAATGCAGTTGTCGCCAGCTCACCAGGCAGTACAGTCATTTTGGCTACCAACTGCTTTGATGCAATTTTGATGCAATGGCTCACCTTCCGATGAGTGTCCAAACTTCACGTGTGGCCAAAACAAAAGAAAATTATGCATTTTCAAAATGTTCCAGATAGCCTCAATATGAACTTGAATCATGAAGTGATATGTGAGCTTGTTTTTAATGAGCACACAGCTCCGTTGAATTAAAGTTGCATCTCTTTGTTGACAACCATTGTCATTGTTTTATGTTTAAGCTGAGTGTTTTCTGTGGCTGTTATCATTGGTGGAAAGCAATGCCGTAATCTTCTCTCATGCACAGTCTAGTTAGATGAATTGATCAGTTTATCAATTTACCTGCAGAATTCCTGGCTGGAAGTAGCAGATGAAGGATAAACTTCAATATGGCACTTAAGAAGCAAGAAGGATTGCTACCTCAATCACTTGCTGTTTGTGTTGAATGTTCATTTGAGGTAGAGAGTATTGTTGCATTCAAAATCGAACTATAAACAGTGAAGCTGCAGGTGCATAGAGCCCAAAAATTATTTTGTCAATCCCAAAAGTTGCTGTCCACACACGGAATAAAGATTCAGGCATAGTGAAAAGGTGCAAATGGGTAATGACAAAGCGAAAACCAAATAAGAGCTTTTTCTGACACCCTCCTTCTTAGCAACTCTGCTTACAGAGGATTTATGTATGATTATTTGTGCAGCCGCAGCATTATGTTTTACAGGCCTTTAGCATATTGCTGTTTGTTGATTGCTCCATGATCATTCCATCATTATGTTTTCTCTAATGTATTTCCTATTTTGTGTAGTCAGTAGTCAGTACAGTATTCAAATGACAAAGGTCACCTATAGCCAGAAGGTGGTTTTGCAAGAAAAAAACAACAAAAAAAAAAACAGATGGAGAATCTGTGGTCATCTGAACTATGAGAGATTTTTGAGTTGTGGTAGTATGGTAGTGATTATAGTTGAGCAGGTGTTAGAGTGCTGGATATAATGTCAGGGTGAACATCTGTGTGTATGAGAGGGAGAGAGAGAGCATGTGTAAAAGTGTACGATGGAGAGGACCATTTCAAAGATAGCCGCTTGTAAACAGCGTCCCAAGCCAAAATTATAAGCGAGACTAAGAGAGAGATTCAATCTACTTTCTTTAGTGTAGAATTTACAGAGCATCTTTTAATAATCACACATCACATTGGATTTCACATCACATGCTGTTAGATCCTGCTGTCAGATGTGTGAGAATAATTCACACCAGCAGGCATCTGAACTTAGAAGAGGACTTTTCAGAGACACACCGTCATTGAGCATCTGTCTCATTCAATTTTTTCGGTGTGTTCCACACCGTTGGCACTATTTGTAACCGGTTGCCGGCAATTGCTTGAGCTGGTTGAATCAGCGTCGAGCAGTCAGTGAGAGAAATCACTCTGATTGGCCGTTCTGTTTAGCAAACCAGTGCATAAGAAGAAAAATGAAAATGATAAAAGCAAGCATATGAAGAAGTCGAGAGGACACACACAGTCTGAGCATTCCAATAAACAGATATTTTCATAACGACATGGCCGTCTGGAATGAAGAAAGTTAAGACTAACTGATCAACATGATTTATATTCAAAATGATAAGCAAGAGCTGCTTTCTTTACGGTTTGTATATCTGCAATTCTGTTTTCATTTTGAATAACAAATGTTTGACTATTCCCACCTGCTTGTATAGACAGTTATTTCCTCCCACGCAGATGCAGAAAGTATGCGCTAGTTGGCCATTGGTTGTAGTCTTTACGGAGTGTTCAAGGGCAACTTTTTGGCCCAGTGCAGGCTATGCAAGCCGACAACACCATTCGGGTTTAGTCGGCGGTAGTTCTTTGATGATTTGAAGTGGCAAGAAGCAGCAAAGAAGTAGCAGACAAAGAAACAGCAGATAAGTAGTTGGTCTGTGGCAACACTGTGTGCACATGTGCAGCCCATTCACATCTATAGCCTAGTCTATACTCGTCGCGTCCGCACAAGCATGAAGAAAATGACATTGTCGCAGTGTGGGTGGTTATGGGAGGTTGAGACCCCATTTTGCATAGTGGTGTGCAGGACATTTTTTTTAATGTGGCTCCGCTTCCGAAGATACAGGACTTCGAGGCGATTCTGGCCGAGCAGGTACATCTCTGCCGGCATCTTTACTGGCACCCAGTTTGTGCTTGTCTAAATTATTTCTTACATTTACAAAATGAGCCTAATAGCAGAAATAAGCCTTCTTAATGGAAATAAGGGTTCATGTTTTATAAAAAATGTTTATGAAATTTAATCAAAATGTTTAATGAAATTACAAAATATTTAAGAGATTGTTGTTTAGTTTAATTTTATACATGTTCTCATTTCCATATATTTTTTTCTAAAGTCATAAGTAATAATCTCAAGGTTTACTGGGTTTTACACGATTCTTTGGTTCTTATGTAGCATGTGTTTGGTGAAGTGTAATAAAAACAAACATTGTCACGTGTGTACTTTACTTCTTCTTAATGCTGCTTGCTGATGGTTTAGAGGACAATTACTCTGGGTCAACCCCTATCGCTGTAAGCAATAGTCCAACAGCGAGCACATCAAGTATACACGTTTCGTCAGTTTGGGGAGGAGCGCACGCAGTCAGCGGAGGCTTGCGGTGCAGAGCCCGGCAAAGTATAAACAAGCCTTATGTCAGCTACCGTTCAGTGAACGGAATGTACTGCTCACTGAACAGAGTAGACACAGAGAGAGGTGTGACGGCAGCAGGAAAGCGAGATCTTGCACTCCCAGAACAGTACTAGCGACAATTGAAAAGTTGCTAAGGTTTGTCCAAAAAGTCGCTAGATTTTTAAGTTGGCAACACTGTGGTAAACACCTTCGTACTGCATTGGTCTCCACTTTCTTCGATGTGGAAATCTTCTACATCCACATTGCTATGATCAGATGCTTTCATAAGCTGTTTACTCACACTGTCCTTTTTGTTGTGTTTATTTTATTATTGAGAGGAAAGCACACAGCACGTATTTACATATTCATTTAATTGCCACTCTCAGTAGTGTGGGCATCATCGGGATGTTCACTAAGAGTATACCGGTCACGTATTTCAAACTTCTGTTTACCCCTAAGCAAAGAATGAAAAAGAACTTTGCCGTGAGTATATCAGCCATCGACCAACAAGGTGTGAAATGTTGTGATGGCTTTAGCCAGCAGGTTAGGCAAGTCGCAAGGGGGTTGGCTTTTATACAACATGGATTCTTAAGCTTCACAAAATTAGATTTTTGGAACAAGGGAAAACTACTACTTGTTTTATTATTGGCCAATTGGGTGTGTTAATCGGCCAATGTTGATCATCTCAAAATGGCCAAATATTGGCCAGTATTCTGGTATATATGACTAGTCTGTACTGGCAAGTGTAAAGAACTGTTGCAGTCCAGAATTATGTCTTTTAAGGACAACCCTCTACAATGTGAGTAAATCACTCGCATATGCAGCTAAATTTTCATGCTAGGTGACTAAGGGTATATTTACACAACAATGATGTACTAAAAATGGAAATGTTTTTCCTTCGCATTTTCCGTGTACTAGGGGTGTAACGGTACACAAAACTCACGGTTCGGTACGTACCTCGGTTTTGAAGTCACGGTTCGGTACAGCAGGTGGGGAGAAAACTAAACATAAAATTGCTTCTTTTTTTTTTATTAAACAGTAGTTTATGGAACAAATTGTGTTTTTGTCTTTATATATTATATTAAATTAAATTATAACTAAAAGTTTCTTAAGGATAAAAAAATGATCTCTGCTAATGCTATAAACTATGTAGGGAGCCCTTACTTTAACATTAGGCTAATATAATATTAAAGGTTAATAACAGAGCTCAAATTATTAGCCTAAATTCAATCACTATTTATTTTTAGATATAATAATAAACACTCAAATAACAAATTGTATGCAAACCTGTAAGCTGCACATAAGGCAGTTTTTGCATTAACTTCAAAATCTAATTATAAAATTAAGTTTTACTCCAATTTGTTGTTGAAATATAATAATTTATACACAGTGGCTGTCATTTTTATGACAGATTTGTTTAAACATACATTAAATTATCAAGACATCACTAACAGGTTAAGCGAAATATAACGAATATATAGGCTAAAACAGTGCTTATATTAAGCGAAAGAGTGCATTTCTCTGGCGAACTAACAAGCTGTGGACACTGAATGGCATTTCTGTGGTAAAAGCTATACGTGATATATTTGTAACACAGTTCGTAAGTATGGGAAGAAGGAGGCGGGAACCGGCGAACATTCAATGTAACTTTACTTTCGTTTTGTTCTTTGTTTATTTTGAATTAATGCCGGCAGACCCTCGCGGACGTCACAAACATAATAAAACGTAAAATAAAGTCCAGGCCTGGTCCTCTCTCGTCCTTCACTGTAGTCGCTCCTCCTTTTATGCTCCCGGAGCTCCTCCGTGAGGGACTCAAGGCCGGTGCGCCTCCCAGGTGAAGCTCATTAACACTCGCGCCACCGGCCTCGCGCCGTTCCCTCACGGCTCTCGCCCGCCCTGGTCGCCACATACCCCCATCGCCCCTCGCAGGCCGGGGGGTACTCCCGAGACTGCGCTCAACTCCCCCCCGGGCCTGTCTCGGCGGCCGCAGCACCTGGGGGTAAGGACAGACGAGACGAGAGAAAGGAGACGGAAGCAAGGGGAGCGACAGAACGAGAGAGGGGAGAGAGGAAAAAGAGAGAAAAAAAATTCTTGGTCCGGTTCCCAGACACACTGCCGCTCGGTCCTCAGCCAGCCGGGAGGCTCTTCCTCGCGGTGCCATGCGGTGGCACTGGACGCACGGTGGACGGCCCGATCCTCGACCGCCTCCTGGCGGCCGGCGATGGCTCCTCCGGACTGAGGGCAGCCGGCAGCGAGTCCCCCGTTCCCTGCTCCTCCCCTTTATGGCGGACGGCAGCAGGCTCCAGCCCACAGCGAACGGCGGTGACTCCTCCGCTCCCTCTTGGACGGCAGCCACCCCACCTCGTCCCAGGGGCACGGCCTCGAGCTCTCCGTCCCACCTGTCACTAGGCTCCAGCACCACCGCCTCGGGCAGCTTCTCGCGGTCTTCACACTCCCGCGCTGCCCGAACTCCTCAGCACCACGATCCCCCTCAGCAGCGAGGGCTCTCCGACAGCATGTCCCTCCTTCCTCCCGGGTTTCGGCACCAATGTAACACAGTTCGTAAGTATGGGAAGAAGGAGGCGGGAACTGGCGAACATTCAACGTAACTTTAATTCAAAATAAACAAAGAACAAAACGAAAGTAATGCCGGCAGACCCTCGCGGACGTCTGCCGGCCACACAAACATAATAAAACGTAAAATAAAGTCCAGGCCTGGTCCTCTCTCGTCCTTCACTGTAGTCGCTCCTCCTTTTATGCTCCCGGAGCTCCTCCGTGAGGTACTCAAGGCCGGTGCGCCTCCCAGGTGAAGCTCATTAACACTCGCGCCACCGGCCTCGCGCCGTTCCCTCACGGTTCTCGCCCGCCCTGGTCGCCACAATATTGTTTACAAGCTGTTTTATTGATGTCTTTCCACCGTTGAAACACTGATTGAAACACTGATTGAGCAATAACAAGAGATATGACCGTTTCAGTAAGTTGTACTGTATCTTTCAACATTTATTCTGTAATTAGTAGGCTATTAAAGAGGAAGAGATGATCTTGTGCACTCGCGCTGCCGGTTGAACTGAGGTGCCTGTGTACAGAGATCTGTCACGCCACATCAAAGCATGTCAAAACAGCACTTTCTGTTTGAATTTCTTGATTTCGTGGACAGAATTTGAAGAATGACTCTTTGTTTCTTATTGAACACGTGTACCGTACCGAAAGCCCTGTACCGAAATGGTTTGGTATGAATACGTGTACCGTTACACCCCTACTGCGTAGATAACAATGTTGTCAAAATGATCCAGTTCACACAGTTCCACGAAAACAACTAAAAATGCTATATTATGCATGCCAGGCCAGTAGTTGGCGATAGGGCTGTACGATTAATCAGACGATTAGAAAAGTAACATTGAAATTGTGCTTGAACAATTTGGCTTAGTGCGATTATGAAATTGCAAAGGCTGTGATTATTTTTTTTTTATGTGCGGCTCGTCAATGAAGTATGGCTCCAAATGCTAATTCATCTGAAAGCACTTTGAGTTTGAGTTGCTTATAATGTGCATTTGAAAAAGCAACACGTGTCAGACATCTTTCCAGACATGAGAAGCATTTATTAACATAATGTCCAACAAAATACAGCATTTAATAACATGTTTTTACTCCAAACTCACTTCATAATGACAGATAAGCATCCTTCTGTGAGATGATGTGGCTTCTTACACAGAATAAGGCAGTCGTGTGTTTATTAGTCACATTTAATCAATCAAAGCGTTTCAATCTTCTGTTTATTCAGCTACAGTGATAGTATGATGCCCATAGGAATTTCCTGGAATGATGTGTGTTATCTTTTCATGTGACAACACTGAAGAAATGACACTTTGCTACAATGTAAAGTAGTGAGTGTACACTACTTTACATTGTAACAGTTTAAATTTGCTGTCCCCTCAAAATAACTCAACACACAGCCATTAATGTCTAAACCGCTGGCCACAAAAGTGAGTACACCCCTAAGTGAAAATGTCCAAATTGGGCTCAAAAGTGTCAATATTTTGTGTGGCCACCATTATTTTCCAGCACTGCCTTAACCCTCTTGGGCATGGAGTTCACCAGAGCTTCACAGGTTGCCACTGGAGTCCTCTTCCACTCCTCCATGACGACATCACAGAGCTGGTGGATCTTAGAGACCTTGTGCACCTCCACCTTCCATTTGAGGATGCCCCACACATGCTCAATAGGGTTTAGGTCTGGAGACCAGTCCATCACCTTTACCCTCAGCTTCTTTAGCAAGGAGGTGTGTTTGGGGTCATTGTCATGTTGGAATACTGCCCTGCGACTCAGTCTCCAAAGGGAGGGGATCATGCTCTGCTCATTCATGGTTCCCTCAATGAACTGTAGCTCCCCAGTGCTGGCAGCACTCATGCAGCCCCAGACCATGACACTCCCACCACCATGCTTGACTGTAGTGTGCGGCGTATGGTCTGAGCACTGACAGGCTGACTCCCCACCCCTTCAACCTCTGGATATGTTGCTGAGCACGTGCACTCAACTTCTTTGGTCGACCATGGCGAGGCCTGTTCTGAGTGGAACTTGATCTGTTAAACTACTGTTCAGGGTCTTGGCAATCTTCTTATAGCCTACGCCATCTTTATGTAGAGCAACAATTCTTTTTTTCAGATCCTCAGAGAGTTCTTTGCCATGAGGTGTCATGTTGAACTCCCACTGCCCAGTATGAGAGAGTGAGAGCGATAACACCAAATTTAACACACCTGCTACCCATTCACACCTGAGACCTTGTATCACTAACAAGTCACATGACACCGGGGAGAGAAAATGGCTAATTGGGCCCAATTTGGACATTTTCACTTGGGGGTGTACTCACTTTTGTGGCCAGCGGTTTAGACATTAATGGCTGTGTGTTGAGTTATTTTGAGGGGACAGCAAATTTACACTGTTATACAAGCTGTACATTCACTACTTTACGTTGTAGCAAAGTGTCATTTCTTCAGAGTGTTGTCACATGAAAAATATAATAAAATATTTACAAAAATGTGAGGGGTGTACTCACTTCTGTGAGATTCTGTACTTCTACTGCAGGGATATTTGCAGTTTCTGTGCGAGAGCGCCCTCTGGCTTTTAGATGGAGAAGCGTTTACTACTGATCACAGAGCCGTACAGCTCTGACAAGCTGCGCATGAAATAATCACAGCCTTTGCCAAACTGCGTGTGATATAATTGTGATTAATTGTGCAGCCCTAGTTGGTGATGACACTTTGTAAAGAAACACTATGCATCTATAGACTATACACATAATATGGATGCGCATGCGGTCACAGTTTTTACAAATTCGTGTTTTTTTTAGTTTACACGGAGACGATAACGGTATCTTATTTGATGTACTGTAAACTGTAGTGTGAAGGTGCCTGACTTGCCGCCGCTCAGCTGAGAGCACTCTGTGTTTCTCTCACACACACAAAGAGAGAGAGAGTGTCTTACATATCTGATACATATTACATACATGATTAATATTCATTAGCCCTGCGGCTCATCAGACCTTGGCGTGTTTTATATTGTTATTAGTAGTAGAATTAGTACTAGTATTGTTATATTATCAGTATTATTAGTTTTATTAAAAAAAAATTATTACAGAAACACTGAATGACCAATGTCTCTAAGCATCACCAGCACTAATTTTATGTTAAAAAGACAAATATGTATTCTTACATTTTTATTCATACATGGTTACCATGTTTTAGTACTAATTACTTAAGTTATATCATAAAAAAAATGCTTGATTGACTGATGTTAAAAGTGTAGTAGTTTTGATTTCAGATCATATCACTTATGAATGTATCTTAATGTAAAAGGCTGTGTTATTTTATAAAGCTGAATTATATCAGTGGCGAAGCTACGGGTGGGTCCAAGTGGGCCTGGGCCCACCCACTTTGAATTGTGGCCCACCCAATAAATAATTGGTCATTTTCCAAAAAAGATGTATGAAATAATGTAATAAGTGATGATAATTAGAATACATGTCTTATCAAACTAAAACTTTATTTATTTAGTTAAAAGAATGATTAAATGCAGTTTTCCATAGTCAATTGCAGGCAGTTTCATAGTTTCCCTTCTCTCTGTAAGTGCATTTCACACGCTTGTCAAAATGAAAAGTTTGATTTGTTAGTTCCTGTTAGTCCCACCCAGGATGTAATGTTAAGATTTGCGTGTTTGTGGAATGTGGATTTGAAAATTGTGAAGAAAATATCACTCAGTATTACTCATACTTTTAAAAGCCTAATTTGGATGTATATTTGGATATGTACTGCTGAACAGTGGTGAACCAGCGACAGGGTCATGGGCGGCCAAGGCTCACTGATGCACGGTCAGATCCAACAGACGAGCTACGGTAGCTCAAATTGCTCAAGAAGTTAATGCTGGTTCTGATAGAAAGGTGTCAGAATACACAGTGCATCACAATTTGTTGCGTATGGGGGCTGCATAGCCGCAGACCAGTCAGAGTGCCCATGCTGACCCCTGTCCACTGCCGAAAGCATCAGAACTGGACCACGGAGCAATGGAAGAAGGTGGTCTGGTCTGATGAATCACATTTTCTTTTACATCACGTGCATGGCCGGGTGCATGTGTGTATAATAATGTGAATGTTCATCAGAAAGAAGAAAGTCATTTAGGATGGCTTGAGGGTGAGTAAAGCTTGGGGTAATTTTCATTTTAAAGTGAGCTAATCCTTTAATAGTGTGAAATTTTCTTTTTAACTAACCCTTTTCTCTTCCTCTGGGTCTGGGTTCTGCCTGTGGGTCTGTGAGATGAGATAAAAAGCAGAATTGCTGTTTGTCTCTGGGTATGTCTAAAATAGCGCTGGTGTAATGGGAGCTGTATCAGGACGTGCTGCTGGAGTGACAAACTTTGTCTATGTTTAGATCTGAGCTCTTGGCTAATATTATCAGAAACACATCATACCAACGTAAGACAGCATCACTGAGTCCTAGCAGAAATAGCTTTAGTCTGTTATGCAGCAGGGCTAATATTGCTATCCAGATGACAACAAGCCTGTCACCTCAGACACACGTATATCCATTTGGCAGCACAATTTTAATATTTACTGCAAAACATAAAGCTTCACAACTTTAGATCTGAAAAAAGTTTGCATACCCCCATAGACTATTGCAAGTAGGTACTGTAGTGTTTCTGCTGAGTAACTGAGTGGCGGCTCTATACAATTAATGACTTGAAATTCAGTCACAAAATACTCTTATGTGGTGCATGCTGATTGGTTCTTGATATGTAATGCCAGCAATCTCCTATCATGTTACAGGCATGACTACACATGTCTTCTACTTGTAAACTGTCAGCCCATGAACTATTTATGTAAGCCAATAGGTATTGATGAAATAAAGTCAGAATTGCTAGATATAAACTCGCAATTCTGACATTTTTTTGTGTCTGTGCCTGTGTCTAATAAACCTTTGACAAAATCACACCGGAATATTCAAATCTGTGTTTGCGTTGCTGCTATCTCAGAGAAAGCAGTTAGGCTATCTATGAAACAGCTTTACAAACTGTGTTTTCAAACACAGTATCGTTATTTCCGTGTTACAAATATTTAAATTATATCACAGAAGTACTGGAATAAAAGTTTATAGTTTGGATACACTGATGTCTACGGAAGTGATCAAGATGGAGCAAAATCACCTTTTGAAAGTAACTTGGTGCTTCACATAACAACTGTATCAATTACATTGTTATGCCACCAGGTGGCATAACATTTTTTATAAAATTCATTTTAAATAGACTTAACATATCAGAATCGCTAGTAAATTACGAGTTATTTTGTTTAGTTGTCTGTTCAGAATCGTGGGAGAATCATATGGAAGCTTGTTTCTACCACTGAATAATTTTTTTTTTAAAGATAATTGTCACTTTTTATCTCACAATTCTGACTTTTTATCTCACAATTGCGAGTTTATATATCATAATTTTGACTTTTTTTCTCACAATTGCGAGTCTATATATCATAATTCTAACTTTTCTTCTTGGAATTCTGACCTTTTTTCTCACAATTGCTAGTTTATATATCGCAATTCTGATTTCTTTTCTCAGAATTATGAGAAATAAACGCGCAATTGCAAGGAAAAAAGTTGTTTAACCCTCTACATTGCAAGTAAATCAGTCGCATATGCGACCAAATTTCACGAGAGGTGACTAAAAAGTTATTTTATTAGCCAATTTTATTAGTACGAATCCAGTCGCCTGTAATTGACTTGTAGGTAAAAAATAAGCTTATCGCAGATATAATTTCATTGCCTGCTGATAAAGGGTGCTCCGATCAGGATTTTTGGAGCTGATCACCTATCACTGATCACAGGAAGCAGTATCTGCTGATACGATCACCAGTTTATTTAATTGGCAAATAGATTGGCAAAGCACTAATTGGCAAAGCACTGTTTATTTAATTGGCAAATAGATCGGTATCGGTATCTATTTGAAGCCTTCTTTTTTATCATGTAGAATTATTTATAGAGATGCTCCAATCAAGATTTTTACAGACATTCATTCAGGGCCTGAATTTGTGTGTGTGTTTTTTTTTTTTTTTTTTTTTTTTCAGGTAGGTCTAATGGTAGTATTGATGTAAGAAATACTAAAGAAATTTAACAAGGAATCAAATGTAAAATAATACTGGATAGTCTTCCCTAAATAAATTAAATACAGATTAATCTTTACAATAAAGGTTACAAAAGTTAGTCATTCAGGAATGTTAATCATTAAACAACATAAGACAAAGAAACATAAGAAAAAAAACAACATAAGAAAAAAATCAGAGACAACAGCAGGATTGTTTGGCTGCTGTCACTTTAAGACAGAATGCACAGAATGGATCCAATATTACACATGCTGTTACACAACTGTTTACATTCCTTTACTACAAAGCTGACTGTATTTATGTGCATACTCGTTAAGACGGTAATTTTGTACATACATTTGTGTGTATTTGACCATTTAAGTGCAATGTGGTACTCGCAAGCTGTTTGTGAGGCGGCTTTATGTGTGTGCGCTTTGAGTGTGCATGAGCGCTCCGTCTCTAGGAGAGACCACGAGTGCTGAGTGGTTTAAACACTGGCAAGACTTAAACAGAAATGCAGATTATAAACTTTAGTGACTATATGACACTGCCTCAATTTGTGTCAACTTGCAGCTCACTTATAGTGCAGTTGTGATGTGCTGATGTGAAGCCATTTGCTCATTTTGAGAGGGAAAGAGAGTGCGCATTTGATTCGCTGTTTGTGAAATTACGTCTCTCACAGAAAGTTTTTTAATAAAAAAAAATATGAATTGTACCTTACCTTTAGCATTATTTTACCTATGCTGGACAGAGATTGAGTCGGTGTCGCTGCATGTCATGCCAAACTCTCACGGCAGGCACGTGTCTTTATGCCTCGTCAGCATGAGATCGGTTTATAAGATTGGCCTTTATAGAAACCGTTGATCAAACCTCCCAAATCGATTATCGGCCTATAGCGATAGGTAACTGATCAATCGGAGCACTCCTACTGCTGAGCTTTATGCACCATGGCTTGGCTAAGAGCGCCCTCTGTCACTTTCTCTCTCACACACGCACTCACAGCGAGAGAAAGAGAGAGTACATGCAGGGCTCATTGACAGAACTGTCACTGTTTCTATCAGACCAGTGCTGTGTCGTCATGAAAGTTTATCATTTGCATGTGTTTTTTATGCTTTGCCAATTTAAACATTCAAGTACAAGAAGACTAAAAAGATAACTCGCGCCCAGAAAGCTGTCTGACAGCATGCGAATACTGAATTGAGCTCTCTTTCACAAACAGAGCTAATCAGTGCATTAGCTCTTAAAGTGACAGCAGCCTAATATTCCTGCTGCTGTCTGTGTTTTTAATGTTTTAAAATTTTTGTAACTTTAATAAGGATGAATCTTTATTTAATTTATACAGTGAATATTATGCAGTTCTATTTTACATTTGATTAATTGATTCATTTTTCTTTACCTAATCTACATATAACTACTGTTAGATCCACCTGAAAAACCCGAAAAGCACTGTTTATTTAATTGGCATATTTTCTATTGTGTTTATATGTGCTATTGATTATTTTATTACAGACTGTTTACTTGACTTTAATAGTGTTTGAAATGTATATTTTATATGTATGTAGATTTTTTCATTTGCATTGTTCTTGCATTCCATGTAAAAAGTCTGGCGATTCACAATTCTGACTTTATAACTCGCAATTGTGACTTTATATCACACAATTATGTCTTTATAACACGCTATTACGACTTTATATCACACAATTCTGACCTTATAACACGCTATTGCGACTTTATATTTAAAGTCAATTCAATTATGAGAGAAAAAAACCCTCAAAATTGCAAGATGTAAATTCACCTTTTTTTATTCAGTGGTGGAAACAAGGTTGAAGGTTGTGGTTGAATCGTGATCTCTATTTGGAAAAAAAAAAATTGTGATTCTCAATTAATATGTTCACACTAGAGTTACTATTCCTGTATCATAAGGTATGAAGGTATTTGTAACAGATCAGAGGTCATACTAGGTCAAGGATCACACAGGTGGAGATCAGTGCGGCAACATTGAACTTTAACCCTCTTTAAGGAAGCCCATTTTGAATAGAAGCAATAGACTTTTTTGGAAGCTGCATATCAGTGACAGTATGCCTCTGACTACCCAAAACCTCTTAAATTCACGTTCCAGGAAATATTTCTTTGATATAATCTGCTTGAATCTGCTTGAAGTTCAGCAAGCTCACCATCACTCCACATTCTCAAGCCTGGAAATGAAGGGCTCAAAAGTCCTTGGATAAGTATTCATTAACATCAGCAGACCAGAGCTTTAATTCCTCTCTAAGTTAATTCATGTAACAGGGGAAAACTTTATGCATAAATACGCACACACAATGCTGCTAGTGTGTTTTAGTAGCTGTGGAAATTACTGTAACTGCCCTTGTGTCATTTTTCCAGACCTGTACACTTGAAGGCAAAATCAGTGTGTGTTTGACTCTGTCCAGAAGATTATTGGTCTCATTCTAAAGCTTAAATATGTCAACTAGATATGCAGTTTCAATACAGAATGTATCACTCTGATTATAATGTGTCAGAAAACTTTTTCTTTTTTATAAGAAACACACAAGCACTTAGCCACACAACAGGCAGCACCTCTGTGAACTGCAGTAAAGTTTGGTACACTTTATAATCATACAGATGGGCAAAGAGTGACTAATATACTGCACATAAATGATGAGCACAGACCTCCCTGCCACTGCAGTGATTTCATACAATGGAACTGGTTTTGGCAATCTTTTGCCATTCTATCAATTTTATCTGTAAAAGATTTATTCCACAGCTTGCAATCTGTACAGTCTCTCCAACATTTAAAGTATTTTAAGTTGTTTTTATTTATTGAATGATCAGTGGAACATGGTTTATGGGTAACACTTAACAATAAGGTTAATTAGTTAATGTATTAATTAACATGAAATAACCACAGCAATACATATGTTACTATATTTACTTATCTTCGTTAACATTAGTTAATGAAAATACAGTTGTTCATTGTTTGTTCATATTAGTTCACAGTGCATTAACTAATGTTAACAAGATTTTAATAATGTATTGGTAAATGTTGAAATTAACATGAGTGCAGTTCATTATTAGTTCATGTTAACTAATGAACCTTATTGTAAAGTGTTACAGTTTTATGAATCTAAATTTGACCACTTGCTTATGAGGTTTCATAGGCATTCAACGCTTTGAACTACAGGCATGATTTGATGTTTTCATAAAACATTCAGCAAACATTCACACTTTTGCCATGATTGAGAAATACAGTTTATCATCAGTATTGTTTTATCTCTATATTTATGTTTATTAAAGGATTTATGTTTTTTAAAGGTTACTTCATGTGTCCTTAATTGTGCATTTACAACTTGTCCAACCATAAAGTGAAAAAAATCTCTTTCTGCTTAAATTTTTAGACCACATTCGATGTAACTATAAAATATTTACTATTATAATTTTATTGTGATTGTCATTAAATATATTTTTATATTTTTTTAACAAGAAATATTCTGTAATAATATTGTGCTGTAAAAAAGTAAGTAATAAAATTATTTTATTTGACTAATTTTTAAACAGTATATACCAAGCTTTTATTTTGACAGGATGCTGGCGAATAAATAAATGCACCATCCAGTTTCAGAGGGCACTATGTTAACGGTCCGTGTATCTTTTGGTCATTCGTTTTTTGATTTAATAATGAAATCGGAAAATGAAAAACGGCACCTTTTTCGTTTTTCATTTTTTTCAAACAAAACGAAAAACAAGAATTCGGCTTGATTTTTCGTTTTTCGTTCAGGGGTAGAAAATGAATAAACAACTTGAATATTTGATCTCAACATGTGGGCGGGAATGAAACGCCCCTTTCCGCTGATTGGTCAACCAAACATTAAACTGTGCCGTCATCAGTTCTTCCGCTGTTCAGAGCAGCAGAATAATAGTCCTTCGCTGCGATGGATTCAACGCGTTTATTGCAACTATATAACCACTTTTAAATGTACATTTAATCTTAATCTCTATCTCTTGATCTCTATCTCTCAAACAGCCAGACTAACGAATGACTTGAGACACAAATCGAGGCAGAGCCTGTAGAGGCTTTCTTCTGTGTGTCCATAAAAACGCGTGTTTAGCTCAGAGATATTATCTCAGATATAATGATTTACTTCGCACCTGCACTCACAACTACCTAATAGCAATACCTTTGACACACTGCCTGTTTTATCATTACTGACCACCATCGTAGTTAATGTTCACAGCACATCTATTATAGTTCTATTATGATTTGTATTCAGTCAACAGATGGATATCATAATGCCATTATCTAATGTTTCAGTGATTGACTTTAGTGAAATATGAATTTGACATAACGTTTTTACGGTGAACTTGTTTGAGTTATGTCAATAAAACCCTGAAATAAGACTTGTACAATAAACCAGGTTTTCATGAAAGGTTTTCATATTTAATGCCATCTACGAGTGTCAGAAATTAACTTATATGGGACAAATGATTTTCAGGGGTATTTTTTTTACCTTTAAATATAATTTCTTTCCTAATTTTATTAAATATTTATGCTATCTATAATGTTAAATTCTTAAATGTAGTCAAATAAATTAGAATAATATGACACTAGGCTGTTACCAATTAAATCACTATCAGTCAACTGCATGATGCTTTCAGATGTAGCTACTTACAGTAAATACATTTACACATTAATTACAACAGTATAATATAATGAGATTAATATTTTAAACAACATTTTTATTCAGAAATATGAAATGACAAGATGAAATAATACTTAATTGGATTATGAAAGTAATATCGCCACTAGGTGGCGGTAAGTCATTGTGTTAAAGAAGGAGTCATTTATTCATTTGTCGATTCGTTCGTTCAAAGCGCTGATTCATTCAGGAATAAAATCAAGTGGCTGTCTATATTAATTGGTCACTGAATCATCGTCTATATTAATGGGTTGTTCAAAGCCTCTTATTCATTCAGGAACGAAACAACTCTGTGTGCCTACTGCGAGTCAGTCGCACAACTTTTCTTTGACTTTATTTGCTTTGGAGGTTTAGTTGGCAGAGAAAATTCTGTATGCCATCCGTTAGCCGGCCAATACTTAATATTAATTAAATAATCTCAGCGTATTGCCTAAAACAAAAGTTATGACATCTGTGCAGGGTGCGATTTGTGAAAAAAAAAAAAAAAACAGAGGGGGGGATGTTTTGAAAAGTTTTTGTTTGTTTGTTTTTTTGTTTTTGAAAATTTGTTAAAAACCACAGTAGAGCTATATAGCCTACTATTTTGGCAGCTGTTACAGAAACATTTTTACAAAAAAAAAAAAAAAAAAAAAAAAAAATCTGATTTAACCTTGAGATTTGAAGTATTAGATAGCTTAGATATTTGCACCACTACAATGACACTAATAATTCTTGATTTCTGATAGAAATGCAAAATCAATCGGTAGTTATTAATAGAATAACGAGACACAAACCTTTACATTCAGTCGCGTTTGGTCCCATTTATTTTTGATCACAGTGCATACACATACAAACTTTTAGTCCAAAAGTGCGCACATTTGGAGAAATACACGTTTACCTTAGATTTCATTAGATAGAATATAAGATGGGCCGTACGCAGGGTTTCATAATTACCGAGGTCAGAAAATGTAGTTTCCTAGGGGGGTACGGAGCATATGCTCCCCCGAAAATTTAGATTTCCCTGGTGTACATATGTGCATTTTTAAGACGTTTTAAGGCCAACAAATAACAATTTAAAACCATGTCAACAAATAAATGCATGCACAGTTTTGAGGCAGCTTTAATCGCATGTTTGGTAATTTCATGACTTAACTTACAACAGAACAACGACGGTCATTGCTCATAGTTTCTTTTGTGCTTTATTTTAGCTATAATAAAGTAATTAAATGCAGCGCGCGCCGGCGCATTTGCGCATGCAATTCTTCAGTGCGCGCCGCTATCTGCAATAATAAATCAGCAATAATAAAACAGGCAGTGTGTCAAAGGTATTGACTATTAGATAGCTGTGAGTGCACGTGCGAAGTAAATTGTTATTTCTGAGATAAACTAGTATAATGATTATAATATTTCTGAGCTAAACACGCATTTTTATGGACACACAGAAGAAAGCCTCTACAGGCTCTGCCTCGATTTGTGTCTCACGTCATTCGTTAGTCTGGCTGTTTGAGAGATAGAGATCAAGAGATAGAGATTAAGATTAAATGTACATTTAAAAGTGATTATATAGTTGCAATAAACGCGTTGAATCCATCGCAGCGAAGGACTATTATTCTGCTGCTCTGAACAGCGGAAGAACTGATGACGGCACAGTATAATGTTTGGTTGACCAATCAGCTAGAAAGGGGCGTTTCATTCCCGCCCACATGTTGAGATCAAATATTCAAGTTGTTTATTCATTTTCTACCCCTGAACGAAAAACGAATAATCAAGCCGAATTCTTGTTTTTCGTTTTGTTTGAAAAAAATGAAAAACGAAAAAGGTGCCGTTTTTCATTTTCCGATTTCATTATTAAATCAAAAAACGAATGACCAAAAGATACACGGACCGTTAACAAGCGTGCAGCTCAATGTCTCAGAACCGCTTGATTCACAGTAAATGAACAAAGCCGTTCTGAGACTCTGAAACACTGTATTATGAACTACATGCGTAAATGATGCACTTCACTCTGAAACCACTACCACATATATTTACTTATTTACTAAATCACAGCCTGCGTGATTTAACAGTTGCACTAAGCCATATCATGATAATGCTTTTATTTTGATATAATGTGCAGCCATATTGTACAGCATAGTTTTTTGCTACCAATAATGAGAGCAGGTCAAGTTGCTGAATAGTGAATAGGTGTTGATTTGTAAATGTGAGTGGTCATATGAACCATGAACATTTCTGAATGAGTCTGTTTTGTTTTTTTGTTTTTTTGCAGTGCAGTTTTAATAAATGGTCTGAGTGTTGAAATTAAGATGTTCTATGTCATTTCGCCATTCTTTGATGAAGGAGCTTGACTGGTTCCGCTTGGCCTCTAAACACAGAACCTGCCCTGCCTGACCAGGCTCTAAGATTTTTTGTCCCAGCTCCAGTTGTAATTGTGTGAAACCCCCACTGAACATGTCAGTGGCAGCACGCCCGGAAAATCTCTGTATTCTATGTCCCATTCTTGCTGAATGAAAGATGTACCCTGTAAAAAACACAGTTTTTTTCATTGCGCAGCAAATGGAGAACTCAGTTGTCTCATTTAAGTAACAACTTTTTCTCAGATTTTTCTGCTAGAGAGAAATAAAAATAGACAGTAAATTGTTGACACAGTAAGAGTATAGAGCTGTAAAATATATAGCATAGCTTGTGTAGTTTGCTCAAAAAGTTTCTCTTCTGAAACTGTAGTCTAGAGTAGACATGAGATGGGGTCTTTTTAGAAATGTCTTCAAAGCAGGATATTTAAATGTAAGTCTTCATCTGCTCTCCATTTCAGTCTAGGAGAAACAATTAAGTTAAAACAGATAACTCATTTGTGATTTTTTTTTTTTTTTTGCGATTGTGTTCTCACAGGGAAAGGTTAGCGATTGAAGTCATTGTTTATTTTTATTCTTCCTCTCTCTCGCTGAAATGAGAGGGTTTTTCCATCTTTACTGCTTCTCTTGTTCTGTTTGTGTGATGGCTCATTCCAGTCTCTCTCACCTTTGCTGAATCAGTCATGCAATTCTGTTCATTCAGCACACAGTGTAACATAACTGGCTCAAACAGCCTCCCTTATACAACACATCTAAAAATAATGAAACTATTAATAAATAGTACAATTATCTGAAATGTTAGAAATTTCTGTTAAGAGCATATGATGTTGCATTTTTCAAAGCTGAAGATAGTAATTTTACCAGGTCACATTCCAAGTCATGATCCATTTGTTCAACAAGGCCACAGGTTACCCATGTGTTCACAAAAAAAAAAAAAAAAAAAAATACTTCCGAATAATAGCAAAAATATTTGGCAGACCCATTCACTCCTCATATTTGCTGGATAACAGGTGAGGTTCACCTCTAAAATCACTACGCTGTAATGAGTGTGTGAAGTGAAGTGTGAGTGAAATAAATCAAATAGCCGCAATGCCATCTCTGCGCGTCTCTCAGAAATCAGATCTTGCTAAGAGTAATCAACTAAAATAATACATCATACACATTTCTACTAATAGAAATATCTTTTTAAGTAATTTTAAACCTTGTATGATATGATACACGAATGAGTGTAAACCTTGTACGATATGATAGGCTACACGATATATATGATAGGCTACACGACAATATGTTTCTCTTTCTTCCTATAGCCTATGATTCTCATGTTCAGAGACGGCAAGCATGTATTCTTTAGCCTATGTTCAGATTTGCATTTGTAGGCATAGTAAAAATTGTTTAGCAATTTTCAACCACTGAATATTTTATTTCAACTTGTTCTCTAATCAGCTATTTTATATAGAGTTTAAATCTCTTATCTGAGGCAAAACTATCTACTGACGTTATGTATTTGTTTAAAGAATGAAACATGATAGTACTGATCATGCCTTTAGAATGTCACGTGATGCCATGTGAAATCCATTTTTCCTTTGACTGCATCTGTAATAAATTCCTCTTCCTATCATTCTAATTAAAATTCCAGCTTCATCCTGTGGGACTATCCGCTATTGGTCACCCTTTAGCTAAGGATCCAATTCTCACTATTAACCAACTATTGACTATGACTTTTGCCTCAATAAACTATTAATAGTTTGTAAGGTAGTTGTTAAGTTTAGGTACTGGATAGAATTATGGGATGTAGAATATGGTCATGCAGAATAAGGCATTAATATGTGCTTTATAAGTACTATATTTATAAGTACTATATTACTATATTTATGTTTATAAGCAGCCAATATTCTAGTAATATGCATGTTAATAAGCAACTAGTTAAAGCTGCTGTCCGCGATTTTTGGCTCTCTATCGGTTAATAAACAGAACTGCACGCGTCTTGCGGAGGAACATTGTAGCCGGAGCTACTTTTCTCCGTGTATGTCTATGGTGAGTCACGCAGTTACTGTGATACTCTGTGGCGAGTCCTACCAGTCTGGTCTGAAATAGTCCAAATGTAAACACTTGTTATAAGTCTACCATAATGATTCAGGATAAGATAAAAACACGGTTTGGAAAATTGATTCATGTTGTATATTTTCATTATATAGTTTTTGTAAATTTTTAACACAAAAAAAGTTGCGGACTGCAGCTTTAATAGTGAGAATTGGACCCTAAATTAAAGTGTTACAATGCTATTTCTCTTTGATAGTGAAAATGATTGTTCCATCAATGCATTGAGAACATTCCAACAACAAAGCTGTCGCATCTGTCATATTGGTTGTCAGTTCTCTTTTAATTCAAAAGATTTTGGCTGTACTGCTGTGATTTTAGTTTTAATGTACTTTCAATTCTGTAAATGCATAGAAAATAAAATATTATAATCTAAAAGGTTGATCCTAAAATCAAGTCTCTATACTACAGGTAACACTCAGCTCAGAGATTACAGTGTGTGCATGAGTGAATCAGTGTGCTATTAAGAGCGTTAGGGGGGTGAGGAGTCATGAATAAGGGATCAAATAGTCTTAGGATCTCTGGAATTCTTTCCAATAGATTGGGTGGGGTATTTTCATCATATGTGACACAAATGTCCTCAGAGTTGCATGAGTAAAAGTACACATTTAATTTCTATGTGCAAATAAATTAAACTAAAAACATATAAAGCATGTAAACACATATATAATATTCATGTTTATATATATATATATATATATATATATATATATATATATATATATATATATATATATATATATATGTAAAATTCTTTCTAAAAATCCTTTGTATTGGTCTTAAGTAATATTCTAATTTTCTGAGATACTGAATTTGGGATTTTCCTTAGTTGTCAGTTATAATCATCAAAATTAAAAGAAATAAACATTTGAAATATATCAGTCTGTGTGTAATGAATGAATATAATATACAAGTTTCACTTTTTGAATGGAATTAGTGAAATAAATCAACTTTTTGATGATATTCTAATTATATGACCAGCACCTGTGTGTATACAGTGGGTACGGAAAGTATTCAGACCCCCTTAAATTTTTCACTCTTTGTTATATTGCAGCCATTTGCTAAAATCATTTAAGTTCTTTTTTTTCTTCATTAATGTACACACAGCACCCCATATTGACAGAAAGACTTCTTGAATTATTGACATTTATGCAGATTTATTAAAAAAGAAAAACTGAAATATCACATGGTCCTAAGTATTCAGACTCTTTGCTGTGACACTCATATATTTAACTCAGGTGCTGTCCATTTCTTCTGATCATCCTTGAGATGGTTCTACACCTTCATTTGAGTCCAGCTGTGTTTGATTATACTGATTGGACTTGATTAGGAAAGCCACACACCTGTCTATATAAGACCTTACAGCTCACAGTGCATGTCAGAGCAAATGAGAATCATGAGGTCAAAGGAACTGCCTGAAGAGCTCAGAGACAGAATTGTGGCAAGGCACAGATCTGGCCAAGGTTACAAAAACATTTCTGCTGCACTTAAGGTTCCTAAGAGCACAGTGGCCTCCATAATCCTTAAATGGAAGACGTTTGGGATGACCAGAACCCTTCCTAGAGCTGGCCGTCCGGCCAAACTGAGCTATCAGGGGAGAAGAGTCCAAAGATCACTGTGGCTGAGCTCCAGAGATGCAGTCGGGAGATGGGAGAAAGTTGTAGAAAGTCAACCATCACTGCAGCCCTCCACCAGTCGGGGCTTTATGGCAGAGTGGCCTGACGGAAGCCTCTCCTCAATGCAAGACACATGAAAGCCTGCATGGAGTTTGCCAAGATGGTGAGAAATAAGATTCTCTGGTCTGATGAGACCAAGATAGAACTTTTTGGCCTTAATTCTAACCGGTATGTGTGGAGAAAAACAGGCACTGCTCATCACCTGTCCAATACAGTCCCAACAGTAAAGCATGGTGGTGGCAGCATCATGCTGTGGGGGTGTTTTTCAGCTGCAGGGACTGGTTGCAATCGAGGGAAAGATGAATGCGGCCAAGTACAGGGATATCCTGGACAAAAACCTTCTCCAGAGTGCTCAGGACCTCAGACTGGGCCGAAGGTTTACCTTCCAACAAGACAATGACCCTAAGCACAAAGCTAAAATAACGAAGGAGTGGCTTCACAACAACTCCGTGACTGTTCTTGAATGGCCCAGCCAGAGCCCTGACTTAAACCCAATTGAGCATCTCTGGAGAGACCTAAAAATGGATGTCCACCAACGTTTACCATCCAACCTGACAGAACTGGAGAGGATCTGCAAGGAGGAATGGCAGAGGATCCCCAAATCCAGGTGTGAAAAACTTGTTGCATCTTTCCCAAAAAGACTCATGGCTGTATTAGATCAAAAGGGTGCTTCTACTAAATACTGAGCAAAGGGTCTGAATACTTAGGACCATGTGATATTTCAGTTTTTCTTTTTTAATAAATCTGCAAAAATGTCAACAATTCTGTATTTTTCTGTCAATATGGGTGCTGTGTGTACATTAATGAGGAAAAAACATGAACTTAAATGATTTTAGCAAATGGCTGCAATATAACAAAGAGTGAAAAATTTAATGGGGTCTGAATACTTTCCGTACCCACTATATATATATATTTATATATATATATATATATATATCAGGGGCGTTTCCTCTGAGTAGGCAAGGGAGGCAGTGCCTCCTCAAAAAAAAATAGGATGAGAAAATAATCCATATTACATATAAAACAACACAAATATGACAAATTATGACATTAAAAAGAGCGCAAGTCATACGTATTTCTTAAGGAACACTGCCCAACAGTGACACCCGCAGGTAAAGGTACACAGAAGAGTCATGCTTTACATTCTATGGAGTCATGCCTCCCTTTCCTCTCATAGGAAACCATTTAAAATCATCAGACCCCCGGCGTGCGGTGGGTTTTGTGGGGGGTAATTGAGAAAGAATGGGGGAAAGTCACGTGAGAGGAGGCAATGTCTCCATTGCGCTATGATTGGATGTAATTGGTTGTGATTGGATATGATTGGCTTGTGCGATAAATCCCGCCTTTCGTTGACGTGCGCGTTCCGCGCGTCAGTTTGACTGAACAAATAATGCTGTCATTCGGAAGACTAATTGAAAAGTAAGTAAACCGATCACAGTTAGATATCACCGCTTTATGTCACGTCAAGATCAAACTTGAAATGGACTGAAAGCTTGATGACTGCGGGGTTTTTAGTGCAATCAGTTTGGTGAAATTAAAAATACAATTCGTGTCTGTGACAGACGGTGTTTAAGGAGCATGACTGATGATCCAAAATATCCTAGGTTGACAATTAAAAAGAAAAACCGCAATACACACAAAAAAAATATTGTTTATATTAGTATTGCCTTCAGTTATTATTTTGGAATGAATGTAGAAATGCTTAAAACACTAGCTTGATGACACTGACTTGGTTCTGAGAACATTACATTGTTGATATAAAATTACAAAATAGAATTGTATTTTGTTTCTTTTTATCTTTTTTGGTGTACTATAAAGTAATGTTTATTTAACAAGGAAGATGTGTCAACTTTAAGAGTAATGCACATGAATTTACATTGATTCATAAAAAAAAAAATGTGCCTCATTTCAAAACACCACTGCACGCCACTGATAAAATATAACAAATAAAATACTTTGAGTCTGAATACACGAATGATTATGTCTTGACGTCAAAACCAGAAAATAACCTGATTTATTAATAAAGTCTTGTAAACGTAGTTAACTTGCGTTGCCAGGTTATTGGTTTGCATATAAGCTGGGACAACAGGTTATTTTAATAAGATGATTTTTGGGAGTTATCAGCATACGTGTTTTTATGTTCCTTAAAATTAATCCAAATTAGGGAAATATTAGCATTGATCCCTATGAAAACTTGCAGTAATTAAATAATAAAAAAAGACTTAATCTCATAATCTTGATCTCATCACATTTACCAGTTGCTGTTGACCTTCCGTTATTAAATCACACCATACCGAATCAGACTCGGCATCCCAATTCACATTCTGATTTCTGTTTATGATATCTAGATGTTGTGTCCTGTCTGTTTAATTGATGTCGTCCAATAGATTGGCTTGAGTTCACATATGCCTCAGACACTGGGTTCTGCAGGACACGTCCCCATAGCATCAGCAACTGACGCAGCATTGAGTTCTCCATGAAAGGGTACTGTTGCCACCTATATGCAGATGATGTAAATTAAATTAAAATGAACAAAAATGAAACCATGACTGTATATTTTCATTTTTTCTTCTCAAACAAGTATAGGCTACATTATCTGGCAACATGGCTTAACAATATCTAACCTTAATTTTATGGCGATGGATCAGAGAATGAATTTTATGTACAAATAAGGTAGGAAGATAGACTTCCTACCTTTAAATCTACAACTGCCATGGTGTTTCTTATTTGTCATCTCTGATTTTGGTCTGTGTCATACCCGGTTGAAAAAGTCACCGCTACTGACGTGCAGGGATGCAGGGATGTACAGACGATGCTGCCTCTTTTACATCCAGTTGGGTTTTGAAAAAAAAAAAAAAATGCCGTCGATTTGGACTTGGGTCTCATTTTATCAGGTCTGACTTTGGTCGGTTTTATGAAACATAAACTGTAATCATCCTTAAAGGTGCCCTAGAATTAAAAATTTAATTTACCTTGGCATAGTTGAATAACAAGAGTTCAGTACATGGAAATGACATACAGTGAGTCTCAAACACCACTGTTTCCTCCTTCTTATATAAATCTAATTTGTTTAAAAGACCTCTGAAGAACAGGCGATTCTCAACATAACACCGGCTGTTATGTAACAGTCAGGATCATTAATATGTACGCCCCCAATATTTGCATATGCCAGCTCATGTTCAAGGCATTACACAAGGGCAGAACGTCTGGATGTGCACAGCTGAATCATCAGACTAGGTAAGCAAGCAAGGACAATAGCGAAAAATGGCAGATGGAGCAATAATAACTGACATGATCCATGATTACATGATATTTTAAGTGATATTTGTAAATTGTCTTTCTAAATGTTTCGTTAGCATGTTGCTAATGTACTGTTAAATGTGGTTATAGTTACCATCGTTTCTTACTGTATTCACGGAGACAAGACTGTCGTTATTTTCATTTTTTAAACACTCGCAGTCTGTATAATTCATAAACACAACTTCATTCTTTATAAATCTCTCCAACAGTGTGTAATGTTAGCTTTAGCCACGGATTAGTATCAAACTCGTTCAGAATCAAATGTAAACATCCAAATAAATACCATACTTACGCGATTAGACATGCTGCATGACGAACACTTTGTAAAGATCCATTTTGAGGGTTATATTAGCTGTGTGAACTTTGTTTATGCTGTTTAAGGCAGTCGTGAGCTCGGGGGCGGGGAGCACAAGAATTTAAAGGGGCCGCAGCCTGAATCGGCGCATATTTAATGATGCCCCAAAATAGGCAGTTAAAAAAATTAAAAAAAATCTATGGGGTATTTTGAGCTGAAACTTCACAGACACATTCAGGGGACACCTTAGACTTATATTACATCTTTTGAAAACACGTTCTACGGCACCTTTAATGCTTGGAACAAGAATGGTTATTAGTCAATAATAATAAGTATGTGAGCAAATGGAAAAAAAATGCATGATACAAAATACTTTAAAGGAGTATCAAAACAAAACATTCCAACACACTCTCTCTCTCTCTCTCTCTCTCTCGCTTCTCTTCTCTTCTCTCTGGGAGGGATTAGAGTGGCCACATGTTGGCCGGCGGAGGTTTGCTGTGGCTCCAGGCAGGCGCGCGGGCGCTGTTGCTCATGGTAACTCGATCGCTGGCGGCCGTGAAGCTGTTTGATTTATTCCCCAGCTCCAGCAGATGGCTGCAACAGAAGTTTGTTTAAGTTCACTTCATAGCCGGGCTGGCTGCCAGGACAGAGTCTCGCACACACAAGAGGAGGAAGAGGGGGCTGGAAGCTGAACACATGCCAGAAGAATGTTCAGTGACTCCGGGTGTCTAACCACACCACTTACCCCCTTCCAACCTCACACACACACACACACACTAAACCACACATTTCTCAGACCTGCACATTTTTCACAAATACTGCAACACATGTATCTCCCTCAAAACTGATATAGACACACATTCCCACACATCTTCCATTGTTCTCCTTTTTTTTTGCTTTATTCATATCAGTCTGTTTCCACTCTGTTACAAACACATTCCGCTCAAACAACTGTGACACACACACCTCATCTACTTTGATTAGGTCGTGAAGATGCTAAAGGTGTCTGCCCAAATGGGAAACTGCTGAATGGAACCATATGGCCGTTTCTTTATTCTGCAGCTCATTTAAAGTCATTATACATAGAGAGAAATATCTGATTTACTCTGATCTCACAATGTAGTTACTTATTTTACTATTGAAATCAAAACGTATGAATTTTTTTTCTTCTTATCGTAACTTATCTGTAGAAAAATCTTTAGAAAATTCTAGTGGTGCTCTCCTTTTATTTTTTTTCCCCTTTTTCTGGCTGTTTTATTATCCACAAATTATATTACAAAGGAAAGAGTTATGCTTCACAGTTTTAAAGTACTGAAAAACAAACAACAAGTAAATCCTGATTGTATAATAATTACGTCTTACCCAGTAAATATTTTGTTTCACTCAGAAATACAACAGATTACAGAAGTTAAATGACATTTGTTTATAATTAGATGGTTCTGCTTCTTTCTGCAGGGGAAACCTGCAGTGATTAACAGGTGAACTTGGGCTGAGTTTGGGCTCACTGTTTGAAACATATTTGTGTGCTAGCATTGCATGTTTACACCAGTGCATGTTCATTTTAAGGAAATAAGTTTGGGTCTGATCCAGTGGCGAGGCTACAGAGGGGCCAGGGCGGCACTGGCCCACCCAATCAAAGGTGCCAGAATATTTAGCTTTTATTTCCAGACACTACTTTGGTCTGGAAATAATCATATCTGTTGTCAAGGCCTATGTATAATTTGAAAAATGTATTATTAAAAATACATATAATATGTTTTTATTTCGCACCGGTAAACTCACTGTACATGAGTCGCGCTTATAATAGCCTATGTGTGTCGGTTTGCTTCATTTTTACAGTGACTATTTATTCTACAGTAACAATTTATTGTACAGTAACATATTCACCTGTGGGTAAACAAATTCTACAAAATGAAGTGATGACAATTAAATTAAATCAAGCTTTTTCAGTATTGTGTCCTTCCCGCACACCATTATGACGGTAACTCTCCAAACATTAAATAGCTTTGAAGAGCTCTGCTTTCAACACAAGCTTTTCCAGTAAAAAGCTACTTTTCCCCAATGATTAGCTGTGCAGCGAGACAGTCTCTGTTCTTAATATCACATTTGTTTACTGACGAGCAAGCGGAGGTAAACAGCCAAACTGTCGGCTCCATCTCGTGTAGCGCTGGTAAGTCCAATTTATTCTGTTGAATTGGGGCGTCTTAAACAGTCCTCCTCTCATGTGTCGCTTTGTAAAAACAGATTCATTCTAGCAAATCGGTTCATCTAAACGGTCCTATCTCTTTTATATGTAGCTTTGGAAAGTCTGATTCATTGTAGTGAATCACTTCGTTCGGAAGGTTTGTAATGAACAGATTGACCGATTCGAGTCCCGTATGGCATTTTTAAAAAAAAAAATTTTTATAGTGGACTATTTAGTTTACCATGTCTAATTAAATATTCCAGTTAAATATTCTAGCAGTATTTTTTTAATTATTATTATTATTTATATTTACTATAAATGTGTCTTGTTTAGGCTTATTCAAAATATAAATAAATAAAAACAGTCTTTTTTAACATTATTTCTATCCAACACACATTCAAATTATTGGATATAATTTAGAAAAATATACTTGGATAAAAGTTTATATTTCAGATATAAACTGATGTCAACAGTAACGATCAAAATTGAGTAGGCCTAAATCTTTTGCTTCAAAATCTAGATGCTTCAAATAAAGTTTGTTTCAATTATATCGTTGCCCTAGTAGGTTCGTTCAAAAATGCTAATTTGTCCAGTAATGAAACAATAAAAGTCTTTAAGTGAATCATTGAGTCATTCATTCAAACATATTTTTTTAATACTTAATTCAGATTTTATATTTTTAAATAGACTGCAGCAATTCTCATTTTGTCAGAACCTATAGTAACATACATTATCTCATTTAGCATTAGTATTTAGTGTTTTAGACAAAAAATAGAGGTCCAGCCTATTTCACCAAGGTCCACCCACTTGAAGATTTCTGGCCTCACCACTGGTCTGATCATAGGAAACAGATTGTGGCAGGGGGTGATTGTGTTCTGAAGAGAAGTGTGAATAATATGAGCCAAAAGCATGACCAGATGCACTCAAGAACACAACCTACACTATGTTTATAGTTCATTATTTTCTGTGTCTGTTGGTGTCTTGCAGTGAGTTGATCTTCATCAAGGCCTCAGAGGAAGAGTTTGAACTTGGAAAGATGATACAGGACTGAAAAAATATTTTAGAAATATCTTCCCTTTTTTTTTTTCCCTTTGTGAAAATTAAGTATGAGTAATATGACCAATATATGTTTAATTCCTGATAGCAATATATATCACTATATACACTGCCTGGCCTAAAAAAAGAAAGTCACTGTTTGGATTTAAATAGGCAAATACTCAAGAGTCTATGACTGGATCATTATTGATGTTATTATTATGTTTCTAGCATGTTATATGTTTAGCAACAGTTCTTCTACCCCTAATTGATGGAGTGTGTAGCTTTTCATTTCTTAAACAAACACATAGGAACCATGACCATACTCCAGGATGACAATGTCAAGATTCATTAGGCTCAAATTGTGAAAGAATGGTTGGGAGGGTGCATGAAGAATCATTTTCACACGTGAATTGGCACCTCTGAGTCTGGACCTTAAATTCATTGAAAGTCTTTGGGATGTGCTGGAGGAGACTTTACAGAGTGCTCACCTCTTGCATTGTCAATACAAGATCTTGACCATAAACTGATGCACCTCTTGATGGAAATAGCATCACAACATTTATTCCCATCAAGAGGTGCATTGATTTTTGGTCAAGATCTTGTATTGACAATGCAAGAGGTGAGCACTCTGTAAAGTCTACTCCAGCACATCCTAAAGACTTTCAATGAATTTAAGGTCTGGACTCAGAGGTGCCAATTCATGTGTGAAAATGATTCTTCATGCACTCTGAACTATTCTTTCACAATTTGAGCTGCCAAAGAACGTCTCGGGTTACAGGTGTAACCCCTGTTCCCTGAGTAAGGGAACGAGACGCTACGTCCAATGACGCAATGGGAACCCTCTGCAGGCGGGTGATGTCACGGACCAGGAAACTATAAAACATGTCTGGATATTAGGTCCGCGAACCATACTCTGGTCGGCCAGTAAGGGGCCACCAATATTAGGTCGACCTTCTCCTGGCGAACCTTCTCCAGAACTCCCGGGAGCAATGAGATTGGGGGAAATGCATACAGACATAGCCTTGGCCACGTCTGTAGCATGGCATCCAGCCCTAGAGGTGCTGGGTGCTCCAGAAAGTACCACAGAGGGCATTGAGATGACTCCTCTGTGGCAAATAGGTTGACTTGAGCCCGACCGTAAGTTTTCCAAATCAACTCCGCCACCTCGGTGTGGAGTTTCCATTCCCCCGGTCTCGCGCTCTGCCTCGACAGAGCGTCCGCCCCCACATTTAGACTCCCCGGAATATATGCTGCTTTCACAGAAAGGAGTTTTCCCTGGGCCCACAGGAGGATGCGGCTGGCCAGATTGCACAGTAGGTGAGACCGCAAGCCCCCCTGGTGGTTTATATATGAGACCACCGTAGTGTTGTCAGTGCGGACCAACACATGGTGTCCCTTCAGGTCTGGGAGGAAGTGCTTCAATGCTAGAAACACCGCCATCATCTCCAGCCGATTTATGTGCCAGGAGAGCTGATGGTCCTCCCATAGACCCTGAGCCGAGCGACCACTCATGATCGCCCCCCAGCCCGTGAGGGAAGCATCTGTCGTAAGCATTACGTGACAACAAGAAGTCCCCAACACGGGTCCCTGGGACAGGAACCAAGGCTTTTTCCACATGACCAGAGCACGAAGGCATCGCCGCGTGACTTTGATCATGCGAAAAGGATTTCCCCTCTGGGAAAACCCCTTGGTCCTGAGCCACCAATGTAAGGGTCTCATGTGCAGGAGGCCAATAGTAATAACATTGGACGCAGCTGCCATCAGACCCAACAGTCTCTGAAACTGTTTTACAGTGAGTGACTGGTCTAACTTCACCCCATTCACGGCTCTGAGAATGGAATTCACACGAGCAGGAGACAACCGCGCCTGCATCATGGTAGAATCCCAGATTACTCCTAGATAGTTTGCAATCTGACTCAGAACCAGCACACTCTTTTTAGCATTGAGCCTCAGCCCAAGCTTTTTCATGTACGACAGAACAGCATCTCGATGTTGAACTGCCAATTGTTCTGTTTGAGCTAATATCAACCAATCGTCGATATAGTTCAGCCCTAGATGCCCTGGAGTCTCAGCGGAGCCAGCGCTGCATCCACGCACTTCGTGAACGTGCGGGGTGAGAGAGATAGGCCGAAAGGAAGAACCCTGTATTGGTAAGCTTCGCCCCCGAAAGCAAACCTGAGGAACTTCCTGTGAGAAGGATGGATGGATACATGAAAGTATGCATCTTTCAGATCTATTGCCACAAACCAGTCCTCGGACCTGATCTGTGGGATGATCTGTCTGAGTGTAAGCATTTTGAACTTCAACTTCTTTACAGATCGAAGGAGCGGGCATCTGCTGTTTTAATAGCCGAACCTTCCCGGAGGGGGCTGCCCTCAAAAGCCCCGGACGCATGGCGTCAGGACCTTTTCTTTGAAGCCTTCCGAGAAATAATGACGGTCCTCAGATCCGCCCTACCCCCGGAAGGCTTCGCCTGTGCTGACCGCCCCGGTCCCCAAGCTTTCTACGGGGGAGCACGAGTGGCCACACTGGCTTTCTGCTGTGCTCTGTGCGCAGAGGAGCTGGCTGTCGGCCGAGGCTGCTCCCGCCCAGCAGCCTCGGGGGGATGAGAGCGACGGGGAAGAAGTTTCTGGAAGGCCGCTGATTGTTTCCGTGTCTCCTGGAATCACAGTTGTTACTGCGTCGCCGAACAGGCCACCAGGAGACAGCGGCGCATCCATTAAGACGTTCTTATCTCTTTCTTTTATGTCAGAGAGATTCAGCCATAGATGCCTCTCCATGACGACCAGGGCTGCCATAGAGCAGCCGATTGACTTGGCCGTCTCCTTGGTGGCTCGGAGAGCTAGATCTGACGCTTTTCTAATTTCTTGAACCGTCTCGAACATCGCTTCCCCACTCTCGTCTATTTCCCCCAGCAGATCGGCTTGGTATGCCTGCAAGATTGACATCGTGTGCAGGCATTCCGCAGCCTGACCTGCCGCCGAATAAGCCTTGCCCACCAAACTAGATGTTGTCTTTAGTGGCTTGGTGGGCAGTGTCGGGGTCTTGAGGGACGATGCAGACTCAGGCGAGAGATAGCTCGCAAGCGTCTCTTCAACCCGACGCATCGCCCCATAGCTGTGGTGCTTCAGCCCCATAATATTGCTGTATAGTGATGTTTGGGGGCTGAAAACACGATATTGAAAAGGTCTCTTCCACGACCTCGGGAATAAACGGCAGACCCCGACGCTGGGGTAGTGACCGCACGGGAAAGCAATCTTTCATCCAGCTTGCTTGTTGGCTTGCTTTCACGTTTCTCCGCAGGCCAGTCAATATTCAGCTTTTTGACTGCCCTGGTCACTACCTCCAGCAGCTCCTCATAGGCTGGAGATGAGGATGGCGGTTCCTCATCTCCACCTTCGACACCCTCCACATCAACCTCCTCAGAGGAAGATATGTTGAGTGTCGGTGTCTCCCTCCGGGGGGAAGAAACCGCAATGCGTGCTTCCACCGCCAAAGGAGAGACACTGGGTCTAGCAGGTAAGGGGAGCGATAGGGCTGGGCCCGTCTCTCCCCCCTCTGCTAGATCCATTTGTGAACCCCACGAGTGCAGTCTACGCTGTGCCTCAGCAGCAGCGGGACCGGACCCGTGGGGAACACTCGCCCCGGCACCATCCTCGAAGAGCGCCCGGCGTGATCGCAGCACTCTGAGAGTGAGCCTCTCGCAGTGTACACAGACAGCTCCCTCGAGAGCTGCCTGTGCATGCTCAACTCCCAGGCATTTCACACATGTCGTGTGTATCCCCACCCGAAATGAAACGCGGGAAGGGAGGAACACACTTTGTGAATTGCTGCTTTTCCGCCATTATATATATATATATGTGTCTTTGTCTTATGTTGTGCTTGAAACTCTTGTCCTCGTACGAAGAGATCACTGTGTGCAAATGTAGCAGGGACAAACAACAATAAATAAGACAGACAAGATACAGATAGTGCTTGCTGAAGACAACAGAAGCTAGCGTTCTTTGTTCCGGGCATGCTTTATAGTTTCCTGGTCCATGACGTCACCCGCCTCTGACGTCACGTTTCCTCATTGGTTGGATACAGAGGTGCTTCACGAACACAAAATGCAGAGGGTTCCCATTGCGTCATTGGATGTAGCGTTGATGTTCCCACGAAAGGGAACCCAGCGTCAAGGGAACAGTGGATGAGGTTTGTTTTTCCGGGGCAGCAATGGAGTTGTGCATGTTTGTTTGTTCCCGGGATTTCGGTGACGAATACTTTGTAAACAAGTCCCAGTTCAGTGCTGGATTTGTCTGTGTTTTGTCTGTGTTTTGCTGGCAATCGGCGCGCAAGTGCATATAATGTAAACAACACAAACGTTTTTGTTCCCTTTTTATTTATAATGATGTTGCAGCTAGTCTGTGATCTCTACGTAGAAACAGCGCGTGCTCGTGACTCTTTAGCTCCGCCCAAGGCACTGACGGCAGGCACGCCTCCAGGAGCATATCTATCTTTTTTAAATATGATAAAACTAAAGACTTTTCGGAGATATTTTCTTCTGTTGTTTGAATGACATTAAAGGGATAGTCCACCCTAAAATATTTGTGTCATTTCCTGCATGAACGCATATTGTGCTTACATTTACTTGAAGCTTAAACTCAACCCTTTTGTGAACGTGCATGCGACAGTTGGCGAGAAGCAGTTTAACAGCTAGAAAGGTTTAAAAAGTTGTTGTTTTTTTACACGCCTATAAAAAAAAATCGAACCATATGGTTCTCCACCCACAGTTTGTCACGCACTTGCACCCAGTGGTGGCCGGTCAAGTTAGCCAGAGAAGAAGGCTACTTTAACGCATTAAAAATAAGTTAAATATACATTGCAAAATGATTATGAAATAACACTATTTAGTCATACTATTAGTAGTCATGTTAGCACCTATTAAAAATAAAAAAATAAAAATTGTATTTTGTTCGTTTTGTGGGTGGCCTCAGACAAATTGGAGTCTATGTAGGTCTGTAATCTTTTGAAATGCATGTGACTTGAGGCTGAGCTCTAATTGGCTTGTTTCAGATGTTTGCGCCTCAGACCCTCCCACTTTTGATTTTTGCGAATCAATATTGTTTTTATATGACGTCTCTTTTCAAATAAAATATGTGTCTTTAAGTGTCTCTTTATGGAAATATTATTATATGTACTTTATTAAAATATATTCAATTGGACATGTACTCATGTCTGGCAACTTGACAAATATGTTGTCAATATCATTAATATTAAACTTAAGAAAAAATTTATGGTGTATAATTATTTTTGAGACCACAGTTTTTGCAAACGTATAAAAAACTTTATGAAACTATAATGAATTGAAGAGTTCTCACAGTCTTTAAACTGAGATCTTAAAGGAGACATAGCACACACAGTTTCTGCCAATCTCATGTTAATCTTGAGTACCTATAGAGTAGTAATGCATCCTTCATATCTCCAGAGTCTTTGGTTTTGTCAGATCTTTAAAAAACAGATACAGCTGTACCGCTTCTTTCCAAAAACAGTCAAGCTCCTGCAGGCGTGCTGTGGGCAGAGCTAAAGAGTCATGAGCAATACATCATCACATTATCCCTGGATAACTTTTGATTCACTATACGTTCATTATATGCACTTACGCGCCAACTGCCAGCACAACAGAAATTTGATGCAGTTTTACTTACCACCTGCGGTTCCGGTCATGAGTCAGATCCAGCGTCAAACTGGGCCTTGTTTATAAAACATTAATCACCAAAATGCCAGGAACAAACAAACACACTTGCACAACTCCGTTGCTGCCCCGGAAAAACAAGCTGCATCCACTGTCCCCTAAACGCTGGGTTCTTTGGGAAGCTGAACAAGTTTATCTTTCCCTCTCAACCAAAAACACTTCTTTGGTGGCATTGTTGATTTCATGGTCTAAAAACAAAATGACATATCTTTCTTGAGCAAGTCCTGTGCAGCTCTGCCGACGACTTCCATAACCCGAACGAAGCATACATTGCTATCTGTGTTTAAACTAAACTCATTTAAACCTTGCCAACTTAAACATTCAAGAGCATGATGAGAAAGAGAATTCTCACGTGCGCATGATGTGAGAACATTTGTGTGTGCACTTATCCAAAGCACGCAGACGGAAAGCCATGTCGGACAGACAGAATTCATACAAAATTTGTCAACATGCCCATCTTGGTGGGTATCCTAGCAAATAAAGTGGGTTATGTCTTAAGTGAATGTAACCATTCAAGAAAGACAATGCATTTGTATCAGTGTCAGTATTTTGGATCTGTTTATTATGTTTTAAAGTGACAGCAGCCTAATATCCCCACTGTCTGTGTTTTTAAAGGGGTGGTTCATTGTTTTTTTCTAGGCTTGATTGTGTTTTTGGGGCGCAGTTTAACATGTCTTAATGCTTAATTTTTTTTTTAAAAAGCAGTATTTTTCACATATTTTACCTTTATTCTACACTTCTGTTTCCAATGTCATATGAACGGCTCATTTGACTTCCTGGTTCTATGATACACAATGTGCTCAGATTGGTTAGCTGGCCCAGTGTATCCAAAGCCATCGTGATTCGCTGAAGCGTCCGGAAACGCCACGCCTCTTACCATTAGTGGTTACCAGTTACGTGGGCTTTGGTGGAAATGTAAATATTGGCGTCTATATTGCTGTATCAAATTGAGCCCGAATCAGATCCAGATGAGGAGGGTCAAGCAGAACCTCTGCAATCGCGGCTTTTAAAGAACATTTATGAATGGTATTTCATTTTGTATTTGTGTCAAAGTGTTTAGATAATCTGTCACTGCTGTTTGTTAGCTTTCAATATACAGTTTTATCCTGATTAAATCTTTACTGTCGCCAAATACATGACTGAGTAGTAGCATTTTTGTAAAGGTAGCGTTTAATTTATATCATGAACAACTGTTTGTCTATGAACATCGAAGTTTGTTGGCGTTTGTTGGAGAAGTATGCACTAGAATTTAGCTAACTGGCTAGCGAAGCAAAAACACGTTGGTCTTTGTCTACGTCCTTGATGCAACCAAAAAATAGCAACAGAACTATACATTTAAAAGACATGTACAAACAATAAAACATACTTACAGTTTGGGGGCGATAAACAGCAGCTTCTGCTTTTAAAGTGAGAACTGCTTCTTTCAGTAATAGCCTTTGTGCATTCAGTAATAGCCATCCATCATTGAACTCGTGTAGATTCTGGAAGCTGTCTTCAGCACCACATCCAGTGTAGAAAATGTCACAGATTATAATGGGTTCTATTATCTTTTGACGCGCCGCTTGCGTCCGGTGTACACAACTCTTCCGCTTCAACATGCTGCACGACATGGCCTTGCTCACTTTGTTGCGTGTTCCCGGGGGTGTGTTTTGCAGGGTTTATGATGTCACCAACCTGGGAAGAAGCTTGTTGTAGTCTAAACCGGTCGTTTGTGTAGGCATTAAAATGCCTTAACTTTACAAGACAATATCTCTGTTTGCATTTAACTTTAAAGGTGCTAAAGAGGATGTTTTGTTTTATACATTTTTGCAATATTACTTGAAACTGTCTTTGCTAACTGATAAAAGACTATTTATTAGGTGCACTGAAAGTAATAATATTAATATACATCATCTGTGCACGAGGTAGGGCCTTAAAAACATCAGCCAATCGTTTACGCGATCATTGCGTAAACGATTGGCCCTCTGGCTTGTCAATCACTGCCGTGACGTTCCTTGTGAGAGACGTGCGCGGATTGGCCCTCTGGCTTGTCAATCACTGCCATGACGTTCCTTGTGAGAGACGAGCGCGGCTGCGCGCTTCAGTAACTTTCCACACTCCACAGGCGCTGCATGCAATGTTTTTGTCAGGAGACAGGAATAACAACTGCAGATTATGAGTTACCTGCGGTGAGTCCGGCATAATGAATCCAAAAAACACGACACAGCGAATGCCGGTGGTAAACACTCGTGTTCCAATACTCGTGCACGAGTTTTGGGAGGCGTTCCTTTGAAATGAGCTGTGAAGGAAGGGGGGTTGTTCTTACGCATGTGCTCATTTCAAAAACTCAGTAACAGTTTCTCAGTCGACGAAAAAATCCTCTCTATTACCTTTAAGCGCTGTAACTTTGCAGATACTGTTTATGCTCAAGCAGCAACATTACACACTAACTAAAGTTAAAAAAGTGAAATCGCATTGAACCACCCCTTTAATGTTAATCAAACAAAAGACAAGGAAATCACTCATTGCTCTGAACTGAATAGCTTTTGTAACTTTAATAATTATTAATCTTTATTTCATTTTTACAGTGAAGATTATATGCAATGTTATTTTACATTTGATTACTTCAATTTCTGTACCTGAAAACTACTGTTAGATACCTAAATAACATGAAAAGCACTGTTTGTTTTATTTGTATCTTTGCTCTATTGTATTTATTTGTGTCATCGCATGTAGTTTGATTATTTTTTTCTTATTTTCTTTATTTTTATTTTACAGTAGTCCTTTTTCCCCTGAACATAGCATATACCGAACTGTACCGAAACTGTGACCCTGAAACACTTTTAGACACCAGTGAATGTTTGAAGTAACTTCTGATTGCAATCCAACAGGGATTCTGGTCAGCGTATGAAGCAGAAATATATTTATATGCAATGCTGAAAGCTTTGATACCAGACTAATGCATCCGCATATGTCATAAATTACATATAGGGCCTATACTCCGGTTAACTCAACCTGTTTTCTGTCCATGAGCTCCCATCTGTTGCTTTGGCTAGGTGCAACTCCTCAGATTGCATAATTATGTGAAATTTCGTCTTTTTATGTGAGATAATGAGAACTACCAGTTGATGCAGAATTATTAATGTACTCTCCTAACACAAATTTAAAAATTACTGGCACTGTAACATTTTTATTGTAATCACTGGTCAAATATCGATGCTGGAGTCTTAAAACTTTAAGTAAAGACTTAACCTTCGCTTCTGTCATGATAATTATTAGGGCTGCAACTAATGATTATTTTGATAATCGATTAGTTGGCCAATTATTTCTTTGATTAAAGATAAATAGACGTCAGATAAAAAGACCAATTTTAAAACAAAAGTGCCAACTGAATGCTATGAAAACATATATAGTGAATTTAAAGATATATCTATGCTATATGCAAAAGAGCTAAAGCACGAAGAAGACACAACAAGTCATCCCAGTACAGCTAGAAGCATCAGACTTACTGCAACAGTGAGCAATTAAAGACATATTTTGGCAAAATTACCAAAAAATCCTAAATACCTTCAATAATAATGATTTAATGATTCATCACTTTCAACCAATAGGTGGCGCTGTGACCAAATTGTTGTGGTATGGTCAAAGTAAGGTGACAATGACTCATGCAAAGTTTGGTGTCAATATGCCACAGCATTGCAGAGATACAGCTTCAAGAGTCGGTTTTGCATCATGCCTCAATTTTTTTGTATATCGACTTGACTAGACATATCGACTTGAAATCCATAACTTCATGTCTGCATGGTCTGAAGATGATACGATTCGATTTTGAAAATCGGATCAACGATCTAGGAGGAGTTTGAAAAAGTAGGTTTTTAAAGAAAAACAATATGGCGGACAGGAAGTTCAGCCGACTATGGCAAATTTGGTATCTATGGACTCAAGGAATCTACTGAGACCATTACAATATGTTAATATTGTCAAAATTTATTAGATTTTTTGTAAACAAACTTTTGACCACAAGGTGGCGTTGCTCCAGAACTTTTTACGTACTGTCAGGGCATGGTGCTAGCCTGACGTGGTCATACTCAATTCTAGTTCGAATATGAGTCTGATACTGCTCCATTGGGCTTTGATTATGGGGGCGTATTTCAACCGATCCAGGAAAGACCTCAATTGGATAGACCTACAGAGTAAGTGACGTATGTTGAGCGACGCATAGTTGTCAACAGAACTCTTCTTAGCGACCATCGGGGCCAGCTGATAAATCAAACTTTTGCCGAATCCCATAGGAAGGACGGCAAAGACATCTTTCCCATCGACAAATGCCTTGATCGCGGTCCTCTGTTCCTTTTTTAAAATTAATGCGCTGTCGATATCTTCTATAACGGACGCGATGGCGGAATCTACACATCTCAGTTCTTCAACAGCCATCATTGTTGTAAACTAATTGACCTTTCGCAAAGACCCGCCCCCCTTAGTTACTGTTGCTTTGTCCGACAAGCCGTGGCGCTGTCACGCCACACAGAGTGGAAAATACATCGCGGAGCAAAGAGAAAACTGACAACACATCGACAGACGAGACGGAGCAGGTTACTTATGATAATAAACAAAGTCCCAGCTTTCAAACTGTGTAGTTATTAAAAAAATTCAAACAATAAAAACCGTTTTGTGGCTCTTTAATGGGTTGTGACCATAATCGTGACAGATTGCTGTAGCGCCTCAGCTCAAGAGGCTCGTGAACCGATCATCTCTTCCTACTAGTCCATTTATAGCATCAAATAAACATGAATGAACATGAGAATGAATGTTGTTTCAAACGTGGAAAGACGTCAATATGCACAATTTTTCAAGTTTAACTCCACCGAGGTTAATCTTCTAACTCCTGACTGCTTTGTCGGACAAAATGGCGGATGCGGCGTTCTGATTGGTTAGATCGCTTGTCAATCAAACTCCCCAAGCGCTCTTTGATGACATGGCTGATTACGTTTCTGGTGATAATCTGTCAATCATCGCCCTGACAATGTGATTGGTCCGAACAGTTTCTGTTCGGGCATAATTACTCCTCTACGGATCGAGTCCAGACCGAACTCCCCGACCTCAAAATGTTGTGGGCGGGGCTAAGTTCGGCTGGCATCCAGGCTAGCATGGTGCCAAAGACCCATACTGAGTTTTGTAACGATACGCTAATGCGTTCATAAAATACAGCATTTTAGCACAAAATTCAAAATTTGTTTATACGTTTTTCGAAAATGTTTTGGAAATTGACTTGAATTCCAACTTCTAGTCGGCATGGTCTGAAGATAATCTGGTTCAATTTTCATGAAAATCGGAGTAACGGCCTTGGAGAAGTAAAAAAAAAGTAGGTCTTTCAGAAAATAAAAAATGGTGGAAAATATTTCATGACGGGAAATTACGTCATAGGGTGCTATCGAGGAAGTAAGTAAAGTCTTGCATTTATGTTCAGTTACACACAGTTATCCCTTTACAGTTATCACTCTCATAAAATACTTGAATTACTTGTTGACTTTTAAACCTAAATTTAATGCCCAACAACAGATATTCTCGTCGCTTCATAAAATTAAGGTTGAACCACTGCAGTCACTTGAACTATTTTAACAATGTCTTTAGTACCTTTCTAGACCCTGAAAGTGGTGGGATAAAAAAAAAAAAAACTCTCGGATTTCATCAAAAATATCTTAATTTGTGTTCCAAAGATGAACGAAGGTCTTGCTGGTGCATAAATAATGACAGAATTTAAATTTTTTGGGTGCACTAACTCTTTAAAATACTCATGAGGAGTGGGTACTGAGCTGGGGATTCTACACCATTATAATAAACGGTTTTAAAAATGTAGAAAACACTGTATACAGCTATAATTCATATTCTCTTTTGCTCAGAAAAATGTATCCTACAACCATTTTAATTTTGACTTTTTAAAATACATCACTTATCAGTGATAAAATGTATCTACTTCCAAAACAACAGGGAAATACTATTACAGACATGAAAAGATGAAAAAGTTACTTTCAGTACACTCGTAACCATTTTAAAGCATGTATATAAAAAAAAAATTAAAATCAGTTGTAACGCCTTAATGAACACTGAGCGAGCTATTGTTGCACATAAAATATAAATGTTCCGAATTATGTATGCAATGGATCAAAAAAAAAAAAAAAGGTTATTAATGAGCCATAGTTTTATTACATCGTGCACTGACAGAGATGCAGTATAACACGAATGGGTCATCAATATCATTTGGTCCTCCAATTTCAGTACATTAAAGGGTTAGTTTACCCAAAAATGAAAAGTTATTATTTACTCACCCTCATGTCGTTCCAAACCCGCAAGACCTTCGTTCATCTGCGGAACACAAATTAAGACATTTTGATGAAATCCGAGAACTCTCTGACTCCTCAATAGACAGCAATAAGCCACTTTCAAGGTCCAGAAAGGTACTAAAGACATAATTTAAATAGTCAATGTGTCTACGGTGGTTCAACCTCAATTTTATGAAGTGAAGAGAATACTTTTCGTGCGCAAAATCAAAACAAAAATAACAACTTTATTCAACAATCTCTTCTCTTCCCTGTCAGTATCTTTACGCAGTTGATGCATAAAGTGAATAAAGTCATTATTTTTGTTATGTTTTTGCATACAAAAAGTATTCTCATCATCAAGAGTCAACGAGGGAGAGACATGGAAGTGCAGATCACTCGTCTCTCTATATGTTCAAGTAAATAAATGGGAGTGGGAATTCCCATATTATGAACGTGGAACTTGCACGAGATATTAACACTGTAAGCAATACCCACAACCTTGTGTCAAATTTCAGGCCTTGTGTATATACAGATCATCTAGTAAGCAGAAATCCTAAATTTAAAAATAAAATTACATGTTTCTTCAAATTAGAGGAAGAATTAAATGCTGACATCTTGATTGAATTAATGCCTGAAGGATATACAGTGGGTACGGAAAGTATTCAGACCCCCTTAAATTTTTCACTCTTTGTTATATTGCAGCCATTTGCTAAAATCATTTAAGTTCATTTTTTTTCCTCATTAATGTACACACAGCACCCCATATTGACAGAAAAACACAGAATTGTTGACATTTTTGTAGATTTATTAAAAAAGAAAAACTGAAATATCACATGGTCCTAAGTATTCAGACCCGTTGCTCAGTATTTAGTAGAAGCACCCTTTTGATCTAATACAGCCATGAGTCTTTTTGGGAAAGTTGCAACAAGTTTTTCACACCTGGATCTCACTGTACTTCCAAAGCAGCCATGATTAACAGCTGTTGGCGCCATCTACTGCTGTGGTTAAAATTTTCTATGCATTTAATTTGATTTGATGGGAGTCACAAGACCTATTACTCTCTCCCTAGCCAATCAAATTAATGCATAAAAATAAAATTAAACAAGCATGTAACGACCACAAACAGAGGGAAAATAGAAGAGTGAAAGTACAGTTACCTCACTTAAAATGTCCTCAAGTAAAATTAAAGGTACACAATTTTTTAAACTACTTAAAAAAAGCTAAATTTCTGATAAAAACTTATAGTACTTAATTACAGTAATCTAAGTATTTGTAATTTGTTGCTTCACACCCCTGATCTGCTCCTATTGGATAGGCTTGATCAGAGTCTAATACAAAGACTTGCTTGAATAGGAAATACTTCTTAGCAAACTTTTAGTCACAATGGGGTTGACTTGTATTGCAAACTTTGTCATAATGGTGTCAACTTATATTGTTTGGGTGCAAGACTTCAAAGAATAAATGTTTAGTGTGAGTTATTTTTGGTTTACAGTGAAGAATCCAGAGCATTGTAGGCAGTGACTAAAGGCTGCAAAGAATCATAAATTTGGAGAGAACACCACTACAGAAAATCTGAAAAATCTCCATGTCTCCATTTCAAATCAGATGACTACGAAGGGGTTTAGGTGGGAAAAATACTGAAAGAAAATGCTGTTCCATCAGTTAATTAGGAAGAAAAGGAATGGGAAACACTGTCTGCTCAGCCGCCTGAAGCAAAACGCTGTCAGGTAAGAAGGTTGTTGCCATAGTATTTTTACTATAGTGCTGTTTAAAGAGTAGACAAAGTATGATACAAAAAAGGGATGTACCTAAATCATGTGAGTATCAAGTTGAGTCCATTTTGTGGCTTAATGTACTTTTAGTAACTCTTTTTGTCAAGCATGACCTGCAGTTTAACAACAGTATAGATTGCATTTTATGACCGTCACGTTAACTACAATACAAGCCAGTATGAACAGTATATAAATTTTGTACTGAAGAACAACATTTTTGTGCTTTTTTTTAAAACTAGTATACTGGCCACCCCTAATCAGAAGTGATGTGTTTGTAGCTCTAGGGAAAGTACAAAGGAAAAGCAGTAGTCTGATTTATGAGTGTCTCAGAGAGCTAGGGTTAGCAGCGGGGGCATGTAGACCAGTTTCCTTCCAGGGGAAATAGCCCCCAACCCCACCCCACGACATGCATCATAGCTAGTGCTCATTCACCAGGTCAGGTCCATGTTCCATACCAAACATTCTGGCTGATTTGGTAAATACCAATTCATGTATCTTATTTAAAGGGTAATGAAACAACATCACAAAATATACATTATTGTAAAATCTGAATTGCGATTGGTTCTAAGAGCTGCGACTTATGCTTAAAAAACATTAGATTGTTCACATTATTCATAAAATGTAATCCAGTTGCTGTGCTGGCTGAAAGTGGTAGAATACTCAAAAACCCATATTTTCTCCATGGAACACTATATGGTAAATTCAACAACACTTCACTAACAGAGTGAATCTGGACCAGAGTGAGTGAGTTTAAACCTTTCTACAGCCTTTTTCAAATCTGAAGTGTGAATGACAAGTGCAAAAATAGGGGAGGTGTCATGACCAGGTTGTCCCACCCCTAATGCATGGTCCAAAAACCAAGTAATAAGCAGGGACAGTGCTACAGGCAGTGGGAGGTAGGAGTAGGGTGAAAATTGATTAGATTTTCACTTTGTACTTTGTCTCACGAAAACCAATGAGGTCTGTTCTAGCGCATCACACATGCAAGTTCGAGCTTCCGTGTTTATCATATTTGATGCACACTTTTGTAACGAATCATTCGAAATTCATTTGTTTATTTTTATCTGCCATCAGACTTTCTGAGAGATCGTTGCTATGGGTTGCGTCTTGCTTTGGACTTGACTGACAGACTGGTACTGTGACACTGCGAGTTCCATGATTACCCATAATCTCTATGATGTCAATCGTTAAATTTAAAAATTACATTTAAACACTGCAGCATCTTCATCTGCTGTATGAGGAGAAACACATAGTTTCACCATCTGTCCAGTTTGACTTCTTTCTTTCTTTCTTTCTTTCTTTCTTTCTTTCTTTCTTTCTTTCTTTCTTTCTTTCTTTCTTTCTTTTACTCCTGAGTCACAGGAGTAGTCACAGCATGAGAGTAATTGTGTAATCTCCATCAAAACAAAAGTGCATCCTGACCTTGTGCATGCACTGGTAATATTTTGTCTTTGTTCACACATCCATCAAACTGCCAGAATGGACAGCCATTTTGCATTAACATTAATCTGAAAAAAAGACAGTATACATTTTCTGGTCTATTATTGTTATTCCTGGTTTAGAAAAGTCAAATACATTGGTTGCTTTCTTCTCATTCATCTCTGGTATTTCCTCCACCTCCTGTGGTTCCCAGTGTCTCTGGGGCGTCGTTATCAGACATGGGGTGTCGCTGGTGTGCATCTAGAGTTTTAGGGTTTCCTTTTTTTACGATGTTGTTGATTGTGCCACTGTAAAATGGTAAAGTTGTCTCTCTGTTGATTCTGAGCGCCTAATGTAAATATATGTGTAAATATTTCCTTTTCAATGATAAAAGCCATTTTTGTAAACAAACCTTCCCATGGGAACTGACCAACTTTGTGTCCAGAAGCCTGTGAAATTCTCACCACACTTGACAAACAATTAGATGATGGAATCCTAAATTGCCAAATTGACACATTACAGTTATGTAAAAACTGACCCTGCCATGCACTCATTTTTAACTGTAATGTGTTATGTATAATAAGTAAAAATACAGTTTGATTAAACAATGGCAGGTCATAATTCTGCTTGTTGTTGTTTGCTTACTGTGCCCTGTGCAGTTTACTGGAGGACTCTCCACATTGGTGCTTTTTTGTATTGACATTGCACCACTGGTGGCACCAAATGGAATAGCAAAAATGATGACTCTTTCCAAACAGGCTTCCTAAACAATCTTACCACCCTTTCCGCTCTGCCGCCTGTCTGCCATTTATCAAAATAATCTCGCCCGAAACTCAATTGGTTGAGCCAAAATTTAACATGTTGCAGCACTTAAACAAACAAAGCAATGTTTTGAAAGTGCCATAAATTCAGAGAGAAAGAGAGAGAGTGAGGAAATTAATTGTCTTTTATTATGAATGGGCCAGCTGTCAGGACAGGATGTGTTAGGGTGTCTGCTTTGAATGACAGAAATACATTTTTGCTTTTCTTTTTTTTTTTTTTTTTACTGTTTTTAGTGCGTCTACACTGTGATGGACCTTTTAAAATAAAGGAAATAATGCCAGCCACGACTCCCACCTATAATTTGGTAACATTTTGATTTGTCGAGGCATAATTATTGCATGATTAAAGATAACTTAATGGAGCATAATCTCTCAAACAGTCTAATAACACTGGGATCTTGAAGTGTGCCAGATCTCCAGTGGTTCTTCTGTTTGTGTTGTTCTCTCTACCCATGATTGGTCCATTGTCTCCCAAGGGCTGTTTTTTTTTTTTAATTCTTTTTGCAGAATCAAGCCTGAAGTCCATGTGCAGACATTTGAGCCCATTGATCCAGTGAATAGACAGGAAAAATGAGGGTTGAGAATAATTGAGAAAAATAGCTATATTATTATCTATACCCCCCCCCCCCCCCCCCCCAATTTATGCTCATTCTCTCTGTTTTCTTCTTTTTCTGTCCCCCTTCTTTAGTATGCTTTTTTTTCCCTGTGTGTAAAAAGGAAGTATCTAATAAAAAGCTGCTCGTGTAAAGAGATGACTGAAGCTCTCTCTGCCTCATTCAGAGTGCAGGAAGCCGAGCCGGAGACTGTGCCAAGCCTGAGCTGAATTCCTGCCAAGAATCGACTTGTTTGCTCGTCTCGCTGGAGCCAGAGGCTGACCTTATTAGCTGGGAGGGCAGCCGTCTTATTAAAACACATCTGGCGCAGAGGGAGCCTAAATAGTCCTCATATTGTCTTCCTGGGGCTCCTGACCTTGCGTTACCTAGCAGGAATGCTGACGAGGGCTTCACGCATCTGTTGAGAGTTTCTTGCCCCCTCACTCGCTCTGTCTTTCCTCTCTTCTCCTCTCTCTGTGCTGGCTGTCTTAACTGGCGCCTGTACGGTAGCTCTGTGGGACCTGTTTTTCTTCCTCTCCACCAACCCCCCGTCCCACCACTCCCCCACCTCTACCCTCTCTTCCACCTCCCTCTTTTCCAGTTTGCTGTGTTGATACAATTATCCTTGTGTAGATGTTTTATTAGCGCCAGTTGCCTGGTACAGCTTTGCTTGTTATTTTTAGCTGTGAATGCTGGCACTGCCTGTCCATGTTTTTGGACATGATACCATATTTTTACCATGTTTTTGGCTGTGATACTAGGATAATACCTTGTTGTTTTGAGCCTGGTACTATGGGAATGCTATGTTTTTGGACATGTGGTAAAGTTTTTGTCCACAACATGTGGACATTGTCCACATTCTGTAACTTTCAGTACTATCACTGTAGTTTTCTGTAAGGGTTGGACTGTTGAAATGAATGACAGTCTCATTTGTTAACTCGCAACAGTTATTGCCGGGCCCCTCTTCCACGATCCATACAAGATCTCGGTTACAGTGACTCACTTTAAAACTCAGTCGTGCAGTATTCAATAACACAAGGAAAGTAAATGTTTTAAGATTAAGATATTTTTGATAAGATCTGATGGCTCAGTGAGGCTTCCATTGCCAGCAAGATAATTAACACATTCAGATACCCAGAAAAGACATATTTAAAACAGTTCATGTGAATACAGTGGTTCAACCTTAATGTTATGAAGTGACAAGAATACTTTTTGTGTGCCAAAAAAACAAAATAACTTTATTCAACAATATTTGATGGGCGATTTCAAAAACACGATTTCATGAAGCTTCGAAGCTTTACAAATCTTTTGTTTCAAATCAGTCGTTCGGAGCGTGTGTCAAACTGCCAAAGTCACATTGGTGAACAATTGAAATTTCGAAACACTAAAGACGTAACGAAGCCTCGTTTACTGAAATCGCGTGATTTTGGCAGTTTGATACACGCTCCGAACCACTGATTCGAAACAAAAGATTTGTAAAGCTTCATATGTGTATATTACTGTTGTTAAATAAATATGTGGGGTCAGTGACTGAGTGAGTGTACTCCCTGAAGATTCCTCACATTCTTTCACTTCCAGTGTGTCACTACAAGTAGCTGAACTGACACACTTAAAAACTGTGTGCGTGTCTTTAGTGTATGTAAAGTCTCTTTCTCTCTTTCTTAAATATATATATTGCACAAATACACAATCATATTTAAAGATTCCTTTCGCCTCATGTGAAGCTGTCTGTTTGTGTGTGGCAGCTGTTTTGAGAGAAGCCCCTCAGGCGGCCACACATGGCTCTGATTAGCATGCTGTGACTCAAGCTCTCCTCACCACACACGCTCTCACTACCCACAGCCCCCTGCCCTCCAGTTGAGCAGCGTCACTGTGGCGGCAACAGCGATTTTAAGACCTTGTCAGGATTTCAACCACTCTGCAGTGTGCTGTGCACTCACACACTTCTTTCTCATCCTCTACTGTACTGCACCTCTTTTTTTTTTTTTTAAATGAAAACAGTATTGTGTTAGCGGTAGATGGCTGAATGTTTGTGTATCTCTCCTATATATTATATCTCATATATCAATACAGTACATATTAAATCCAGTGCATTGCGATACGTGCAAAGTCAGTGGAAATAAAGTGCACAGACCATTTGGGTCTTCTATTATGCTATACATTATGCCATCTTTTTAATAGGTCTGCATTGTTGTTCTACAATTTTACAACCCATAAAAAGACACCCTTTTGTTGCAAGTTGCAACTAAATTTTATAAACATTTCGTGGAATTCTTGTTTAAAATCTATTATGTTATTATTCTTATATGGATCTAACTATCAATTATATTATTCTTATATGGATAAATATATTATGGATGTTTTTGGATCTCTGGATTAATTTATGTTTTGTTAATTTACTCTCTGTGTATAATCTACCACACCACTTTCATCATAAACTTCCAGTAGTCAGGCTCTATTACATTCATTCCCTAAGGATGGGAACACTAATTTAAAACCATTTTTGCAAAAGATGTTTACATAAACATTTGCATGGTTTTTCACAGAGTTTTTAGAGTTATAATGAAGTCCAGTAATTCTCTTATCATTTACTGTATTCACCCTCATGCCACCCCAAGGTATGTATGACTTTTTTCTGCTGAACACAAAGATTTTTTAACAACAACAACAACAAAAATAATAATAAATAAACCTTAGCTCTGAAGGCCAATGTAAACAAATGATGAACACAAGTTCTAAAAAGCACCTAAAGGCAGCATTAAAATAATCCATATCACTCCAGTGGTTTAATCCATGTCTTCTGCATTGGTGTTCTGCAAGTACACAGCCAAAATGCTTGTATGTGGTGTCAACTAAGGGAGAAATACATAAGTGGAAGATATTTGTTTTTGTCTTTGTATACATTGGTGGAGATCAGGCAGCAATGTTGACAAAAAGACAACCTTTTTTGTTGCAACTAGGTTTTATAAACATTTTGTGGAATTCTTGTTTAAATTAAATGAATTATGAATTATATTATTTTTGTCAAATGGATAAACAAACAAATAAGCTTTTCTGTATGTAATCAGACTTCTTTACAAGCTTCCAGCAATCAGGCTCTATTTCATTTATTATCAAAAGATGGGAAAACAAATTTAAAACTAATTTTGAAAGATGTGTTCACATAAATGTTTTGATGATTTTTTCAAAGTTCTTTTAGAATTATAAATGCAGTCCAGTAACTGGCCTTCAAAATTTCTTCCATCATTTACTCATCTTGCCACCCCAGATGTGTGATTTTTTTTTTTTTTTCTCCAGAACACAAACAAAGATTTTTTTCTTTATTTTTTTTTTCTCTCAGTTCTGTAGGCCCATACAACGCAAACAATAGGTTCACCCATGATACCATTAAAATATAAAATGATTCTGGGTGGTTACCATATTCATATTAACACAGTCAATTGATATTACTATGCCATATTAACACAACACCATTCATATATTTTTTTCAATTTATTATTTGAACAGAAGAGTAAACCATATCCAATAGGTGGCAGCAGCGCTCTATTGAGACTGACTGTTTCTTGTAGAGTCTATAGCAGTGGATTTCAGTCCTGGTCTTGGGGACCCACTGCTCTGCACATTTTGTATATTATTAAACACACCTGATTCAGATCATCAGCTTGTTAGGAGAGAGATCCATGAACTGAACTGAGCGGTGGGTCCCCAGGTCTAAAATGGAGCCTCTGATGCATTTCTGTGTTACAGCCAAGCCAAAGGCTTTATGCTGAAAGTCACATGAAAACTGGTTTCATCGCACCCACTTGTCGGAGAAAGTGTTAAAAGCAGTATGAACTGATGGCGATAGCTATTGACTTTTAAGGTAATCAGCTAACCTAACTAGTTCTTTTTATTGTTCCGGTTTATTTTATTTTAATATCCAAATGTTAGTGATTAGAAGAAAAAAGTTTTATGCCAACCTGCATATGCAATGGACATGCTCATCTTTGGTAGCTCCTTTTAGGGCATCTTGAGTAAAACAGGTCCATATTTAACATACAATAGCATGTACAAAAGACCTGAACCAAAAGTGATGCAGTCTGTTTACAGAATACTGAAGTTTGTTGTACATTGTCTGAATTAGCTTTTGCTGGTGCAAGCTACACCATATAGTTCAAAAAGCATCTTTTTCTGACTCTAATTTCTCCTAGAGCATTTGAGCTACACCCACAAGACAAGACAGCCCCTCACGGACCACTGCCGCACACACATAAACAAAACATATATAGTCCAGGACTGGTCCTCACTCCTCGTTCACTGTTGTCGCTCCCCCTTTTATGCTTCCGAGCTCTTGAGAGATACGAGACAGGTGTCCGGTCATGCGTGACATAGACGGAAGTACCGAGCAAGTGTTGATAAAGCAAACATGCAAAAACTAAGCCAAACGACCTTTACAAAATCAAATGTAAAACAACAACGTCGGACGATTTTAAAGTTGGAGGAGAAAATGAGATGGAGTTTTTCAAACTACCACTGTACTTCCGCCTACGTCACGTGTGACCTTTCCAACATGATTCCGTAATGCGTGACGCATCGCAGAGCTAGTGCAAGTCGAACATTTGTGTTTAAAAAGTATATATATGTGTATTTTTTTTAGAAAATGACCAATTGTTTTCCTCATCTGGGATCGTGTAGAACCCTTTGAAGCTGCATTGAAACTGCAATCTGGACCTTCAACCCATTGGTAGCCGTTGAAGTCCACTATATGGAGAAAAATCCTGGAATGTTTTCCTCAAAAACAATAATTTCGTTTCGACTGAAGAAACTGCAGCACATGCTCGATAATAAAAAGAGTAGGTACTAAAAACTGCATTAAGCCATGAAAAGGATACTGTTCTCCAAGCAGCTTTCTGTGTACGCACTCTGAGACGAAGTGGAATACGGGCAACCAAAGTGAAATGTTGGGAAATAAATCGCATGTGTAACAGTATATTGGATCCGTGCATTTGTTCTTAAAGTGACAGCAGCCTAATATACCCGTTTGTGTCTTTAAAGGGTTAGTACACCCAAAAATGAAAATTCCAAACCTGTAAGACTTTCGTTCATCTTTGGAACAAAAATTAAGATATTTTTTAATAAAATCTGAGCTATTTCTGTCCCTCCATTGACAGCTATGCAACTACCACTTTGACACTTTGACATGAGGGTAAATAAACAATGACAGAATTTTCATTTTTGGGTGAATTAACCCAACAATTATTTTAAAGACAAAGGGTAAAATTAGTGCTCTTTAGTAGATTTAGTAGGATTATTGGTAACACTTTAGAATAACTCACGCTATGAAGCATTAGTTAAGCATTAGTAAATAGTTAATTCATCATTTATAAAACATTAATAGACATTAGTAAGCCATTTATAAATACAGCTATAAATGCTTTGTTCCTGATTTATAAGCATATCTATAATGAGTTTAATAATTGTATTTTCATACTTTATTAATGATCAATTTATCATTTCTAAATTATGTATTACATTATTCACAAACCAGTAATTTAGGAGTTGTCAGTGGTTCATAAGATCATTTAGGAAGTGTAAGTAAATGATTAATAAAATATTTAAATGTACATTTATGCATCTTATTATTTAGACATATAGTATTAGTTACTCAGTGTGTTAATAAATGCTTTATTAACATATTCCTAGTGTCAAAACTACCTCGGTACTAACTTTAAAACATTAGAGAACAGCAGTGCAGAAGATCACTGAACCTTTAAATCTCATTTATAAAAGCTTTACAAAGCATAAATAGTCCTCACTTTAGATGAGCTCACAAAAATAGTTAACTGATTACTTCTAAATGTTTTATAACTACCTGAATTAATCATGAATTGCAGTAGGAATATGTGTTAATAAAACATTTACTAACACACTACTAACATATTACTATGTGTCTAAATAATAAGATGTATAAATGAATGTTTAAATAGTTTATTAATAATTTACTTACACTTACTAAATGAACTACTGACAACTCCTAAATAACTGGTTTGTAAATAATGTAATACTTAATTTAGAAATGATAAATTGATTATTAATAAAGTATGAAAATACAATTATTAAACACATTATAGATATGCTTATAAATCAAGAATAAAGCAATTATAGCTGTATTTATAAACTACTTACTAATGTCTATTAATGCTTTATAAGTGATGAAATAACTATTAACTAATGCTTAACTAATGCTTCATAGTGTGCAGTTATTATAAAGTGTTACTGGATTATTATATATTTAATTTATACAGTGAAGACTATGCAATGTTGTTTTAAATTCTGTTGATAAAGCCAATAAACAGTAAAGATTGTTTTACATTATGTGGTCATACATTTTTTTTATTTTTATTATTATTTATTTCGGTATCGGCTGAAATAAATTCAGTGATTGGTGATCGGCCCCAAAAATCCTGATCGGAGCACCTTTAATTCTGATATTGGCCAGGGGTGTCCAAACTCGGTCCTAGAGGGCCACTGTCTTGCAGAGTTTAGCTCCAACTTGCATCACAGGGCTATAACACACATAGACATACACATACACAATCTCAATCTAACAGCAAATAACAATTTATTGTCTCCAATTCACCGGTGCTACATGTCTGTGGATTATGGAATGCATCCGGAGAACATTCAAAATCCACACAGAATGTCCTCCTAGCTCAGTCAGGACCTTCTTGCTGTGAGACAAAAGTGCTACCCATTGAGCAACCTTGCCGCTGTAAAACAGGTTTGAGGAGATAAAACCAGATAATCCTCTTCTCACAGCCTGATCCAAATCCAAATAGACAGGACTGAGTGTTTTCCTGCTGCTGATGGTGTGTGTGTGTGTGTGTGTGTGTGTGTGTGTGTGTGTGTGTGTGTGTGTGTGTGTGTGTGTGTGTGTGTGTGTGTGTAGGTGTGCGTGCGTGTGTGTGTGTGTGTGTGCAAAGTTGTTGTTATATCCAGCATTTCCATATGGCTGTTGTGACATTTCATATCATTCACTTACTAAACACCTAGCATGTCTTTTGATGGTGATGGTGGGGTTCACTGTAATCTCTTCAAAGAAATGACAGCACAGATGTTTTCATTGTAAAAACCCCATTCACCACTACCAGGAAGCATGACAATGATGACAACCATTGTGACAGAGAGTGATAGTAATCATTGTAACTCTTCTGATCTCTTATCGAGCTGTTACACATTTAGTCTGTATGATGACTCTATGAGGAATTGCTATTACACCACAGTCATTAAGAACTTATAATGTTATTAACTGGAATCACTCTGAACACTGGCTGTGTTTCACTTTCAATTAAAAACTCTTCAGTGGGTCAAGATTGGGATAGAAATATTGATTGAAGTAACTGTGAGCTTTGACAGATATGTCTCAGACCCTAGCTGTGTTAGTTTTGGAGTCATTCCTATGGTTCTGTGTTCCCCAGATTTTTATATGGCCCATAATAAACACATGACAAAGGGTCCTATGTTCCTAGGGTTAGGGTAAGCATTTCCAAGCATTGATTCTCTCACTGGGTGGTCAAGTAAACAGTTGCAATGCTGTATTTTGGGTGATGTGTGTGTTTCAGTGAGATATAATTTATTTTCAGCAAGTAGCTCCTTCTCTGCTTGTAACTAAGCATCTATTCCCTGCATTTTATTAAGCTTTGTTATGACAAGCTAACACATCAAGGTGATATCCAACATTTTTGGAAGCTTATTTGCAGCATTCTCACCAAGTCATGATTCAAGAGAGAGCTTAACATTGCAACATCTAAAAAACGTGCCTCTCTCAAGCCCTCGTTTCTCTCACTCAGTAGACCTTGCTGGTTAGGGGATATCATGGTTGCGGAGTACCCCCAATTTACATCTGTTAGTCTGGTAGGAGATTTTGTAACATGACAGATCTTTTTTTTAAACCACACAAAGCATATTCCACAGTTGCAGGCAGAATATGGTTCTCGCCGTTGTGTATGAGTGACTGCTCAGCGCTGCACATTTTAGATGTCTCCCTAATCAAAACTCTGCTGTTTAGTAGAGACTCCAAAACTTAAAATGGATATGTCATATAAGGGATTATAGGGAGACATAAAAATGTGCAGTGTTTGAACTCAGAAAACAGCAACAAACTGGCTTTCTGTCACCATGTAGTTGGCATATGCTTCAATTAGGGATGCAAAATACAAGTTTTTTTTTTTTTTTTTTTGGCCGGTACCTATTTTAAACAGCCGATTCCGATTCAGATATTTGTTATTTGCTCTCTCATTAAAATAGATAAGGGTTTTGATCATGTTTTAAATTAGCTAATTTCAAAAAACACATGAATTAAGGTATACTAGCTAGTTTATTGCTACATCATCAAATAATTTCTATTGAAGATGGATTGGATCAATTTAACATTCAGCAGGTCAACATAAATTGATAAATACAAAAGAACAATGATGCATTTGAAATAAACAGTGCTTTTTTTAGGTAGGTCTAACAGTAGTTTTCCGGTACAGAAATACAAATGTAAAATATATTATTTATTGTATAAATTAAATATACTTTAATCCTTATTATATTTACAAAAGTTATTTAGACAAGAGTAGTAAGTGATTTTTTTTTTCTCTTTTGTTTGATTAACATCAAACAATATATTTACATCAAACAATATAATATTAGGTTGCTGTCTCTTTAAGAGCTGCACGGATCCAATATACTGGTACACAAGTGTTTTATTTCTAAACTGTCATAACTGACTATGTTTACAAGGATACTTGCCAAGATATAATTTTTAATGAATTTGAAGAAGTGATACCGGGCGCGCACTTTGGATGTGTGCACACAAAACTTCTCACACAGTGAGTAGAATCGGGTTCTCTTTGCGCATGAATTTTTAACTTTTCAAGGCTTAAAATCACGTGCAAAGGATAAACGTTTGTGAAGATACAGCACTGGCCTGATCGGGGTAGTGACAATTCCATCAATAGTCCCGAGCATTGTTCACGCTGGCCCCCAGACAGTCTTTATTGTCAAGCCCTGCTATATTTTGTACAGATTTCTTTTTGTTTTAGCAAGTGTTTAATTATTTTACCCAGAGAAAAACGGATTATGCAACAGACACACAGACCTTCACACAGTTAATTAATAAACCATCGGCTTGTTATACCTGCCTTTTTCATGCTATAGCTGATATGCTGATGGTTTTAAATTGATCAAAAATCGGCTGATACATCGGTGCATGTTTGTTAACATTGGGACTGGTCTATTATCTCCAACAGCAAAGCTTTTGAAAATGATATTATATCATAAGAACTGGGAAGTAGGATCATTCCGACAGCACATGAAAGCAGCATTAAAGATACATAAGATACAGCGTGACCAAACATTTTAACCACTCAAATATCTGATCTTGGGGACTGTGTGTGTGATCATAAATGGATCTCATCACACCTGATATCCTCTGCAGCAGCTGGTGTTCGGACTAGGAGCATGTTGCTAGGAGACATGCTTCCAGGAAGACAGGAGTACTGGATGCTTTTCAAACCTCTCACCGTGAGCTACACACAGCACACCACAGGAGCATTTGAGAAAAAACAAACACACACAGAGCATATGGTTAGTGTAGCGATCAGTGAAGGTGTTGAAGTAATGGAGACTTTGATTGCCACTGTTTGTTTCTGCTTTCTACATGTTTTTTTTTTTTTTTTTATTGCTCTGATCGCATTCTTATCTTGCTCATTAAGAATATGCCATATGACAGATGAAATTAATGTTTTTATTATATATCTTTTATATCACACTACCATTGTGAAAAAGAAGTGCACTTAATTTAACATTTTCTTTACACACTTTGAAATAATTCTAAAATAAAAGTTTTACTACACTTTAAATCAGTATGTTTTAAGAAACTTTTGTTGTGCTTTAAAGAAGCACTTATTTTCATGTGTTGACTAACATGTACTTGATTATAATTTTAACTGTAGTGTTTGTTGATATTACACTTGAAATTTATATATTTCAAATGTACTAAATTGCAACCTCATTGTCACAAATGTGTAATTACAAATGTATTTGCAATTAACATACAATTAAATGTCATTACATTACATTCGGTTCACACTTACACAATGATACTGTAGTTTAAATGCTTTACATAGAAGTGATTCAAAAATATTCATAAAAGAGAGAGCTGGGCCCACCGCCTTTTTATCTGGGGGCTTGCAGCAATAGAATGGAAGAGCTTGGTTCCAGCATACACTAGTTCCTCCATTGTGTCTGCATGGAGCAACTGTTGTCCTTATGGGATGTGTCAACCATCTAGGTGCTGATGTGTCCTGTAGCCATTGAGACTGACCAGTTGTACAGCCGTGGCCAAAAGTTAGCTGCTTCAGTCTTTGTAGATTATTTTTCATGTTTCTATGGTATACTTGAAAACAATGATAAGCATCTCATACGTTTTAAAGGCTTTATTGGCGAAAACATTCAATATATAAACAAAGAGTCAATATTTAGAGTGTTAACCCTTCTTAATAACTTCTGCAGTTTGCTCTGGCATGCTGGATATCAGCTTCTGGGCCAAATCCTGACTGATAGTGATCCATTCATGCCTTAATAGTGTTAATAGTTGATTTGTGGGCTTCTGATTGTCCACTCGCCTTTTGAGGATTGACAGGTGATCAATTTCAGAGCCACATTATTATCAATCTTGCCTTGTGACATGGAGCTCCATCATATTCGAAAAAATGCACAGATCACCACCAATTTGCTCCTGGATCGTTGGGAGAAGGTGCTCTTGCCTGTTTTGAAACCATCCTTTATTCATGGCAGTGTTTTTGGTCTTGTGAGGGAGCCTACTCCTTGGATGAAAAGCAACCTAATACATGAATGGTCTCAGGATGCTTTACTGTTGGCACGACACAGGACTCATGGTAGCGTTCACCTTTTCTTTTCCGGATAATCAAATTTCCAGATGTCCCAAACCGTCAGAAGGGGGCACTCTGGAACATCTTGAAGCCTTCTTCACTGCAGTTGAAACTCTCTCCTCAGACCAGTATTCTTTGTAGCAATCTCCTTGCATGTGAGGCTATTTTGATGCAATGCGATGATGACTGTGTGTCTTTTTTTGAGGTAATCATTGCAAACAATTTTACAAACAATTAGTAAAAGTAAGTTTTTATTTTATTTACTTTGTTTACTTGAAGGATTTGTAAACTAACCCTAATCCCTGTGCCTCAAGTTAGAGTTAGAGATATACAGTGGGACTTTATTACATCAGAGGTATGTCTCTGCTAACAGCTGATTATCAGGCTGTCTGAATATCAGTAGCCTCTGAAAGACAGATGGCAGTATTGAGCCATATTGTTTTCACTCAGTACATGTTATATCTCTTTCTTTATAGAATTAGGGAGCATTATTTGCATTCTATGTGCTTTTTAGCTAAGGCAAGCACTGTCTGTCCATCTGTTTCTAAACAGTTGCACTCTGTTTAGGGTCTGGTAAAGCATGCCAGTGCCATCATGACTGACCCCAGGGCAGACAGGTCTTTTCAGTTCTTTTTTTCTTTTTTTTTTAATGGCAAAACAGTGATGTTGAACTGAGTCACTAATGTAAATGTATGAAAAACTCACCATTCAGACACTCTCTCAAGCTGCTCCTGCTCATGTAAAACACTCTGAAAAATCAGCACCCTTTTACTGTTCACTTCAGAACTCTCTGTCACTGTCAGATATTTTTTGCTTCTTTAATTTACAATTTTAGGCCGACAAACACACAAATTACACAATAACACATAGACAAAAGAACACGCACAAATCCTGGCCTGTCAGTGTTGCCCATTGTGTGGCTGTGAGTGTTTTCTCACTGCGTAACTGCCAACAGATGGTCAGCTCTCTCTCTCTCTCTCTCTCTCTCTCTCTCTGTGTGTGTGTGTGTGTGTGTGTGTGTGTGTGTGTGTGTGTTTTGTGGTCTTCCCTGAGGGATGTAAGGTTCTTATCTCACACAGAACATATGCAGCATGTATGTCTGCAGTTACCCAACAGTTTAAACAGGAAGGAAAGTGAGACAGTTGACAAAAGAGGTGGCAGAATTAAAGGTTTGTTTTGGCATTTTCCATGAATAGGATACACTATAGTGTCTTGATACTTTTGTATGCATTACAGGCACAAATCCTACTTTTTGTAATTATTGAATAAGTTAAGTAAACCATAACTTAACCTTAACACATCAAGTGTCTGTAATTTTATTAATACTACAAACTACGCCTTTTTTAATAAATGTTTATTTTATGTTGAAGTTTTATTTATTGTTTATTGCTAAAACAACAGCTTTAAACTATGCACTCAGGTAAAGTGTTTATCTGGTGCTGTGCCTTTCTGACACGTCAATATTCTGTATTCCCAAAATCATGGATTCCATAAGAGACTTTAAAGCCGTTGAAGGGTGACAATGTCTGTTTTTATTGTTTTGTCTTATACCTTACTGCCTGTGGGCAGGTTTAAAGGGGAAGTGACATAAGAGACCATCAAAATCATACCAAACCAACTCTGACAAATATGTGTGTATAAATCAGAGTGCATTACTAAAAATCTGTTCTGATAATTAACCCTGACACACAACAGGATGAGGTGAACTAACCACTGTCTGTGCTTCATCACACACTGATCGTTTCTCAGTGCTGAAAACCCACACTCAACATTTTTGGTTAACATAACATGCAGTTGATACATACACTGTAAAAAATAAATCTGTAAACTAATGGAAAAAGTAGTACTGGCAGCACATTACGTGGACATTATCCAGTAATTTTACGGACATTTCCGTTAACCCTAAAACACAACTCAATGAAGTGCAAAATTCTAAATACAAGTAAATCACCTTTAAAAATAAATTCTGTTAAATTAATACAGTACATTGTGCCCTATTTTTTCTGATTTTTTTTTTAGGAGTGTGTACACAAGCTAGGTATAACATCTCCTTATCTGAGATTTTTGGATTAGTTCTGGTCTGCCCATGAATAGCATATGAAAAATGGGTAAAAATGTTCCTGCAAGCATTTGTTTTCTTCTTCTTTTTCTTGTGTACCCAATTTTTTTTTATTGTAATCGCTGATTGTTTACAGTTTGATAGACTCATAAACATTACATTTCCATACTTCTATTTGTTTTATATAATAGTTTTGATGACTAACAATAACAATAAAGAATAAGTAGATCAAAGTGTCAATCAGTTAAAACTAGCTCAATCTCTTAAAACTAGCTCTGTTTTTCACTTCAGATGAAATAAAGGCTTTGCTGTTGCAGCCCCAAGCCAAGACTGTGGAATGGTTTGCCTTCGATTATTAAATGAACTGACTCTATTGATGTTTTTAAAAGCAGAAGAAGACATGTGTTTTCATTGGCATATGAATAAATTTTGTTATACTGGGTGGGTAGTACTGTATGATTTAGTTGTTTTATGCAATGTGTTTTTTGTATTTTGCAATTTTTTTTTTTTTTTTTTTTTTTTTGAGTTCAGAGTGAGTTGATTTGGGTACAGAATCGTTACTTCATATATGAGTATGTAGAATGTAGGGATATTTTCCAGTGGATTTTTATAATGAGGGTTTTCAATTCATGAGTAAAATAAGGTCTGTGGTAAACATAAGTTGACGATAGGCCTACTTGTTAACATAAATTACACACACCCATATCAATGACGCAAATTTTGAAGCTGTTTTGAAGTTTAATTAAAAAAACAAAAGTATGTTTCTAATAAGTAACTTGATTCAAACGTTTGGGGTGTGAGTGTGTGTAATTTACATTGTAGAAAATATCCAAGTATATCGTCAACTTACCCTAAGCAAAGTACGTGAATGCAGAAATCGTGTTGCAATGATGAGATCACTCAGACTGACTGTCATTGGCTACAATGCTCACCGATGCAACCTTTCATGTGATGGGAATAGATATACATATGAAGAGTTTGGTTCCAAAACGCGATAAACGCCATTTAAAAAAAAAAAAAAAAAATGAGTTTCCGCCAAAATCAGTATTGTATCTGGTCGGTATTGAAAAGTCATTTTATTAATTTTGCCCAAAATGTGATATCTGTCGTGTTATTCTGTCATGTTTTCTCCCTTTCTTTCCAAAACGCGACAAACGCCAGTCTCCTTTTTCTGCAGAACGCGATATATCCGCTCAACCAATCACAGCGCTCCATTCCACCCACTGTAAACATTGAAGGTTTTTAATACCAATGTACTCGGCAAATGTGTTTATTTAACTGTGCGGTGGCGCCAGATACTCTTTAATCGGTAATGACAAATAATTTATAACATTAACAAGATGACCCATTGAATTCATTTTGGGAGTGACGGCTGAATGTATTTTTAGTAAAATGCCTGTATATAATATAAATATTGGCAAAGTTTAGACTCTGTCATATATGTGAATCAACTTACTTTGTTGTGTATTTTCAATTTGAAAAATAACTTTTATATTGATGGATTAATTGCATTTTGGGAAAAAAAAAGTGTCATAGATTTATTGCATTTTTGGGAAAGAAATAGTACGTTTTTATAATAAACTTTTTAAAATCAAAATGTAGATTTAAATTTTTTATGTTTTGATAACCAAAGGATGCAATGTGAAAGTTTGAAACAGAAAATAGTGGTTTTCATCTTGCCACTTTCTTGGTAAAGAAAACACCTTTTTACTCAAATTAATCAAAATGGAGTTATTGCGTTTTGGAACCAAACTCTTCATATAATGCAATAAACAACACTTTTCACGATTCATTAATCTTGACAGCTGTAAAAGTAAAAACGTAGTAAAATTATTCAAAAGGGTTCCAAGTAATACTTTTTTCATATGCAAAGATGTTATACAATCACAGCAGTAGGTATTAACATTGAAGTCTCACAGCAGAAACGCCCCTTCAAACAGAGCGTTCAAATCAGAGGGCTAAAATCAGAGTAGAAAATGGCCATTTATTTCTAAATTATGACAATTTTTTATGTAAAAATCATATTAACATTATAAGTGCACCTCAGGAAACATTATAAAATAATAAAAAATGCAATTCATAACCCCTGTAATATTCATTATGAATATAGTTAAACCTAAAATGACTATAATTGTTGGCGCCACGTTGCTGTGGATTGAAAAACACGCTGAATAACTCAGACTAAAAGTTGGGGAGGACCAAAGACATATGAGCTATAAAGTGGAATGAGGAAATCACAATTTTGTGTACAGATTACAGAGCTAATCACAAATTATTGGGGGGCTGGGTAGAATTTTAGCCACCCTAAAAAGGGGTCAATAGTGATGCCCCTGGTGTCATCCCTGCACCACTCTTGAACAAACCTTAGTACCAAACCTGTCTAGGGTTTCTGGTCCTTTGCACTGTTAATTGCTTCGGATCCTACTCAGTTAAAATCACTGGATGTTCTTTCTTCTGGAATATCAGTGTCTTCATCTTTCTCTCTTTCTGCCTTTTGATATGTTCCTCCATTTTAAATGTGTCAGAGAAACAGCGGGATGTTAATAATTGAGAAACAGGTCTTGTCTGTGGTGTGGCTGTTGGCAACAGAGATGCATGCTGGGAAGGCAACTGAACACAGTGGCTTGAGCTCTGTGATTACATTACTCAAATAAATGCAACTGGAAATGAATATTGTATAAAACATATGAAATAAACATTCTATGTAGGGCTACAATGTCTGAGGTAATCGAGTTATAAAAAATATAAGAGTCATATGAAATTTTATCAGACTTTAGTAAAGCATGATCTCATTAATGATCTCATGATTTCACATGCTACTCTAAGGAATGTCAACCAACTGAACCAACCAAATATGGTTGTAGTGGCCATATTTTATTGTAATGTGTCCTTGGTATACAGTGTAATTACCAGAGGTGGAAAGTACCTAATTACAAATACTTTCGTTACAGTAGGCTACTTGAGTATATTTTTCAATTTTTTATACTTTCTTGAGTACAATGAAATTCTGGTACTTTTACTATTACTTGAGTTGAATAAAAATAAAGTATTCAACTTCGCTACATTTATTTTTCACCAAAAGTACAAAGTACTTTGACAAAGGTGCCGAAGGGCGAGCTAGCATTTTGACTTGCACTTCTCAATAGAGTGCCCCAGGGATGACGCGTTTTTGTAGGCCAACCCGGAAGTTAGCAGCGCACGGGTTCCCTCGACTGAAAGCCTATTCATTTTTCCCATAGACTTTTGGAAAATCGCAGAAAATAAGCTCTGTGTTTAACAAAGGGTTATGACACTTACACGTTTTGTCTATCAAGATAATCTTTACAAGTTAACACAACATTTATAGATTTTGAAGCCTAAATAAAGTTGTCAGATATAAAAGGCTAACAGTAGGCTATAAACGGACTACAGCACACCATGGTCGCGGATCAACGTCGTCACCACCAAGCGTCCTCAAACTTTATTTAGAAAACAACTCTATTTATAAACATGCTCACTGATTATGATCTGCGCTGTGTATGAATACTTATCCACTTTTTCATGAGAAATGCTGTCCAAATGTCCTGTTTGTCATGATGACGTCTAAAGTCCCCGCCAAAGGAAGTAGTCCCTTTTAGCAATTTGTTAGCAACCGCCGAATTTAAGACACAGTAAAAGTTTAAAAAATCACAAGTGGGTTATAACTGGTGTGTTTTATGTCACAGATCAAAACGTGAAAGTATTTAGAGGCTCTGTTCACCACAGACCTTATTTCAGGCGATTTAGCAAAAACCCATTCAAAAAACCCATAGACTTTGCAGCGTTGGAACCGGAAGTCCTAAAATGCTAACTCGCTTCCGGGTTTTGCCTACAAAAACGCGTCATCCCTGGGGCACTCTATCTGCTCTGAACCTATGCTCTGAACCAACCCACTGCGGTGGACCTCTCCGCTTCAGCCAATAACAGGCAGGTCTGACTCGGCTGATGAACCAATCACAACTTCCAGTTCAGCTGGGGGGCGGGGCGTTCAAATCGCGATTTGACGTTCAATCACTGGCGCTCGCGTTTTGAATCAGTCGTATCGCTAACGTTTCAATATTTAAGTGAATGTAAGTGAGCTATGCTCATATTCTGGTTTTAAATTTGCCGCACCTGAAATGGTTCATACCATTGATATTACCAGAGCACTGAGCAGCTGAAGTAAATAGTAAACTCGGCTCAGTTATAGCATGGACGGATCAAGAACAATGTAAGTTCTTGAAAGAAACATCTCACTTTCAAATGTTTTTTTTTCTTAACGTGTACATTTCTTAACACGTACATATTTGTATGAACATAAAATATTGATACATAAATTTAACAAACATTTGATGAAGAGAAGTGGAATAATGAGTCCCTGAACAAGGGGGGTGGATACACACACACACACACACACACACACACACACACACACACACACACACACACATATATATCAGTGGCGAGCGGTGACTTAAGGGACAAAAAAAAAAAAAAGGCCAATGCAGTTACGTTGAATGGGTTTATTGCTAATAAACGAGACACTTGCGTTCTCTCTCAGTTGCTTACTCATGACACATAGCAACACAGCGAAAAGTATTTCTAATATGTTGGACCTTTTATTTAGAGTAGCCCATATTTACTTGTTGAGACGTGTCATCGGTCTTCACAAGCAACTAAGAGCTTTTGTGATGTTTGAGTCAAGGGACGACATGCGAAATGTGCGTTTGCAGAATATGCTATATTTGTGCATAATTCGTATTAGCAGCCTATTATAAATATAAAGTGTAATTATAATATATATATATATATATATATATATATATAAGTAGGCTATAATAAATAAAAATATCAGTATTGTTTAAAAAAAATATGCAAACTGATGACTTTTACAAATGCACAGACTATCGATTAACATCCTCTGATAGTTGGACTGTCTTAATTTATAAATTTTCGTAAAAAAAAAAAAAATAGTAAATAAAAATTCCCTATGGAGAAAATGAAATACTATGAAAATAGTTTTAGTTATGATTCCCCCACCCACGACGAAGGCGCAAGAGCTGCTGTATATCAGCTTACCCGGAAGTCTCTCCATAACTGAAAATTAACTGACAGTTACATACTCATTACCAACATTTTATCATGTAGCCTAGGCTTTATAGTACATCTCAAACAAAAGATTTAAAAGTAATACACAGTGTTAATATTAATTGCAGAGTCCACGAATAGCTTGGGTAAGCTTATATGGACCGCACGCCACTGATGAGGTAGATTTGTCAGGAAATAGGTGGAGGACCCAAGAGCTCAGGCTGTTCATAATGTTTATTTATTTAAAAATAAATAAATAAGTTATAGGGTCATTCTACAGAAACGTCCACTTTTGGTATGACAAAATGTCTCAAAATGTATTTCTTTTTTTAACATTTAAACTTAGACCACATTATTATTTTACACTTGGACTTTATGAATACACATAAATGACAGCTTAATGATTTTTTATTTTTTTTGTACATTTATTTAAATACTGCATGTCCCCTCTTTTTGTCACTGGTGTTACCTTACTTCTCTGGCATTTTTAAACATTTTTATGAAATATTATTTCTCATTTTTTTTCAGCACATGCAGTCAGAGTTACAGAATAATAATGATAATGCAAAAAATAAGGAGATTGTGTGTTATTTATTTTAATCAGGTTTGTTAAAAGTGTGATTGAATGATGTTAATTCAATTGCGCAACCATGTATTTGCTATAACAATAAAAAATATTTGAAAAACAATAATAAACAAGTAATGATACAATCCTTTACATCTTAATTCTTGAGTGTAGCAGAATTCAATGAATATAAAATTATTATCATGTCACATATGACATTTTATTTAATGTGACAGACAAAAAACAGTAACACCAGTGACACAATGAATCACCAGTGACATATACATAAGACCAAAGATCCTTAATTTTTCAACTATAATTAAGTAGTTTGGACTAAATTTTTACATTTGGTGTACAATAAAAGACTGTCATTGACACTTAGTGAAAGCAGTCAGTAAAAGATTATAAACAACATTTTAAAACTGTCTGTAAAGTCGCTGCACTGAATTTAGCCAAATCCCCTTAATTTAGCCATATCTGACCAAAGGAGGATTAACAATGAGAAAGAAAAGTTAGAATCATGTAATCTTAGTGCTTTTTTTATGCAAAATAACTAAATGAATAGCTTTAAATAAAGTTTATCTATAAACGGGTAACACCAGTGACGGTACCACCAGTGATATTTTCATAAAAAGGTAACACCAGTGACAGTAACACCAGTGACATTTTTCATAAAAAATGCATTTTACAAAATGGCTGCTGCAAGGTGTCAACCCACATGTTGTCAATCATGATATATTCACTAAATCAAGTAATTTAATCCATTTGTATTCTAGTTTTTTAAAATTCCCTAGCAATAAAGTAGGTCACACCAGTGACTTCAACTAAAAGCTTCATATGAAAATATGATTTTATAATTAAAATATCTGATAACTGAAAAGAGATAGTGGACTTTCCATTGGCCTTTCTTCATTGATCTTCAGGAAACAGGTAGAAGGAAGTCAAGTGATGTCATCAGTGTGATTTTTTCTTTCAAAATAAGAGATTTTTGTTAAAGGTAACACCAGTGACACAACACCAGGGGACCACTACATTCATTATATATTTTATAATATTTATTTAGCATTTGTTTTTTTTATGTCATTTACATTATATATTTGATAGTTATGTATACATTATTGTATTTGAAATGGTAGAAAAACCTGTTTGTGAGCTCAAAATAAAGCACTTTCCCTCTGTACATGACTGTGGGGACGAGCACTTCTGTGGCGCTTGGAATTTTTATAATTAATTAAAAAACAAATATTGCCACATTGATGGCTCAACAAGGTTTCATTGTTCAAATAACATATTGTTTCATATTAAAATATAAAAAAATTGTAATCCTAAAGTGTTTTTCAAGTGTAATATTTCTGTAAAGTCTAGGGACAGAAAAGTGGACGTTTCTGTAGAATGACCCTATAATAATAAGCAAACTAAGGCAGTCCAGCAGGTCACTTCCTGACAAGGCAGACTCTGGATTGGATAATGTGGCAGACAGACAGACAGAGAAGCAGGGTTGGAAGCCACACTACAGTAATGCAACAAATGCAGAGAGCAGAGTTGAGCACAAAGACAAATAGATAGGCATGCATCCAAAACCAGTCAGTCAGTCCACGCCAGAGAGAGAAAGGTGCTGCAGGAACAGTTAAACTGAGCAAAGATCAAGATAGAGCAGAACAGAACCTATGACTAGACTAGACTAGACTGAAACTGACTAGAGTTACTAGTGTGGATAGACATTAGAAAATACTCTGGCAAAATAGAGAAACAGGAGACTAAAAAGCAGAACAAATTAGAGAAAAGGAGAGACAGTCATGCAGCAAATAAGCAGCCATGCTGACTGCAGACCGCAATCAGATGAGCATGACTACATGTGCCGATTGAGAGAAACAAAAACAAAAATGAGAACAGAGAGAGAGATCAAACCCGGTTCCTGACAACTGAACTGTTGAACAACAGCTGAAAAAAAAATCTTTGCAAAAAACAGAGACAAACATCAGTAGACAAAAACTCCATAAAAGAGTTTTGAAAAATACATGTGATCTAGGAATATTATGCAGTGCATACCTTTTCTCATAGCCTCATTTTCACCCTTGCAAAATTCAATATGTTGTCTTCCCTGACTGAGGTCTAATGCCTGACAAGCTGCTGGGCTCATAAATATTAATCACATTGTCTGCATTTACCTGAACTGATTTGCTGAAATCAACATGCAGACTGTGATTGGTGAGTGCTAGCCATTGTGATTGCTGCTTGTGCATTAGTTTTACCCACTGCTGAAGGCTTCCATGTAGTCACGAAGTCTGTATTTTACATGAACAGCTAAAAATAATAACAAATGATCTCCGTCATTTTTACAATTTTTTTTTTTTTTTTTTTACATCTAGCATTTTGCACAGTACTGTACTGTATGTAAGCCTTTCTTACTTTCTCTTTCTGTGTATACTTTGTTTTCCACATTCCGCTCTGTCTCACGAGCACGGATGGACGTGTTCTGTGCATGCGCACATCTAGTAGACTCTTCTATGAACGTATAATCACTCTCACATGCACAAATCTGCTTGGATGCAAAAAACAGGCAGCAAGTGGATGGTGTGTGCAGATTGTGCTGATGATGAAATGTTGAATACTTTGGGCTTAAGGGCATCTAAAGGGAGTGCATCAGAAAACACTCTGAATCTATTGATATCAGTGGTGCATTGTAAGGATTGGCAAGGAAAATACAAGTGTGTGGTCAAATTCGATGTATTTTCATGATTTTTTACCCCCCAAATCAGTTTAGCGCAAACTCTGCCCCGCATGTGACACACGGTCTCTGCACATAGTACTCTGAGAACCTCTAGATTGCTCACTTTTGGGGAACCTGTGCTAGCTGAGCAGATGCCATTTAAATGAATGGGGATACTAACAGAGCCTTTCTCTCCTGGTCTTATAGAGCTCCTGGACACAAGATGTATTGCAAATATATTAGTGCTAAACTTAGCCTCCAACTCAATCACTGCCGAGTGAAATCTAACAATTTACTAGCCAGTAGCTAATGACAGACATTTTTAGTTGTTTAGCACAAAATGTGGTTGCATATGCAAGTTTTGCACTGTTGACAAGTCAAAATGCTGCCATATTTGCCACCGCAAAAATTACTGAGTGCAACTTTAAACAACTACAGTATCAACCCATCTCATCCACAGTTAGCATAAATAATAATAAAAATGGTTTTAGTTACTGTATAAAATGGGCTCTACAAAGGGCTCTACTAAAATGTGAGAAATGGCCTAATAATAGGTCTGCATTATTATTATTATTATTATTATTATTATTATTATTAAAGAAGGTTGGTATATGGTTTCTGCTTAGTTGGCGGAACGGTCTAAGTGATAGAAACAGGTTTTGCTTAGCTAGAGCAAAAATTAGAGGGAGGTTTGGGTGTGACAGACAGAAGTGTGTTTGCTGTGGTTGGTGGTATTTGTTAGGTGGTGCAGTGTGAATCAACTGCCACTGAATCATCATCACCTCCCCTTAAATAAATAGCCTGAAGCTGAACGGACGTCCTCATGACCTGATCCACACACACACACGTTTGTTTTTGTGAATTGTGGGGACATTCCATAGGCGGAATGGTTTTTATACTGTACAAACCGTATTTTCTATCCCCCTACACCTAAACCTACCCATCACAGGAAACTGCTCATTTTTAGTTTCTCCAAAAAAACTTATTCTGTATGATTGATAAGCCTTTTGAAAAATGGGGACATGGGGTAATGTCCTCATAATTCACCCTCTCCTTGTAATACCTATGTCATACCCATGTCATTATACAATTTTGTGACCTGATATGTCACAAAAACAGGCGCGCACATACACACACACAAACTTTGGTTTTATGCCACTACGCAACACTACGGAAGCACTGCACTGCTAGTTTGCCTGTCTGAAAACAGGCTCTGGCTCCAGAACGCGAACTGTCCTAGTGGAAAAGGGGTATGAGAGATCAGGTGTAAGGGCAACGGTTTAGTGCAAGCACACCATGGGTGTCGATGTCTTTATTTTATAGCCTGTAAAAATTTATCTTTAATTTTTCAGTGTATGATTAAATTTGGCTCTCAGAGCAGGAGGATCTACTGAAGATTTTTGTCCAGGTCTGGACTCATTATTATCATGGTTATATGGTTTAAAATTGGTCTGTCTCATCTACCAGAAGCTTCTGCTAAACTCCATACTTGTTCCTTCTGTGTCTTGTCTTTCAGCATCTTACTTTCCTTTCATGGTCAGACAGCGTCTCATCAGCGCTCACATACTGGTGTTGTTTAATATCTCCTCTTCCTCTGTCTCTCTTGTTCTTATGGAGAATTCTGTCACATATCTGGTCTCTGTCACTTGAAAGATGAGACTTTTATTGTTCCCCAGAAATTAAAGTAAAGACTGCTGCTAAAAACAGTGCAGTGGCTGACAGGGCCCATTAGTTCTGGCAGTGTGTGTAGTTATCATGTGGAGTTGTTTCATCATGTGAGGCTATCAGCTCAATGTTTGAGAATTTAAATAGCAGTCTTACATAATTAGACAGTAATTAGATTAGAGGCATGTTGAACATGCTCCTTCATCATGGCATTGATCTTTACTGTACATGCAGGCCCATATGGAATCTGCTGAAATGTCTGAAATATTGGGGAAAATCTGTTATTGACTTTAACGAGGTATAATGTGTTAAATGGAGCTGAAATTATTTTACTTTTTTGCAGCTAAAATTATCAAATTAATAAATGAGCCAAAATAAATTTATAAATGAGCACATGTGCAATTTACATGTAATTCCTGGCATTTCAGAAGGATGGAAAATCTCCATCAAAATCTCATATTTTAAATTGGGGAGTTAGCTTTGAGGAACTGTAAAACTGTAAAGGAACTGTAAAACTTTTTTTTTTTTCCTTAGATTTTTTATGTTTTACAATAAAATACTATTTTAGTCTTTCTACTTCAAGATTTCACTTTTAATTCAGTGTGTTACATGCCATTTCTTGGTAAGTATTTGTGAAATTTTTTTGAGTAAAAATTGTTTTAAAGTAAATCCTACTCCAAATCATTTTAAGTGCACCAAAAAGGGAGGACAACTGGACCTGTACAACATGTACCATAGGGGTCAGAAACAGGATTACAATTTTCATGAAAAACTGACTGTAAGCAAGAAACATTGATTAATGTTATAAGTGCTACCAAGGTTTAGAATTGGCCTTTTAAAAAGAAATACTGTTTCTTTGAAGTTCTCGAGTGTTAATTCAAAATATTCATTGCAGGGTTTGTTGGTGGAGGAGACAGCCAGCAGCAGTAAGGATGCAGGGACCAGACCATCAATAGTCACTGTGGCAGAGGTGGCAGAGCAAGATCACACTACTTCATTCGAACCCAGAATTACCTCTGTCACTTCGCCCCTGTGCAGCCTGAAAGTGGAAAAAGCAGATAGCTCAGTGACCAGTGAGTATTCAAGAATCCAAACTCTTCTTTCCTGAGTCTTTCTCTCATATTTAATGACTCCCTTCACTTCTTGCAAGATATGTTGTATTGTTTGGTTATACTTGTTTCTTGCCTCTTTATCTCTTTGACTCCGCCATGGAGTCAGGTGTGTGCCAAAGCTTGTTGGGTCATTCAATGAAGGATGTGATGCTGGCAGAGGGGGAACAAATTGTTTGTGAAAACATAACATAAGCATTGAGGACGAGTAAAGCAGTGTTAGTTTTCTTAAAGGTGCTCTAAGTGATGTCACGCGTTTTTAGGCCAAAACATTTTTTGTCACATACAGCAAACATCTCCTCACTATCCGCTAGCTGCCTGTCCCCTGAACACACTGTAAAAAAACGCGATCTCTGTAGTCGCCACAAGCTCCGAAAACGGCAATAAAAACAAACTGGTGCAGCCTGGACCACTTAACATAATAAACATGCTCCAGCCAATAACCGACAAGAATGATTTTAAATGCGCGTTCATGACTGTTTCAGGAAGCACGGAGGGGAGGGGGAGGAGGAGGAGGAGGAGGGAGGGTCTAGCTAGCCTCTGTTTTGTTTGACAACACTTCGAACGTCAACAGGAAGTTACTCCGCCCAGGAACGCTTACAGAACCTTTAACGATGAACAATTAGTTTTCATGTTTTTAAAGGAAACAACACTATGTCTCATTTCAGGTCTGGGATGAAGGTAAGTTTTTCATGGTTTATGCTACAACAGGAAGTATGATTTGTTGGACAGTTTATTTGTTTTTATATTAGGCACAACTGCACAAAGCTCAAAGTCCCCATGTACCGGAAGTTGCAAACGACTTTTCTCCAGTGTTATGACGTATTTCCAAGTGAAACGGAATATTGAATAGAGGGCAGGGTTTTACTTTAGCACTCCTCCTCTCCATCTTTGCTCATAGCAGACTAACGGTTGGAGGGGATTGGTTTTAAAAGGTTAGTTCACCCAAAAATGAAAATAATGTCATTTATTACTCACCCTCATGCCGTTCCACACCCGTAAGACCTTCGTTAATCTTTGGAACACAAATTACGATATTTTTGTTGAAATCCGATGGCTCAGTGAGGCCTCCATAGCCAGCAATGACATTTCCTCTCTCAAGATCCATAAAGATACTAAAAACATATTTAAATCAGTTCATGTGAGTACAGTGGTTCAATATTAATATTATAAAGCAACAAGAATATTTTTGGTGCGCCAAAAAAACAAAAATAACGGCTTATTTAGTGATGGCCGATTTCAAAACACTGCTTCAGGAAGCTTCGGAGCATTGTGAATCAGCGTATCGAATCATGATTCGGATCGCGTGTCAAACCGCCAAACTGCTGAAATCACGTGACTTTGGCTCTCCGAACAGCTGATTCGACACGCTGATTCATTATGCGTGTTTTGAAATCGTCTATCACTATATAAGTCTTTATTTTGGGGTTTTTTTGGCGCGCCAAAAATATTCTCGTCGCTTTATAATATTAATATTGAACCGCTGTACTCAAATGAACTGATTTAAATAGGGTTTTAGCACATTAATGGATCCTGAGAGAGGAAATGTCATTGCTCCCTATGCAGGCCTCACGGAGCCATCGGATTTCAACAAAAATATCTTAGCTTGTGTTCCAAAGATTAACAAAGGTCTTACGGGTGAGTAATTAATGACAGAATTTTCATTTTTGGGTGAACTACCCCTTTAAGCATTTTCAACCCAAACCCAAGTGTTCCTTCTCTGACGTCATCAGAGAAGGAACACCATTTCAGACCAGAAGTAACTTTTCAGATTTTGATTAAAGATTATCACAACACTTGCCCAAATTAATTGTTCACCACAAGACTAGTAATATGCGCTAACAAAGTAAATAGGGTCAATTTTGATTTCATGATGACTTTAAGGATCTGGTGAACCATGATAGTTTAAAAGTCTGTGGAGAATATAACAAACTTAACTTGACTACGGCCTCTGGATCTTGCAACAAAAATGTTAAGTGAATTTTTATTTGTGTAACACTTTTCACAAATAACCTTGTTTCAAAGCAGCTTTACATAAATTCCTGATGTTATTAATACCTTAATGCCTAATTGTCATCAGAGAAGCACATTTAGTGGAAGTACACTGCTAAGAAATTACAGGAAAGTGATAACACACTGATCTTATCAAAAATCGTTTATGCTTAAGATCTTGATAAAATATGCAAGAAGACTTACTTAGAGGTTTCTGGGAACTCCCGAGTCATGAATACATGAGAAATGGCTAAAAATGTTTTGCACAATGTACGTGTTAAAACTGTTTATGAGGAAGCACTGAAAGAACAATGACAGATGAGTCAGGCATGATAGTTTGGATAAAATGTTACCCTGAAAGACCAGTGGAGGTTCCTATATAAGTCTCAAGTAGAGAAGCAAACAGCAATTCTATAATAGAGACTTATTTATGGGGCAATAGCTACAAACAGGCATGATGCTGAATCCAGCAGTTTGGGGAGAGTGTGGGTTCAGTGGTCAAGAAGAGAGTCAAATATTTGTTTTTGTATTGTAGATGCTTAGAATAAATTTTTAGTTTATTGACTAAATAGTTTGGGGGTTTAGGTCAAATTTTCTCATGTATCTTTATAGGAGGAATGAAGTAAAGAGTATCAAAAAACAAACAAAAACAAATAAAAAACAACACTTTTGGATCTGGAAGACTAGGAAAACAAGGTAGCATCGGCTGATGTATCGGTACGGCCCCATTTAAATACACCACTTCAATCTCTCAGATCCAATACCATTTTAAACATAGTCCATTTACACCTGTTAGTTGTAACATGGTCTACACCTAGAAGGGCAGAGATTACTGAACATTACTGTTGGTTACAGTAAAGATGATATAATGTATGCAGCTAACCCTTGAAGCAATTGCCATGGTAACAAACAATACCTGCTTGTAATAGTGAGTGAAAATATCCCTCATCTTAGACTATCACTAATTTTAAATTTTGACAATAAAATCAGCAACAGTTTGACTATATATATTATATGTTGTTTTAGATCACACATGCTCACTCATTTATGTGTAGGACAGAGGACACATGCAGAGTTAACAATCTTTCCACACAGACACTCTAATTTCTCAGACACACTGTACTTAAGGATAATTGTGTTACAGATAATGTCAAATTACTTGTATTTTAAATATATTTCTCTCACCAGTATTTTGTATCTTATTTTTATCAATTTGATGAGCAAGTATTTGTAGTTTTTAAGTCTTTTCTGGCTCCTATGGTGCTTAAGTGTCCTAAGGGTGAACCAGTCAGAGCAGAGATAAGCTGATCAAATGTGTTTATACAGAAATATCCCTTGTCTCTTCTCATCTCATCACATTCATGCATAATCTATCTCTTTCTCTAGTTGTCTTTCTCTATTCATTTGCTTTTGCCTCCAGCTTTTCTTTGTCCATCTGTTCTGTCATTGACTTTTGTTTGAGTATTGGGGCTGACACATTCTGGAATTTAGTTGGTTGAGATTCTGCCCTCTGTGGGTCGGCAGGAAATTGTGCCACCGACTGCCCCCGAGCATCTATACCCTTGTCCACTCTCAACAATACATGAAGAGCATGTTTTATTTAAATCTAGATCCATTTTTTTCTTATTAATTAATTAGTTTTGTAAACTTATTATTTTTTTATTTAATACCTAGTTTATGTAATTATAAGTAATTTTTAAATAATTATTAGTTTTAAAAAAATAATAAAATTGTATGTTAAGATTTTTAAATATAGGCTAACAGCTTCAAAAATAACAGCTTCAAAACATAAAAGCAAGTAGTCTAATAAATAATAATAAAGAGGAACAATGAAACATTACAAGCAATAAACAAAGAGTGCTTTCGGTATTTAAGAGTATCTGAATGTTTTCCATTCAAAAGCTGAGGGATTTTTCTTTTTCTCAGCTTTACGGTTGTTTGATTATTACCGATGTCATCATAGACAACGGAAGAATAAGCTTCATTCACAATAATGCACAGATCTCTTTTGAAATATAAGAGGTTTTTGTCCTGTCTGTTTAATCCCTTAAGACATCTAACTGACTGTGTTTACATTAATTTTGCACCATAAAAGCATTTTGAGATGCAAGTAGGCTACATTTAAACACTTAAACGGAGTCGCACACAGCCACTTGCGCTAGCACCCTTCACAAAGCGCACGTGGAAATTGAAAGCAGCCTTCTGTCAGTGAGTTTCAAATTTATAAAATATAGGCCCATAGCACTTTAAACAACATAAACAATGCCTTCGTAGAGCATTTGTAAGGAAAATAGGCCTACCGGCGGGCAAGAACGCAAGCTGCAAGCGCGTTTTTCTCACAGCACATATTCTGTGCAATGATGAACCACGCGAATGGGCGCGCATGTAACTTTTCCAAACTGTATGAAAGATTATTTTATAGAAGGTTCGAGTGGTGTGTGTATGAGAGGAAATGGAAACAATCACAATACGGTTGTTTCTGATGGTGCGTGTACACTGGCGCGGAGCGAACGTATTCAATTTATTCCTATGGAAGTTGAGCATCTTCAGGCTCGCCAGAGTGAAGCTCAACTTCCCTATGGATGAATTGAAAACGCTCGCTCTGCTCCGCGCTGGTGGACACGCACCGTAAGCACACGTAGCGTCATCTCGCAACTGCGGTTAAAAATAAGCTCAGAATCATTCAAGAGAGAATCGCGGTGCATCTATGCATCGATGCATCGATTTATTTTCTCCCACCCCTAGAAAATTCCTTCGTATTAAAGGGTTAGTTCACCCAAAAATGAAAATTCTGTCATTAATTACTCATCCTTACGTCGTTCCACAGCTGTAAGACCTTCGTTCATCTTCAGAAGACAAATTAAGATATTTTTGATAAAATCCTTGATAAAGGTCTTACAGGTGTGGAACGAGATGAGGGTGAGTAATTAATGACAAAATTTTCATTTTTGGGTGAACTAACCCTTTAACATGGCACATTGGACCATATTTTTGTGGACTTAGGGCCAGATCTACTAACAGCATGCACTAGCACAAACGCTGTTTTGATGTTAAAAATCTACTGTCAGGATCAGTATAGGGGAGAGTTTCTTTTAAATGTAATGCGTTACAATATTGTGTTACTTCCTAAAAAATAACTAATTGCATTACTTCTCATCTGGCCTGGGCTTGCTTGTTTGTTAAAAAAAAAAAAAAAAATCTGTTTTTGGCAAATGTAAAGGCACTTTTACACCAAAAGTGAAATGAATAAGCCTCAGGCTGAAGGAAATGCAAGTTCAGGCCTGTACAGTAGAGGGCGGCAAAGACATTTGTTAATAAAATGAGATTAAATATAAAGCATATTTATGTAATAGACAGAAGAGGTGTCAGTCAATAAATTAATGGGTAAACAAAGTAACTTGCATTACTTGTTTGAAGAAGTATATTTAGCAAGATACAAGTACTAAGCAAGATATTTTTGTGTAAATTTAAATGTAATGCATTACTTTACTAATTACTTGAAAAAGTAATCTGAATATGTACTGTAACTCATTTTACTTGTAATGCGCTACCCCCAACACTGGTCAGGATTATTGAAGACACGCAGTGAAAAGGAGTGGACACAGTTATTTTTGCAGCTGACCTTGTTGCATATGCATTTGTAGTTTACCTTTCAGATGCAAAATTTATGGGAGGAGAGTATTTAAATAAATCCTGCAATGTTATGTACTAATGTTTGCAGTAGTTAATTAACTGGTATTTGCTCCATTACTTAATGCCCAAAAAAAGCATGTCTTAACCATTTGACATGTTGGTTCCTCACGGGACTAATATAAACACCAGCATGGCAGGCTGGAGTATGGCACTCAGAAGGCTGCCGAGTCTTGGACTGCTTGGTGCCCTTTGACCTGATCATGGCCAACACTCATACCTGATCGCACCACCCAAATTGACTACTGGCTATTAAGAAGATTAGACCTAAAGCTAGTTACTATCGATGAGCAAGGACCACCGGGCCGGCTCAGGACTGCTGTAGATCGAGTGGACATGGATCCCGACCAACCATTGGACGCAGTGACATGTGACTAGCCAGATCCAGGGACGGTCAATGCCCGAAATTCATCGACAAAAATATCTGGTGGTGGAATGAAGAAGTGCAGTGAATCTTCAAGAAGAAGAGAGCAGTGTTTTTTTTTTCTATACACTTTGGATGTTATCAGCATAACAATTTAAGTTAAACACTGAATTGAAAATGTATGTTAATTTGTCAATGTCTGTGCCCATTTGGTACATCCTCATTTGCTTTAATGAAAGTTGGCATGAACAAAACCTGATGATCTACGTCAAGCGAAGCAAGAACATGACAATAAAAACAATAAAAAGTTTACATGCTCAGTGTCACCAATTTACTTACATTTGATAAGTGATGCAAAAACAATCTTAAAAATGAAGTTCTTCATTTTGCATTACTTTTTTTCTAATTCTTAAATCTTTGTTTCTAGGTTTAAATAGACAGTATTCTCTTTGTATGCTTAGGCACAAAATGTGTGCTTGACATTTTCCTTTCAGTGAAGGCAAATCGATAGATCAGTAACATGCTATTTTTAGATTATGACGCTATTACCGCACCAAAGAGATATTACAAGGAAACTTGCTTTATGTAGAGTCTCATTTGATCAAGTTTAAACGTCCGGAAGTGTGTGGTTACAATGCTGTATTTGTGTGTTTAAACAGAAAGCAAATGACTGGTCATAACCCTCATCTGATGATCATGTACTGTACTTTACACACACACATGACTCAGACAGAGGGGTCCAGAAATGTGGACAGTGTGTTTTAGGAGTTTGATGTCTGGCATAAAGGCTCTGGAACAGATCATGTGCTTTGCAGCTTATGCTGCAGTTTGAAAGCATACTGCAGAAGATGAGGAGGCCAGTTTCACACAGGAAGTAGAGAGGGAGGGGGAAGAATGAGTGTGTGTCTAAGATGTGTTTGACCACAATCCTGTGAATCAGCACACACACAAACTGTCCTATTGTGTCAGATCTGATCGTACTGGCTGTGACCACAGACTGATGGTGTTTTCTAAACAAACTATATTATAGTGACACAAACAACATATAGAACATAACAGTGCTGCTTTCATTGGATACACCCAGTGAAGAGAGAAAAGACAATCTAGGTGTCTCTGAATGTTAAACAGGCCCACAGGTAGAAACATTCTGAAGGAGAGACACATGACGGACAGGAAGTGCCAACTCTATGGTAAGACTCTGGCCAAATTCTTTTACAGTCCTCTAGAATTTCATTAGCAGGGAAAATGCGGTATGTTTGACATGTGTTATGTGCTGTATTTAACTGGTTGCCATTCTATACACTTCATTTTGGGAATGATAACTTTAACTAAAGCAGCCATTTCAAATGCACTTTGTTCAAATGCAAAGTGTTTCTTTGTGTGTGTGTGCCTATTTAAAGGGGTCATATGATGCTATTTTAAAAGTTCCTTATTTTGTTTATTGGGTGTAATAGAATAGGCGAACATGCTTTAATGTAAAAAAAAAAAATATGTATATATATTTTTTCACGTACTCATGCACATTATTGCAGTATTCCTAGTCTGTCTGAAAAGCTTTGATTTCTACAAAGCCCCTCCTTCTGAAGAGTGCTCTGATTGGCTGTTATGATCAGTGCGTTATGATTGGCCAAAAACATCAAGCGTGTGTCGGAAAAGTAACGGCCCGACCATAATCATATGTCTTTGCTTGGGCATTATGCTAGTATGCAACATTGTGTCATTCCCGGAAGAAATATCTGGACTTCAATTGAGCCATTTTAGCTGTGTTGGGGAGTAGATAACTACAAGTAGCAACGCTACTATCTACATTTTTCAGTAGCTTGACTAACATTATCTCAGTTGCTTTTAAAACAATGTAGCTTTTCTAGTAGCTAAATACATTTTCCAGCAAGTAGCGGTGTAGCGCGAACAAAAGCTACATTATGTTTTGTGTTTTGACGCGCCTGTGATGCATTGAAGCAGCGCAACATCTTATTCTTATTAGATCACAAACTAAAATTGTGCATTACCACCATCTATTGTTTCATCATGCATCTTGCGACTTTAAAGTTCACTGAGAAGAGATCGTCTGATGATTTATGTAAAGGATGTACAGGAGTGGGTTGATTATTTTTACATAAATCCACTTGTATTTATGCAAACAAAAGATTCAAATGTTGTCTGCATCAAAGATTTAAAGCACATACAGGTGATTTATAGCCTTTTTAAATTGATTCATTACTTTATCACACTTTATATCAAATGCCCTTAATTAAAATGATGACCCGATGGCACTTTGACAGTCCATTGAGTATTGTGTGTATCTTTGGATAGTTTACAAAATAAAATAATAGGCTACTCTTTGAAATCATAATTGTATTGCATTATGTTGTTTTAAACCCCAAATCCTAATTACTTAATACTTTCTTCATTAACAATTATTCAGTTATTTGTAATATACAATGCCATTGTAAAAAAAGGAGATGTAGCTATAAGGAGGAGTCAGCTGAGTTAGGATCCATGTGCGGCTTTATTTTTTAAAAGAAAATGCAGCAGTACAAACAGGCAGTGGTGAATCACCAGCAATCATAACATCCAAGGCCAGACAAAGATGTAGTAAAAAACACAGGCACAGAGTCGAAGCAGACAGCAAAAATCAAAACGGGGAAAAAAGTCTGAGGTCAAAACACTGGCAAGGCAAAACAATGAACGCTCAGTAATGTCTGTTGGGGCAAAACAAGACTTTGTAATGAATGAAAGTGTGTGTGCAGCTGAAATAGTCCAGGTAATGAGGTGCAGGTGAAAGGTCAGTACTCAGGTGAGGTTGAATTCGTGACAGTAGATAGCTAGTTTTTGATAGTAACTTGTAGTGCAGCCAACTACTCTTTCAGAAGGGTAGCTTGACTGTATCTTAACTATAACTTAAGAGTAGATTGTATTTTGTCAAACTACAGTTTTAGGGTAGCTTCCCCAACACTGCATTTTAGCCAGGTCTGGAGCAGTTTTCTCTGTTAAGGCCCTGATATACTTCAAGCTAAATCAAAGATCGAACTGATGTTGCATTGTTTCAAACTAAATCAGAGCAAAAATATACATTTTTCTAAAATATCTGTTGTTGGACATTAAATTTAGGTTTAAAAGTCAACATGTAATTTGAGTATTTTATGAGAATGGTAATGTGTAAAGGACATGCAATTGAACATGTAAGACGTTTCTTATATTTACAGGATAAAGAATGACAGTAATAGGTTACTGAGTGAATGTGTGTGTTCCTGCAGATCATTCCTCTTATCTGTTAACACTGAGTTTGCTTTTGTTTTTCTTTATTATCTTTATTATTATCTTCATTTTTAATATAGGGATTTATATTTTTTTAGTCTTTTTACTTTATAGCACTTTTGCATGTAGCATAGATATAGTTATATTCTCTATACTATATGTTTTCATAGCATTCAGTTGGCACGCTTGTTTGGAGGACAGCATTGGGCAGGATGTGAATTAGTGTGTTTTGTCAATGAAATAAAAAAAAATAATATTGGACTTTTTATCAGATGAATTGATTAATCAAAGAAATAATCGGCCAACTAATCGATTATCAAAATAATCATTAGTTGTAGCCCTACTAATAAGCGTGGGTGGCAACAGTATACCGCTGCTCAGGTATTTTAAACTTCTTTTTACCTCAAAGCGAAGAGCGAAAAAGAGCTTCATCATGAGTATATCGGGGTCTTTAGATAGAATATCCCTTAGTTGGGGAATATGAGCTTTATAATTTTGCAGATCTTATATGCACAAACAGATATATTACACATCAAAGTAAAAAGAAAACATTAAAAAGCATCATATGACCCCAAATTAGTACCCAGAAGTAAGCTAATTATGACAAAACACATTTGCGAAAATGTTATAAAAAATTTAAGTAAATAATATAAGTAAATTTTAGTTTATTATTAAGTTTATTATTATTATTATTGTAAAATTGCAGATTTTTCTGTTAGGGTTAGATTATAGTGCATATATGCGTGTGTAAAGGAAATGGGCACAATCAAAAAGTATTACAAATTACAAATATTGCGCATCACTAGACAGCGCACGTCTCTCTTTAGCAAGAAAGTCATTTCACAAGTTCTAGCTATTTGCGCTAATCTTCTGTCCTATATGACATTCATTGAATAATATCTGATAGTTTATTTTACTAGATACTTTACCTTAAAGCAGTTTGATTGACCACAAAAGCAGCTTCTTTACTTGCTTCTGACCTTGTTCACAATGAGCGTACTGGAATCGATCCAACAGAATGTGTTGCGTGATTTGCGTGCATCTAGCCAAAAGACTATCTGGTAGTCCTGTTATTAGGGTTGGTGATTTGTTCCAGAAACAATTTTTTGTTATACTGGTTGAAAGTCTCTTAACATCCTTCTGTCCGAACACAATGATACAATGTCCTACCTGCGGTTTGTGATTTGAATTTATGTGAATCTGAAGCAGTTAGGTAATAGAGGTCAGTGCTCTTAAATTTTTTTACATTCATTATTATTGTAATGTTATGTGCTTTGAGACATGAGGTAGTTTATTGCCATTTCTTGTGATGCTTTTGCTCCCTGCTGTGCGCGTTCATGTGTTTTGGAGGAGGCGTGGCTTTGGAGACGGCCAGTAGGGAGGGTGGGATCTTATGCTTTCAAAACTAGCTCGGTATTGCTAGCCTGTCCAAAAATGACCTACCCTATCTTTAAGCCTGGTGATGAAAGTTATTGTATGTGAGAATAAAATTGATAATAAAATAAAATTTGAATAAGTATTTTAAGTATTTGAAATACAAAATAGTATTAAAATAGTCTCTCAAAGTATTTAATAACAAATTACATTTGATTGTTTTTTTTTTTTAAGGAAAATGCAAATTACAAAATACTCAAAAGTAATTAATATGTATTTTAAATACATTTAATTAAAATATTGCCATCTCTCTGTGTATGTGTGTGTGTTATTACTGCTATGTGGCATTGCTCAAAGTAATATTAAACTACAGAGGCAGCCATCATAATCAACAGTCAGCATGAGAGTGGGTGTAAAATTCTTTTTAATGTTTAAAAAGACCACTGAATCGGAAGAACCCACTCATAAACAACACAAACTCGATCAAGTGGTTACTGAGAGGTGCTTTACTTTAGAGCTTCAATATGTGAAATATTAGCACAGCACTAATGATAAAAAATATGCACAGTGGCCTGTTGCACAAAGCTTCAGTGGCTACCCAGGTTTGAGTTCAGTTTTTGTTTTTAAGGGTGTTCATCCTGGTAACTTACATTACATTGCTAACCTGCTCCAGAGCAACATTCATTGCAGCAATCCCTGCTGAAAAATCCAGCATTTCTGATGAGCTTCAGAAATAATGTTTTGCATGCTAGGACCTGCATGGTATGCTGGTTGCTGGTTTTCTCGTCCCCAGCATGAGAAGCGGGAATGCTGAGGGACCAGCTAGATCAGCACTACCAGCTCTAACAGCATAAACCAGCCTGGACCAACATGGAATTCATGCTGGTTTATGCTGGATTTTTCAACAGGGGTGGTGTTTCTTTTTTCCTTGTAATGTGTTTATATTCATGATAAGTTCTCAAAGTATACTTCACTTTTTACACACACAGATTTTGTCATCAGCACAGTACGAGCATACTGTGTGCGCTAACCGTAATGTAACAAAAAATATACTGATGTGCCATGATGTACCGATCAGGTCACACATGTGCAGGCAAGCTACAACAACAATGGATGGCTACGTGAAAGGTGGGATGGGGGATTGTATATCCGCTATCAATATCCGGGGTATTGAATCACTTTCGAATTTGTGATCATGCATACTCTGTGTATAGGGAGCGGCAGTACTGAGCGGCAGTACCACTTTTACAAGATAAAATATTTTTCAATGGCGTTCAGAATCTGTTGCGCACCTAATCCTCCGCCATTCGTCTTGTCAGTCATCTCTCCTTACTCTTGTCACGTGACGGCACTGACTCCTCCTGCACTGCGCTGTGACTTTGCAGCTCATGCTGTCTAGAACAGAGAAGACGCTTTCAGTTTATAATTGTAGCGTCTGTTTTCTGAACTAATTTTTTTGTTTTTATAAAAAAGCAAAACGACAGGGACAGTGTTGCGGAGGGCAAGTAATGTATAATGTATGCGTATTTTGCGTGCTGTCCGAGGAGAGGGCTCCGAGCTCGATATTTGGCCCAGACCCAGAGTACTCTCCCCGTATCTTTGGTTAGGATAGTAACAGGATAGGATAGGTGAGTGTGAGGAGACGGGGTGGTGGAGGGATGCAGAAAAAACTGCAGAGGAACATTGGTGAGTCAGCTACATATTTATAGGCCTCCTCTTATGCTGATTGGGTAGATCATTTGAACGTTGCTCCTCCCGAACTTTGTTAATAAAACATCATTATAATCACAGAGTTCAAATTAAGGCCATAACCATGTCTTGAACATTGATTAATAGGAATTTAAGGAAAAAAGAAAAAAATAACGATAAGAGAGATTGTCTAATTGTAGTTGTGAAGTAATAAACTATCTAAAGACAAGTTTACATGAGGTTTACATCAATATTTAAAGCTGCGTTTACATGATTATGTGAAAATATTTTTTTTGTAGGTTTGCAAGAGATTAGTACTTTTCTCTGCAAACGTTTCTCTGCACATGTGTGTGATAAAAATTCTGCTGGAGTTGTGGGTACTCTTTGAGTCTCTTGGCAGTGCCTCGGCTGGTAGAATGCCAAATGACGGCCCTCTTTTTCCACAGCTCATCTGAAGCAGAGTTATGGAATACAGTTAACTGAAGAGGAGAGGGAAAGAGTGTGCGGATTGGGGTACGCCATGGCCGGAGGATAGAGGAATTAAGCTGGAGACAGTGGCTTGGGCCAAACTCCAGTGTTATTAGTTTCTCCAGGGCTGTGTGTATGTGTGTGTTTCTGTATTTGATACAAACTGTGTAAGCAGAACTATTGAGCCACACGTCTGCTTTGTGGCAGCTCAGTGGCTTCTAAAGGGACCATGTTTGGACTCAATCTACTTATCGCCATATGTTGATTGGATCTCGGCCATCTATGGTAACAAACTCCAGTCAGTGATGCTGGATATGAGTGAGAACATTTCAATTGGCCTTGTTTTCTTTCACTGTGAGTTGGCATGTGATTTTATGGAGGTGTTTTAAGCAAGTGAAGATGAAAGAATTGCTCAGTGGGGGTGCTTCCAAAGGAGCCACAGCAATTTGGGGAAAGGGGTTGATTTTTTCAAAGTTTGTATGATTTCTGGAGAATTTTGTGGTTTTTCACTCTGCAGCCAACAGTAATTTGTTTTGGCAAAGAGAGAGAGATTGTAGTTTAAGTAGTGAAGTCGTGTATAATCATTGAGAAATGTCTAACCATACATCGTTATCATATTGCTGACTGGACAGATTAAGCCTTTCTTTAGAATGATGGATCTATCCATCTCTCTCTGTGTCTGTCTCTCTTGTTTGTCTCTCCATTTGTCTTTATTTTTAGAGACCAACATGCCTGTGATTTTCACTGAACACTGCAAACCTTTAAAGTCCCTGTAAAGTCATTTTAAAGTATGTGTTCTGAGTTTGTCACACCACAAAAAAATGTGTTATTAACCACCCAGCCAAATTTGAATGATTAAAAAAATCTGCAAGTAAATGAAATGTTATCACTCACGAGAGCTGCCGTCTCAACTGACTTGAGTCTAATGAGTATAAAAAGAATCATTTAGAGGGTTGCAAATTTTAGTAGAGTTACTGTGGACTACCTACTAATTACACCATAAGCAAACTCGGCAACTTACACTCATTGGTGGGCACTGGGCAGTGGGCACGTACTGCCGACTGTTGTTGAGTCGACAAATGACGGTGCCGCGAAACGGGAGGATGAAGGCCAGGACGGAAGAGACTCTGTCCAGCCCCATATATCATCGGTTATCGGTGGGACGGTAGAAAGGCCGAGGTCTGTTCAGTCACATTCACCAAAAACAGCGGATTATCTGTGAATCCCAGCTGTCTGATGAAAGTTTGTAAAACTATCCGGTGTAGAACGATCACTTTAGAATCCTTTATATCATCGTTTTAGGAAATTTAAATAAGGAGACTGAGCTGTATTGTATATTATAACAACCATGTAATATGCATTTGCATGACAAAGGCATTACTAGCTAAATGTGCAAAGGGCTGGATAACTGTAATGATACTCGAGATCGAGCGAGTGAACCGCTGTAGAGTTAGAGGCGGCGCCACGCTCTGTGCGTTAGGGGAGGGGCTATGCTCGGGGGTCCAAGTGCGTCATCAGACCCCCGTTTTAGCTCCACCCAAAAAATCCTGAGCAGAGACTTGGTGAAAAACTGTTTAACGCTCTAACTTCACAATTAAGCATTACACAATTCACAGTCTTTGTAATGTGTTTACATTTGTAACATTTATAAAGTGTTTAGAAAGAATTCTCAGAATTGACTTTACAGGGACTTTAAAGTGTTACTAACCTTTGCCACTCTCAGCTGCCATCATATTTATGGTAGAGTTCTCAGAATTTGATTATTAGGACCCATAATCTTTTTTAAAACACTAAGGGCCTATCATACACCTCATACACTAATGCGGCAGGTTTTTTGCTAGTTTCAGCCCGACGCAGTTATCATTTTAACGTCCTGCTCTACTTTGTTTAAACAACAAATGCATTTGCGCGCCCATGGGCGTGCTGGTCTGAAAACGAGGTATGTTCAGGCGCATTGTTGGCGTGTTGCTATTTTGAGGCAACTGAAATGGACGACCAATTGAAACCTGGTCTAAAGTCAATGTAAAGAGCGCATTAGTAATATGTGCCTATAGGCGGGTGCACAACACATGTACAATCTGCACATTGTACACACAGGGACGTGCAGCAGCACACAAACATGCCAAATATTAAAAATGAAAGGACTACAATGTAAAAGATTATTATTGTGTGCATAATGATAAAAATGTCTTGGTGGAATCTGGCTTGCTCCGTAGATGATCTGCTTGCATGATTTAACCTCGTGCACAAACAGATCTGTTTCCTCGCTAGAGAAGCGTTAATTTTTTTCGCTTGCAGATTCCGCCATGTAAATAACGAATCTGTCATGGCGCGAACGCAACTGACTTTTAAAGGGAAAGGGAAATGAGACTGTGATTGGTTTATTGCACGTTATGCCCAACACACACCCATTACATTAAGAGAATAGGGATAAGCCTTTTAGACCATGCGCCGGGCGTGCCGACCATTTTCTAATCGTTAAACTACCAAAAGTGGATTCAGACATGCCCTAAGTGCACTTGCACCATGCACTTTAGACCATGTGCTTAGATCATTAAAATAGGGCCCTAAGTGTATGGGCATCAGAGACCATAAATTGTAGAGACCCCAAAATTTTAGATGAAAGTGCATTGCTTTGGCGGAAAGAAATGCCCTAAAATCGCACAGCCCTGTTTTTTTTTTTTTTTTTTTTTTTTGCTGTCATTGCTGTTGGGTTTCTGTCGTTGCAGTGTCTCTGCAATGACATTGAAAATGTATTGTCTTTTTCAGACACCTGGTAGAACTGCCAGCCCATCTGATCGGCTCTTCTGATCAGCCTTTATAGAGACCACTGATCAAACTATATGAAACGATTAGCGGCTGATAATGATCGGTGGCTGATCAAAGAAAGAAAGAAAGAAAGAAAGAAAGAAAGAAAGAAAGAAAGAAAGAAAGAAAGAAAGAAAGAAAGAAAGAAAGAAAGAAAGAAAGAAAGAAAGAAAGAAAGAAAGAAAGAAAGAAAGAAAGAAAGAATTTAAATACAGTATTGAGACAATCATAAAATTGTGATTTCCAGGCAACTTCAAGTCAGGAAAGTTATGCTTAGCTCACAGCAGTAGTGGTAATTGATGGAAATTCATTATCCTGTTTTGTACCTATTTTAGACCCAGTCTTTATATTCTGAGCCTAGCCAGTTCATGATTCTCTCCTCTTTGAGTTCTGTTAAGTAGCTTTGCTTGTATTATTCCTAGTGGGAATTTTTAAAAGCATGTCTTCCTCATCCTCTTGGCATGTGCCCTGTATCTCCCCTGCCTTCACACACATACTCCACACACACATTTACACACACTCTCTTTGTGGGTCACAGATGCTGGTTTCCTTGCCAACAGCATCTTTTATTACACAGTTAAAAGGTTCAGTGGGGGGGCTACACACCCTTCCCCCCACACATCAGTTTTGTAGCTATTTATTCTGACATACAGACCAAAAAAAAAAAAAAAAAGTAGCTGTGGTAGAGGTATGCTGCAGTCTGACAGGAATGCTCTCTTTAACTTTTCAAACATGTTTCAGGTATTCCCTACATTATGGGAAATACAAAATCCCCACAAGGATAGATTTCCCCATGAGGTCCCCAGCTTATAAATCATACTAAATGATGGTGTTTTTGCGTTTAGTGGTAGGGTTAGGGGATAGAATATACAGTTTGTACAGTATGTAATTATGTGTGTGTGTGTGTGTGTGTGTGTGTGTGTGTGTGTGTGTGTGTGTGTGTGTGTGTGAGAAGCACATTAATGATTGGTCAATTCCTCACTCTTTTTGTGACAGGCATAGATGTATTGTGCTGTTAGCAAGAGACAATCTCTTTCTGCACCTAATATTTAAGTGTGTATTATTTATTTATTTATTTAAAGTCAGGGCAAATTATTTCAAATTTTGGGTAGAATTTCCTCATAATTAAAATGGGGCGAGGAAGTGTTGTATTTCTTTATCTCCTAGGCTACAGTATGGACAGATCCAGCTCACTTTAGGTAGCCAGTTCTCTCAGTATCTGCCCCTGTCTATAGTCAGTGTTACTATACCTCATCATGGTTCTTCTTAATTTACAGTCTTTCACTTTAGGCATTCCACTGTTGCAATTCCTAAGGCAACATCACATGTATCCTTCCTGAAGAAGGCAATTCCAGAATACATTGCAATTTTTTTATGAAAAAAAAAAAAAATTCACCCAAAATAATTATCTTTGATTTTATAACTTATTTTTATGCTTAATGAAGTATCATACATCTTTTTCTCATTAAAGCATTTTTCACAGACATATCCTTTCTATGAGAAATACACATACATTAAAAATGTAAAGCTACTCCATGAATCCTAATTAATTCCATTAGGTGCTTCTGCTCTTATTTTGGGTGAGGAATATGTGATCAAGAGTCTAAGAAAAAAATCAGGCAGCTGTTTATTCTGACAGCCCTCTGCCTTTTTTAATTGGTGGGTAACAGACCTCTGACAGACCTCTCATCAAAAACTCTCCCAACCATAATCGAGTTGTTCCCAGTGAGACGCCAAGATCAAACCCACGTATGAGCAGTTCACAACTCCAGACAGCTTGCTAAATGAACAATACTGTACAATAGCAGAGACACAACAGGAAAACCATGAACAGCAATATTAATATAATTTCTCCAGTTGGTATGTATGAATCTCTTAAGGCATCACCATAAGGAATGGGCATTATGACCCTCTGTCTAAGTGCAGTTCTACATGCATTGAAGACTTTGATATATTAATGTAATTTGTTTACTTTTCCCTTGTCACTAAAATTTGTCAGTAAGTTCCCCCGGCACTGGTGCCCTGCAGAGCATCATTGGCATTAGGAGTGACGTGGTCTGGCCGTGACTCTCTCTCCCTAAGGGTCTGCCGGCTCCAGCCTGGCTAATGGGGACCAGCTGGAAGAGCAAGATTACGCACAGCACTAGCAGCTCGTTCTCTCTGTCACACCTCTCTCACTTTTCTTTCTTCAGTTTCAGTCCTCAATCTACTGCGCTACCTCCATTTAGCTCACGGACTTCAGTACCTTTAATTTTAACGGTACAAGACTGTACAATTGCGACAGTACAAACCTTGGTTAATGGTTCCTTTTACTCTATAAGGTGAAAAACTTCACTGAAATAATTATGTATCTTCTTAGTATTTTCATTATTATATACATTATTTTAGTTACGTGTGTTACCATGATGGTGTTTTGTGTTTATGACAGTGCACCTTCTATATATTAGTATTTACCCCAGATGGTGGAAAATCTAGTTTTAATGAAATACAAAGTTCTGTCATGAAACTCTAGATGGCGCAGACTGACAGGTCCTTTGCTCAATCTGCTTGGAATCACATTATTTTCTATAGGGCACAGCTCATTGTTTCCTGCTGTATCAGTAGCCAATGAACTTGCTGCTTAACCTTCAAAAACTAGTCAGCATTTTCTGTAGCAGTTGCAGCATGCTTTCAGAAACCCTCCACACCACAGATCTTCTACGAGTAATTCATGTATGCTATTTTGTACAGCAGCAGCATGTCTTACTTGCTCACAGCAGTGTGTCATGTATGTATTGACAGTAGCAAGTCCCATACTTACTCTGCAGCAGCAAAAATAGCAGCAGTATAACAGATCTATTTTGCCAAGTCCAAACATATCAACATTGTCATATCTATTACCATGCCAAACACGAGTTGTCATGACAGAACTTTGATTCATCATGTGGCTTTCACTTTACCACCTGTACTTTAAGATGGTTGTCAGTATATTATAAAGGTAAAAAAGTGATTTTTAGTAATGTGGAATATTAATATTATTTCTATTAATGAAATATACTGTTTTTATTGTAAATGTAAAGTCAATTTGTAAAATGTTTAAAGTTTATGGTAAAGTTCTGACAACAACAGCTGTCTTTTTTACTGTAAATTTCACTTATTTTTTAAGTGTTCTTTTTTCATACAAATCATACAGTACTTGTGCAAACAAATTACATTGTATGAAACTGCACAATTGTAAACTAGTTGTGTGATTGGCTAGACCCATCTAACTCTTATTTAGTCTCTCCCACTCTGACTCAATGCCCTTCTAGTCATTAAGCTATAAAAATGCTCTTTGTTTAGTTCAAGTCTGATGTTATCAGGTTAGCAGTGGTGTAATGTTCACCACTGAGTTATTACCTCTCCCATGCTCTCCCATCTTCATATGCCCCTGCAATCAGGATTGTCATGATGGTGACATCATCTTTTTTTTTTTCTTCTTTTAATTAGTTGGGGTTCAGTTGCTGTGGTAATGTGACTGTTCTGTTTAAATAATTACAACTAGTTTTTGAATAATTACCCTGAGAGAGAGGTGCTAATAATAATAATAATAATAATACTTTTAACTTTTATCAACTGATTTGAAATGAATTCCCTTTATGCCCTCATAGAGAGACAGAGGATGGAGTCATACAGAGAAGATTATGGTGTGTTTTTTTTTGTTTTGTTTTGTTTTGTTTTTGTCCTAAACTACCCTCTTATTTCTCCTTCAATATTTGACCATTATTTAAAGTTTTTGGAAAACGTTACAAAGCTTCATTGTGAAGAAACTACCAGGAGCTGCTCATTTGTTACTATAAATTGCAGGAGGGAACAAACAGGATTTGGATCCTGGTTCCGTCCAGGATTTTTCACTGCTTATAGCCCGAGTTGCTGGGATAGGTTCTTAAATTTAATGCTGATGGAGTGAATCAGCCAAATAGGTCTATTGAAGACCAGACCCACTGCCATATTCTAGATCATTTGAATTATCTGTTTTAGTCACATAGGCTCAGAAAAGTCAAGTCCATTTAGACTATAATATATTATATATGTGTGTGTGTATATATATATATATATATATATATATATATATATATATATATATATATATACATTTGAGTTTATTCTATTTTAATTATTTTGTGCCCTGTTTTACTGTTAAAATAAGCCATGTTTCCACCGCAAGAACTTCCCCAGGAACTAGGGACTTTGGGGTGGTATATTTCGACAGCAGGAACCAAGGTCTAAATTAAGTTCTGGGTAAAAATTCCCCCCTTTAGAAAGTCCCTGCTTGCGAGGTAGTACTTTTTCAAAGTTCAGGAACTTTCAGGGGTGGGACTTGGGCGCTGAGCATGTTGATTGGTTGAGTTCATGGAGAATTTTGATTATTAATTAATTTAGCTTATATGCAGAGGACGAAATCCAGCAGAAACTGGAAAGTCACGCATAGTCCTGTCACAAGACTAATTTGCCAAATCTTCACGGTACTTTAGACCACGATGGAAATGCAGACAGCAACAGGTCTGAAGGAAAAAACTTTCTGGGAAAAAAAATTTCAGTGGAATTGTTGAATGTTATTTATACTAATAGCGACAGATACTTTTTGTACCTTAGTATATTGTAGTATATTATTAAACACTATGCAATAATACTAACATTGCATTATATTTTATAACAACGTGATATTTTTTTAAAATCATAAATGGATGTTGCCTTGTTGGGACATTACTTGTCCAGTAACACTTTAAAATAAGGTTCATTAGTTAAACATTAGTGAACTAACCATGAGCAATACATTTGTTACTGTATTTACTAATCTTTGTTAACATTAGTTAATAAAAATACAGTTGTTCATTGTTTGTTCATGTTAGTTCACTGTGCATTGATTAATGATAACAAAATTTTAATAATGTATTAGTAAATATTGAAATTAACATTAACAAAGATTAATAAATGCTGTATAAATGCAGTTCATTATTAGTTCATGTTAACTAATGTAGTTAGCTAATGTTAACTAATGAACCTTATTGTAAAGTGTTACCACTTGTCCTTATCCCTAAAACCCTCCCCTACACCTAGCCCTACCCTTAACCATATTGAACCTGCTAATCAGTAAAGATGTACTCAAAGGTCCAGGAAAGGTGCCATGGTTTTGAGCATGGTAATATGAGCTGCATGCATCAGTCAATGTGCCAGACTATTTAATCAAGGCGCCAGACTATTTAATCAATGCAACGACACCACATCCAATTTTAATTATAACTCTACTAAATACCTGTTTAGCTCTTTATTCCCACTTAAATACCCGCTTGAGACTTTGAGACTATTTCCACTTTCGAATATTTACTTCATTTGTATTTAAAATAAATGGCTCTCTAAGCTAATAAGCGATAGGAAAAGGGAAACAAATGGGTTTAGAAAAAGGCAGATTCGAAGTCAGGTCGGTAACAGTAAAAACTAACGTCACCCACCTTACTTTCCACACCCCTGCTTCTATAATTACTGTAGATGGATTTCTTTTGTATTTTTGCATGGCTTAACGAGACAATGGTGGGTGGAATTGGTGTAAATAGCCCCTATCAACAAGGCTGGCTGTTTTGCACTTGGTATAAATAGACACTGATTTTGAAAGTATACTTGAATGTGCGTTCTGTGTCATGTCTGTCTTTGTTCTGGTCTGTGCACCGCTTGCTGCCAGTTTAAATAATAAAGTTAACTTAAAGACCTAAAAAGTGCATCCATCTAAAAATCTCTGTATGATAAATCAACTAAGATTTTCACTTTAGGCCCAAGCGAAAATTCGCGCAGGGCCCTCTTGTTCTTCTAAGGATTATTATATTTTTTATTTATTTATTTTTTTTATAACATGCTCAAAAACTCAATTGGCACACACATTGGAATCCGCGGCCATTAGGACGCCGGAGAGGCTGGTACCGGCGTGGCAGGGGGGCTCGACAGCGCCCCCTTGAAAAAAGTCTGAAAATTTGGTCCATATATTAAACACGCTTGCACGTATTAGTATGAAACTCAGTACACATATAGACCTCATCGGGCCGAACAACTTTCGTGCTCTAAGTTAAACACCACGCCAACAGGAAGTCAGCTATTAAGGGTTGTTTGAAAAACGCATGCTCTGGAATTTGATATACTCCTCCTAGACGATTAATCCGATCGCCACCAAACTCGGTCAGCATGAAGTCAAGACACTGATGATTAAAAATTGCCAGGGGATTTTTGATATCTCGAACGGTTTGGCCGTGGCGAGGCAACGAATTTATGGCGAGAAAAAGGAAACAGGAAATGTGTTATAACGTCTGCATACATATATTGATCTTTATGAAACTTCACGAGTGTGTTCGTTATAGGAGTTTGATCACATGGATGTGACTATTGTGAGTCAAAGTTATAGCGCCACCAACTGGCAGCAGGAAGTGTATCACTTTTTGAAATGTTTTGAGATCACCCTCTTATTTTACCTGATTTGCTTCAAACTTCATCAGTGTAATGTCAATACACAGCAGATGTAGACCTATGACAGGATTTTTGATATTTGAAATATTGTTGCCATGGCAACAGGTCAAACTGTAATAATATTCTTGAGTGTTTTTGAGGCTCTTAACATGCTTCAAATTGCATGAAACTCGACACACACATCAATATTGTCAACCAGTAGACATGGACAAAGCCATAGAAATGGGCGTGGTGGAGGGCTCAGTAGCGCCACCTTTTGACAAAAGTGGGGGGGTTAGTTTTTCCTACAGTCACCAAACTCGGTACACATATTGTTCTCATCAAGCCGGGCAATTTTCTAATTTACATTCATTAGCTCCGACCAACAGGAAGTCAGTGAATGAAAAAAACAGGCTATGAATTTTATACTACTGCTCCTACAGGTTTATCCAATTTACACCAAACTTTTTTTAACTTGTTGCTAACACATTGAAGTTGTTTAATTGCAAACGGATTTTGCAGATATCTCAAACGGTTTGGCCGTGGCGAGGCAACGAATTTATGGCAAGAAAAGGGAAACAAAGTGTTATAACTTCTGCATACATTAATTGATTTTGATGAAACTTCGGCTTAGTCTTCGTTGTACAAGGCTGATCACATGGATGTGACTATTGTGATTCAAAGTAATAGTGCCACCAACTGGAAGCAGAAAATGTGTCACTTTTAGCATACATTGAGATCACCCTCTTATTTTTACCTGATTTGCTTCAAAATTCATCAGAATAATGTTAAAACTTGGCACATGTAATCCTTTGAAAATGGGCAGGGAGGAGGGGCTCTATAGCAGCACCTTGTAGTGCAGTAAATGTGGAGCGAATTTGACATAGTCCTTTGATGTTTAACCGTTTTAAATGCCTATTGCCCGCTGTGCACAGTTGCCCTGAAGCCACCGGGGTGGCGGTGCCACCGGGCTTGGGCCCGCCATCGCTGCTCGCAGCTATATTTGTCAATTGCACTTGCTCTTGTTGCGTGTCCTCAAGCTGGCAACCTGCATCTGAGAAGGAGGGGGCGGGGCAAACAATATTTTGAATTTGGACTGCAGTACCTATTTCGACCACTAGGTACACTTCCTCTCTCAAGATCCATAAAGGTACTAAAAACATATTTAAATTGGTTCATGTGAGTACAGTGGTTCAATATTAATATTAAAAAGCGATGAGAACATTTCTGGAGCACCAAAAAAAAAACAAAATAACGACTTATTTAGTGATGGCCGATTTCAAAACACTACAAAACACTGAAGTGTCATTGCTCCCTATGGAGGCCTCACGGAGTCATCGGATTTAAACTAAAATATCTTAATTTGTGTTTCGAAGATTAACGAAGGTCTTACGGGTGTGGAACGGCATGAGGGTGAGTAATAAATGACAGAATTTTCATTTTTGGGTGAACTAACCCTTTAACTGGCTACTCTATGCACAAATACAAGCCAAGAATACTTACAATGCGCAATTAATAATAATAATAATAATGCATTTTATTTAATGGCGCCTTTCATAACACCCAAGGTCACCTCACAAGCAAGCAAAGATTAAAAAAAAAAAAAAAAATACAGATCACTACACAAGACAAAACACACAACGAACACTACACATTTACAGATAAAGTGCAGTAAAGACATATTATAAAATAGCCTGTATAAAAAGATATGTCTTAAGATGCATTTTAAAAATCAGCAGGTAATCGCTATTGCGAACATCAAATGGAAGGGAGTTCCATAGGCGGGGGGCAGCATAGCTAATAGATCTGGCATGCATGGTAGTTAGTTGAATCCAAGGGACCACAAGAGAAATTGAAGATGAAGATCTGAGAGCATGTGAAGGAGTGTAAACGTGAAGAAAGTTGAGTAAGGTATTGGGGTGCAAGATTATGAAGTGCCTTGTAAGTAAGTAGCAAGATCTTGAATTCAACTCGATACTTTACTGGAAGCCAGTGCAGTTGCTGAAGAATTGGAGAAATGTGCTCAATAGAAGGTGTTCTAGAAAGAACACGAGCTGCAGAATTCTGAACCAACTGAAGCTTTTATAGCAATTTAGAGGGAACACCAGTGAGAAGAGCATTACAGTAGTCTAGACGTGAAGTGACTAGTGCGTGAATAAGAACTGATATATTATTGGTTGAGAGAAAGGGACAGAGATGATTAATATTACGCAAGTGGAAGTATGCAGTCCACGTGATATTATTAATTTGAGTTTCAAAGGATAGTGTGCTATCCATGATAACACCCAAACTTTTAACCTGTGAGGAAGGACAGATTGCATTATTGTCAATGTACAAAATAAAACAATTAGATTTAGATAAAACATATCTAGTGCCAACAAGTAAGGTCTCAGTTTTGTTGACATTTAGATTCAGGAAGTTGGCTGAAAGTTGGGTGTCATCTGCATAACAATGAAAATGAATACCATGATTCCTCAAAATATAACCAAGAGGTAGCATATAAATAATGAAAAGAAGAGGGCCCAAAACAGAACCCTGGGGAACACCAGAGGTGACTGTAGATGTTCTTGATCTAAAACTTTTTAATTGAGTGCGTCCACAAAGATACGACCTAAACCAAGACAGAGGAGTGCCAGTAATCCCAATAGAAGCTAACCTGTCAAGAAGTATTTTATGTGAGATGGCATCAAAGGCAGCGCTCAAGTTAGCTGCCAGCAGCAGATCATTGGTTATTCTGACAAGAGCAGTCTCAGTGCTGTGGTGGGGACGAAAACCAGATTGAAATTGTTCATACAAATTATTATTAGAAAGATGTTCATGAATTTGAATTGCAATACATTTTTCCACTACCTTAGAGATAAACTGTAAATTTGAAACTGGACAAAACTGATCAAAATTAAGTGGATCATCCCTTGGTTTCTTAACCCTCTGAGGTCTGAAGATTTTTGGGACCCTGCAGAAGTTTTGACATGCCCTGACATTTGTGCTTTTTCAGTTGTTCATAAACATATTAATGGCAAAAGTGTCATTACACTGTATTCAGCATGTACTAGGCTACCATAATATGTAAACATCAATATACGTTTGTATTTTTGAGAGCATAACCTTTATGCGTGGTTATTGAGAAAACAAAAAACTTAAGTCACTGAAATATTTAAAATGAATATTAAATATGTGTTCACAAGACTTCTGGGTATTGGAGGTTGTAGACTAGAATTTTTGCTTCAAAATTATGTAAAAATGATCCTGCCTACTCGTTCATATAAAACAATATATTGATTTAAATTTTGTAAGACACTGTTTGTCAAAGGTGCCATCGAACATTTTTTTACAAGATGTAATATAAGTCTAAGGTGTCCCCTGAATGTGTCTGTGAAGTTTCAGCTCAAAATACCCCATAGATTTTTTTTAATAAATTTTTTTAACTGCCTATTTTGTGGCATCATTAAATATGAGTCGATTTATGCTGTGCGGCCCGTTTAAATGCTGACGCTCCCCACCCACGGAGCTCGCGCTTACCTTAAACAGTGCCTAAACAAAGTTTACACAGCTAATGTAACCCTCAAATGTATCTTTACAAAGTGTTCGTCATGCATGCAGCATGCATGTGTCGGATTATGTGAGTATTGTATACTGTTATATTGTTTACATTTGATTCTGAATGAGTTTGAGGCTGTGCTCCGTGGCTAACGGCTAATGCTACACTGTTGGAGATGATTTATAAAGAATGAAGTTGTGTTTATGAATTATACAGACTGCAAGTGTTTAAAAATGAAAAAAGTGACGGCTCTTGTCTCCGTGAATACAGTAAGAAATTATGGTAACTTTAACCACATTTAACAGTACATTAGCAACATGCTAACGAAGCATTTAGAAAAAAAATATCATGATATCATGGATCGTGTCAGTTATTATCTCTCCATCTGCCATTTTTCGCTATTGTTCTTGCTTGCTTACCTAGTCTGATGATTCGGCTGTGCTGCTCCAGACGTTACTGCCTGCCCTTGTGTAATGCCTTTCATAATGTTGGGAACATGGGCTGGCAAATGCAAATATTGGGGCCGTACACCCCGACTGTTACGTAACAGTCGGTGTTATGTTGAGATTCGCCTGTTCTTCGGACGTCTTTTAAACAAATGAGATTTATATAAGGAGGAGGAAACAATGGAGTTCTCAGTGGAGACTCACTGTATGTCATTTCCATGTACTGAACTTTTGTTATTTAACTATGCCAAGATAAATTAAATTTTTCATTCGAGGGCACCTTCAAGAAAGACAGTATGCAGGAGGCGTGAATCTTGATGTGATTAAATTATATATATCAAATTATATATTGAACAGATTATAAATACTGTTCAAAGATATAAGTGAACATCATTTACCTGGTAAGTGGTGCTTGGTGTTTCTGCACTGGAGAAAAAAAGAAAGGATCACTTCCAGTCAGTGATCTCACCATTATATTCATTCAGAATGTCAGATGTGGGCCAATATCTGGTCACTATGATTCTCAAATCTGTGAAATAAAAGAAAAAAAACCCTCTGTGAGCATGCATGATCATCAAGTATCATGATCATCAAGCCTGCATTTATTTGATAAAAATACAGAAAAAAAACAGCAATACTGTGAAATATTATTACAATTTAAAATAATGTTTTTCTATTTTAATATACTTTTAAAAATAATGTATTTCTGTGATGCAAAGTGTCTAAACATTCATATTATAATATATATATAGAGCCTAAATGTTAATGTGCAGTTTAATACATTTCTAACACATTTTATTTCAGTATTTATTACCTATTTCAGTTGATTTCACTCATCTCAGTATAGCAATATTTGGGAATAGCTATGGCAGTTTACTAAGTTGTGTAGTAAACAAAACCCCGCATCTATCTGCCCCATTAATTCACACTGAGACACACAAAACCTGCAGGATTCATATTAAAACAGTTTTTTTGCAGTTTAATCTTCACAGACACTAGGCTATATCACGATTAGAATAAAGAATTTAAGAATAAAAAAACTTACCTTTCAGAATCATCAGCTCGATAGTTGATCCTCGAAATGAAAGTGAAACTTCCTCTGAGGTAAATCCTTTTAGAATTATTCCTCACCGCATCTCAAAACGATGAAAAGTACATGAAACTGACTAAACTTGATGTGTTTTTCTGATCTGACGCGGGTGTTCACTCTGTTGAATGAATAGCCTCAGAATTTGCGTCTGAATAGCGCAAGTGGTCCGTGAGCGTGGCCGCATTAGCAGATAATGAGCTGACCCGCAAACTACTGACATGTCTCTCTTTTCATACAGATTACATAGACAGAGAAGATTTGTTTTCAATTTGATTTGCATGATTTAAAACCTGACATTTCATCCTTTCTTTAGACATAAGTCTCATTTTTGTGTCATTAGTATTCACTACGTTACAGTTCACTACGCTTTACACTACGTTTACACTACATTTCTGAGAACTATCAGATTGGACTTCATTTAGAGGGAGACTGCGGATCGCGCATCATGTTAGTTTGCTTTATTTTGCAAAAAGCACAACATTTTGTTTTGAGTGTACACAAATAAAAGACATCATTACAGTATTACAGTACGACAGTATTTGTAGTCTCTTTCACACTGAAAAGAAAAAAACTGAGGCGGTATCGCCGGCGATACCAACGACTCCAGAGTGTTAAGTATGGGAGTAATATTAGCAGATTTAAGAGATGGAGATACAGAACCAGAAGCAAGTGAAGCGCGAACAATTTTAGTAATCAATGGCAACAGGGCTGGTAAACAAGCTTTTGCTAAAGGAGTTGGTAGAAGGTCTAACTGACAAGTCGAAGATTTAAATTTATTTATCAGACCCACTCTCTCTGAAGTTGTTGGTAGTGTAAAGGTAGAGAAAACAGAGTGGGGAGGTGCGTGAGAGATAGACTGATAGGCGTCATGATGGAAAGTACCAGTAAGTAGTTGCTGATGTACATTTTTAACCTTAGACTCAAAAAAAAGTCATAAAGCGATCACATAAGTCAGTGAAATACATATCAGATGGCAAAGAATCAGGAGGTGGCAGAATATTGTTTACCACTGAGAAAAGAGACCTGGAGTTCCCATTGCTGACTCTAATTATGTTGGAGTAATTATGTTGGAGACAGTGCATTTTTGTAGTTTTGAATATGTTCAGCATACAATTCTTTATGAACAGTAAGGCCAGACCTGACATACAACCGCTCTCACCTACGGCCTTTAGTTTTAAGTTCACGCATTTCAGGTGTAAACCAAGGAGCCGAATGTACAAATGAAACAGTTTTCACAGGTGCAAAATCATCTAAAATCATATTCAGTCCATCATTGTAATATGAAACCATTTCATCAACAGTAAGAGTAGGCACATGAATGTTCTTAATATTCCGAAATGTGAAGCTGAATAAGTTTCACTGCCGAATACTGGAGCATCATCCCACAGAATGGTATACAGCAGAAAGGACGACCCAGATGTATTTAATCCACACCAGTAGCTCAGTGATATTCATAGTTGATCCCCCGTGCCAGAGGTACCACGAAAAACAGTCAGTAACCGGCAGGCCAACCGGCAACCGCAGAAAGCATCAACACGTAGATCAACCAGCGTACAAACCCGCCGAATCAGTGTGGATACACAAAAGTCAGAGTGACTACTTAAAACAGTTTAAAACAGTTCATAAATGCATTCATGCACTCATAAGTGCAAGAAGATTTAGAGGTACTAAAACAATTTAAAATTCCCTCCCTGAGCAGCAGCAGCTAATAGTGCCAGCGTTCATCCGGAAGTCGGTATTCATGACTACACTTTTCTTAAGTATATTTCTAACAATATAAGTACAAATAATGGCCAAATATACTGTTCTCTATAGTTGACAGTATTAGCCAAGTATACGTAAATATAATTTTAAGTATATCTCCAATAAGTAAATAAAAAGTTGGCTGAAATTATACTCTTTTATTTGTAGTTTTTTTTAAAAAAAGTATAGTAAGAGCAGACTTTTTTTTAAGGGTGAGTCCTCTATCATGGACAGCAAGCCAAGTATATTTTCCTTTATTTCACTAAGGGATTGTTTTAATCTGATATCATGAAATATTAACAGTCTATGACATTAAAATTTAAAATAATTCTTTTAGCATTTCATGTATTTCACAACCCTCTAGACATGCCATAAACACTATTTCAAACAGACGTCTGATCCTAGTTAAGTTGTTGATCTCATCACTTTATTAATTAAGCTATTGATCTCCTTAGTGATATTGACTGTGTGTGTATGTGTGTGTGTGCGTGCGCGTGTGGTGTTTATCGTTTAGTTTGATAAGACCCTTATTGAAGAATAAGGGTCTTATCTAGCAAAACAGTCGGTCATTTTCTAAAAATTCGATTACTTTTTATCCACAAATGATCATAGATCATAGATCACTAGATCTGCGATGCTCCACGCATTATGTAACCACGTTGAAACGGTCATGCGTGATGTAGGCAGAAGTACCGAGCAAGTGTTTACAAAACGAACATGCAAAGACTAAGTCAAATGGCCTTTACCAAAGAAAGAAAAGAAAATTTGTTTTTTGCCCTACCACGGTACTTACGCCTACGTTACACGTGACCTTGGACCTTCAACCTATTGGTAGCCATTGAAGTCCACTATACAGAGAAAAATCCTGGACTTTTCTTATTCTTAACATGGGGGTGAGTAAATTACCAGGAAATTTTAATTCTGAAGTGAACTAATCCTTTAAAGTTTCATGGAGGTTGGCTCTGAGCTCCCATGGCCCCCATATATTGGCACTGATGGTTTGACAGTATTATACTCAGCTTGGGGATGTCACAGAACATGGCCTGCATTTACTGCAAAGAGGCCAACAATTTCTTCTCCTCGCCTGTTTTCTGTGCATCAGAGCACTCTGACATTTCATTTATAATCCTCACAGAGGAAATAAATGACAAAAACATGCTCTGCGACTCTCTTCACCTTCAACTATTATTTTGCTTATGGGGTATTACCAGGTTACCAGGGTGAGTGTAAATACACTTTTTAGAGCCGAAATGATCCATGTTCCAGGAGATGTCAAAGTGTACACACACACATGTGAACAGTGTGAGGAGAAGGCCAAATCACATGGGAATAAGATGAGGAAGATAAAATAACATTCACACTCATATATTTACAATAACTGCAGTTAAAGGGATAGTTCACCCAAAAATGAAAATTTGATGTTTATCTGCTTACCCCCAGCGCATCCAAGATGTAGGTGACTTTGTTTCTTCAGTAGAACACAAATGATGATTTTTAACTCCAACCATTGCCGTCTGTCAGTCAAATAATGCTAGTGGATGGGAACTTCTACTATAAGAGTAAATAAAACATGCACAGACAAGTCCAAATTAAACCCTGCGGCTCGTGACGACACATTGATGTCCTAAGACACGAAACTATCGGTTTGTGCGAGAAACCGAACAGTATTTATATAATTTTTACCTCTAAAACACCACTATGTCCAACTGCGTTCAGCATTCGCTTAGTGAGGTCTGATCGTGCGTTGGAGTTAAAAATCATCATTTGTGTTCTACTGAAGAAACAAAGTCACCTACATCTTGGATGCGCTGGGGGTAAGCAGATAAACATCAAATTTTCATTTTTGGGTGAACTATCCCTTTAAACCACTAGTTTTAATGGATTAATTAATGTATTAAACTCTTAGATCTGAATGCGAATATTCAAAGATGCTGATTTGCATAATTGCGAGAGATTGCAAGAGTCATCATGAGACTTGATCTCTAAATTAGAGCACATTTGAATGCTCTCTGTTCACTTAAAGAGGCTATATGTAATAATTTTCTTTTTGTACCTGCCACCTGCTGGTACGAAAAGGCATTTGTTCTTACGCAGGCGCAGAACGACGTGCTACTTGGCCGTCGGGTGTCGAGTGTCGGTTTGGTGTGTCAGGGCAACTTTGGACCCAGACGCTGCCGACGTGAGCCAACCCCGCAGTCTGCTTTCGTCGCCACTAGTTCGTCGGCGTTGGCTTGGTGTGTTCCGGGCTTAACATAGCCAGTCTATAGTCTCAAATATACTTTATAATCCAACTATCATAACAGTATAATTTTAATACCTCATCTGTTGACATGATGCCAGTGAATTGCAGAGCTGACATATCCACATGATCAGATGTTTTCTTTACTGCTGTTTTCTTAATGCTGTCATTTTTGTTGTTTATTTTGTTTTTGAGAGGAAAGCATGCAGCACATATATATTTATCTAAATGTCACTCTCAGCAGCATGAATGTCATCTGAATGTTTGTTAACAGTATATCAGCAAAGGTATTTCCAACTTCTTTTTACTACTAAGCGAAGGACGAAAAAGAACTTCGCTATGAGTATATCGGGGCCTTGAATCACATTCAGTCTCCTTTGTGTGTGTGTGTGTGTGTGTTTGTGTGTGTGTGTGTGTGTGTGTGTGTGTGTGTGTGTGTGTGTGTGTGTGTGTGTGTGTGTGTGTGTTTGAGAGCATTAGAGATGATTTAATGATATTATAGCATCATCCTGTGCTCTGTCTCTGGTTATTGTTGCATGTCACCATGGAGATCAAAACAGATTCTGTCCGGATCTCATTATGGAGAGAGGACTGACAGGAAATGCACTGTCTGAGCTGTGGAAGTCACAACAGGAAAAAACCCTTACATTTTACCAACATGAGATCAAATTGTAATCACTCACCCCTAAATAAGGGCCCAATTCATATGTTAAATTCAAAATATTAAACCAAAATCAATGCACATTTAATTTTATGCATTGAACAATTTATCCAAAGCGACTTACAAAAGAGAAACAAATGAAATTTGTCAAAGGGCCAACATTATTCGTAATAAACAAAAGCAGGTTTATTAGACAACAAGATTAGGAAGCATGCTAGAGGAGAAATGCAGAGACAAAACTGAAGTGTGTGTGTGTGAGAGAGAGAGAGTGTGTAAGTACATTGTTTGTAAGGGTGTGTGATGGTTAAGTGCTTGCTGCAGAGGTGTGTCATTAGCTGCTTCTTTTCCAAGGGAAAACATTTTTAATTTTCATAATTTTTCATCAGAATGTTATCACTTGCTTTACCTTAAAACAACTTTCCTATTTGGCTGACATCAATGCCTTCCTATTGTTCAGACTCTCCCCTGTCATATGGAGACTGCTTTTCACTGTACAATCAAATCCTAATGATTTAAATGATCTAAAATAATGATTTGTTTAAAACTGAAACATCATGGAAGTAAAAAGGGTTGTAAGCACTGTTAAAAGTTCAACTAAAGGATTTGTATTGTATTTTGTAAGTGTCATAAGAATACACTTGAATTAAATGAACTGAATTTGTTGAACTAGGCAAACATGTTTGGTATTTGGATTCTGGAGGTTCATTGTTAGTTTGGTGCTGTGATGATGGCTCTATAAAAACATCCCATCCCACCCCATTCTTGTGCTTTTCATTTTTTTTAATGCTCAATGTTCATCTCTCCCTTTTTGTTTTTGTTTTGTTTTGTTTTGTTTTTGGATATTTGCCATCTCTTCTGTCTGCCAGACTAATAAATGCTAATGTTAATAATTTATCAACCAGTTCAAAGTTGTGCTCTTAATGGGTTAAGTGGCTGGTTTCAGGAGTGGCACACGTTACCTCCCGCACATGAATAAAAGATGAAGCTCACAGCTGTGGAGCAGGCAGCCTGTCGAGGACTTTTCCTGCTTATTTACTTTCTTTCTTTCACAATAACACTTCATCTTAGCCTGACACAACAAAAGAGTTGGTTAGTTGATATTCTTTCCATCTAAACGTCCTTCCGGTAAGACATAAGCGTTTAGAGGGTTGTATGGATCTTGCCATAAGCTGTTCTAATGCAGTATTTCTGAACACACACACATACTGTCAGAAAAAGACTAGGATTGCCGGCTATGTTTCAATGAAGCGATGAGCTCATATGTCTCATTGATGTCAAGAGCATTTGTCAAATACTTGCTCCAGTGCACATCCATTGTGCAGTTGCCTTGTACAGTAGACAACTGGGAAGACAAATAAAAAAGCATCACGTAACAATCATCAAAAAACATACTTTAAAGTTGAGCTCAGTCATTTTAGTTGATGTTTCACTCAATGGACCACAGCGATCTTGGACTTTAAGCTGACATCTGTCACAGATGCATTTATCACCATGTCGCCAGAGGGTAGAAAGGTAGGGTTTATTCCTGGGAGCCCAGAGTCTGAGGGGACCCACAAAGATCCCTCTTAACTCTTTCCCCGCCAGCGTTTTTTTAATTTTTTTTTTTTATAAAGTTGCCAGCCAGCAGCAGCATTTTTGATCATTTTCACAAAAATTTCATGGCCCCCAGAATATTTTGTTGTAGGAATATCTAAACATGCAATATATCAACATAAAGAACAGAGCCTTTTTTAAAGTCTGCTTTAAAACAACAACAATAACAAAACCTTTTTTATTCTAGCTAAATGCATTATTTTTTTTATCAACACTTGAATGTGGGTAAGTTTAATATAAAAAGCAACATTTTAGCAGACCTAAGAGGGTTATTTTGTGGTGACCTCTGACTTGTGCAGTTTTCCATGGTCAAAGGGCACCAAAGATCATGTCAGCAGGTGCACAAGAGCTAATCTCTGAAACAGAATACTTGTGATACAGGGAAAAGCATTCAGCATAGAGATGACTCTCAAAAAAACAAAACAAAACACCTCATGCTATGTTTGACTGTTCAAAGACATTAAATTGAAAGTTTTAAAAAAAAAGATCAGGCAAAACAAGTACATTCACTGCTACTAATTCCAAATAAGAAAGAAAGAAAGAAAGAAAGAGTATCATAGTAACATAAAATTCTTTAATTGTGTATGGTAGTGGAAGATTACCATATTCATGTACCACATTGCTTACAAGGATGGCAATACCAGAAATCTTTGACCTTGTGGGGACATTGTTCCCTGTTGAAGAAAACAGCTTATAAATCAGTCTGGTCTCATTGTTAATATGTAGGAATTAATACGTAACTTTCAAACACACAAAACGTAAAATTTTGTGCATTTAGAAAGGTGCTGAAACTAACAATATTGATGTATTTATAGCAGTAAAATGTAAAAATTATTACATTTTTACAGTGAAAAAACGTCAAATATTTACGAATCTTTCATGTCATAAAGATATATGTATACCCATTTTATACAGAATGTCTATGGAATAAAACATAATAGACAGAAATGTGTAGGAAAATGACAATTTTAGTAAAAATATAACATTTAAACAATATTTTGAGCCACTAATCCTACACCTACCCCTAAACCTACCCATAAACATTTCTTAAAACTATACTGTTTGTGATTATACTGTGTAATCACAATAATTGATTTATTGCAAAAATGTCAAAAGTCGTACCAAAAGTAGTTCAAATGATGACGAGTTGCAGACGCAGTCCTCTCTGGCGGTAATAGTTTTTTTATAGGGTACAGAGCAGAATTGAATTTATTAATCCATGAAAATATGAATCCGGCTTCTCTCCGTGAAGGCGTGCACTCATTTCAAATGTCAATCCACTGAAACAAGGCATGTCGCAATCTGTGACGAAGCAGGTGAGAACCAATGAGCGTTCGATATCAGTGCCGTAAATCATATCGTAACGCTCCTTGAGGGTGCAACTTTCAAATTTTGAATCGTAACGAGCGAGGGCTTTGACTGTGACAGTTGCTGCTGAGAATGAACATAAATATCGCCGGATAAAGGGCTAAATTTGGATCTGTTCCTTACAAACATGGATTCTGAAGATTTGGAGTACAGTGAACAAATAAAATTAATGTGATTTGTGAATTTATGTTGTGCTTTGGTGTAACTTATGGTTGTACTGTCAGTCGCTGCATAGGAGAAAACGCCTTCTGTGTCGCACAGAAAACAAACAAAATATTACAAAATGGTTAAACAATTACAGAAATTGTATTCATTTTAAGGTTTCAAAGTGTAGTCTTGTTCAACATTATGTAATCCTCCGAAACAAGTTTGCAGCACAAGTCACAAACAGAAATGTAATTACATATTAAATAGATGAGTAAACTGCATTCAATAAATTTGACTAAAACATGTATTGATATGAAAATTGAATACAACAGATTTAAAACATTAATGCCATGATTTTAATATTAATACATGGGAATTCATACATATTCACACTTGGATACGTAAATGATTTACATTTTATTGCTGTTAATACGTAAGTTTTTTTTTTACATTTTAGTGATACAAGTACGTCAATATTGTACGTTTGTTGTATGAAAACGTAAGTAAATGTACATTTAGAACCACACTTTATGTAAAAATACACGTATTCTCATAAGATCACGTTGCATAAATCATACTAAATTATGTTTTTTGAAAAATGTTTTCTGTGAGGGTTGTGTTTAGGGGTAGGTTTAGGTTTTGAGAATAGAATATGCAGTTTGTACAGTATGGAAAGTCCCCATAAAACATGGAAAGTCCCCATAAAACGTGTGTGTGTGTGTGTGTGTGTGTGTGTGTGTGTGTGTGTGTGTGTGTGTGTGTGTGTGTGTGTGTGTGTGTGTGCGTGTGTGCTGTTCGTGTGTTGCATGAATGTTTGATAGGAAGGTGGTGGAGAGTGTGTGACACACCCTCTCGTCTCACCTCTCGTCTCTCCTGCTGTTCTCTCTCAGTTATTCATGACTTCTGCTCCCTTTCTCAATAGTCTTTCCATCCTTCAGCCTGACAGTAGAACTTTCACTGCCACAGACATCAGATCAGTGAGACAGGTTTCTGTGTGTCAGAGGCGAGGGAGGAGACACTTTAAGCAGAAAGTAATTAACGGTGTCAAGCATCATGATTACTATTGCCTCACACTTAGGGAGAGTTATTTGAACAAAGCACTAACCCACACCATTTAATGTGTTAGGGGTGTGCTGTTCCTTTTTTTTTTTTTCAGTGATCTGACTTCCAATTTTTACCAGGTGGAAGAAAAAATGTGTGGAAAAATCCAGTAGAGGTAAAATAAAGGAAGGACCTGAGTCAGACCAGAATTAAGGGTCGACCGATATGTGTTTTTCTGGGCCGATAATAATTATTACAGATCAAATAGACCAATAACTGATAATTTAAACTGATATATGTCTGGTGTAAAAATGAAAATTAATGTCAAAATTAAGAGTAACAATTCAAAAATTGTGAATAAACAGATTACAAAGAGTAGCATAAATAAATACAATAAAAATACAAATTAACCAGTGCAGTATAATTTTCAGGTAGGTCTAACAGTAGTATTCAGATAAGATTTACCACAGAAATTGAATAATGCAATATAAAATAACTCTACATAGCTGTAACTGTATAAATTAAATATAGATTAATCCTTATTAAAGATTTTCTATTGTTGTTTGATTGTCATTATTGACAGACAGCCAATAGTAGACAGTAGCAGGTTTAAAGGCTGCTGTCTCTTTAAGACCTAAAGCAATATGCTGTTACACATGCTGTTCACATTCCCTGAAGACAACCGATTGTGATTACGCGTATACTCGCCAAGACGGGCATTTTAACATAACCGCGTGTGTGTATCTGAACGTTTATGTGTAATAAGTCACAAAAAGTAACTCAATCTGACACTTGTTTCGAGCAGTTTGAGAGGCGGCTGTGTCCTGTGTGCGCATGCATTTGTTGAGAGCGCACTGACCAAAGAACGTCTCTTGAGAGCGTGCAAGTACTTTATGCTATGCATGACTTAAAATGACGTGCAATTGCCAATTCCGTCAACTGTCTGAAACGCGTGCTAAATTATTGTATCGCAGTGTGCTGCTGGCTTGCAGAATAAACTCAATGTGGCTACTATGGATGTGAAGCCATTTGCGCATTTTGAGAGAGAGGGAGACTTTGTACCGCTGAATCACTCAAACTGTTTGTGAAACTTTGTCTCACAGAAAGTTTTAAAATAACTGATCTGCTCTGATAATCTTTTTGGATTCAATCTACATCCTGTAGTGCATAAAAATATTTGTGGGAATTTGTGGTAAACCTGCTGGAAGGAATGTGTAGAATTATGTGCAATACCTGCAATCCCTGCAATCCCGCACCGAAATTCAGGCCCTGATTCCCTGCGACTTCAGTGTAGTGGATTGTGATTTATTGCAACTTCAGCAACATCTGCTGCTGCCTTACCTTTGAGAGAAAACTGATGCGTGATCACTGAAGCAGCTCCAGTTAGCAAGTGCTTTTGGTGTGAGAGTGCAGAACTTTCAGTGCCTTCAGCCTTCCGCGTTAATTGGCTGGACTCGTGACTCCCAACAAGTCAGATGGGCGGTGGGCGGACATTGCTCTAGGCCACAGAGTGGTGAGTTCCAACAGAGGTGATTACATCAGAGCAAAATAGCGCATTTCAAAATTAAATTATCTTACCGGCAAATCGGCCGATACCGAGAACCATAAAAAATGCTTAAAGGGTTTGTTCACCCAAAAATGAAAATTTTGTCATTAATTACTCACTCTCATGTCATTCCACACCCGTAAGACCGTTCAACGTCTTACGCAAATTAAGATATTTTTGATAAAATCCGATGGCTCAGTGAGGCATCCATTGCCAGCAAGATAATTAACACTTTCAGATGCCCAGAAAGTTACTAAAGACATATTTAAAACAGTCCACTACTGTTTGTAACTAACCATTTAACATCGGCACCAATTATCATTTGACCCCTAACCAGAATGTTACAAAGATTTGGGGGTCATTTGACCCCTAACCAGAATGTTACAAAGATTTGGGGGTTGACTTTTTAAATTAGTAAATTAAAAAGTAATCACCCAGAACACTAGAGTAACTACATAGAAAGTTTTTTTTTTTTTTTATACATAAAAAATGTATTTACTGTCACTTTTGATCAATTTAATGCATCCTTGCTGAATAAAATAATTTATTTCTTAAAAAAATTCGTACTGACCCCAAACTTTTGAATGCTAGTATATAACGTTATATGTATTTCATACATACACAAAACTGTCTGATGATTTTAAAATTTTAATTTAGGATTTTATTCACCTATTAATGTGCTTGACGTATGAGAACCAATGAGGTTCATTCTCATGTGTTGCACAGCATTTTCAAGCTTCCGCAAGAACCAATGAGGTTTGTTCTCATGCATCAAGTACAGTTGGACTTCTGTTTGTGTTAGCTGATCAATGTTTATATGTAAATAAAAGCCTAAATTTAATTTGTTCATCATATACAGCTATCGTGTCTCTTCATAAAATTTTGACTAAACCGCTCAATACATATGGATTAGTTTTACAATCTCTTTATGAACTTTTTCAAGCTTCAAAGTGGTAGTTGCGTAGACTGTCAATGGAGGGACAGAAATTTCTCAGATTTCATTAAAAATATTTCCATTGTGTTCTGAAGATTAACGAAAGTCTTGCAGGTTTAGAATGACATGAGGGTGAATAAATGATAGAATTTAAAATTTTTGGTGAACTAACACTTTAAGACCTGATGCGCATGACGCAGATCTGATATACATCCGATTCTCCCAACTCTTTACAGTCATTTAAGACTTTTTAACTCATTTAACACTTTTTTACAAGGGCACTCGCCAAAAATGGGCATTTTGACATCATTTTGTGTGGTTTTTGTCCATTCAAGTGTGAAAGAGAACTTGAAAGAAAACCACACCAGTGTGGCACTGGTGTTCTGTCTGAAGCGGCTTTCTGTGTGCACGTGTTGGATGTCTGTGTTCACAGAGAGGCTGTGTTCATATATATATATATATATATATATATATATATATATATATATATATATATATATATATATATATATATATATATATATATATATATATATATATATATATATATATATGAAGGTGTGTGATAGTGTTTCTTTACACTATTTAGTGTTTATCTTGACCAAGAGAATGACAGAGGAAGTGAGGAAGTGTATGTGCTAAATGGCTGTCATGAGCTGTAATACAGACTGTCAAAACAGAGTCAGACACTGTGAAGGAGAGAGACCAAGATGAGGAAAATGAGAGAGACAGACAGCCCAATGGAGAGGAAGACAAAGCAACATAAAATAAAACTGGAAAACTGGAAATTTAAATCAAAGTAAAATGAAAGAGTTGGAAGTGTTGTTAGTTATTATGTATATTTCATCATCAAGTGCATCCATGAGGAGCGCAGTGCTGTATTTGTGTTTCTTGTAGTGGAAATCATCAGGCTGAAAAGACTAGGTACAGCAGCCGGTCAGATAGCAGGATGTGATTTAGTCAGATGAACCTTGTCTTGGATCCACTCTGGGTTTCATGATCACTCAGTGTCACGTCACCCACATCTGACAGACGCTTGTATTCCTGATGAGAGGGTCATAGCAACCGCCTTCAGACCACAGACATCCAGCAGCCTCTGTGATGGCTTCATCATGCGCACGCGCACATACACACTTCTCCCAGCAGTCTTTGTTGCAAGCATCTGCTTCTCCTGGTGATTAATTGCAATTAGCAGTGGAGTTGAAAGCCCGTGGAAGAATGCAGCACGCAGCAGACACTTTCTGATTAATGAGGGACAGCGGCTGTCAGAGGGCTACCACAGCCTGTGTACTAGTGTGTGTGTTTACGGCTTCATATTTAAAAGATTTATTCTCCTTTTAGCATGTCAGTATGAGTCTCCACAGGAAGAAACGTGACAAAATAAGAGAGAGACAGAGGGAGAGTGCAGGCTCAGGGGGCTGATTAAATTTGGAAAGCAAAATTGCTAATTGACCTTTATCAATCAGAGCAGAGCAGTGTGTGTTTGCCTAATACTCTAGCAGGGGGTCATGGGGCACATCTCAGAGTTGTTCATTTTTCTGAACTCAAATCAAGGGGTCTCTTCTATGTAAATTTGAGCTAATGGTAAAACAACAGAGCACAGGTCAAGAATGCCTGTGAATTTGAACTCATTTCTGAGATGAGCGTACTGCTGATTAAAACAAGTGAATGTGAAAGAGATAAAAAAAAAAAACAGCTCATATCCAGAAGACGAACAAATTCAATAACAAGTACATGCAACCCTTGGTGTTATAGGTCCTCTAGATTTTATTTTAATACACCATGACTTAATTCACTTTCTAGAGGCCTATCCTCATTTTCATTATTTGGCTTTTGAAAGATAAAGACAGCCTATGCTGGACTGTGTCAATGAATGCACTTGTTATTTGTTATTGTTAAATGTTGTTAAATGTTAATTGTTAAATGTTATTAGACACAACTTTTTTTTGCTGCATGTAATTGACAGTCTGTGTTTTGATGTCTTTATATTTTCTGGAAACACCCCATATTTACCATCATTGGCTAGCTCACCAGCTCGTGATTGCTAAAAGTACAGTACCTAGCTAACATTTACTTGATTTGTCTCTGTTAAAAAATGGTTAGTTCACCCAAAAATGAAAATTATGTCATTTATTATTCACCCTCATGTCGTTCCACACCCGTAAGACAATGCATTGCCAGCAAGATAATTTCATTTTTCAATGCCCAGAAAGGTGCTAAAAACATATTTAAAATAGTTCATGTGAGTACAGTGGTTCCTTAATATTATAAAGCGACAAGAATACTTTTTGTACGCCAAAAACAAAAAACAAATTTTATTTTATTTTATTTTTTTATTTTTTATTTTACTCAAGTTTTTTGTTTCAAACCCCCATTCTCCCAGGTAAACGCTGACACTCTCAACCATGATATCCAGCCTTTGTTTTGTTTTTGTCTATCATTTTGCAGTATAGAAATGTACAGTAACAAACTGATGTAGTAAGTTATGTATGTAGTCACATAATCAAAAACCCTCCACTTGATATTTGATCACAAAACAAGTGGTCACAATGCATTTGAGACTCATAAAAGCTCATGGTGCACATAGCGATATGACTTGTTTGACTTCTTTTGACGAAATCACCTGGCAAATGTGATTTGCAGGTGTATAAAGGCCTGAATGTTTTCTCACTGAGTGCAGAACCCTGTGTAACCTGCAGGAGGTGCTACACAAAATACATCCATCAGTTACTTGCTCAAACACCATCCACCACTGTCTCAATGTAAAGAAGGAATAATATCAAACAAATAAAATCTTTAATGGCAGACCCTTGCTTTGAGGACATCCAGGGACTTCTTTAATTTAAAATAATAATAATATTAAATATTACTTCAATTAATATATTTTTTAAAAGATTTTATTTTGAGTTGGGATTTTAGTCATTTTATTAGCTTTATGGGAAGACTTTCTCTATTTAAGGAAATCACCAAAAACTTACCTAAAGCAGTCTTAAAAGTCTTTGTAAGTAAATCACACACACACACACACACACACACACACACACACACACACACACACACACACACACAAAATAACCTTGAAATAGGCTCAAAAGTACTTGCATGTTTCTTTCTTTTGTTTTTAGGATTTGAAATATAACCTAAGCATGTTCTTGACTGGGTTCATGACATTCACATTTATATTAAAGCAATGTGTCAGCTTTGTGGTTTTATAAAGCTGACCTGATGTCAGACATTGCGTCTGGGAGCCCAAAGACTTAGAAAAAAAGAAAACATTGTGTATTGAGAAATAAGTGTCCTTTGCCATCCTCATATATTGCAGACAGTAATGTGCTAAATGACATACTGCCTGAACTGTGTGTAATACTGCATCGTGTGTTTTGCGTTCCTCAGTGCAGTATTTGGTGTTTATAGCTCAGTGAAGATTTGAGTGTTGGGGGATGGGAGGTGAAGCTGACCTTTACCCTCTCTCTGAATGTAGACAACACTTATTAGCTGGGCGGCAGTCTCTGCTGATTTATCATTGTGACACCACTCTGTGGGCTATGAGGTTGAGTCAGAGGTCAGGGAAGTAAAGCGGGTTTAAAGGACTCACTGGGTCAGGTTAAGGGTCAGTCAGATTAGCGTGTGTTTGTGCAGAGATGGGTAGCGTACAGAGAAACACACAGGTTAAAGGTTCCTCTTTTTTATAAGGACCTTCACTGACCTTCCTCCATTTTGTGTGTGTCACGACTCATGCATCTGACATATGGAGAAAGAAAGAAAGAAAGAAAGAAAGAAAGAAAGAAAGAAAGAAAGAAAATGAGTCCACTAGGGGGCAGCAGTCATCCCTGGACCCAGTTGTGTGAGATGCAGAGCAGACTGCTACAAATGGATCTGCTGCCAAAGTGGTGCATGTGTATGCATGAGCAGTCTCGTAATGGTTTTAGTGCTGAAGACTTCAGTACAAGCATTTAAGGAACAGATTACCTGGCGGTAAAGTGATGATATCAGATGCTACCATGCTACCATGATATTACCATGTCCAAAAACCTGCATTCAACATTTTTAACAAACATCTAAGCAATATTTGATCTCCTCCAATACAGTACATGCACCTTTCAAAATAGAGGCTGAATATTTCCTAATGAGCAGACATAGGTATGACTGTTTATTTGAATTTGTGCTTTATAGTGTGTAACTTGGAGTTGTCACGTCACTTTTAATTTGGAAGAAATGAGAACATAAACTGAGTTGTTAAATTACAATTACAAATATATAAATAAATACAAGAAAATATAAGCTGGCACCAAAAAAGTAAAACAGAAAACATAAAGTTGTGCTTTCCCTTTAAAACAATTTGTCTCTATATAGCTGGATTCTGAGGAACTCTGAAAATAGTAATAATCAGCTTCTTTTTTTCCCCAAGTAATCAGAGATCAAGCTGTTGTTCTGGCTGTCAGTGGCCATTGGATGCTTAGATGGTGTTTAAAACAGCATCATACTGCTCCAAACTTCCTCTCAGTACTGGGTTTCTTCGGGTTACTCGTTTAGGTCTGTTAGGTCTACATAAGCATCAATTTAATGTGGGCTCTCTTAGGCTCATTAAAGGGTTGTGCTGCTGCATTCTGTATCATTTGTTAAGGTCTGATTGCAAATGCTGGAAGTCCAGTCAGAAGAGCAATACGGTGGTCCAGTCTAGAAGTTGCAACACTTGGACGACAAGTTCTGCTGCATGCTCAGTTAGGAGGGGCCTGATCTTTCTGATGCTATGCAGTGCAAACCTGCATGACTGTGCTGTCTTTGTAGCTCAGTTGGCCATTAAAGATTACCCCAAAGTTTCTACATTTTGAAGATCCAAGATAGAATGTGAAATTGTTTTGTACTTTTGGAGTGGCTGGGAAGACAATAAGTTTCATCTTTGCTAGGTTGAGTTGGAGGTGGAGTATATTCATATTTGCTGAGATGTCTGCCAGGCAGGCCGAGGTACCATGGGATCGCCTTGTTAAAATGAGTTTAGCTGCGTGTTGGCGTAACATGTAAGAGAAACCATGTGCCTGTATAAAATGTCCCAGCAATATAGTATATATGAAGAAGTAGACAGAATTGAGCACTGCCTTTGAGGTACCCCTGTGACCAGATGATATACTTTGGACCTTGAAAGACCTACCTGTAAGTTTTAAATCAGCGAAGTGGAGTTCATGTGATGCCCAGCGACAAAGGGTGGAAAAGAGCATCTGGTGGTAAATAGTGTGAAAAGCTGCAGATAGAGAGCAGAATGGGAACTGATTTGAAATCAGCTTTCACAAGTCACGGGGCTTCGGTGACTGACAGCGAGGCAGTCTCAGTAGTGTGGACCATTTTGAATCCTGATTGATTTTTGTACAATAGGTTGCAGCAGTTCTGCACTACTGTATAAACACAATACATATAACTAGCAAAGAACTTCTTCCTGGTGGCAGGTAATACTTTAAATAATATAAAGAAATGCAATAAATAATAAAAAGAGCAGTAGAAAGCCCAAAGATTCTTCAAAAACGTCCTATTGTGTTTCACTGAAAAGATAACAGGTTTAAAATAAGAATAACATGAAGGTAAGAAAGTGATGACAGAGTTTTCTTTTTTTGGTGAAATAAAAAAGGTCAGTGTGAGCGCTATTGATAGATTTCCCTCTCTCTTCCTTTCTTCTTCCAGATGCACTCCTTATACGGTCTATTTTTGTGTTTATGGGTGGCAGCCACAGCAAACTTAATACAGAGAAAATTGGAGTGGAGACAAGCAAAAATGTCTTTGACCTTTCACACACACACACACACACACACACACACACACACACACGCAGGAACGCACGCACACACACACGTACACACAATGCCAGCAGTGCACACATTGTAAAGCATGCATTTAGACTCTGCAGAAACTACTGCTCCACTGCACCCTGAGTGTGTGAATGGCAGCAGATGCCTCTCTAGGCATTAAGCCCAGGAATGTGACCGCTGGAGTGGGTAATGGCTGACCTCTGACCCCACTCGGCTGTGCGGATCTCTCTCTATGATGACAGGGTCATTTCTCACTCTCACAGCCATAAAACACACACTCACTGGAGGTGTCTGCTGCTATTTTACACTGAATAGAACACCATAGAGTGTGTGCGCTCTTTTAATATCTCTCTTTGTTTTTGTAATTCTTCTAGTTGATGTACCCAGCATTCCTTTTTTACCACTTTACAGTGTTGCTCTGTTTCAAAACGTTAACGTTAATGCGTTAACGCATGCAATTAATTCAAAAACTTTAACACGTTAAAATGATTAAACACAAATAAATGAATGAAGCATGCGATACTGCGTCATTAACGTAATTTAAGTCACGCAGTTAGATAATTTGGGAGTTGGGAGTCCATTACATTGAGCATCTACAATGGCGCAAGCACCTGTAACCCTGGTGGGCGGAAATTTCTATTCTAACCCCTTAACCTGATTTTGCTTCTTTGTCTGTGATCAGATCATTTTAAGCTGCTAAACTCTGGGAAAGTTTTTAGTTCAATTATCCTGTAAGTGAATGCATTCAAACAAACAATCCAAAACAGCACTAAATGTGATGTAATCTATTGGAAAAGCATGAGCATTTAATTTTAGCTCAATCTTTTGACTTCTGACCTGACCACCTGCTCTCTGCAGTAAAGGTGAAGCCTTAGGCACACAAAGGTCAAAGATCAGCCACAGATCTGCATAGTCCCGAAGACACTCATAAACCAGCTGACCCCTGGCTTTCCTGTCTGACTGTCGCTCTCTCTGTCTATGTCTCCTGAGCTCAAAATTCTCTTACTTTGAACCCGCTACACGTGAGCAATTACAGGCTTGTCATTGTTTTTTGTAAATCCTTGTCACACGCGCACATCTTCAAACTCACGCTTGATCTTTATGAGTATGTCTTTATCTTTGACTCTGGGTTGGTATAGCTTCCCTTACAAAAAATAAATGTATTCAAGTGTGCTATTAGTATACTCCTTTTAAACTACGAATAGACTTTCAGTCTACTTTTTTTGTACTAATCAGAGATATACAGCGATATACTAAAATTAAGTATACTTAATTTAAACTGACAAGTATACAGAAAAGTCTAAGTATATTTGGTCTAAGTATATATTGCACTTTTTTTGTAAATATCTTGTAGTTGTCTTGTACATGTTTTTACTATCATACAAAATTACATTCAAGTTTTTTGTAACATGTCAGCTTTGGGGTGGCATAGCTTATCTTACAAAGTTAAATTTATTAAGTAAAGTATGCTTTATGTAGTAAGTGTACTAATATCAATGAACTAGTAGTATACTTATATGTGTACTTTTTTCAGTACTTCTTGAAAGTTGGCTTACTTAGTTAAAATATATAAAAATATACTTTGTTTAAACTTTGAGTACAAGTAAACTTGTATACTATTAGTTAACTGTATACTTCTAACCCTATAGTACATGAAAATGCAACTAAACAAACACATAACTGAATAATCCTGACAATAAGTTTTTTATAGTTTTTTATATCTACTATTTATTTATTTTTATTTTTTATTATTTATACTATTTATATTTATTTATGTATACTATTTATTTTTAAGTATGCACAGAAAAAAGTAAGTATGTGTTCAGTAAAACTATCCATAAGCTTCTATCCATTCCTAAACTATCCATTCACAGACAACATAAAAAAAAAATAAAAAAAAACTTTAGAAATGTAAATTCATTAACAGCTCATTAACAATGCTTACAAATACAATATTAATAAACTTTCCATTACTGTATGTGTGATGGGAGTGTTGCCTATTTGATGTAAAATGTTGTCCGTTAGGCTTTCAGATATTTTTATTGAACACATTATCCAAATTGGATGGCAAACTGGCTCAATGGGTAGCCCTGTCTCCTCACAGCAAGAAAGTCCCTGATTTGAGTCTTGGCTGAGTCAGGAAATCTTTATTTGTGGAGTCTTCATTTGCCCCCCAAGTTGGCGTGGGTTTCCTCCAGGTGCTCTGCTTCCCCATAAACATAAGACATGGATTCCAGGTCAATTGGAGATGCTAAATGGTCTGTATACCTGCATATTGGATGTGTGTGTGTGTGTGTGTGTGTGTGTGTGTGTGTGTGTGTGTGTGTGTGTGTGTGTGTGTGTGTGTGTGTGTGTGTGTGTGTGTGTGTGTGTGTGTGTGTGTGTGTGTGTGTGTGAGCCCTATGATGGACTGGCCATCCAGGGGTGTATCCTGTCAATTATGAAATGAATTCTATTCAGCTATAAAGTAGCTCTGCAGAAAACAGTGATGTCATCATCTAGCTCAGTTTAGTTCAAGTTTTCTCTCATCCAATTTTGTCAGTGCAGTCAAATCAATATTATTGCTGAATATTAAATGTAAACATCTAAGCAAGCCAAAGGCGACAGTGGCAAGGAACCCAAACAGAAAATCTTGGGTAAAATCAGCCTCAACCAGTCTAAAGTTTGGAATATACTACAAAAGTTTCTGAATATTAACTTTATTTTTATTTAAAACTAATGCCTCTCCAAGCTGATATGCGATGGAAAAAGGGAGAAAAAAGATTTTGGACAAAGGCGAATTTGAACTTCGTTCGGTCGTGGTCAAAAGCTAACACCACCCACCTCTCCATGCTGTAATGAAGCTCCAAGTGAGTTTTCGTTTGGCTCCACGTGGATAACTTTTATTAAAAAGATATCACAAACGAGTTCTGAAATGACTGGCATTCTGTAGCTGGACAACGACTGAGATCTGAAAGAGCAAGAGTGATTAGGTTGCTGAGCAAAACACATGGATAATCTGTTGTCATCTGAGGTGCAGTACGTGGCGGAAATGATGGAACAGCTTATAAAGAGCAGTGAGGAGAGAGGCAAATACACTTTAGTGGTTCAACACAATTCTCTGTGTGGGGCCTGTCAGGGACAGGTCAGATGACTTAAGGGTCAGGGACAACTTAATCACTGAAATCTTTTTCTTAAAAACCTATGGGGACACTGATGTGCCGTCAAGCAAGGCCGCGGACCCCAAACTTATTCACGGCTATTGACTTCCCTGAATACTCCTGCTCCACTAGACACAAAATGATCTTGGAAGTCAGAAGTAGTGGGGTTAGTGACACGCTACTTGGCTACTTCCAAGTAGAATGGCTACTTCCAAACCTTTAAAGGTGCCCTAGAACCAGTTTTGACAAGATGTAGTATAAGTCTAAGGTGTCCCCTGAATGTGTCTGTGAAGTTTCAGCTCAAAATACCCCATAGATTTTTTTTTAACAAATTTTTTTAACTGCCTGTTTTGGGGCATCATTAACTATGCACCGATTCAGCACGCGGCCCCTTTAAATCACGCGCTCCCTGCCCCCCCGAGCTCTCGACTATAATACAGTGCATTTACAAAGTTCACACAGATAATATAACCCTCAAATGGATCTTTACAAGATGTTCATCATGCATTCTGCATGCATGCGTTGGATCATGTGAGTATAGTATTTATTTGGATGTTTACATTTGATTCTGAATGAGTTTAATAGTGCACCGTGGCTAAAGCTAACATTACACACTGTTGGAGAGATTTATAAAGAATGAAGTTGTGTTTATGCATTATACAGACTGCAAGTGTTTAAAAATTAAAATAGCGACGGCTCTCAAAACATTTAGAAAGACAATTCACAAATATCACTAAAAATATCTTGTAATCATGGATCATGTCAGTTATTATTGCTCCATCTGCCATTTTTCGCTATTGTTCTTGCTTGCTTACCTAGTCTGGTGATTCAGCTGTGCACAGATCCAGACATTAATACTGGCTGCCCTTGTGTAATGCCTTGAACATGGGCTGGCATATGCAAATATTGGGGGCATACATATTAATGATCCCGACTGTTACGTAACAGTCTGTGTTATGTTGAGATTCGCCTGTTTTTCAGAGGTCTTTTAAACAAATGAGATTTACATAAGAAGGAGGAAGCAATGGAGTTTGAAAAGCAGAAGTGTGTTACAGCTGGCCAAGGAACACTCAACTAATTTGTGATCCGATCTGGCGAAATGAGTCGGAAGTCGCAACGTTCTATTTTAAGATATGGGCCGATAATGTGGAAAAACAATGAAAAAATCGATTTTTTTTTTTTAAGCTAATTTCAAAGAACAGACTTTCAAAAATAATCTCCCAAAGTTTCGTAGTCCAGATAATTGAGTAAAGGTATTTAAATGGCTATTAAATTTGACATGGTTTTACTAAATTCGCTGGAAATGAACTTCTCAACTCCTCTCGTCACTTATGAGCATTTCCCAGTATCCCCTGAAACGTCATTATCTCTGCTCTACAAATATGGTGTTACACGTTGTATAGAACCAATCAAAAAGCTTAGAAATGTAAACATACTGACCTAAACGCTGATTTTTAACAATGGGAAGCCCCGTTTCGACTGACAGGCACGCGATCGGTCCAGCCATCCTCCTGTCAGACTAGCGCGCCTTATAAAATAAGACTCCCATTTGCGTGTCTCTCTTTAAAAGCCAATAAAAATTGAATCCATATAGGTAGCACAAAAATTCTTTTTGCATACAAAACCAAAGACTTTAAACTTTCATATCAAGCCTCCAACATGCTTCTGTTGCGTTATTTTCACCCTCTAATGAGTCTGAGTAATATGCGTTTACAACAAAAATAGCACAGCAGCTAACTGAATACAAGTATGTATATTTCACATGCTCATAACTTCATGAAAAATGCACAGATCATAAAAATCGCACATCAATATTTAAAGCAGATTCTCAAGATTAAAATGAATCCAAAATCAATATAATATATTGCGTTGATCACAAGATATTACTCACGAAATGATTTAACATACTTGGCTAAAAACATGTCTCTCATCTCTCCGGCATGCAGTGTGTATCCAATGTTCCCGGACCCATCCATGTTCGTTTTCCAACGTGGAATAACACATAATAGATATCATTTTAAAGCTTAGAATCTCATCTTTTTAATGCATCTAACCATTTTGAAAAACTCCTAAGGAGTGCTGAAAAGCTCCTCTAAACCGGAGTTTACCGCCCGTTGGCGCCACCTGGCTGCGGAAAAAATGAACAACAATTTTTCAAACTATTCTTTATAATATCACCACGAAATTTGAACCAGATGCAGCGCACATATAGGAGAGCATCACCAAAAAAGAATTTTTTAGCGATCTTATTGTGTTCCTGAGTTATTCCATGTCAAATAAAAAAAGAAAAATTATTTTTAAAAAATTATATATATTTTTTGTCTTTTATCAGCTGTTTCTCAGCAAGATAATGTCCAAATGTAATGTAATTTATATTTTCTTAAATTTTAAAATGTTTTCTATCAAATGATACCTACCTTTTGACTCTCCTTGCTACAGTTTTGGAGTTATGAGTCTTTACTTTTGTGTGTGTCGCTCAGAAAAAAAAAAAAAAAGAACTCTAAAAAAGCCTTCAGGTCTTAAAGGGTTAATTCAAATAAATACTTTAAAATAATTTGAGCTTCAGCCTGGTTTAATAGCATTTATATATATATAAAAATGTCTTTGGTCAAATTAAGCTGTAAAATAAATAGTTTATCCCTTTAAATGCAATGGATTTTGAAAGATATCAACAAAAAAACGGGCAAAAAACTTTAAAAGCGATTTTCTCAGGTTTTCAATTGGAAAAAGAGGGCAGACGACCATAATTAAAATAGGTATATCTTTAAAACCATTCAAGGTATGACTTTGACTAGGATATCATTTTAAAGCTTATTGTCTCATCTTTCCATTGATACCAAAATCTCAATTTTGAAATTTGGGTCACTGTGACTCATTTTGCTGGATCAGGTCACATTTAGACTGCTTCACATTGAGCTTAATCAAGCCAGTCCAGCTTCAGCTTCTCAACAGCACACTAAAACAACATCCGACAGCTCAGTAAAAGCAACTTGGGGGAAGGGTGTCGGGCTACCCGCTGCCAAACTCCTTGCAGCCATATATAAAACGTCCTCAAGCCCAAAAGAGACTCTGTCTGCTTACTCATAGCCTTGAGCTTAACATCGGATCCCTAGAACACAGCTATAACAATACAGAATCAGAACTAGAATGGACGATTTACCTATCTTCCCTGAAAAGAAGGTAAGCCGTGAGCAAAGCACTTTTACTTTGAAGTTATCACAGGTTCCATCAAGTATGCCTTGCACATGCTGCACGGCCAATCACTTAACACACCTTTCATGTGAGTTCTTGCTCGACAAACCAACCGAGGGAGTGGCAATGATCGCAATCAAGAATATGCTGCCAGGGGGCCTTAACACTTTTGTGGTGCCCCTGGCTATTCCATAAAAAAAGCTTACAGCATATTTAACATTGTGAGAACTTTTCAAATACTAATAAAAACATTAGGATGTTCCATTTACATAACCTTTACATAACATTAGCTTTGGAACGTTTCCTATTAGTTGCAGTCTAGTTTCCTGTGTGTCAGGAGACAGGAGAAGTGGGGAGTATCGAGTATTGACTCTGATGTGTTATTTAAAGAGCGCCCTGTAACCCTGTGCAGGGCGATTGAGCTGCTTTAGATGACCCTCTGAGAGCACTCTGCGGTGAGGGGTCGAGGGCAGGGGTCTTTATGATGAATGGATAGGGGGAGCGAACCGATCGGGCAGGAATCCAGAGACTCATGTTGTAGTCAGGGAGGTTGTTATAGCTGGCAGAGCACACCGCTGAAGAATTCAGCATGAAAGAGAGAATTGGAGTAGATACACTTATAGATAATAAAAGAACGAGAGAGGAGGGGAGAGTGAACAAAGAGAGAGAGAGAATGAATGTGGGGGAGGAGATGTGGGTGCTGCTGCTAGCTGAACAAGGAACCAATTAGATGATATGCTCAAGCGAGCTGCAGGCAAAGCACTCGAACCGCCACATGGCTGCAGTAATTAGTGACCACCGGTCAAAGGTCAAACACAACTGTACTGTACATAAGGGTTGGGAGGAGACACACATTATTGAGGAGTGCAGTACACACACACACATCAAACAATGAGGCGATGTTGATGTTGTAACAGTTATCTGTTCAGTGTTGTGTGTTTTTGTGTGGCTAGTAAAACATACTAAGTAATGTCTTTATGAAAAATTAAAGTGCATAAAGCTTTGTGTCCAGGTTAAGTTTAGGGGTAGAAATAAAACAAAACAATAAAAACAGAAGATTTTAACAGGAAGCCACCACCATAAAAGAATAACTGTCTCTGTGTTAGTTGATTTTTTTGTATAGCTATAAACTCTATCTCCAGCTATTTGTGACCTTAATTCTGATGAAACGTGAAAGGATGTGCAAGGAATGAGATGAAGACACTGCCGAGAGAGTGAGTTCAAATGAGCAATCATGTGGAAAGAACAGTTTGACAGACTGAAACAGAGGCAGATGAAGATAGTGTGTGTGTGTGTGTGTGTGTGCAGTCTACAGTACATGTTGTAGAGTTTTTGTTTAACACAGAAGTACCTTTATGATGTTTTGCATACAATCTTACCAAAGCATCATGACACACTCAAAAAAAAAGGGATTTCAAATGTTAATAAAACTCAAGATAAAAAAAAAGTTCTATATTTTGTTTCAAAGCTTATTAAGAGAAAGTGAAGGATAAAGTGTGATGCTTCCATTGGATGTCATGTTTAGCCGTGTTTCCACCGAAATTACCTGGAACAATTTGTCCCAGGAGCTCTTTTCCCAGGAACTTTTTTCCCAAAGACCTATTGCTAGCTGTGTTTCCATAGCGGTCTTAAAGGGTTAGTTCACCCAAAAATGAAAATTCTGTCATTTATTACTTACCCTCATGCCGTTCCACACCCGTAAGACCTTTGTTCATCTTCAAAACACAAATTAAGATATTTTAGTTGAAATCCGATAGCTCTGTGAGGCCTCCATAGGGAGCAATGACACTTCCTCTCTCAAGATACTAAAGTACTAAAAACATATTTAAATCGGTTCATGTGAGCACAGTGGATCAATATTAACATTATAAAGCTACGAGAATATTTTTGGTGCGCCAAAAAAAACAAAATAACGAGTGATGTTATTTAGTGATGGCCGATTTCAAAACAATGCTTCAGGAGCACAAATGAATCAGTGTATCGAATCATGATTCAGATCGTGTGTCAAACTGCCAACGGCTGAAATCATGTGACTTTGGCGCTCCGAACAGCTGATTCGATACACTGATTCATTTATGATCCGATGCTTCCTGAAACATTGTTTTGAAATCAGCCATCACTATATAAGTCGTTATTTTGTTTTTTTTGGCGCACCAAAAATATTCTTGTCGCTTTATAATATTAATATTGAACCACTGTACTCACATGAACCGATTTAAATATGTTTTTAGTACCTTTATGGATCTTGAGAGAGGAAGTGTCATTGCTCCCTATGGAGGCCTCACGGAGCCATCGGATTTCAACTAAAATATCTTAATTTGTGTTCTGAAGATGAACGAAGGTCTTACGGGTGTGGAACGGCATGAGGGTAAGTAATAAATGACAGAATTTTCATTTTTGGGTGAACTAACCCTTTAAGTACTGTGAAGATAGTCCTGTGACGTAGGACTGCGCGTGACTTTCCAGTTCCCGCTGAATTTCGTCTCCTGCATATAAGCTTAATAAAGCCTGAACCTCGTCGTCAGTCCATCAATCATATTTTTAAACTCCATTGTTGATTCGAATAGCAAACATCTCTTACTGCACGCACCGCAACAGACTTCAAAAAACGATGGTTGAAATAAAATGCTTTGTGGAGTCAACCAATCAAAATGCTGCATGAACTCAACCAATCAGCATGTTCAGCGCCCAAATCCCACCCCCAAAAGTTCCGGAACTTACTACCAAAGACTATAGAATAACACAAGACGCATCAATCATATTGTTTTGAATGAGAGAAAGTGCAACGCGCAATATGGCGGAATAAGTCTCATAGTTGCTTAAACGGACACCCTGCAGTTTCTCAATGTAGAACAGAGATCAACAGAGATCTCTGTCTTATTCTGTTTCAGTACCCAGATGTCTACATATGGATTTTCACTAGCTGTTTTTGATTTGGTTGATTGTGATTTGGTTTAATTCAGCAGTGCTGGTCTGAAACTAAAGATTGTTGGTGTTAGAGGGGGCTGCTTTTAGGGCTCTTTGCTCAGCTCTTAGGTTTTACAGGCTTTTCTTTTTAGTATGTTAGGAGAGCTTTATTTCAGATATGAGCCCCAAAAACGAAAATGAGGTTATCATTTACTCACTGCCATGTCATTCCAAACCTATATGACATTTTTTTCTTGCATCACAAAAGGAGCAATTTTATATACACTGCTCTTTTTCATTCCAAATCTACGGAAATAACAATGTCTAAAAAGGAAAAGAGCCCTGATGGTGGTAAGATCCTTATTCATCAGATTACTCATGATCCTCAAGGCTCCGTGTGTGTGTTTACCTGCTGTGAGTGTAATGGCATCCTTTAACGGGTCTGTTCTGTCTTTTTATTTTTAATGCACGTTGGAGTGCCGTCAGCCAGGATATTGAATCTCGTATCTGAGCTAACATATGGTAACATGGCTGTGTACATTCTGCAAACATTTCATCTGTTGACAAATGCCGCATGTTTTTTTTAAGGCACCGCGTGTGCGTTTGCACATATGTGCGTGCGTCAGAATGAACTGCACATCGCTGGGTGTTGTGAACATGTTGTGGGAGTGTCAGTGTTTGTGTGTGCTTGTATGTGTGTGAGCGTGTTTGGTACCGCATATGTGTGAGAGCGTCCCACTGCTTGGAAAGTCAGCTGCACGGCTTGCCAGCTGGCACAGTGCCCCATTGGCAGGCCGCTCGCTTAGAACAGCGCGCCCGTCTTGATCAGGCCACCTGTCTTTGCTGTGAAGGCGTGTGGCAGAGCTCACTGAGGAGTGAGAGGAGGAGGAATCTGCTAAAGCAGCCCAAGAACAAAGAGCTGGCGCTGGGCACTGCCCTCCACAGCAGGAGGAGACCCTCTCACAGGAGATCAGTGCTGGTTCAGAGAGGAAACACTGCTGTGTTTTAACTAGAACTAGAGATTTCTTATGAATGAGTCTCGACATTATTTTTGTTGTTGATGTTGATGTTGTTGTTGCTCTGTCTGCCTGAAAGCAAACACATATTCTACATTTCCCTGTATGCTATGCCCACATGATTTCTTTATTATGACCACATGATTTCTTTTTCTATTTAAGTCACATTAGTTCTAGTACACTATCAGACACAGGATGTGTTAGTATATGCCCAAATTGTCTGTGTCTAATGGGGATTTGTGTGTTAGGAAGGGATGATGACTGCCTTTTGTAATAAAGGGGGAAAAAAGTCAAAGCATGTAGTTCTTGTCAGCTCGTCATTGTGTTAACAAGCACCTGCTCAATTATTCAACGCTGCGTGTGTGTCTCTAGAGTGAGTCCGATTCAATAATGGAGGAGCCTGTCTCTGACCAACAACACATGTCATTCACATAAGCAGAGGAAATTAGATTTGGGTCAGTGCTCAGTTAGAGTGGATGTGAAAAAGGGCAGATCGCATAGATGGGGGACAAGAAGCGTTCCTAACCACGTTACTAACCACATACAGTAAAGCTTATAAATTATTGATATTTATGGTTTGTTGATATTGTGTGATGATAATCAGTAGCAACAAATCTCTTTAAAGCATAGTCATTTCTGCATTTCAGTTAAGAAAAAATATTGATGGCTATTATAATGAAAAATAACAATTTAGCTGAAACTGAAATTTAAGATTGAAATGAAAGCAATAAGGTACAATTGGCTGTTTTATATTTGCAATATAGTCGTCATTCACCATACAGCCTGGCAATGAGTACATATTAAACCATCAAGGAAATAGTATAATATATATTGTAATAGTATAATGATAATAAAATATAGAAGACACTGATTTTCATTAAAATATTATTTTATCAAGCAATTATTGTGAGTTTTTAAATCAATTCTAAATTAAGAGTTCACAGCTGATTAAAAACTATTTGCAATTAAAAAAGCCCTTTGATGTGCCCCGCCGCAACTTTCTATTTCAGTGGTAAATATGTCAACACAGCAAAAAAAACTGCACTAGTTCAGCCATTTTATATTTTTCTTTAAAATTATAATTATTAATAACCATTAAAATTGCCATTCACATAGGTTATACATATGAATACATTATAAATACGGTTTTAACTCACAGGAGAAGAGTGAAGGAAAGAAATAAAAGCAGGAGCATGTGCGTTCCTCTTGTTGACATGGGTATTTGTGCTTCTGGAGTCAGAGGTGACAGAATATTAAAGAAAGTTTCTGTCTAATTACGTTGGCTGGGTTTCATAGTTTTTATAGGCTTAAGGCTGACCTGTGACCTCCTCCTGACCGCAGAGTCAGTCTTCTAAACCTCTTAACCTCACACCACCCAAACACAGTGACCTGAAGACTGCAGCAGTTTAAAGTGTTAGAAGGCCATTGAAGTATTGATGTATGAGGCTCCTGTTTTATCTTCTTGCTGTCTTTTAATGCCAAAATGACATAAGAATGCAATAAATCTGCAACATTTTGAAACAGTATATTGCTGATTAAAAAAAAAAGGAGAACAATACAAAAGTTTTTATTGTTTTCAATTTAAGTTTCAATTTGTCATTCCAATTTAGATAAGTTAATGGTTTGTAAGTTTTTTTTTTCTCTCATGGGAAGAAGAGTGTCTCTGGGCCATATATAGTGTTATCAGCATCTAGTGGCATTTTCATGTTCCGTGAAACTTTAATAAACTTTCAATATATATAGTAAACCACACTGGCAGAAACAAAAAATAGAAACTTCACGGCTATTTTTTATTATTTTTTTATTTTTTATTTTAGGGAATGATTTGATTGATAGAGACATGATTTATTTAAAGGATAATAACATTGGGCAGGACTTTTGGAATTAGGAATCCATTTGAAATTGATTGGATGGTAGTCTCTATGTGACAGATTGTTGAAGAGACAGATTTTAAAAATAAGAGGGATTGACAATAGCAGCCAAAAGTCATTTTAGATTAATACATGCTCATGGTCTTATTTCTCACAATAAGACAAGAATTATATATTACGAGGGTCAATTTGATTTCACGTTGACTTTCTTTGTTTTTGTGATCCCCTCTAACGCAAGCCTCTGTGTGTGCAGATGAGAGACAGATTGTGTTGTGTTTCTCAGCATGCTGTGGAGATTTGTGACAGCTACAGACACACACTGTGCTTTGAGTCTGTGCTGTTGTGGGGATAGAGGAAGTGTCTGTGAGCAAGCGTAAACCTGCGAACACAGCCGCGGATCAGACGTCTCACCGCTCCGACTCCACAATAAGAGAGCTTGTGCTTTTGTTCTGCTGAAATCCAATTATAGCAGCTCTGCCTCTGTGTTCTCATTCCTCATTGTCCAAGCCCCCTAAATGCAGAACGCAGTGCTGGATCCAGATAACTCAAATGAGTGGGATCTGTTAGGAGTGAGCTGCCAGTGTTTAGCGCACTGTACATGAACCCAATAGAGTTCTCATGGGATTCCATGTATACCTAGATCATATAAGTTCTTGAATATGTTTTGTAGTAAAGGAGCTATGCTGCAGCATGTTCATGTAAAGAGCCTTTACATAATTTCTAGTAACTCAGACTGTAAAATGAGACTTGTGTTTTTCAACCTAGATACCTCTGCACAAAATACCCCTAAATAAGGACATTTAAAACCTAATCCTATGGTAACAATAAAGGACCATGGTACTATCATGTTTTATGTTTTTGTTTTTGTTTTGGACACGTAGCAGGGTAGTCATTGAAATATTTTGGAATGCCACGTCAATACCAAACTATATCAATATGTTAATTATTCAGTACCATGGTATATACAGTATATCAAAGTATCATAGTGTTTACCATCTGTTGCATCACTGTACTACTGTATATGGATCAACCAGCCAATGGACAGCAGCTGTACTAACGAAGTAATGGATGCTGGACAGTGGACACAGACACATTCTTCTCTCTCACTATTAATGGTTTCAGCCATTTTACTAGCTTGCAACACTAATGCTCTCTCTCCAAATCCTTGCCCTCCATGGACGTGTCTGCCAACCCAGTGTTAGCAAATGACTGACAGTTAACAAGCTTTTGGCTAAATAAGGTGGGTCAGCACCCTAAATGTTTTGATGCTGGTACTGTCATATAGACAAGTGTGATTTATAGGGGTGTGACGAGACAGGTATCTCACGAGACGAGACTCGAGATTGAGTTCACGAGACGAGACGAGACAAGATTTTTACACACTATTTTTAAGAAATCCTCAATGGCGAAATACATGACTAGAAAAAATATTCTGCAGGTGTCTTTAAAATGTTTTAACTAATCATCTTGTAATGAATGTAATTTCATTTCTACTGAGTATGAATTATCATATGCAGTAAAAGACAACAACACTCAAGTACTGTAAAAGGTTTTGCCACTAACTCAACTGACTGGCTTCTCTTCTGTATGATTTCAGTCTCTTCAGACCTTACTGTACATGATTTATGAGCTTCTACAACGTTTGACCTCCTAACTGAACTCCTTTCCTCAAACTGATCATAAAAACAGTATAAATAAAAATGGTAACACTTTACAATAAGGTCTAATTTATTAACATTAATTAACCAACATCAACTAACAATGAGCAATATATTTGCTACAGTATTTATTAATCTTTGTTTATGTTAGTTAATAGTCATTCATTGTTAGTTCATGATAGTTCACATTAACTAATGTTAACAAATGAAACCTTATTGTTTGTGCTTAATAAGATTAAGAGAAAACTGTTATTCATTTTTTATGGTAATTACTTTACAATAAGTGCAACCAAAGTGCAAATAAGACCAATTTTTTCTTTGATACAGAGCTAAGAGATGGTTACAACTACGCTGCCCAGCCTAAGATAGCTTTCATATTGAGAGATATTTGCATTCATCAGGGAGCCGCTTTCAAAATGCGGGGTATTGAAATCGCGCGCGCGTTTACTTTCACTTTTAGCGATCGCGCGTAACTCTGTAAATATGGAGCGGTGGCAACCGTTATCCAACTGAATTAAATGGTTTTTATTTAAATACAAAGCAAAACGACAGTGGAGGCGTAATGTAAACGAAGCGTGGCATATTCTTTCCTAATCATCCTAACACTCTGTCATGGCAACAACATCACGAGACTACTTTTCGCCTCGACGAGAAATCTCGTCACATATTAGTCTCGCGAGATCTCGTGCTACGAGATCTCGTCACACCCCTAGTGATTTATCAAGACATCATTTCAATGATAGTAAAGACATTTTATGCCTGTTGATCCTAAAAAAAAAAAAAAATAATAGTTCAGTTACCTGAATGGTGGAGCTCCATGCTGCCTGCCCCCTTATCAGAATATAATATTCAAGAAACATTTTACCCAGGAACAAACTATCTGAGAACATTCTCTGTCTATCTTTCTATTTGTAGGTTGAAACTGCAGCAGAAAATAGGTCTGTGTGAGAGATGTAATGAGATGGAGTGTGTGTGCGTGTGTGTGTAGTCTGTGAGGCCCCTCTCTCAGTCGGTGCTGTCAGATGGAAGTAGATTTAGGATCTGACAGATCTTGGGGGAGGTGATGGGGTCACAGCGCAGTAGCCTCTGTCTCTCTGTGTACATTCTCATGCTGCTTTTGTCCTCTCGACCTTCTCAGCGTTCACTCGCCCCCTCCATTTAACACCACACATCCATCAACACCCGCCTCCCTGGAGATCACCGTGGCAACCCTTTACATGGCAAGGGCAGAGGGCCCCTGGGGGATGCTTTCTGGCGCCATGACAACAAGGGCTTCCTTGAGTCAACCCGCTTATTCATGTGATTTGTGTGGTGTAAAAGCAACAATCTTGATGGGGGGGGAAAAATGTCTGTACTGGGCTTAGGAATTTACACAAGTTATAAACAACACGGTTCAGAGTAGTCAATTCCAAATGCACCATTACAATGGCCTGCCTATTATGTCTAAAAGGAAAAGTTTGTACGCTGTTCAAATTATGTACATTTTCTAATGTGCAGTTTCTCACTATGCAACATGCACAACTTGACCTTCCATGTTAAACATGGCCCTTCTTGGCTCATTTTTTGACAGAACTGCAAATATATATATAAACACTGTATTTTTAAATAATTAAACACTGTGTTTATATATGGCCACCAGGCACTTGCATGTCATTATACTTATAACATTTAACCAAAATCAAGCTCAAATGGAGTTACTAGGTTTTTGACCAGCAAATTTTGGAGAATTTTGGACATACAGTATGTGTTTTGTCCATTAGAACGGCCGCATCACATTTTGTTCATCAACTTACAGGTCCCTATCATACATTCAGCGCAATGCGGCACCAGGCGCAACACAAGTGTTTTTTGCTAGTTTCAGTCCGACGCAGTTATCATTTTCCCGTCCCGCGCCACGTTTTTTTAAATAGCAAATGCATTTGCGCCCATTTTTGCGCCCATGGGCGTGCTGGTCTGAAAACAAGGTGTTCAGGTGCATTGTTGGCACGTTACTATTTGAGGCAAATGAAATAGACTGCTAGATATTACTAACGCGGTCTTTAAGTAACAAAAAAAATATTGCGCCATTGACCAACTGAAACCCGGTCTAAAGTCATTGGTGCAATATTTTTTTGTTATTTAAAGAACACGTTAGTAATATGCGGGTGCACAACACATGACAAAATTCCGTCATGTTAAAAGTGAATCTGCCATGGATTTTAAAGGGAATGGGAGATGAGACTCTGATTGGTTTACTGCACTTTACGCCCAAAACACACCCATTACTCATTAAAAGAATAGGGACAACCCTTTTAGACCATGTTTTAGACCATTTTTCCCGTCCTTAAACTAGAAAAAGTTTACTTGCGCTGTGTGCTTTAGACCATGTGCTCAGATTGTTAAAATAGGGCCCACAGGTTGCAAAGTTTATTGTAGCAATGTAGATGCTCAGTTTTTTCTGTCATTTGGCCAAAATCTCATGTTACAATAGAAGAAGTGCTATACATAGGCTGTTTAAGACAGTATTGGCTATGATTCAACGACAAACGCTAGACTAAGACACTCTTCTCCGCTCCTCAAATGCATAAAACATTAGCCTTTTTTGAGAAACACTTATTTACAGAACCAGTTCTTTATTTACCCTTGCATTGCAAACAAGCAAAAATGTTCTAAAATGTATGCAGGACTTTTTTAAAGATTGAGGCAGGGTGGAGTTATGAGGTTTTACTGACAGTTTGAGGATCCAATGGTGGTTAAAAACGAGGTTTAGTCACATGCTCATTGGTTAAATACTTGCAAAACCCTCAGACAGATTGAAAGGGTGAGGTTTCCACCCAACAGTGACAATATGTTGTTGTTATGCTATTATTGCATATTGTCTTATAATGCACTACAAGGTACACATAGTATCTGCCAAGTATAAATATCATCTAATTCTATTTAGACCTAGTAAAAATAAGATACCTTTTGCTGTTTACGTTACATATTAGTTTTAAAATATTTGTAATAACCATGAAAATAATGTCACAATGCAAAAAAATCTTAATGGTCCTAAAATAGGTGTATTTTCTTTAAGCAAAATAATTTTTTTCTTACATGGGCCCAATTTTCACCCCCAACATGTTTTTGATGAGTTTTGTGAGATTCACTCACACAGTATGTACTTCACAGTATGCAGTAAGCAGTGTCTTTCTTGACTTTAAATGACAGAAAGCCTGTAGTTGAACAACAACTGCTTTCTCTGTCTGTTCTGTAATTACACATCTCTTCAGAGTGTGAGTGTGTGACCCTCACAGTGTCTCTGCCATCAGACGCACCATATTATACAGTGTAGTCGCTGCCCCTGAGACCGCCCTGCTAATTAGCTGACACCCCTCGTCCAAAATCCTCGCCCACCCGCTGCTCTCAGTACCGCTCTTGCATGCTCACCCTTTGCCTCAAACACTCATGCTCTGCCTATTTACTCTCACTGAAAACAAGCCTATGATTCCTTTAATGCTTCCAAGCTTCCTGACTGTACTTTTAAGCAGCTGTCAGCAGGATTATTGTGGATCTAGTCATTCAGGTATAGTCTTAGCAAGCTAAGACACCCAACAAAGAGCTCAGATTACCAAGACCAGCCAAGTGAAGTGTATACTTTTAGTGCATTGTAAAAGTACTGGTTCTGGAGACCTACAGCACTGCACTTTGGCCACATTCACACATCAGCAGAATACGGTTGTCAGTCCTGTATTTGAAAGCTTAATACAGCTATGTTTACACATGTAACAACTACATTCTATAACCAAACTAACACCCATAAATCAGAACCATATTTTCAGCAAAACCCAGCTGTGTGAATGGAACCATACAGAGCAACTAATTGTCCCCTGCCCTCAAGAGGTGCTCTAGATGCAATAAGCTGCGGTCTTTAGCATCCTTGTTAGTGTTTGCTTCCCATGCTGCTTGATGCTTGTTTGAATCCTGCTCTGAACAGTGTGTGTAGGATCAGTTACATTTGTGCCATATCCTGAATGAGTGTAACGGATGCAAGCTAGGAAGAGCTGTGCAGGTAAACCACACTCACCTGCCCTCAAGAGGTGCACTAGCAGCTGATGCTATAGGCTACAATATTTAGCGTACTTGTAAGTGTGTGCCTTCCATGCTGGTTAATGCTGGTTTAAATCCAACTCTGTCATTTCTACATTCAAGCCTATTAAGTAAATGTGGGTCAATCCCAAACACAGAAGCTGTATCCAAAAACCTAGGCAGCTAACTTGTTGCCTTGCTGCTTTATCAGGTTATGACTTGTAAGGCAGCGTTTTTGCATGAAGGCACCTCACAAAACTGATTTTTGACAGACTTCTGTTTCTACAGTAGTAATTTCTCACTAGAAATGACATTAGGAGTGGAAAATGTTGGTCAAAAACGTACATTTACACACAGCAAACGCAACTTTCGGATGCCATCTTTATTTTTCTAGTTCGACTGTCACAGAATGAAACGCACAGGATTGTGGGATATCAAAGGCAGCGAAGGATACATCTATGCTGCCTTCAAAAATCAGATGAAGGTATCTCAGGAAACAGGAAGTGAAGCTAACATTGGATTCGGACGTGCCTTGATTCCTTCCTACCTTGAAATGTGTCCTCTGAAGGCAGCATTTTCCAGTTTTCAGATGCAGCCAGAGAGTGTTGCCCTTATTTAACACTCCGGATTCAGATCCTCAAGCTTATTACTAGAAAGCTACATGAACTGAACTGAGTGTGTCAGATGAGATAAATGGGTTAAGCTCAACTCATCAATATAGTCAGTATTCAATAAAAAAAACGTTCAAGCCTTTTTCAGTGTATGAAGTAGTTACGTTTTTCCCCCATAGGACAGTATAGCTCCACTAACAGTCATTATACTCCAGTTACACAGTACAGTACAGTACAATGTTGTGTCAAAATGTCTCTCTATTTATCATCTCATTCAAAGGTCTCTGCTCATCTCTTCTGTGGACTGTGAAAATAAATTTATTCTGCTTTCCTCTCCAATCTCCTCTACTAAGATAACTGCAGGGAGAGCTGTTCAGCCCTCTGCCCTGTTAATTAGCCCTGTAATTACAATGTGATCAGTGCAGCACAACTCAAGTGTGTAATGGTGTGCTGCTTAAGTCTCACCAACAGAGTCTAGTTACTGTTCTCCTGTTATGTGAGTACTGCATCGAAATTGTTTTGTGAAACTTAAAGGAATATTTCAACCCAAAACTAGAATTATCATAACATATTTACTCCACCGTAACTTCAAATATCACTTGCACATATTCAAGCTTCAAACTTAGCAGCAAGTGATCGATGACATGGGAAGACACGTTAAGCATGGGTCTGTTCCTTAGACAAAGCCATCATATGAGTTTAGAAGACTTGAAATATAGTTCAGCTTTTCCACTCACTGTCCACTTTTGTTTTATGGAAAACAGCATCTGCATTCTCTTGCTGATATAAATAGGGAAAATACTCTGACAGTGTTTCCTACATGACACCACACCAAAAACAACTGTGTTAGCTAAGTTGTGATTGAACTCTAAACTGAAGGTGATAAGAGACATGTTGCAAAATAATAAAATGAAAAATATATATATATTTGATTTGCCACTGTTTGATGTTTGATTTACCACTGTGCTGCACTCATTTAATTCATAGAGTTTACACTCATTCATGTATCATATCATACAAGGTTTAAAACGTGTAAATAGACATATCAAATACTAGAAAACATGTATGATGTATTACTCCTGGCAGACTCTGATTTCTGGGAGACGTGCAGAGACGGCTATGCAACTGTTGATTTGCGAACATCATAATCATTCCATTCTTTGAGTTTACACTCATTCACTTCATACAGTCATTATTGTGTAGTGATAAATATAGCTATAATATTGTGCTGTCCCCTGGCTCACCTGTTATCCAGCAAACACGGGAAGTGTCTTTTTTCTATTATTCGATAGAATTAGTTATTTGCCATTTTCCGTGCCTTTCCAAATAAGGTAGTCAGCATCGGGCTCATCCCTAATATACTGTGATGTCCTGGCTGTTTAATTTGATATCAGTTTTTATCAGAATCTGAGCAAAGTTGAGCCAAACCCGTACATCACAGAGCAAATCACAGTCTAAAAGCGCCATTTTCTGTCTCAACTCAGTTTGGACAAAATGTGCACAGCAGCATAGCCCTGCTTTTTCTTTTCTCGAATCCTTCTCCATATTTCTTTCTTTCTCTTTGCCCAGCCTCTTTGCCTAGTCCACTGCTTCCATTGGGAAGTGTGATTTGTCAGGGCAGCAGCCTAGTGTTTGAAACCAATTAAGCCTTTACAAACGAGTATTAATCATCAGGGCCAAGGCCGATCAAAGGCAGGCCTCCCACATCCGGAGGTATAGATTTCCATTCGCTGGAGGGAGAGAGGCCAGTGTGTGTCTCTCTGTGGGCAGATCACCTCCTGTTCCAGCAGCAGATAATTTGTTTTCAATGGGTCTGGATCAATGGGCTTGACTGTTCTAAGAACAGAAGGGACACTGCACTGGTAATTGGATGGAGTAAATTGCAGTATTTGTGAAAAGCCAAACAGGTGACATCAGACAGCCAAAGCAAAAAGACCCCAACTGACTTCCGTTTGAGTGTATCGTTCCATTAAATTGACTGAAGCTGTGATGCATGTCCTATTGGCTTGATTTTAAAAGGTCAAGTCTTGCTGTATTAAAGCGCTCTATTTTTCGGCTTGTAAATGAGAGACTGTACTGTGATCACCATACAAATCAACAGTACATCACAGCCGTCTCTCTACATCTGTAGCCATGACAACACCACCAGCAGATGACAGTGAGCCTCTCTCCTCTCCCTATCTGTCTATTTGCCTCATCATCTGAGTTAAAGGCTCTGTTAAAGTTGGGATGGGCAGCCGTCACCTCTAATTTGCCGATTAATCTGTAACAAGGAGGCACACTGATCCCTGAGGAGCTACAATCTACACACTGCTCCTCTGACTTACATCTGTCCTGCTGCTACGCTGTAACCCTTTACACTTAAAGCAGCTGCACCTGACCTGACAGCATTCATGTATTTTTTGCCTTTTGGAATTCTTTATTGCTAATAAATCTCATCTTTGTTCCAAAATCTAGTGAGCTGGCTACCTAGACAGGCATCAAAGGCAAATATATGTGGTAGCGTCACATATATCCTTTGTGGATAAGGATACCAGATAAATACCAGACTGAGATATATATATATATATATATATATATATATATATATATATATATATATATATATATATATATGGTTATCACATAATAAAAATATTAAGGATGTTTCATCAAAATGTTAAACAAATTTATTAAGTGGAATCCTTTTTGCATCAGCGCCGATCCATTCCTTAATTTGTGTCCTTCAGTCAGGCTGTTGACCGGAACAAATGCGACTGGCAGTGCTCAATGACCCTGCTCACTTGAAGCTAATGGAGCCTCGTTGACGCTGCCTTAAAATTAAAAGCATGCCTCCCCTCGAGAGAGAGAGAGAGCGGTCTCTTTCCTTGTACATGGATACTGGAGTCGATGCTGGTCCAAGGAGGCATCAGACTGGGATTCCACCAAGCCATTTTCCCAGATTGTTTGTGGGAAGCCGAGCCGCCAACAGAAGATGCCGACGCCCAGTCACAGCAAGAACAGCAAATTCACCTTTCATTTGAACATTAAATCCTCTGTTGGACACTTTATTTCCTCTTTTTAATGTTTTCTATTCATTTTCTTCAAAAGAGAAATGTTTTCGAGTCTGAACCCACTGGCTGTTTTTGCTCACACCACATTTGCCATGGAAAAGAATAACAATCAGCTATGTGTGCTGCGGATTGATACAAATAGTAGCTCTTTGAAGTAGTTTATCATAAATAAACCATAGCTATATAGACAAATTAGCATAATGAACAATATTCGTTTTATAAATATATACAGTAGTTTAATATTATGTTTACTCACTCTAAGGCTGTATTCGTTAACATTATTTAGCATGCATTAGTTAACATGAAATGAGTAATTCTTGTAATTCCAGTGAAAACAAATCTTAAAGGTGCAATATGTAAGAATTGTGCAGTAAAATATCCAAAAACCACTAGGCCAGTTTTATATATTTTGTTCACTTGAGTACTTACAATATCCCAAATGATTCCAACTATTTGAAAATCTTGAGAAAATTGCAGTTTTAACCAAGGCTCCGGGACGTGTGAGGAGCCGCCTGTCAATTGCGTCATACCCACGTTACCCTCGGTTTCCGGTTTTATTTTGTAGAAACCATGGAAACACCAAAGACGCTTTAATATTTACATGTTTTAATAGGCAAGGGAACAACTGTTTTGATATATTTATAGACAGAAAACTAATTATTGATATAGCTCAACACGTTTAGTCTTATTGTTTAAATCTAATTTTCTTGATTTTTTGCGAGTACCATGCTTTACCATGCCTCAGAGAAAAACACTATTTTGTGAAGTAGCTAACATAGCATAATCAGATGCAGCTTTATTTTTAGTAACAGTAATACAGCATTTTCTCCATCATACAATATGTTTTAAAATTAATTGCATGCCATTTATCAACACAAGCCATCCAGCATTTAATATGATATTCTAAAATCGATCTATCTTACTGCAGTGTGCAACAAGTGTCTCTCACAGCATCCGCCGAGCGAACGCTCAGAGTAACGTTATAACATCATTTTCCACACTCTCAAATGTATCTAATATGATAAACAGAGCTGCGTTACCTCCTACTCATGACCGGAAAAGCGGAAGCAGCACCGGCGACTGTGGCATAATAAAAGTTCCGCTGCTTGTGAGGCGTGTGTTGTGCAATCGCTCCAGCGGCCTCATTCAGCTCCCACAACACTCGGTCCTGATCTGCTTCATACTACAGTAACGTTAATAATCGCATCCATGAACATGATTTCTTCCCGAGTCCTATCCCAATTCTTTTCCACCGGCCTTTGAGGTGAAGGCCACGTGTCCCAAGATTCCGCGCTCAAACATGGCATCATCAAGCTACGCCTTCGTTTTGAATAGCTTTAATGGTTCACTACAATGACTTAAGAGGGTTTTTACTGATTGACCTGCTCAAAGCTCAGACCTGATCAGCACTGAAATGCTGTTTTGGACCCTTCCCAAACTGTTTCAACAAAGTTGAAAACACAAAAAATGTTATATGGAGAATGAAACCTGTCTTGTCTTTACATAAACTACTGTAATAGCCAAACCCATGACAATCCTACCTGGAAAGTGACAATATGATAAGACAAAGTTCTTTATGTATTTTGAAGTAGTACAAGCATAGGGGATGGGGGGATAACCACGACAGAAGCTTCTTCTACACTGTACCCTCAATGCATTGATCTGCAAAAGGTGATATAACATTGACTTCTTAAAAATGTCTTGTCTGCAAGAACAACCTCTCAGCTTGTAGTCCACAACAAGCACAAATAAGTTATTACTTTAAAGACTTTTCTCCTGTTAGATCACACGAGTATCACTCAGCAGACACCAGCATCACAATCAACTTGTTACGTGAAGATGAAGTGCGTGTGAGGAAACGGGCTCTCCATCATTTGTCATGTGTCAGAGAGTAAGTGCGTGCTTTGTTTGGCTCCCATCTCTCCAAGATGGATTACCTTCATCAGCACATGTCAGGAGCAGTGAGGGAAATTTATTGAGCACGTGACATTAAGCAGCCAACAGGGATGACATCACCACCAAGCAGGAAATCGATGCGACTCCTAGCTTTCACTGGTCTCCTTAATTGTTATGCAATTTGAGACTTAAAGAGACAGACCATGAGCAGGACACAATTCTCATGTGATTTTGCCAAGACATGTCCTGGTTAAACATCTATTTTGAACATAGTCCAGATTGTTCCAGAACTTGTGCTACTTGCTGCTATCACATTCACTGTTCCTCGATGTCACCTCCCACATTACACCACAACTCTTTTTGTGAATTATTAATGTAACTTTTATCTGGGGATGCACGATACCATTTTTTAAGGACCAAGTACCGATACTTTTTTCTAGTACTCGCCGATACCGATACCGATGCCTATACATTTATTAATTTCTCTCTCTCTCTCTCTTTTTTTTTATGTTGCAGTTTTCCAAGCACAACACAGTGAGACTAATGAATGTAGGACAGCTTCTTTATTATTACTCTAATGAAAAAAGTAATAATTTTTATGTGCTTCTCACAAACTTAAAGAACAAAAATTTCACAGTTCAATAACCTTCAAAGGGCATAATTACCAATATATATAATTGTTGTTATATAAAAAGAAATTTACAAACAAATTACAAACAATACAACAAATACTATAGAGATACAAATTAAATAAACTTATTTTTCAGATAGGCTACAGTATGTTTATTTACCATGTATACATTTAACATATTTCGTTGTTTTATTAACATTAAAGGGATAGTTCACCTAAAAATGAAAATTTGATGTTTATCTGCTTACCCCCAGGGCATCCAAGATGTAGGTGACTTTGTTTCTTCAGTAGAACACAAATGATGATTTTTTAACTCCAACCGTTGTGGTCTGTCAGTCGTATAATGCATGGCAATGGGAACTCCATCTATAAGAGTAAAAAATAACATGCACAGACAAATCCAAATTAAACCCTGCAGCTCGTGACGACACATTGATGTCCTAAGACACGAAACGATCAATTTGTGAGAAACCGAACAGTATATATAATTTTTTTACCTCTAATACACCACTATGTCCGGTTGGTGAGGTCTGAAAACTGGCGTGTATATGTCAATGAGTGTGAGCGATCACTTCCGGCATTAGAGTGCATTCAGACCTCACCAACCGAACAATAACGAATTGTAATTGAAAGCATGCAGTTTGCAATGTGTGTGTTGTCATCATTAATTTTGAAGTACTTCCACACCTCTGAGGCTGACATTGTTTATGCTGCTGCCGTCGGTGTCTCTGTGCATGGAAAATTCTGTCAGTTACGTCACATGAGGTATCGGTCTTTGGTATTAGGGTATTTTTACGAGTACGAGTACAAGTACATGAGCTTGGTATCGGCCCAGTATATGCATCCTTACTTTTGTCTTTACTTTGCAGAACCTAAACAGTCTGAAGATGTGCACAGAAACAATAAGATGTTTGATTTAAATAGTCCATCACATGAGCTGGGTGTAAAGTAAAATATATTTATATAGCACATGCAGACAGATGTTGTAAAGTGCTTCACAATTAGGGATGCATCGATATGGAAATTTTGGCCAATATGGTAAATGATAGTTCTCTGTATTTGGAAGCCAATAACATATATATTGGCTGATAAATCTAAATCTTGATCTGAGCCTGATTACAAAAAACAAAAAGCAAATAAATACAATGGACAGTTGCTTTTATTTTAAAACTGTAGAAAACAAGGAAACAGCTAGATCTTTCTTTTCCCTAAATCATTTTACTAAATGTAGCCTACTTTGAAAATAAATATTGCCATTTATTTTATACTCATCTTTTTCTGTTGTTGGTGTTGTGCTGGTATTTTGAGGGACTGCTCGTTCTCTGTCAAATGTCTTTCATCCTGCTGCTCTCCTCAAACATCGCTATAAAATCAGACTTGCTCTCAAACACATCCCTGGGTGTGAAGTTTGTGTATTTGTTTCAGTCCTCCAGTGTTGGCAGTGAATTCAGTGAATTCAGTTGTTGCGGGTAGAAATATCAGAGGAAAGCTGCCCCATTTCAATGACATCACAGTCGCACATTTGAAACTAGAAGCTAATTGGTAAAATTCTGGAAAGCTACAATGAAAGCTCCTCCCACTGTAATACCTTCTTTGTTGAACTGAAAAAGCTGCAGTCTCTTCTAGTTGGCATCCATTTAAGGTTCTTGCTATACAAGACTAGGTTGTCTGTATAGAGCAGCACTCTAATTGATTTCTGTTTCTTTTCTTTTTTCTTTTCTTTTTTAAATTAAGCTTAAACCACTTAAAAGTCAGACTCCATTCAACCTATCTGAAGATTTTTTGTTTGTTTTGTTTTTTATTTCTATATTACATTCCCATCACAGCCAAAATTACACCTTCCTGTCTGTTATGATAATGAGCCGTTCTCACACCAATCAAGCAGAGAAGATATGAATGAACACACCCCACTGAAATTATCCACATGATCTTGCAGTCAGTATCTGAACACAACATAGTGCATTAAACAAGCATCAGTGTTCATGTTGAATAAAGCACTCTCTCTGCCTTCCCAGCATGCTTAATTAATCCAATTGAGCTGCTTAGTGTCTCATCAATAGCCATTGTTTAAAGATGGCTAGGTTATCCAGGCAAATCCCATCCGCAGAAGCCCGCTTCATTACCCGATAATACTCACGGAAGAGAACGGAACTGCGCTCATGCAGATTAAGAGAGAAGAGTTTTCTCATATAAGCCTGCAGCTCAAATCTCTCCAATCAGACAAGAGCGCCAGTTCATGGCTGCATTTATTGGATTGGAATGGATTTGATTGGGTGGCTTATAGTTTTAACATGCTGGAAAACGACCGTCATGCTTTCCCTGGCTTTGCATGTGCTGAGCTGGAGTGTGCATGTTTAGCATGTTAATCTCTCTCTGATCTGGGTGAAACTGATCTTTATGTTAACAGAGAAACAAGAGGTTTAGAATAAAGAGAGAAAGAGTGATTGGAGCATTTCTGGGGTCCAGAATCATTGCATGTGTGTCCCATGTTAAGAGATATGTGCATAACATACAGTCATGGCCAAAAGTATTGGCAGTGACACAAATTTTGTGTTTTACAAAGTTTGTTGCTTCAGTATTTGTATTTGTAGTAATTTTATCACGTTTCCATGGGATACTGGATAACAATAATACGATTTTTATAAGTTTTAAAGTCTTTTATTGGAAAAAACATTCGATATATGCAAAGAGTCAATATTTACAGCGTTGACTTCTTGATAACTTCTGCAATACGCTCTGTCATGCTGGATATCAGCTTCTGGGAAATATTCTGACTGATGGCGATCCATTCCTGCCTTATTAGTGTTCAGAGTTGATCACAATTTGTGGGCTTCTGCTTGTCCACTCGAGGACTGACCAAAGGTTCTTTATGGGATTAGAGTTGTCTGGCCTTGGCTCCAAAAGTTCACTGTAATGATCTCAGATCCACTTCATTATCACTCTTGCCTCATATTGGAAAAAGCACAGTTCATCACCAAATTACTCCTGGATCGTTGGAAGAAGTTGTTCTTGCAGGATGTTTTGATATTCTTCTTTTCATGGCAGTGTTTTTGAGCAGAACTGTGAGAGAGCCCATTCCCTTGGATGAAAAGCAACACCATACATGATTGGTCTCAGAACTCTAGCTAGAGTTCACCTTTTCTTCTCCTGATAATCGAATTTCCAGATGTCCCAAAAAGTCAGAAGGGGACTATCAGAGAAAATAACTTTGCTCCAGTCTTCTGCTGTCAATGCTGTCCAATGCTTGTTCTTCCTTCAGAATTTCAGTCTGTCCTTGATGATTTTCTTGTAGGGAAGTGGCTTCTTTGCTGCCCTTCTTGACAATAGGCCATTGTCCAAAATTCTTTGCCTCACTGTGCGTGCAGATGGAGTCACACCCACCTGCTGCCAGTATTGAGCAAACTCTGCACTGGTGGTAACACAATTCTGTAGCTGACTCCTCAGGAGGAGATGTCCTGGCCCTTACTGGACACTCTGGGACATCCTAAAGTCTTCTTCACTGCAGTTGAACCTCTCTCCAATAAGTTCTTGATGATCCCGTAAATGGTTCTTTCAGGGGCAATATTTTTTGCAGCAATTTCTTTGCATGTAAGGTCAATTTGTATCTGTTTCTTGTTTTCTGGTACAAACATGTACACATCCTTAAAAAAAAAATCCCTTTATTAATTAACCCTTTCTAACAATTGCTCCTCAATGTCCTCTGCGATATCATCAATTCTCCATGTGACAGTGGTAGCTGAAAGAGGAATCTGGCCTATCTTGTTAGCTGCAGCTTTTCACAGCAAATGTCTTTGGAAGCTGGCAAAATCAGTTCTTCCCTGATGGTGAAGGGCTGCTTAGCTTTACAGCAATACAGTCAGCCAAGTATGACGCTCTTAGTGCAGCTACACTTGTAGACGTGTTTTTTTCCGTTCAAAATAATCCAACGATTTGTCTCTCAATGCTGGGTGTTTAGTTTTAAGATGCCGTGGCAATTTTGAGGGCTTCATCGACTTGTTAGCTAATTTATCTCTACATATTACACACATGGGGTTCAGAACATGTGAATTTCCAGTAGAGACGAAACCGTATTTTAGATATGAATCATCATATTTTTGGTTAAAGGCAGCTTTCTTTTCCCCCTTTTTCTCATCAGCAGCTGTCTCTGTGTTGTCGCCATCATTTGGTCTTTTCTTAGTTCCTCCACCAAAGAAACTTTCGAGCGATGTTTGTTTCACACTCATGTTAATATTAGCTGAACCTTAAAGTGTGGAACCAATGTTTTTTGAAATCGCACCCTATAATCGCACAGTAATACAGTGGGATCACATATATACATTTTTGCGTTCTTGCGACCCAGTAGCAACTCTTCCATGGCTCGGTACTGGGTCGCGACCCGGTGGTTGGGGACCTCTGTGTTAGAGTGCAGAAATTGAGTTGCAATGACAAGATGACTGCTTTCATGTGCTCAACAACATGTCTGTGATTGGCTACAATGTTTATTACTGCAACCTTTCATGCCACGATCTAAATATAATGCCATAGATCCAAATGTAATGCAACACTTTTCACGTTTAGTTAACCTTGAGAGCTGTAATAGTAAAAACGTGCTATAAGTTTTTGAGAGAGTAATACTTAGCTCATATCTCATAGGCAAAGATGTTAGCCAATCACAGCAGTGGGCATTTACACTGAAGTCTCACAGCAGACACGCCCCTTAAAACAGAGTGTTTAACTAAGAGGGCTAAAATCAGGGTAGGAAAAAATGCCTTTTATTTCTAAATTGACAATTTTTGATGTAAAACGATTACTAACATTATAAGTGCACCCCAGGAAACATTAGTAAACAAACAAAAAAACAATGCAGTTCATGACCGCTTTAAAATTACAGTAATTTTTCAAAGGTATTTTTCCTTCTATCTTGAATTACGCATTGCATTTTGTTGTGTTTTAGGGTTAAAGGAAATGTACATAACCTTAACTGTTAATGTCCTGGCAAAAAATAAATAAATAAATACCAGCACATTTTCTATTTCTCCTCTAACAATGTACTTTCAGAGAATGTATGCCATATATTAGTGTCTGGTCTTTCAAAAGTGACAAATTGTGACTTTGTAGGTAATTTTATCTTGTTTTAAAACGTCTCAGGTTACGTATGTAACCATGGTTCCCTGAGAATAGGGAATGAGACGCTGCATCCCCTAGGGGTCGCTATGGGGGAATGCTTCCGGCATGACTGGTGTCTGAAGCGTGAGTCTAAACATGACAATGAACTTGACATTGGCAGGCGGCAACCTATGACTAACCACTGGTGCGACTGTGACTATAAAAGGGAACCCTTAAATTACTTCATTCACTTCTTGTCTGAAGGAGACCTGTGCAGAAATACCGGAAGCGCAGCATCTCGTTCCCTAATCTCAGGGAACCATGTTTACATGCATAACCTGAGACATTTTAAAACTTTCGAAAGGGAACTCGGTCTGCGTCCCCTAGGGGTCGCTATAGGGTATGGAATACCCACGCTGCCATGCTGAAGGGATGAGTGCCCTGATGGCCGAGTGAAGTCAAAAGACTCAAGGAGGCAACACTCTAATCCAAGGGCAGTGCAGAGTTCAGTCCAGCTGGCCCATGAAGCAACACTCTCACTGAGGTCAGTAGCCATAGAGGCTCCAAGAGAGCCTAATGACCTAGCATACTACCCTGCCGCCAAGCCGAGCACTAGGAGCGGAGGCCACAGCATAACGACTCACTAATCGAGAGGAGGCCTAACAACACCCCACACTGAGGATATCTTGCACGAAGGCTCACAGAGAGCCTACAACCCGCAGCTGCTATCCTGGCAGAGCTCTGGAGAGCAGAAGCCTCAATAAAGATAACTCTCTCTAGCGAGAGGAGGCCTGATGACACTCACAGTAGCCAACTTATCAAATAATAGCCAAGCTCTAGGAGCGGAGGCCTCAGCATAATGACTCTCTAATCGAGAGGTGTGTGCAGCATAGTGTGCAGCGCCACACCAGCCTGACCTGCTGCAGCATATGCTCTGCTATTAAGACGCGAGGTAACGCGCAAAGGTTTAGTAGGCAGAGACTGAGGATGCCTCACCCATTGCAAGATAGCTGGCTAGCGTCTCTTCGATCAGAGGCATCAACGTGTACCCATATTCCTGCATCCCTTCACCATCAGCATAATTCGGCATGGGCAGAATATGGCTTTCTCCAAGATCTTCGAACCTTAGTGTGATGATCTGGGAGAAATGGAAGGCTTGTACGAACTGGATGGTTATGCCCCGACAGGAAGCATTCATCGAGGGGGCCGTGAGGGGGCTGGTGCTTTTTGCATTTCCATGGCAGATCTAATCTCGCTGTGGTGGCGTGTTAGTAAAGAGTTAGCACTAGTGCTAGCCATATTCCTTAGATTGCCTTGTATAGAAACATGTTCAAACAAACAGGTATCCTGAAGATAAGAAAGAGGATGATGTAATTCACAGGTGCCCTTTTATACTTATGGTCGCACCAATGGTGAAGTCATAGGCTGACGTCTGCCAATATCAAGTTCATTGACGTGTATAGACTTCATACACCAGTCATGCCGGAGACATTCCCCCATAGCGACCCCTAGGGGATGCAGCACACTTTTTATGGCAAATTGTTTATACGAAAACTAAATCAAAAACAAAACCATACTTCATGAAATATTCACACAATTAACATTAACGAGATCAATGTTATTAACAAATATGTTAAAATTATTATATATGCAAATAAGAACATTAGGCAAGAATGAACAATGTTAAACATGGTTTAACAACTTCAAATGCAAAGAGCCCAATATTTTTATAAAATAAGACAAAGATATTGAGAAAAAATAGCAAATTTTTGCATTTGGCCATATAATTCATTCATTCATTCATTCATTCATTTGACATTTGTTGCTTTACAGTTTTTAAAAGTTGAGCTTCTCATTTGCGATGAGTAGCTCTTTCATTGTGGTGCTGCTGGACTGAGAGTGAAAGACCCACAGCAGTGCCAGGGCTGAGACTGGCATCACCACAGCAGGGGGAGGTCTGGAGCCCTGCTCCATCTGCTTCTGCCCAGGCGGTGTGCCCAGAATAGTGCCCTTCATGCACACACTCATATACAGAGCATCTACCATGTTATGAGCCCATTTTTCTGCCCTGTCTCTTCCTTCTCTTCCTAAAATGGCGTCTTTCTCCCTCTCTGAGTTCAGTCTGTAGTCTCATTTCTGTTCTGTTTGTGTCTGTTAATTTATATGGCACATTACTAAGCTGAATTGAAAGTTATACAACAGATTGTTCCCACTCTTAAAATATGGGATGAGATACGCTTGATTTGAAGCCATTGTAAAATAGGTGATATGCACACACCTGCTGCACATTAGCTTATTTCTATATTAACGCACATACTGTAAACTGCCAGCAGTTGTACTAGTAAAGTATATGATTTGGCTGAGAAAATGTTTATTGTAGTGGTGGGCATAGATAAATTTTTTTTAATCTAGATTAATCTAGATTAATTTTGGAATTAATCTAGATTAATCTAGATTAAAATGGCTCATTTGAATTCTGACGAAGACATTCAGAATATGTGAGATACCCAAATTGTCCCTGCATCCCAATGTCCGTACTATCCATCCTAAATAGTATGTGAGATTAAAATAAGTGTGTCCCAAAGCATGGTATGTTGAAAAGAGTATGCCAAAAGTCCCCGGATGGTCTACTATTTCCGGTAGATTTTCGAAGTGTGGATCCGTGCACACTATAAAGGCTAATATTGCCCACAACCCATTGCGCGTTGGACGAGGATTCAGTTCAGAACTACAAACACGAGTAAAAAGTGTTAAAAACTACAAAACATGGCAAATATGCACGATCAACGCTGAGAGGTTGTTTGAGTGACTAATAATCAGTTCAAACTGATAGAAAATATTTATTTAATGTTATATGTGTTATTTTTCATCTGCAAATACCAATGTGGACTTTTATAAAGATCTGATTGGCCATTAACTTTTAAATGCATCATTATGCATTAATATGAGGAGATTTCTCCACATGAAAGACTCGCGACTGCAGATCAACGTGCTGCATTTCTCTCTGATACGGTAGGAAATTAGCTAAATGAAATGTGGAGGATGTAAGATGATTGACAGGGCAGTTTACGGTGACTGGATGCGACAGAGAGCAAAGACGCAATTATATGACGTGTAGTATGTCCCAAAGCTTGTCTACTCTTTTGCTACACACTCAAAAGTAAGTACTTTTTGTTCACAGAAAGAGTACATACTTTTAGGGTGTAGTATAAGTAGGCGAATTGGGACGCAGCAAATGACTAAAAGTAATCCGCCATTTTGTCCGACAAAGCAGATAGGAGTTAGAAGATTATATTTTGTATATTGACATCTTTCCACGTTTGAAACAACATTGATTCTCATGTTCATTCATGTTTATTTGATGCTATAAATGGACTCGTAGTAAGAGATGATCGGTTTACGAGCCTCTTGAGTTGAGGCATTATTACAGCAATCTGTCATGACACATTAAAGAAAACGGGTTTTATTGTTTGAATTTCTTAAAAAAACTACACAGTTTTAAAGCTGGGACTTTGTCAAATATCATTAGTAACCTGCTCTGTCTTGTCTGTCGATGTGTTGTCAGTTTCCTCTTTGCTCCGTGATGCATTTATCACTGTGTGTGGCGTGACAGCGCCACGGCTTGTCGGACAAAGCAACAGTAACTAAGGGGGCGGGTCTTTGCGAAGGGTCAGTTCGGCTAGGTATACATCCGCGCTAAAATATCAAGGTGAAAGTCATCATAGCTTGCGTAGTGTAGACCCAGCTCCCAACCCAACTTTGAGAATAGATTAACGGTGATATTTTTTTTATCGCCCGATAAGAGTCTCACGTTAACGCAGCACGTTAACGCCGATAACGGCCCACCACTAGTTTATTGTGACTATTAACAGAGGATCATCCTGACCTAAGATATTGATGTTTCTGTAAACACTTGTGTAACTAAAATGTTGTCGTCACAATGATGCAAAGATGGCTCCCATGGTTAAAGCAAAATAATAGTAAAAATAATAATACTAATAAAGGATTTAATCAATTCTGTTGCTGCTGGTAACATTTTAAAAAGCAAACACTGCATAAAGAGAGTATGCATTAAGTATATTTCATCAGAACAAATGTTGTTCATTCACATCAAGAGGACAAATAAAATACTGTATGTTACAAAATATGTTGTATTCTCTATTTATTTTATATGGAATTTGCAGTTTTTTGTTACTGAAATGTGGGCCATTTTTGTTTCCATTATTTTCTATAAAGCAGTAAGAAGTATATAATGCTTGCAATAAGAGGGCTTCAAATTTAGCCTAAATTAACCTACTGTATCACTCCCACTAGCTTTTGACCCTGCAAATGTTTGTGTACTGCTATACAGTAACAGACAGTGGATTGCTGGACTGTTCTGGGGTCAAAACATCAGGTCAATCTTAACTCACAGTTCCAAGGCTGTAAGGTTATGTGACTGAGGTGTGGTTTGAGATCAACAGTGATGTTCTTTTCTTCTGTGTTGGATTAAAACACACACACATGGATGAGCAGATCTGACCGCAAGAGAACAGAGTGTGTTTGACAGCTCATTACTCGCCTGAAAGCCACATAGATCATGGTGTGTTTACCCGTCTCATTGCTTTGTCACTGCGTGCAGATCGGCCAGTGAGAGGAGAGAGAGGGAGAGAGAAAGAGTATGAGCCTGGGGCAGATCTGTCAGGCAGCATGATGTATGCATGTGTGTTATGGATGAATATCAATGCTGCATTAAAGTTGCTAAAGTGTGTTTCTAAGGAGCGCAGTGATTTAATAATTTAAGTAAATATATTTACATGCCTGTAAATTTGCACGCAGTGTGAAGTGTATAAGGCACACCCAGTATACAGTAATGCTCTTTTTTTCATGCTATTTCATCATGACATGTACAGGGGGGAAAAAACATTTGAATAGAGAGACTAGAGGAAGTAGTATTTATCTGAAGAGGTGGCACAAGTTGGCATATATATATTAATGGGAAGTTCAGTTAACTAATGTTAACAAATGAGACCTAAATGTAAGGTGTTGCCGTAATTTTTAATGGTGGGTTTTTAATTCTGTTAAAACATATTTATTTATCTGGTTACTAACTACTTCCTGTCTTCTGTTTTTCCTCCACATGTTTCCTGCTCTACCATGTCATGCCATGTGATATGCTCTGCAGGTAAGTGTCTGTTGTTTTTTCCACCCATAATTCAGCTGTGCTATTCCTATGTATTGAGAGATGATGGATGACAGTGTGTTCTTGTTGGCACCTATAAAGTCCTGATTGTTAATGTAATGGTAGAATAATGATTTTAATGTGAATAATAAGAGAAGTATTATGGTGTTTTAGTCCATATATCAGTCACAAATATGGCAAATAGTAGCATAATCGTGCTGTGAGTAAGAACAAATGCTGTGTTGATAAGTTTTGCATCTGCTGGGCTTAAGTTTGCATGAGTGTAGAGCAGGTGGTTTTCATACTGTATGTACACAGGAAACACTTGTTTGATTTCATCATTTTGTTATTGTGAAAGTTGCTTTGGTTAAAAGATTGTGTCTTAAGGTCAGTCTGGTGTTAGATGAGGGTCAAAGAGCAGAAACGAATTGATTATTTTACAAATGTGTTCACACACACACACACACACACACACACACACACACACACACACACACACACACACACACAACCAACACAGATTGTAGCAGCAGACATGTTCAATGCGGAAATGTCACTGGCTGCTGCTATCCAAGTGATGTGTCTCTGTCACAGTGATAACACAAACCCACCTGTGCTGATCTCAGAATCTCAGATCAGATCCAAATGTATCAATGGCACTTCGACTGGATGGATACGGTTGCTAAGAGACATGTGAGTTTGGTGGTGGTGCATTGGATCTGGGGCTCTCAATGCTGAAGTGTGTAGAGATGGTGAACACACAGATCAAAACTGACAGGAGGGATCAGAGGACCACAAAGACTCAGTCTTAGTAAACAGACAACATGACAACCCCCCACCCCCACAAAAAAAAACACAAGAACATGAAAACATAGAACCAACAAAATACACAATGACAGTGTTGCAGACAAATGTGCAGCAACATGTACATCTCAGTAGTATAACCATCAACTTAAATATGATTCATGTTTCTTAAATATGATACATTACCAGCCTGTAAAGTTCAACTCCTTGAACTCATGACCACCTAAGAAAGTAAACCTGTTATTTTTGCATGGTTTCTGTGTGAGTATACCAGGAAGTGATTTAACCGGAGATTCTCTTAAGACACTTAAGGCAAAAACATTTTTTTTTTTTTTTTTTTTTAAACTGGCCAATTTAGAGATTTTTGGGCTGTTAACATGTTGTTTTAAACAGGTGAAAAGAAAATCTCACATCTTACTACTTCTCTCAATCTACACATCTTTAAAAGTTGTTTTCTCATTTTCTCACTTCAGTAGCATTTCCATACAGCAAACTTTATAGTTTTATTTCTATCTATATTCTGAAGGTTTTTGCAGAGGGGTTGGTTTTGTTCATATATAATTTCTCTGGTTTTTATACAACATTTTTTACTGGTGATGTTTTGGCAGTATTTTTGATTTATGAAGTAATACAAAGAGATCCTAAATCTCTAATATAGGGCTGCATGATATTAGGAAAAACTGACGTTGCGATATTTTGTTTTTCTGCGATATATATTGCGATATGAAAAAAAACTACAAAATGACTTGAATAGCTCTATTGGGAAAGAATGAATAATTCTAGGATGACTGGGGTGATTTAGAGTGAATACACACAGAAAATAATGAACAAATAAACAGTGCTTTATATTTTCCAGGTAAGTCTAACAGTATTCAGGTACAGAAATTGAATAATCAAATGTAAAATAACACTGCATAGTCTCAATGTATAAATTAAACATAATTAATCTGTGTTAAATCTGTACTACAAAAGTGATTTTTCTCTGTCTTTTGTTGTTTGATTAACATTCATGACACAGAAAGCAGCAGGGGCTGCTGTCACTTTAAGACTGAATGCGTGCCGCAGATCCAAAATACTGTAACACATCTGGTTTTCTTTCTCAATTAATTTTTTTTCACCTAAGCTATAATCAATTGTTTTTACAAGGATAGTCGATCTTTTACGTGCATTTTGATCATTGCTTTTTTTTTTTTGCATGTATGTGTCCATTCAGGCACAATTAGACCCGGAAGAGAACGGCATTCGGTGTTCACATGAATCTGCATGGCTCTGTGTGTGTGCGCACATAAAACGGATGCACGTTCAGAAGAGTTCTCTTTCACGCCATCTTGCACTCAAATGGCTTAAAATCTCTTAAATGTTTAAACTGACAGGACCTAAAATGTGTTCAAATTATAAACTTTCATTGTATGATGGTCAAACATTACAATTTATCAGAGAATCACCTGCATTTTGAACCATGGTGTCTGGTCTGTACAGATTAATGATCCCTATACTAGACATAGCACATCCCACGATGTGACTATCGCGGATGCGCACATCGTGATTTCGATGCTAAAACAATATATCCTGCAGCCCTACTCTAATATGTCAACAAAAAGTAACAAGAATTTTGAACCAAAATTTAATTTTAATCCAAAAATCAGATTTCTGTTCTGGAAATGTATGCAAATAAGTGCATTCATTAGATCATTTAGCATTTGCATATTTAAACATAGCAATTCAGAAAAGAATATGTGTCAATATAATCAATAAAATGGAAAAATATGGGGATATCTATTAGTTACATTTTCTACCTTATTCACCTGGGGTGTCTTGCCTTAAGCAGGAAACATCTAAGAAATGCAAATAGGATTCTGCTGGGGGGTAGGATTCTAAAAACATTTGTTTGTTCTAAAAAATTTTTGTAGTAAGGTTTATTCACCATACTGAGCCATCTACTTCATAGACTTCCATTCAAACATAAGGGTCTCTTGTGTCCCTGTCCGGATCCCACCACATTTTCAACTTAAAGCCTCCCCCTCAGGAATAGGGTCTGCTGTGTGTGTCCATAAAATTACATCAGAGCTACTTCACCAGTAGATCAGTAATTCTTAACCAAAAGTTTATTCTACTAAAGTACAAGTCCCACCTTTAATATGCAGAGCACAGGGGGAGTCTCTCTGGAGACGGTAGGCAGAAAAGAGGCAGTTCCCCAGACGCCCCAGCTTTTGTCTAAAGACTCAACTGAGGCAAACAGGGTCAACCCCAGGGAGTAGAAGCCATAAATTACTGTACAGAGCTCTAAGAGCCACAGCCTTAAAGAAAATAGAAAATCTTGTGATGAGCACTGCGGCACCATCTGCTTGCCCCGAGGTCAGACGTGGGCACATTCCGGGCTCTCTTTGTGTATGAACATTCCTCAGCATTAATGGGTCACAATGGCTGTTTGTTTTATCACAGATCAGTGGAAATAACTGCAATCAACAGGTTCAATAACAATATGTTATTTAGATTTGCATGAAATAGACCAAAGCTTGGTGATAGAGCTAAAGAAATTTCAATATATCTTGGCCTTTGAAGATACTGTATGAAGTTTCAGCTACTAGTTTTTACAGTGTAATTATACAAATAAGTACTGAGTACTTATTAAATCTACACTGTGTAACTTTTTTTGTTCAAAATTTACAAAATTTATATAATGAGCGAGCATCATGAATCCATCTTCCAAACCATGTTTTTGTCTTGTCCTGAATCACTACAGTATACACCTATAATAAGTGTTTATATTCAGACTATTTTAGACCGAGCGGGACGTCTACTGCGGTGGAGTAGCTTAGCTTAGTACCTGCTTGACTCGTTATAGACATAAACAGAGAGAAGTAGCTCTGGCTACAATGTTCTTCTGCAAGCAGGGTTCCCGCGGGGTTTTAAAAAGTCTTAAAAAGTCTAAAATTCTGAACTTTAAATTTAAGACCTTAAAAAGCCTTAAAAACGGACAGATTTTCAATCGAGGTCTTAAATTTCATTTGGTCAGGTCTAAATTTTTTTTACCCATTTCCAGAAACGCTACCTGCTGAAAATTATTACAAAGTAGCAAAAAAGTAGGAGTCGTAGTTCTTTCTGGGGTATATTGGTGTTGGTATACGCGGTGATAAAACTACAAATCCCATGATAAATGCAATACCTGCCCGCGAAATACGTCTGCGTCTCCTCAGAGTTACTTTCAACGAGACATGGCTAGATCACAGCGATTTCTGCTGTTGGTTACAAATGGTACCCAGCTCCATGTACGAGGCTCACTGCAAACTTTGCAAAAAAAAATCAATTAGGGACTCTGGGTGTGAAGGCGCTGGAGTCACACGCCAGAGCGGAGAAACACAAGCTAGCCGCAAAATGCTTTCAGCGGACTCGGCCAATTAGCCTCACCACTGCCGTCGTCCTCCTCAATGCCTGGTCCCTCCGGTCTCCAGCGCAATATCATCGCAGGTCAGTCGAACAACCTTCGGGGTACTTTTGGATCGACTGACACATCGAAAGCCGAGGTGCTTTGGATACTACACACGGTGACTAAACACCACTCATTTAATAGCAACAGTGAGATTAGCGATCTCTTCCAAGTGATGTTCCCTGATTCAGTAATCGCGAAGACGTTCTCCTGCGGCGAGATTTGGATTGGGAGAGTTTATAAAGAGGGAACTGATTCGTACTCTTACCGGGCCGTATGTCGTAATGTTTAATGAAAGCCAAAATCAGACCACCAGGACCAAGCAGCTTGACGTCCACGTTCGTTTCTGGAACAATGGAATTGTTAAATCGAGGTACCCGGGCTCATAGTTCACGGGACAGTGCGGGACACACACACACACACACACACACACACACACACACACACACACACACACACACACACACACACCAGATAATCCATGTTAGATAGATATTTACCTTGGGATAATTAGAGTATCTATCTATATATCTATCTATCTATCTATCTATCTATCTATCTATCTATCATGGATTATCTGTGTGTGTGTGTGTGTGTGTGTGTGTGTGTTTGTGCTACATTGGTTGTTACATGGGTTGGAGTAGCCTGTTCAATCTCTATTAGGCTATTAATATGCTGTTTTGTAAAGTAAATAAATATGAGATGAAATCTATTCTATTTGAGGGCAAGTTTGTTTTAGCCTATTTTCATTTTGGGCCTATGGTTTTGGGCATTTGGCACGTTGTTGGGTGTGGAAGGTTACCAATGTGATTGCTTTATCTGTAAATTAAATTAATGCTTTTTCAATGACTGTATTCATTGAAATAAAATGCTTTTTTCAGAATTTCTTTGATTTGAATATTTTTTGGTAATGCGTCGTGTAGGTCTTAAATTTCAATCTTTATGGTCTTAAAATGTCTTAAAAAGGTCTTAAATTTGACTTACTGAAACCTGCATGAACCCTGTGCAAGACGCATGTAGTTTTGTATATTAACCACTGGAGAGCCAAAAGTGTACCTTTAATTAACTACCTGTACATTTACTTACTATAGGGTTATGTTTAGGGTTTGGTTTAGGGTTAGTTGCTTGTAATTATGCATAATTTGCATAATTTATTACTAATGTATGTGCATGTAAAGTGCTATGTCACGTTAAAATAAGTGTTACCAAGTTTTGAATTGATCTGTCAGATTAAAATTTTGAATTTATTTGTTGACACAAATAACTTGACACTTAAGTTTGATCCGATTTGTAGGTAATCAAACTTTTGCTGTTTTTCTACATCTTGGCCTTAACAATGTCATGCAATACTGTCAGAGACTAGGAACAATCACAAAACTACTTAATGACACATTCTTTTAACCCAATAAACAACTAAATGTGACATACTGAAATTTTCGGAACTCAAAACCTCATCTCATCTCCTAAATTAAAATAAACCAAACTGCAAAAATCACTCAGAAATCATAATTATAATATCAAAACAGTAAGCTTAATGTGATCACTTATGACCAATCTAATGTACAATAACAATTCAGGATTCACCAAAAAAACTTAATTAATATTGTAAAGGGGGTGGGGTCCACTTTAACGTCCAAAATATCCACTTCAACTGAAGTAAAATTCACATTTTTGCATGCTAGCTCGCTTGCATCTTTTTCTTTTTGAATGTGATTTGTGTCCTCTGTTCCCTCCTGCTTTTCAGCACCGAGGAACAGCTTGGTGGCATGACCTGGGCAGAGTTTTACGCCCAGTGCACCAGTTTCATAATTAGCACCCTCCCTCTGCTGCCTCTGATGGGTAATGACACATTTGCAAATTAATTCTTTGAGCTTGACCATAATTAGCATATGGAGATGGGGCTCCTGCAGCCGGCCCCCGAGCACAACTGTTGAGATGAAAGAGAGTGGATGGGGCAGAGGTTAAAGGTCAGCTTGAGTTTATTATGTCTGAGCATAGATAGATCTCTTAACCACATGCTTTGTGTCACATTTGTTGATCTATTTATTTCAGCGGTCTGGCGTCCTTTTGCATTCTTTTTTGCATGTACAAGGGTGAGTAGACAGTCTAGATTTTACGAGACAGCTGAAGTGCAGGTATTTGTCCTAATAATTAATCTTACCTTCAGTTACTTGCTAGTGGTAGTATCTTTTGGCCAACATGTGATCGCTTATAGCTGCATTGTAGTTGAGACCAGCTCATTTGAGTCCATTGAGACCTAAGTAGCTTGATTCAGAATCAAAACAGAGACCTGCAGCACACACACTTGTGTGACCATGAAAGTATGTTCCAGTCTTGAGTACTACAACTCTGGCTTATAAAGATTGACATACTGACTAGGGATGCACCTGGTATCGATATCGGGCCGATACCAAGCTCATGTACTTGTACTCGTACACGTAAAAATACCCCCGATACCAAAGACCGATACCTCACGTGACGTAACTGACAGAATTTTCCGTGCACAGAGACACCGGCGAAAGCTGCATAAACAATGTCAGCCTCAGAGGTGTGGAAATACTTCAAAATTAATGATGACAACACAAACATTGCGAACTGCATGCTTTCAATCACAATTCGTTATCTATTAGTGAAGGCGGGATAGTCGGAATTGTGGCGAATGACACAGACCAGAAGCACTCTCTCTGTCTTGCACATGATCGGTTCTCCTTGCACCTGAATGGTGAAATTCACACATAGTTGTCAAAATGTCCATTGTGTGGAGTATCTCACGTAAATACAGTCAGTTATGGCTTAAGTGGACGTAAACATTTGGGTGAAAACAGGATATGTGTCAGTATCCATGGATTCGGTCTTAAAGGGACCATAGCCTATATTTGTCATTAATGTTAATAAAACAAAATATGTTAAATAAATGTATACATGGTAAATAAACCTACTGTTTCTGAAAAACAAGTTTATTTAATTTGTATCTCTATAGTATTTGTATTGTTTGTAATTTGTTTGTAAATTTCTTTTTAGGCCTATATAACAATAATTATATTATATTAATTATATTATTTATATTATAAATATTATATTGTATTGGTAATTATGCCCTTTGAAGGTTATTGCCAGGGGTGTAGTCATCATTTCAGAAGTTAGGGGGACAGACATTTTGGGTGTAATACCAGTTTTTATCCGAAATTATACATTTTATTTTTTTTTATCTCATCTCTTGCTTTTAATTTGAAATACATTTGCTTTTAATAAGAAATCAAATACACTGCTGAACAATAACCAATATCTAATATATATATCCCTATATTTTATGAAAATTTTATGATTGATTTATGTACTACAAACACCTGTGCATTAAGTCCTCCTCATGGATTTTATACAATGTAAAAAAAAAGACCACAGAATAAGACAAAAAATACAGTACCTATCAAAAGTTTGTACAATTTAAATGTCTCTTCTGCTCACCAAGGCTGGATTTATTTAATCAAAAAATGCAGTAAAAAACACTAATATTGTGAAATAGTATTACAATTTAAAATAGCTGTATTCTATGTGAATATATTGTAAAATGTACAATATGTGGTCAAAGCCGAATTTTCAGCATCATTACTCCAGTCTTCAGTGTCACATGACCCTTCAGAAATCATTCTGATATGATGATTTGCTGCTCAAAAAACATTTCTGATTATTATAATTAAATGTTGAAAACAGTGTGCTGCTTCATATTTTTGTGGAAACCATGATACCATTCAAACACTTGTGTTAGAAATTAATACTTGTATTCATCAATGATGCATTAAATTTATCAAAAGTGACAGTGACAATAAATGCAAATAAATGCTGTTTGTTGAACTTTCTATTCATCAAAGAATCCAGGAAAAATAAATGTAGCATGGTTTCCACAACAATTTTAAGCAACTGTTAAGGTTGTAATGATATACACAGTATGAACACGTACGATTATCATATCATGTACATTTCCTTATTTATGGTATTGAAAAAAAAAATAAGACGCAGAATCTCACCTGCTCATAGGCAACAACTTTCCACTTCACTAGACTCTAAACTTGCTCCACCCACACACATACAGCAGAGACAGAAGTTGCTATCTCTAATCTCTATCCCCCATTGAAAAGTAAGTTAAAATTTGCAGTATGGGAATACTTTGGATATAGAAAAACAAACATGGGGTTGTCCTCGAAGGTAGATATCCAGTTTGCAAAAAATGCGGATGCAAATACCTGCAAAAGGAGGAAACACATTGTACATGTTCTCCTATATTCGAAAACACCATCCGTGCAGATGCAGGTATGTTCCGTTTATAACTTAAGTCGTATGATGTGCTTGATGGAGAGGGAATCCCAGAATCAAGTCATGAAAATGGAATTTAAAGTATAACACAGTGATAAAACGCACGTAAAAATGCTCAATTGGATGAATTGATGAATAAAACGAAAGCAGAGCTGTCAAAAAAAAAAAAATCTCTCCACCATAAGTTTTCCCACTATGTGGTTCAGGGCATCCGTACTTTCCCAAATGGCACACTTGATGTGGACTTATGTTCTTCTGGCTGTTGATTGATTGTGTCTGTAAAGTTATTGAGAATGTAGAGTGTCGCATATTTCAGTTTTAAATTCAGAAGGGTGCTGAGGAGGGGAGCTATGTGCCCTTTTGCTGAGCCTGCATTGGTGCAGCAGTCTATGCAACATTATGTCATGAAAGTGACAGAGGGCAGCATTTGGGACATGGCCGCAAGTCCCCCTGTAGTCAATAATTTAATCCGTTAAAACTCATCTTTCATCACCAAAATTACATATTTAAACTTTTTCATGCCTTAAAATAGCTTGAATGTAACTCTACACCCTTGCTTTATTTAGTATATGCAGAGCCATGAATATGCAAATTAGCCCCACCGCTCCACTCACTCACACCAGCTCAGAAATCCACTCGGTCAACTTTACTGTAGTAAACGCTGCACAATAGCAAGTGTATATACTGGTTTAATTCAGCCATATATGTTTGAACCAGAAACTGATTCAGAATGTAAAAGTGAATTATACAGGGCCATCTACAAAGTCAATGTATCAGAATGGTATCAGCTATATTGCTAAATGTACCCGATTTTTTTATATCAACAGAAAAAAATATACCAGGTTAACCTGGCTTCTCTTGAGACTCCCCTGCTTCAGATCATAGTTAATGATATGCTAAAGCCCGTCCGCACGTTGACGCGATTGGTTATAAGGTAGCTTGTGATGTACGGAACACCGGCGATTTCAAACCTCGTTTTTGAGACTGTCTTTGGTTCACTGCAGTTTTAAGGAGAAAATACTCTGCAGTGGTGTTGATTTATGAATTTGCACATGGTTTGTCTTAAAGCATATTAAAAACAACATATAGACATAAACAACATTAAAAACGTAATTTTCATCACAGGGGTCTTTAAATCAAAAATATGCAACGCAGCATAGACACATGAGATAAGCAGGAAATGACCAAATCTAGGTTTTAGTGAGCTGGTGTCACCGTATGTTTAGTTTGAAGAGGCAAGGGACCAATCGCTTAATGCTCTGAGGAGAAAACATAGAAACATCTGACATCCTTTTCTTCTATAGCTTCTCACATACACATAAAACCAAACGGGTTCTAGTGGTTTCAGGCAGGTGATCCGAGACAGACTGAGGCATTACTGTTTTTATATGGATGTTACACCTGACTGGAACAGAGCATGTGTGTCACAGGATCTGTGTTGTGTGTGCTCTGATCTCCAGTGTCTTTTTAAAGCCTTTCAGTCACCAACTGAATCGTTACACACATGCTGTCTCTGCCTGGATCATTACACATCATTATAAACATCATTTTATTTTCACAAAGAAAACGTTCATTTTTTTCAGAGAAATGATAAAACGGACTGTCCTGTGTCTGCCCCCAAATTTGTCCTAGATGCCTAATCTTACAAAGCAAAACATCATAAAGATAAATCTTGCTAAACATGTTCTTTTAAGGTTTGGGTTTGGATGAAGTCATTGCTATTATCTTTTTATGAAAATAAATAAATAAAATGAGTAAATAAATAAAAGAAATAAGTCTAGTGCATGTCTCTCCTTTGAGTACAGGTTCACAGTTGGACTTGCTATCTCTCCTGCATCTGTCGCTCTCTCCATCTGTCTCTTTCTCTGATTAGTGTTTCTCTGTGTGCATGCCTGTCTCTCCCTCTGTGGCATGTTTCTGTAGGAAGGGGGAGGTAAAGACAGACAGGACATTTATCTGTGTGCAGGTATATAGTGAGAGTGAGACAGCCCTCAGGGCAAAAGTTGTCTCTCCCCTCCTCTCTGTTCACTCTCCTCTCTTCTGTCTTTATCTCCTTGCCATCACTCTGTTTCTTCGTCTTTTCTCTTTTCTGTATCTCTCTCCTGCTGGTTTTGTTCTGCTCTGCACCTCCACAGCAGATAGTTAAACCCCCACCCGCTGCACGAGTGTGTGTGACGTGGGGGATGTTGTCGTTTGGGTCATGACAGGAAAGACATGTTTCAAAGCCAAAAACATGATCCTGAAGGACAGCACTTTACTATCATAATTGTTTTACATTCAATATTTTTTGTATTTTATTTTTATTGTATATTTTATATTTTTATTTTTTGTATTTTATTTTGTATTATATTTTTATTTTATTTTATTTGCATATTGTTTACTGTATATATTATCTTTTATTTTATTTCTCTTTTCTTTCAGTGTGTATGAATGCACTGGCACTATCGTATGTAAAACAATCAAACCAATTAAGTACTTTGACACTGAAACTAAAACTGAGAGACAAGAAGAAAAAAGAGAGAAAACAACCAAAAGAAAATCTGTTGTGTTCACGTTGTCTTGCGCTCATCCCGCTGTAACGTCACACCACCATGGAAGTGCTGTGTGTGTGTGCGTCTGTGTGTGTGTGTGCGCCAGCTGCCGTTTTCACTGTCAGTCCGAGTGTGTGAGGCTCAGATGTTCTGCAGGATAAGATGACACCGTTTAAGGGCAGATCCAGGAGCAGGGGTATGAACAGATGCCCTCAATGCTGAATAATGCCCCTGTGTCACCGCCCTGTTCTCCAACCAATCACATGCCGTTCCAGTGCTATCCCACTATACTGATAATGATGCTCATGGGAGGAACCATCAGCGGGCACATCCACTTCACTCTCTCTCTCTCTCTCTTTCTCTCTCTCCCCCTCCTCCCCTGTTATCCATGCTATATCCTGAGGGGTTTCTCCTCCTCCTCCTCCTCGTGCTGCTAGAAGACGCTGAATGAGTGCAAGAGGAGAGAGAGAGACTGAGAAAGGAAGACAGCTCTCTCCACATATCCTCATCCTGGGATGGAGGAAGAGACTCGCCATCGTGGGACAAGCCTCTTGAAGGATTACTTCTATCGCTTTTCAGCATGAAACAATAAAACACAATCACAGTGCTGTTTGCTTTTTTCTTTTTTTTCTTTTTTCCTTTTTTTTTTTCTTTTTTTTTTGCTGGGTCTATCTTGTTGGTGACCCCCCTATCTGACCCTGCACATACACACTCACACACACAGCTCACTCTCCATCAGCCTGTGAATCGGGGTGATTCAGAGATGACAGGTTGACTAGTGAGGTCTGTTAACCTCAAACCTTTAGCCCGGCTGTAGGTGAGTGGGGGCAGTTCTCACCGCTGGACGGTTCGGTACGTGCCACACCTCCTGACTTCAGCGCCCAGCAACATGACACTGTAACAGAGACCATGTTTGGACTAAAAGCACCTCTCTACTACCTGCCAGGTCAGTTTATTTCAAAATCACATGTGTGTGTTCTCCTCAAGTTACTTTATAAAGTGACCGAATCAGCAGCACATCTTCAGAAAGTGTGTGTTTCCAGTGCGACTGCGATGTGAGGTGGGTGTGTGTGTGTGTATGTGCGCGTGCGTGCATGTGGGGAGGTTTCTTTGATCCGTCTTATGGCTTTTCTGTTTAACAGTACAAATGAATCATTTAAAGTGATCTTGGCTTAATTGAATGATTTTAAACTGATTAAAATCATGTTACTGCTGTGATGTGCAGTAAAATGTGTGCTTGATATTATTAGATTTGTGTGTGTGCTTGATATTATTAGATTTATAGAAATTATTACATATTTGCTTGATATTTGCCCAAGTTAAATCCTGATATCACTTGTGTGTGTGTGTGTGTGTGTGTGAGTGTGTTAAGGTGTTAAGGACAGTGTGGGGCAGATCTTCACTGTGCCCTCTGACAGAGGGTCTACTAAGCTGACACTTACCAAACATGAATAATTCATGAGGCTGTGGGTCTGTGGGGGCTGGACTATAAATGAGCTCATGATTATTAAGCAAAGACAGATATGTCTGCACAATCCAACAAACAGTTTTTGTTTGTTTGTTTTTTTCTGCATGTCTGTGCTAAATGAGGAATAAAATGTTGATGTTGTGTGTGGTCCTGGTAAACCCTGTTATGAGGACAAAGAAAGATGGCAATATCTGAAATCCATGTCCTTGTGGGGACATTTTTTGGTCCACATGAGGAAAACAGCTTATCACACTGAGTGATGTTTTTTTGAAAATCTAAAAATGCTGAATGTTTTCTGTGATGGGTAGATTTAAGGTTAGGGGATAAATTATACAGTTTGATTTAAGGTTAGGGGATAAATTATACAGTTTGATTGGTATAAAAATTATTATGTCTATGGAATGTACCCATAATACATGAAAACCTGTGTGTGTGTGTGTGTGTGTGTGGGTGTGTGTGTGTGTGTGTGTGTGTGTGTGTGTGTGTGTATGTGTGTGTGTGTGTGTGGGGTGGGGGTGGGGGGGGGATTCTGTATGTGTGTGTATATATATATATATATATATATATATATATATATATATAATGTGTGTGTGTGTCTGTTTGTGTGCTTAATTATGATTAATTATGTCCTCACAATGTAGTGTGTATTCAAGTCTCTACCCATATACATTAGGACATCCAGCTGTCCTCGTAATTGAAATGGTTAAATAAACATAATAACATTTTTTTCCCCTTTTTTTCTGTGACAGTTATGTTTAGCAATAAGGTTGGGGGATTTAGTATAAAAAATAGGGGCTCAGTATAAAAAACATAATGCCTATGTAAAATCCTCATTATGGTGTACCAGCATTTGTGTGTATATGTGTATTACCTTTGGTCATATTCAGATATCAGGGTCATCAGCTGCAGTTAACATGTGTGCTTGTAGAGATCTCTCTGAAACACACACACACAACCCACAAAAGAGCAAACTCTGCCAGATCGTCTTGTGTACACTCGGCCTTGTGCTCTGTCAAAGTATCACTGTGTGTGTGTGTGTGTGTGTGTCACGTACACACATTGCCTGCCTTCCCATCTGAAGCGCTGTTGCCTTGGAGACGGTGTCAGACGCACGGGTTCTTCAATGATTACTTGACAAGAAAAAAGAGGCACATTAAAGGAACAGAGGAGAGAGACAGAGAGCACTGCCTGCAGTACGCTAATTATTACAGAGACTGAGAGAGAGAGGTATCACCAAGCCCACACAGAATTTGCACCTGCAGAATTCAGCAGAAAGCTCAGCAGAACTGGAATGCCTGTCATTCACAAAGTTCCACATTATTTCCATGATAGTGTTTTCAGTTACCAATGAAAATATAGTGCTTTAATCTGCTGATTTTCAGAAAAAAGTTGTGGCCTACTAAGTCTTCAGTTGCCTGAGAGTGGTGCTGGTATCAGGGCAAACAGACTTGCTGCTATCAGACTCTCAGTTCAATTCTGTAAAGTCTCGATTACCCTTGGACCGCATTTTGGCCATATAAACGCTCAGTTATCTTTGGATGTTCTTGTCATTTCCCGATTTTTTTTTATATGATTTGATTATATTTTAATGTGAAATTCCATTTAATGTGAAATTCCAAGTATTAAAGGTGCAGTTAGCAATTTCTGAGAATCGTTGTTGAACACTGTTGATATTTGAAATCAACCCCAAAAAACACATTGCTCTGTCCCCAAAATGCATGAACACGCAATGCTAGAGTGGATGTCTCTTTATATATATTTAGCAGAAGCAAAGCAAACTAAAGCTTTGCCAAAAATAAAGCAAAGATTACGAACAAATGACAAGGAAGAGCAAGTATGTATATAAAGTACACAAGTATAGACAAGCAAGAGTTCGTTGTTAATCGCCAACAGCACACACTCAAAACCAATGTTACTCCAAAGTATACCAAAGTATGGAGCAAAAACAATGCAAACTCAGCATCTGTTTTCAGACCTTCCCACTTAGGTCCCTCCAGCGCTGGAAAATTGTTTTTTTTGTTTGTTTGTTTTGTTTTTACTAATGCGGGTCCTTAAGCTCTTGCCTGATCATCACTCTTCTTTTTCCAGTAATATTCTTCTGAGCTTTTCTCTTTTGTAATGTTTCTCAGCCATTACTCTTTTAAATCTTTCTTCAAATCTTCTTCTTTCTTCTTACTCTCTCTCCTCCCAGTGTATATATCCCCTACTGCTAATTGGCTACAGGTTTGTTGTAGTGCTCGGTCCGATCCACTTTCAACAGCATTTTTTGCAAAAATTGCTTACTGCACCTTTTAAAGTATCTTAGTTACTCGAAATTTATCATGATGTTTCATGGTGTGGTGTCACATACGCTTTACACATTTAAATGCTGTATTTTGTCTGTTTGAGTTCTAAACTGTAATGGAAAATATCTTTATACATAAGATTGTTTTATCTACCTTATTTTTAACATAACAGCGGGTGCAGACATTTGTAAATTGAATGTGTCTGGCTTCCAGTTATTTTTAGCTGTACAAAACAGCTCGCTATGCTGCATGATTTTGCAAACTGGTATTTCATACCATATTACTTTAATGTATTGTTGTAATTATAACAGACTGGTTTCTAGCGCAATTAGTTTTATCATCTACAGCACTTATTCTTATTTATCTATAACAACTAATGAATAGGAAGTGTTGCACATTCACAGAAAATAGCAAAATAAGAAGGATAGAATCCTTTTAAACAGGGATGGGCATCTTTGGTCCTCCCTTATTATTGGGAGATACAAGAGTTCATGGCTCTTCCATTGGAGAAAGTGTAACAACTAACTTGGATCACATGTGCCTTGATAACCAATCACATTGCAGCCTTGACATCATTGAATTTCGTTCAGAGTTGTGCGACAGTCAAGCACTGTTTGTGGATACCAAAGAAATATATGATAAGTGCTGTAAAATGATTTGACGTTTTGTGTTGTTCGTGTTGTTTCTGGTTCCAGAACGGCATATCATTTCAAGTTTGTTTTATAGAACATAGATAGAACTAAGTATAACACCTCAATTTTACTTCACAGAAATGGGCTTTGATGGTCCAAGACTTCTTGTCACCCTTCATTTTCATCAACTCTATCTCTTTTAAACTGTACCGCTCTTCCAGGGAAGCACATTCATGTGTTAGCTTTCTTCAGGTTTGTTTGCCAGAGGGGATTCTAGAGGAGCCAGAGAAACGGGATAGACGGGTTACATGTGGCAGTTACTCACTTAGAAAAAAACAACAGACACAATAGGGGGAAAAACAAAAGATATCAAAGTAAGATTTGACAGAACTGACCCTATGAAAGCTGACTGCTTCTTCCTTGAGCCATTAGTTCTTAGACAGTCAGAAGCCCATAAATCGGTAGTGATCCCTATGCTCTGCTTTAAACCTGTGACTAAATGTCATTCCCAAGAGGAGCAACTTAAACCCATCTTGAACCTGGTTTCAGTGGCTTAAAGCTGCAAGTATTCATCTTGTCCTCATGAGATGTAGACAAGAGACAATTTGACACAGATAAAATGGAGCACTTTGACATTGCATCGTAACATTCATCTGTTTCACCTCAGCGTAGCTTCCTGGATTAACTGAAGCTTCATGGATTAAATGGCTTTTTAAAGGCTTTTATCATTAACAATACTGATGAAGACAAGGGCATTTACTTGCCCTATGCCCTATGCTCCTGTTGTTTTCCTATTGATCCTTTATGGGTGGCATCACTTAACTTTCTCTAGGCTCGATTGACTTTCATGTTCCGGTATTTTTTCTGGTATTCCGATTTTGAGCTATGTTATATTATACCAGTCCTACTGATATTTGGTTTTGTGCATTTTAACCTAATGAATGCATACTGTTTTGGAAAATATGTGTTTGTTATTATTACCCAAATATTTACTGTTTGTAAACTATTACAACTAACTATTATTTGTTACTATTACAAACATTTGTACATTTACATAAACCACAAGAATTACAGTCATTTTACCACGGGGAGAAGCAGAGTAAAACCACTGTAATGCATGGCCTCTTGTAGATTATTGCTGTAGATTATTAATATTAGTAGTATTATTGAACATGGGTTTTTTTGTGTCATTGCAATTGTGTCATAACAGTTTTCTGGTTACTAAGCGACACAGAAACTTAGAGCATAATATAAAATTTCTGTTTTACAGCGGATTTAAATGTGAATCATTTAATAAGAATTTAGAATCAGAAATATACAGTATGTGCATATTGCATATTATTTTTGCATTTGAATTCAAAATGAAGCACCTTACTGGTCTTCTACTTTGTTGTTAGCTATGATAGCCATGATCAATACATGTTTTTTTCTTTGTGGCTCATGAGCATGTTAACAAGAGAAGATTGCCTTGCAGTCATGTTTTTTCATTGAGTCGATGTGAAGGCTATAAATTGCAAGGAGCCGTGGGGCTGCTTGTATGTCGATGGCAGGTGTACAAACTGATCACGGTTCCTTCAGGGTCATGAACACATGATAGGAAATCTATGGCTATGGATTTACCATGAGAGCAGGTCAACCGGTCACGTTGTTGATAATTGTTCCCAGTCTCTTCATCCTCCCCTACTGTTTTTCTTTACTAATAATTGCTTTTCTATATGCATCCACCCAGGAAATGTCCCTCTTTTTTCTCACTAACATGCAAACTGCACAATAGGGTTTGTATGACTACTCATTTTTTCAACTAGTAGTCCAGAAAAGTGATCTACTAGTCGGTGAGTCAGTGTTTACTTTTTGTAAATGGCACGCTGCACAGCATCAGTGGTCTGACTGCCAGCTGGAAAGTGTGTCCAACACAGCTGAGAAACAAGGCTTGCATATCTCGCAAAAACAGACATGCCACACACACATATATTATCTGTTAGCTTCTCTGTGTTTCATGGGTGTCAGTATTTGACTAATACGTGAATACTTTAAGTGCACTCAGATCATTTTAGAAGCTCATTGTGTGGTTAACTTACTACATACTCTGTTAATTCAACATGCTCTAGTTTCACTTTATTTTCACATTCCAATATTTATGTGGCCATTACAGTTTACCATATGAAACAAGTGACACAGAAAACCAGGAATTTTCCTCCTGTTGAAGTCACAGAGCAAAATGACTAGTACTAGTACTCAGTAGCCTTCCAAATAATTGAGAACTGATAAATGTATATATGCTTTGAAGATCATTATTACAGGAATAGTGCACCAAAAAAGTCATTTACTTAGTCTCATATTGTTCCAAACATTTATGCTATTTTCTTTCTTGTTTATTTATTTATTCTATTTTTTTGCTGAACCTTTACATAGCTCTTGCAGTTCAAGATAATCACCATAACCCTGGCATTAGAAGCTCAGTAATAATGTTGAAAAACAGGTAGTGCTAGACCATCCAACTCTTTAGGCTTCTGCAGGTAGACCTTGGAGATTCTATGTGCTCTGTAGCCTCAAATAAAAGACAAAATAACAGAATCTGGCTGTGTAAAAATGAATGAGGCAAATATGTGGGTAGGTTCTTAAAAAAGCTAAACAAAACAAGATGACATTTAAGCATTAAGCATTTCTATTAAAGGCAGCAAAGCAGCAGGGGAATCACACATATATAACAGTAAATAATCTGCATATATAGAAAGACTACCATTTTATGCTTTCTCCATCCTCAATCCTTGTCTCCTTACGGTGCATTAAGAATAGTGGTTTTCAGTCCTTATCCTGGGCATCCACAGCACTGCACATTGTATGTCTTTCTTATCTGACATCAGTTCATGGAGCTCTTTACTAACGAGCTGATGATCTGAATCAAATAAGGAGGACATGCATGTGCAGTTCTGTGGATCCCCAGTGTTCCAGTTAATTTTTTATGCCCTTCCCTTGCTAACTTCCCTCTGTCTTGTGTATTCTGATGCACATCATTGCCTATGTTGCACGAGTGACCAATACTGGTGGAACCCTTGCAATGGGTTGAATAAAATGTCCTAAGCCAGGGGTCAGTAATCTATGGCATGTGGCAGGATAATCACAAAAGTGTGCATCTCCGGTCGTGCAAATGATTTGTCGGATCTGCATGATAATGCAGATTAAAATTTCATACTTTAATAGTATTTATAGTTCTTAAAGGGATAGTTCACCCAAAAATGAAAATTATCCCATGATTTACTCACCATCAAGCCACCCTAGGGGTATATGACTATCTTCTTTCAGATTAACATAATTGGAGATATATTTAAAATATCCTTGCTCTAAGCTTTACAATTGTAGTGAAAGGGGGGCGTGTTTTGAAGCCCAAAAAAATGCATCCATTCATCATAAATATACAGTAATCCATATGGCTCCAGGGCCATACAATGGGTTTTTGTAAGAAAAATATCCATATTTAAAACTTTATTAACTATAATAACTACCTTCCGGCAGACGGCCTGAAGGTCTTCAGTGGAACGTTGAGCAACAAGAAGGTGGAGAACATTCTCCTAGATTCATGTGGATCTTACGATGATATTAAGGAATAGTGGAAATACTTTCTGTGAAGACATCACAGAGGTGTTGAAATTGCATTGCACAAAATACCACTAGAATGTATATATGGCTGAGCACCTAACAACATGAAGATGAATGGTATTAGCTGCTAATAGTAATTTTTTCTTACCACAACAGTAATTTTTGTTTGTGTATACTTATTTTATTTTAAAGGATCAAAACCTTAATATGTTTATCTGAAAGCTGAAAACTCTTCCAGCTTTTGTGATATACTCACTAAGTTCAGATACAGTATAGATACTGTACACTTTCCCTGAAAGCTAAACACACCAGAGGAACTCCACTTCAGCCTGAGGTTTTCCCTCCCTCATGTTTGACTGTCTGCTTCCAGTTGATGTGTTATGTTGTCTTCTGTTCTACAGCACATACAGCCATTGTCATCAGAAAATAAATATTTTTAAAGGGTAGGAGAAGATTTAGATAGCTAATCCTTGCACTTTCCCACTGTAATTTGAAGCAAATACCAGTAAACAATGTCTCTTCCACCCACCATGCTGGGAAGGAAGACTTTAAGACGTCTTCCTTTTTTTTTCTTTTGGGCCATGAAATGCCGACTGTTGAGAATCATTTAAAAGCAGATTGGTTTGAGTGCTAAGCATTTAAAGAATCCCAAAATAGAAACTCTTTTTCTTGCTCTAGCTCTCCCTGTCTCTTCCGCATCCCACCTCTCCTCTCCTCTCAAACTTGATGGCTCCTTTATTTTATCTGTTTGTATTCCCTCAGAAGCAGCGTCAGTGGATGGTGGGTTGACGTGGGTGCATCTGCCTGCTGTATGGTTGCCGAAGTGTGAGTAAGGAAGCATGTTGTCTTCCATTACATTGTATGCCCCTAGTGAGAAACTGACATGTGAAGTTAGACAGCTGTGGTGTAGAACTCAACTGTAAACACCTCTCTTCCACTTGTCAGTAATGTAAGGTATAAGCTTTGAGACGAACGAAGCTTTCTTTGTTTGCAAAGGCTTAAGCCTGAAGAACACCGCAATTGCTTGTGTTTGCTTATATCTCTAAACTTGTGCGTGCTTATACTTGTTTGATGGCTCGTTGTCAACCAGAGAACATGCTTCTTGGTATAGACGTTATCACAGCAGTGTTTTGGTATGTCTATGAATGCTGACAGTTGCGTGTTTAGAGAAAACAGGTTTCATGATATCTATTCAACTGTTCGGCTGTATCAATATCATGCCTTTATAAAGTTAGTCTCTCAACAGACATGGTCTCTGTTCATCTTTCTCTCCTTCTGTCTGGATAACATATAGCTCCACAAGCTCCCTAACAGGCCGTTTGGTCAGTGAAGGATTGTGCTAACTTACCGTGATTGAGAGGTCAGCTTTGGCTGGCAGAGGATGAGAAGATTACCACTCTCAACATCTGTTTATTACAAGATGGGCCGTATGATAAAACAAATATCACTGCATGTGCATGTTATATATAAGTTTAGTAGGGATATAGGGATTTATGGGTAATCGAGAAGCATGGCTATAGGAAGTGTCAAGGCAAATGCAGGGAAAGCAAACACAATAAATTGCATGACGAGGAAGGGGTCATGTCAAACGGAGCTCAGAATACCGCAGTGGTTCATCTATTTCTGAATGTTTGTTTGGTCTAGCCTGCTCTGCGGGGCTAGAGAACAAGAGGAGATTGTCTATAAACAAGTAAGAAGAGAGTACGAGAGCAAAGCGGGGGCGAACAATCTGCTTGCAGGCTTGGCTCCAGCACATGGTGGGTGCGCTCAGATGGAAGAGGCAGAGGATGACAGAGCAAGGAGCTCTGATGGCGGGAGTCTCCATATGGCGACTGTGGCCCGTTAGCCGGTCAGCAGGCCATAGCGCTTCTGGGGTCCAGGGCTGCCCCGCTTGCCTGGTGTGGGCACACAGAACAGAGGAGGACAGCTGGAGTGGGCACGAGGCTCGAGGACAGATTTGGGGGCGGGCGAGAGGTGCCAGCATTGAGCTCAGTGGGGAGTGGCGGGAGATGGCTGGCAGGCGCAAAACAAGCATATGGAGGGCAGGTTGGTACTTTGACTGGCGCTGTGGCACGCACCTGCAGTGGGTGAGAAGCAGCTCAGAAGCCGTCCCACCCTTCCAGTCAGACCCCGTTTTAGCCCCTCTTTTTTTCCCATAACCCCCTAATTCCGTTCCTGGCCCACCAGTGCAGCTCACAGCCAGAGGGGAGGTGTGCTGTCTCAGCAGGGAGCAATACTCCACCATGCTGACTCGTTCTCATTTACACAATTTCTCCTCCCTCTACATTCTGTTCATTATTTGCACTGTACTCGCACATTGAATTCAACTGAACTGTTGACACAGTGCTCTAACAACAGACCAGAACACACATCGTGTTTCATGTCACCACCTCTCTCTTTCTCTCTTTCTGTCTGTCTGCCTGCCTCTGTAAAGATAATGTAAAGTTCTAGAAAACAGCAAGGTCATTTTAGGTGGTGTTCTCCAATTAGCGTTTTCATTATTCCCCCTTGAGTACTGGACTGAAAGCTGTGAATTAATGAGGTGCATGTTTGTGTGAGCGTGTTTTTAATGCACCAGAGCAGTGCAGAGGGTGTAATCATGTCTGCACAGTGGTACGCTACAGAGCAGCAGCAGTCCTCTGTGGTTGTAACAGGAACAAAATTACAAAAATTACACTTTTATCAAACAAACACATAAAACAACACACAAAAAAAAAATTGGTGAATCTCAGAACTAATAATGAATTAAATAATGGAAACACACAATAGAGACAGTTAAATGGACTGTAATACTTTGGTACTAATAAGCTGTTAATTGCCTTCCGTCCTCCATGCTTCTACTTTATTTTCAAGTTTTTCTCTTAAAAAAGAAAATTCTGTCATCGTTTGCTAATGGTGTTCCAATTTTTTAAGGTCAGGGCCACTCTTTTCCCTCTCATGATTGTGACTGGGGCTATCAAGCTCCAGTATGAAATAAACATGCATAGTCATTGTCATTGACAAGTTAATATTTAATTTACTAAAAATCCTGACATCAACATTAGCAAGCTTTTTTGCCAGGCTATCACTGCAAATAAGAAATTTGTTCTTAATTGACTTGCCTGGTTAAATATAGAGGTAAACATGTAGAAATGTTTATAAATGAATCATTCTCTTCACATCTTTTTAATGAACTGGGGTTTCCCGTACAACGACGTAACTTGCTGCTTAACTACCATAGTACAACCTGAATTCCGGAAAAGTTGGGACTTTTTTTTTTTTTATTTGAATTTGAACTAAAAGACTTTCAAATCACATGAGACAATATTTTATTCACAATAGAACATAGATAACATAACACATGTTTAAACTGAGAAATTTTACAATTTTATGCACAAAATGAGCTCATTTCAAATTTGATCCCTGCTACAGGTCTCAAAATAGTTGGACATGTTTACCATGGTGTAGCATCTCCTCTTCTTTTCAAAACAGTTTGAAGATGTCTGGGCATTGAGGTTATGAGTTTCTGGAGTTTTGGTGTTGGAATTTGGACCCATTCTTGCCTGATATAGGTTTCTAACTGCTGAAGAGTTCGTGGTCATCTTTGACATATTTTTTCATTTAATGTTGCTCTAAAATCTTTATATACCTTTCAGCATTCATAGTGCCTTCCAAAACATGCAAGCTGCCCATACCGTATGCACTTATGCACCCCCATATCATCAGAGATGCTGGCTTTTGAACTGAACGCTGATAATACGCTGGAAGGTCTCCCTCCTCTTTAGCCCGGAGGACACGGTGTCCATGATTTCCAGCAAGAATGTCAAATTTGGACTCGTCTGACCAAAGAACACTTTTCCACTTTGAAACAGTCCATTTTAAATGAGCCTTGGCCCACAGGGCACAATGGCGCTCCTGGACCATGTTCACATATGGCTTTCTTTTTGCATGATAGAGCTTAAGTGTGGTTTCTGAAAGTATTCCTGGGCCCATTTAGTAATGTCATTGACACAATCATGCCGATGAATGATGCAGTGTCATCTGAGGGCCCGAAGACCACAGGCATCTAATAAAGGTCTTCGGCCTTGTCCCTTACGCACAGAGATTTCTCCAGTTTCTCTGAATCTTTTGATGATGTTATGCACTGTAGATGATGAGATTTACAAAGCCTTTGCAATTTGACATTGAGGAACATTGTTTTAAAAGTATTCCACAATCTTTTTGCACACTCTTTCACAGCTCTGCCCATCTTTACTTTTGAGAGACTCTGCCTCTCTAAGATATAGCTAATCATGTTACAGACCTGATATCAGTTAACTTAATTAGTTGCTAGATGTTGTCCCAGCTAAATCTTTTCAAAATGTCTTGCTTTTTCAGCCATTTGTTGCCCCTGTGCCAACTTTTTTGAGACCTGTAGCAGGCATCAAATTTGAAATGAGCTCATTTTGTGCATAAAATTGTAAAATTTCTCAGTTTAAACATTTGTTATGTTATCTATGTTCTATTGTGAATAAAATATTGGCTCATGTGATTTGAAAGTCTTTTAGTTTTCATTTTATTCAAATTTAAAAAATGTCCCAACTTTTCCCGAATTCGGTTGTACGATGCATCGTTGAACAAATCAGCTAGCTAGTCACGACTGTCGGAATGATGTCACGCAGGCGGTGGAGTAATAACTTCTTTAAATGAATCCGTTTGAGATTGAATTAATGCTGTATTTTTTGCTATGAATTACGAACATGGCATCTGAGGACTAATTTTCATTTTTCTCATTTATATTTCTAGATTAAGTTATAGGCTCGTTCTTACGTACTAGACTAGAGCACGTACGCACATGCGCACTCTTCAAAAACAGTGCTTAAAATCTCTTGACAAACTCAAATATGTAAATGGAATTTGTATATATTCGAAATAAAAGATATACATTGTACTTAATGCCAGCTTGATTATTTTGCTCAAGATAATGATTTATTAAGTCCACGTCTTAAAAACAAGAAACTATGCTTCTAAACACTGTCACTATCTTGAAAGCTGTCGTTCCAGCCACACAAGTTTTCAATGCAGTTTACTAATGTTCATTTGAACTATGGTTCGGGAAACACCAAATCGTTGAACTATGTTAGTAACGATGGAACTTGTGATGTTAGTTGTCTAATGATGCTTTTGGAAACGCACCCCTGGTTGATCAAGTTCACAAAACTTTGTACGGCTTATCATAAGACATACTTTTAATGTTTCATTATGACAGTTATGATGCTTTTCTGTTTTTGTAGAACCTTAAAAACTCCATCCTCCATTAACTGTAATTGCATTATAAAGATCGACCAGTACATTATGTCCGAATTTTGTGTTTCACAGAGAAAAAGTGATGATGAATGGGATCAGAATGAGAATTATTACTATCCCTTTAATGAATGAAAGAAAATGTCAGTAGAAGAGAAAAAGAAGGAACTACAATTACTGTAAATGAAGAATATTATGTATTTATATTTGTTATTAGATTGAATTATTTCAGATTGGGCTGTGTTCAGGTCAAGATAATCCATGACATTAATTAGGCACTGAGAGAGGGTCATTGTGCCTGGCGAGGACAATTCTCATATCCAGATGGTAGGTGGATGACACCAGAAGAGCTTGCTACATGGATGCCGTTCACCCGAGCCGCTAAAGGATGAAAGGAGCAGGTGCTAGAGACAGGTTCAGCATGCTCACAGGTCCGTGATTGGCTAGGCCACCTGTCTGTCCAAGTCCTGTGTGCCAGGCCCAGTATGAAATGAGCAGCACCCTGCCGGTGCCCCTCAAACAAGCAGATGTTGCTGTGGGACGTACAGCAGCGTGTGAGGGTTCCATGTGTTGGCCGACTGCTCCGCCACAGATGTAAGAAGCCAAAGGCCAGTGGCCTCGTTAAGCCCCTGTCAGGCCAGGTTTGTTCCAACTGATCTAAGCCGTGCTGGCTGTTGGGATTACGACATGGCGTCTCCTCTCAAATGTACACAACCATGTAGATCTTAGCCATTAATGCAAGAAAATGAAAAGCATTAAGATGTGTTCAGTTTTTAATGTGCCAGAGTGATATGATCTTGTTAGTTATAGCGTGCTTTATGACCTGAGATGCTGGTTTTTGTGCAGATAGCAGATGTTAATGGCTGTAAGATGGAAAGAGGCTGGCAGTAAAACTTGAGAGTTAATTCCTCCCTCCCGTGTGGACAGACCTCACACCACTCTATTCTTCGGCTCATACATGCCATCTGTGCACACACACACGCAAACACACTTACACACCAAACATCCACAGCATGAGTTTTTCTCTTCCGGCTTTTGTGTGTGTAGGCAGTTATCTCTGATCACGTTTATGACAGCCGTATCCTTTTAGCAATCACCTCTTGACTTTTCTCCTTTCCATTTGAGCATTTTTCTTTTGTCTCTTGACAGCTCCTCTTCTTTTTCTTCTTTCCTCTAAAATTTTCTCTATTTCATTTGAGGATCACACACTTTACCTTCAGCTACATAAAAACATCAGAAGTCATCTGTGACAAACAGTTCTTCAGCCATTTATATCACAAAATGAGACCCTTCCTCAACCTCTGCTTTCTCTGCAGGCCCTAGTCTTTTCAAGGCTACTGTAAAACACCCTTTATCTGCTTAACTGCATCAGCACAACAGTTCCCAAGAGGGTGTTCAAAGTCCTGCCACCTGACTGCTGTTTACCTCTAGGAATTCTCACACATTAAACTTCAGGTTTAACTGCTTAATTGCATGTTGATTTTTTTCTATGGTCTTAATTTAAAAGACTTTGGGATAAGATGATTCTTTTTTCTTTTTTTTTGTCACTTAAATATTCTTTTAACATATAGCATATTAAAGCTACATTTTTTTTTAGCATCTAGAGGTTGCCTATTCAAAACAAAGCCACCTCACAGCCAGTGGAAAAGAATCGGGATGGGACGCGAGCAGAAATCATGTTGATGGATGAGATTAATAACAATACTGTAGTATGAAGCAGAGCAGCGCCGAGTGATGTTGGAGCTATACGAGGCCCCTGAATCAATTCCTAATGAGAGACGAACGCGACACATGACTCACGAGCAGCTGAACTTTTATGCCGCAGTCACCGGCGTTGCTTCTTCCAGTCAAGTGTATGAAGTAACAAAGTGCTGTTTATCATATTAGATACATTGGTCCCACTTTATATTAAGTGGCTTTAACTACTATGTACTTACATCAAAAAATAAGTACAATGTACTTATTGTGTTCATACTGAATTGTAAAACACTTTTGCTGCTATTGAGGTGGGATATGGGTAAGGGTAGGGGTAAGGTGTAAGGGATGGGTCAACAGTGTAATTATAAATGTAATTACAGAAATTAATTACAGATGTAATTACATGCAGGTGTTTTTAAAATATAAGTACAATGTAAAAATATGTATGTACACAATAAGTGCATTGTATCAAATGATTAATTTAAATGTAAGTACATAGTAGTTAAGGCCACTTAATATAAAGTGGGATCGATACATTTGACAGTGTTAAAAATTATATTATAATGTAATTATACTGCGGTCGCTCAGCGGCTGACGTGAGACACTTGTTGCACACTGCAGTAAGCTAGATCGATATTAGAATATCAAATTAATAAATGCTGGGTGACTTGTGTTGATAAATGGCATGCAATTAATTTTAAAAAGTATTGTATGATGGAGAAAATGCTGTATTACTTAGCTACTTGGGAAGCATGGTAAAAGCACGGTACTCTCGGAAAACCAAGAGAACTAGATTTAAACAATAAAACTAAACATGTTGAGCTATATAACAATAATTAGTTTTCTGTCTATAAATGTAACCATAAATGTAACAGTTGTTCCATTGTCTAATAAAACATGTATTATATTAAAGCATCTTTGGTGTTTACATGGTTTCTACAAAATAAAACCAGAAACCAGAGGGTAAAGCGGGTATGACACCATTGACAGGCGACTCCCGGACACATCCCAGATCCTTGGTTAAAATCGTGATTTTTATCAAGATTTACAAATAGTTGGAAACATTTGGGATATTGTAAGTACTAAATTGAAACAAAATATATAACACTGGCCTAGTGGTTTTTGGATATTTACTGCAAAATTCTTACATATTGTGCCTTTAATAATAACAAATTATTCAAACTTCATTCGAATGCTGTTACGGGCACGAGGGTTAGTCTCGTGTAGCCAGACGTTCAGACTGACGGCAGAAGGTCTGGACTCTGTCGCAGCTATCATTGGCCAAGGACCGCCCAAGAGGATGTTTGACTGAAATGTAACGCAACCAATCACGGTTCGTTTTGCTCCGCATCATGTTTAGGGACGTGAAAATGTAAAGTCAGTGTCCCCACAATAACAGACCGGCGTGCATCTAAAATTACAAGAACGTTGTGCGAGTTTACTGCAACAATGGAGTCGCAAACTTAACATCCTTTTGAAAATCCAGTGTTTAGTTGATCCTGGAAGGCGCTCATTGTCACTGTTGTAAACACGACAGCTTTATTCTTCCACAAGGGGGTTTTGCGGCATTTGTTTTCAGGCGGACCATTAAAGAATGTGACATGTTCGACCTGAGCTGCGTTCCAGTTCATTTTTTTTGCCATTCCGGCCCTGTCCCAAATGGCGCACTTCATGTGCACTTTCGGTCTTGTGGACTTACAGTGGCCGCTCTGCGCGCGTGTTCGTTAAGTCCACAACGCCGCAGACAAAGCCGCTGGAAGGCAAGTTAGCCGTTACGCTTTCTCCAATGGTAAGAGATACAGACCCTCTCATCTCCCTATAATATACAATCTCTGTCGCAAGGTGTCCCATTCGTCATTTAAGCTTAAAGAAGGGTGCTTGTGAGTGCCCCCTGTGCGGCTGCTATGCACCCTCGATGCGCACTTCTGCTGAGCCCGCAAGACTGTGAGCTACGCAGAGGACTTTACCCGGCAGTCAAAGCGGCATCACGTTGTGAAAGTGCGGACTCAGAGGAAGACCATGAGGGTTTAGGGTGCCATTTGGGACAGGGCCTCCCTCGCTAACTTCCCTCAGTCTCGTTGACTCGGATATATGTCATTGCTTACGTTGCATGAGTGCCCACTACTGGCGGAACCTTTGCAATGGGCTGAATTGGAACGTCAGAAAGGTAAATACACAGAAAGGTACTAAGGGAAAATAAAGCAAATACGTAACAATGAATAAAACAAAATAAAAATATAACCAGTAATGATAATAATATAAAAATATTAAATAAATGAAAAATAAATGATCAGTGAATAGATTTAACACACACAATACAATAGGCAATATGTTAATATGATAATTCTGATAATTCCAGGTTGCTGTGGTCACGCAGGTTATATACGCATTTAACTCGTGGCAATGAGAAATAGTTGTCGTTCCCTCAACATAAAGAAGTCGTGGCCACAAGAAAACTATGTCATTCCCTCAACATAGGATCTCGAGGCCACAACATAAGGATATCGTTACCTCGACAAAATGATCTTGTGGCCACAACTTATTATTACGTTTCCACAAGTAAATATAACGTTCCCACGAATTAATATCTCTTATACTACGGGGATGTTGAATGCTCGAATGTGATTGGTTGACCACCGTTCAAAGGTGTGCAATTATTTTCAGGGAAAGGTACGGCTAAAGTAGTTCTAGCAGGTCTTGACCGCATTGCAGTTCCATATCACTTTGCCATATGTTTTTATTTCAATAGGTCCTTACAGCCTACAACCGCAAAAGAAACAAAACCCACAACGACACCGACCAAGCAAATAAATAAAGTAAACAATAGGATAATAGGAAAACGAAAATTTTTTGTCATGGTTTTTGCCACAAAATAAGTTTTATTGTGTCCTGAAAGTGCATACTCTCTCACGCGCTCTCTCTCTCTTTCAAACATACACATATACTGTCGTACAGACACACACTTGTAGATAAATATTTGGTCAGCGCAGCTCTGACAAATTAATCAGAGTAAAATAGTTTAGCAACTTAAGATACATGACTCACCAGTGAGGTAATAACTGTGAGGTTCTTGAGATTAACTTATAGTTTCGCTATTAGTAGAGAGACTGCTGCCGTTAGAGACGCACAGATCAGGTAGGCTAATTCACATATGCTTATTCTCTCTCTCTCTCTCTCTCTCTCTCTCTCTCTCTCTCTCTCTCTCTCAACTGCGTTAATGACTGTATCAACGGTATTATTCTGCTATCAAGGCTCAAGCTATCGTTACTAGTTCTGGAATGACGTTTTGGAATTAGCAACGGAGGCTTGGGATGAGATGCATAAGAAATTAGTCCCACACACAAGAGTGTTTTAAGGACAAAAACCTGACAAATGTCTTGAAATACAACATCGGAACAGTGTCTTGAGGTGTGGTAACCATAGTATAATCGGAATAATTGACTGCCGCATTACCATCTTGGGTGTGTATTATTTTCTAAGAATTCAACAGCCCGTCATCAATTATTCCTTACGTGGCGAACATGTCCCCTCCCATAGCTATGCCTGTTGATTTCCTATTTTGTAAAATATTTTTTCCTCAACCAATAAGCCTTAACTCTTCAATTTCTATACAAAATAACACAGCCATCAAACAGCTTTTAATTTTGCCATAAAGCTATAAACTATTTGCTATAAACTGTTGTAGTGCATTTTGACATTAGAATGTGGTGGAAATTACAACATTTTGGGAAATTAACACTTCAGCATCAGAAATGGATTACACATACTGAAAAATATTTATACAAAATAGCTAGAAATGCTTAATTAGGTGGCATTTAAAATGCTGATTTTTAAAATACATACTCTGAATATATACTCTATATGTAACCCTAACTCTCTGGATAATAACTTGTTTAATTCCTTTTAAATATGTTTAAATATGTAATATGTTTAAATATGTTTTAAATATGTTAATAATATGCAGGATTAACAGAATATAACAAGGAGAACATTTCAAAAGCAAAATGATATAGCTTAACTTGCCAATTTAAAGATGGCTGCATTAAAACAAAAACTAACCATGAACTGAAGGTTCATGAATTGAATATATAGAGACTTATGTGCGCTTTAAGTGCAGTCAGAACTATCATAATTCGGAACACATGAACAACCAAGCAAAGTTAACAAGTGGAAAACTCGAAATTCTAGATGGTTCTAGATGAAGTTACTGAGTTGTGACATTGGAAGAGGAGTGTTGATTTGAAACATGGTGGAAATACTATCTAATAAAATATATAATTTAGACAATATAATATATCTATAATCTGTAAGAGATCAGAGCGGAAAGCAAGACTATAGCAAATGGTGTTCATTTTTTAATAAAATACCTTAATAAACAATATAGGCCAAATCTCAAATTAAGCAAGAATAAGACAATGCAAATAATGAGTGTAGGAATATAAATAGTCAAATATTAGTTTGTTAATTTGTTATTTTGTTAGTCAAATGTTACACATAAAAAAATCTATAATGTGAACTAGAGTTTTTGAAGCTTTGATTGTGTTTATAGTGTGCAATATAACATGTGTTCATGTTTCGCGTGTAAAAAAACACAGTATTTTTCACATAATTTACTTATCTGTATACCGCTGTTTCCACTGTCCTTGTTCTATGAAGTCCCTCCTTCAGAAATACGTAACGATTTCTGATTGTGTCAGCGGTTCCTGTGTTGTGATTCGACAGCAGCTTAGCGCGCCTTGCCCGGAAAGGTCACGCCTCTTACCATAATGTGGAGATGCACGCGCTCAGTGTTATTGTAAACATGTCTTTAATTTTACCCTATCAATTTGAGCTGGAATCAGACCCGGTGATTGGACTGCGGGATGAAAATAACAGCGTTTCGATGACATGGCGACAAACACACTCTACAAACGCAACTCTTGTGTATTCCTGTGGGCGGAGGTTAGTCAAAAACTGTTTTAGTGACGTCATTAAAGAAGGAAGTAGAGGGATGTAGTCCAAACTGACCGTTCGATGTAGGCGACTTCTGTTAAATAAAATATCTCGCTTGGCATTGAACTTTGAGCTTTAAAATTTTACAGATTTTATTTATACTCTAACAACAACATTACACACTAACTAAAGTTTGAAACATGGGATCACGAAGAACAGGACCTTTAATACAGCACATTAATATTGCACGTGAAAGACCCTAGTGTATGGATGTTATTGCGCATGAAAGAGAGGAAGAAGTTGTAAATCGAACATCTTCTGGAAAGAAGCTGTTTCTGAACATGGTTGTTCTGGTGCACAGCCTTCTTCCTGAGGGAAGCGGGGTAAACAGTCCCTCTTAGGCAGGGTGGGAGGAGTCTTTCATGATACTGGCAACCCTGTCCCTGCATCTGCTGGTGTAAATGTCCTCAATTGTTTGAAAACTGCTGCCAGTGATCCTCTGTGCAGACTTCACCACAGCGGCAGAGCAGTTTCCATAACACACAATGACACATGATGTGAGGATACTCTCCACCGCACACCTATAGAAGGATGTGAGGACTGAGAACTAAAATGCTACTTTTGGCAATGTACATCCTGAATTCTCTGTTTACATTCTTGCCCCATATGATGGAATGCATTAAATCACACACACATTAGAGTCACATAAAGCTTTAGGTCACACAACCTGGTGATAGTGGCTTTCTTCAGTCATTTCTTGATTCTGGTGCTGATTGGGCTAAGCAGAAGTGTCTGACTTTATTACTGTTATTCATTAACCTAACTGCTTGTGAAATAATGTTAAACTGCAGTTTGAAAGAGTAAAGAGTCAACTTTACCAAAGCCATAATTAGCACCCAATCCACTATGAAGCACAGGATATTGTGTGCATGCAAGCCATTATGTGTAACATAATTATAGTCTTCTGTTTCTGCTTTTCAGTGATCTGTTTCTCTCCCTTTTACACTGAACCACATACCCTTTAGAAAAACACACTATGGTATAACTATATAATACACACACACACACACACACACATATACATTTTTTTTTATTTTATATATATATATATATATATTACATACATAAATTTATTTTATGCTACCTTGATAGTAATACAGTGGTATTTTTTTATTCATTTTAAATGCCATGTGATATGAATAGGTTAATCAATCTCTTATTTCAATAAACACCCCGATTTATGTAACTTAGTAGTATTAAACTGCAATGGCAAATAAAAAGCAGTAAAATGAACATGCATTTCAAAGGAACAGATTTATGCAAATGAGTCAAATTTCTCAACACTATTCTTGATGAGCAAGTCTAGTCAAGTATTAAGTTTAGACCAGGTTGAAATCTTCCTGTTACACACCTGATTTTCCTGCAGTCCATCTTTCTCTGTTCTGTCTCTGTCGTTCTTCACTAATGTGTCGTTTCTCACAGCAGCCTGCAGGCTTTAATGGGGCTGTTGCTAATTTCCAGTAAGAGGACAAGATGGAGTCATGAGATAAGCGGAGAACAGACGTGACGCTCACATTAATGCCACAAACATATTTCTCATCCCGCTGCTTTCATGGAACCATTTCAGTTCCCTCTTTTAAGGTCGAAATTTACTTGATTTTCTTTATCAATACATATTCCTTTGTCCTATTATGCGTGTTATATTACACTAAAATCTTTGTCTTCATAATCTTTCATCGAAATGTAATAACTTGCTCGAATCTGAAATTATTTTTTGCTGATGTCATCAAGGCCAGTAAGCTTGTTTGGATTGATGTATGTTATTACGCCCCATCCCACATTGTTTACTGGTGAATAATCAGAAATGCCTTACAGAAGCGGATGCCATTTCTTGTCTTTAATATCAGTTTTGGGGGCAAATGAGCAGAAAATACATCAGATTTTATCTGAAACATGTTTAGATAAAACAGTAATGCTGCCAGACTGCACAGCCTGAGGAACAAGCACTAATGTTCGCCTGGTAAAGTAAGACGTCAGTAAAAAAAAACCTACATGTCAGGGTCATGTGCTGGAGGGTGTGGAGGTAGGAATGTTGAAACCATGATGAATTATGCTTATAGTATGAGGAGACCTCAATACATTAGTGCAGTTTGACGGCTTAGAGCTGAGGGTCAGCGGACGGGCGGGTGAGAGGGAAGAAAACACTGAGGACAGCATTCCACCGCTGGTTAAACAACGGGTGATGCCAAGAAAAACAGAGGGCGAGAGAGAGATGCATGGTTTTGTTAAGCATGATAAATAACATCAAGAGTCGGCAACTAAATGGAAATCAATGCGATTAGTCCATTAGTGAAAGCTTGAACTCGTCCGTTTCTCTCTCGTACGGTCTCTTCCTGTCTCTCTGCCCTCTTCCATTAGGAACTTATCAACCACAAGACATCTTTACTATTTTGCCTGGAATAATTCCTTTTTTCTCTATTACCTCTGCCTGTGTCTCTGGAATTCTTCATCATTCTCCACTTTATATTACGATTCTTCTTCACTGCCACCTCCTGATTGTGTGCAATTAATATTTATTATACCATTTCCTTCACCAAAATCAGTTGTGGTTGCTAATTGATAAGACACAGGGTGATTTTTAAGGCTTCTACTAAAATGTATGCATAGAATAATGCATACAAAGAGAGAGATATATATATATATCTTCCTGTACTATTGATGGTAATGGAGCAATGATTGATGTTCATTGGACAAGAGGCTCTACACATGTCATATTGGATCCTGACCAAATGCTGTGCTTCACTGGGAGTCTATGAGAGAGAAACATGAGGGAAGAAGGCATCTGATTGTTCAATGGACAATGAGCTTCCAATCAATGAATTTCTATCATTTTTGAAAGCCTGGTTTCTCTTTATGATGATTGGGTGAGTCCTTTTAGGGGTGGGACTTAGCAGTAAATAGCTAATAAATTAAATAGGGAAATACATGGTATAATAGGTATCCACAATGCTAATGGCAGGCCGGTAATGATGGGAGCAGACGGTTTTTGTGGTAGAACTTACCATCTGAGTGATTAGACTGAGGTGAGAACTCCACACTCGGACAGTTTTCAGGTGCATTTCATATGCTTGTGTTTGTGTCTTAAACATAGACGTACGTCCTTTACATGTCCCTGCCACTTTTTGCCATGTCCGAATTTAGGACTCGGTCTAGATGTAAAAAGGTTATATATGGACTAACATGTTAAGACTGATTTACAACTTTAAATGAAAGCATTTATCTGCTGACCCTCAATATCCCAAGACTGAAAATGACAGAAGGATGAAGTTATGATGAAGTTAACACAATTCATTTGATGACTGTATGTAATTTGATGTGTAATTTGTTGATTATAATGCAGTTTTGACTTGGAAATTAATAAATGTTCTACTAAAACTGTAGGGGAATGCAGGAATGAATGTAAGCTAATTGTTTTTACAGGTGATGAAGAGGATCTTTTCGTCGACTGAGAAACCAAAGACTGTTACTGAGTTTTTGAAATGAGCGCATGCGTAAGAACAACCCCCCCTTCTTTCGAGGGAACGCCTCCCAAAACTCGTGCCACGAGTATTGGAACACGAGTGTTTACCACCGGAATTCGCTGTATCCTGTTAGTGGATTCATTATGTCGGACTCACCGCAGGTAACTCATAATCTGCAGTTGTTACTCCTGTCTCCGGACAAAAACATTGCATGCGGCGCCTGTGGAGTGTGGAAAGTTACTGGAGCGCGCAGCCGCGCTCGTCTCTCACAAGGAACGTCATGGCAGTGATTGACAAGCCAGAGGGCCAATCCGCGCACGTCTCTCACAAGGAATGTCACGGCAGTGATTGACAAGCCAGAGGGCCAATCGTTTACGCGATGATCGCGTAAACGATTGGCTGATGATTTTAAGGCCCTACCTCATGCACAGATGATGTATATTAATATTATTCCTTTCAGTGCACCTAATAAATAGTCTTTTATCAGTTAGTAAAGACAGTTTCAAGTAATATTGCAAAAATGTATAAAACAAAACATCCTCTTTAGCACCTTTAAAGCAGAAGTTAGATACACTAAACTAAATATGAAAATAAAGAAAAACAAAAGCACAGACTAATTATTAGGCTATTTTGATTACCCTACAAAAGTGTAATAGTATCCTACAATAGTACATTAGTCACAGTTGCTATCATAAAGTTGTAGGTTCGAAATTCTACATATGGCACATTTATGTTCGACAACAAAAACAAATATTCAAAAACAAATATTTTTAGCAAAATGTATATTTTAGTCAGAATTTGTGCACTCCGTGACGTCACCGTCGACCGTTACGACTGCGGTTGCCCGCTGAGTGGCACAAAGACTGAGCGGCAGCATTGGTTTTCAGCGTGAATAAGGCGAAAAACACACAAAACACACCCAAAACGGGAAAGAGCTTTGTGGTTGACTATACAAATAGTCTTGACACCAAACCTGAGGTATATATTTAAAAACTGCCGAAAGCTACAGAAAAAAGAAGCAAATGGATCACTGCAATTCACCGAAACAACTGGACTCCAGCAGAGTACATGAATTTGCAGTTATCATTTTGTGTAAAATTGTTGGATTTTGAGGTAAAATCATACCATATATATTGTATTGTTATATGTTATGTTGACAACTCATCAATTAAATATTTTCCATATTCTGCATAATTTGGTGTTTTTAAATAAACACTGAAAAAAACTATACTATAAAACTATATGTTTTAGGGCTGGACAATATGACGATTATATAACATTAATATAAGTGATTACTCGGATTGAAACCTACCTATATTGTACTAGTTATATAAAATATTCACAGGAAGATTTGCTTTATGGATTTCCCCTGCGTCGAAGTCAGGCACTTATTTAATGTCAGGAAACACGACTCCTGGTTGCATGTCAATATCCATGGATTAGGTTTATTTGACAAGTTGTAAGGAACACTTTCGAGGCAAACGTTTAGTGTAATCGTTTGTTTAGTTCGCGTTTTTGCAGTTTCCCCTATTAAATCCAGTCATGAAGCAGGTTCTTTTGCCACTCAGTCCAGCTGAGGGAGCGCATTCCGGCGGGAAAGTGACGTCGATACATACCCTCTATAAGAGGCTGCGTTCCAGTTCGTTTTTTTATGCTCTTCCCTCGCTAACTTCCCTCTCGTTGACTCGGATGTAAATCATTGCTTACGTTGCATGAGTGCCCACTGCCTGGCGGAACCTTTGCAATGGGTTATATCATACATGGGCAATATACGGCCCGGGGGCCGGATCCGGCCCGCATATTGCTTCAATCCGGCCCCCGCGATGCGCTCGATGCACTCGCAATTTGGACATTCATTATTTATATGAAAACCCCAAATCGCTCGAAAATCACACACAAAACACATAATCGTACAAATACTTAAATTGTGCATTTATTAGCTTCTTGTTTCAGTGAAGAAATGTCACTTTAGCTTAGTTATCGCGCATGATGAACCACGTGACGTGAGATGATTGACAGGTCTGACGCAAATCAGGAAGAGGAGACACATCTGGCTGCGTTCGCTGTTTGAGCTCTTCAGATCGCATAATTCAGTGAAAAATGAATAAAAATGTTTTTCTGTATGACGAAATATTTTACTAACATGATAACTAATCATTATTTCTCCAAATATGCGCACCATTGGACTAATAGGCCTGGTGGATGCTGTATTTTTTATGTATTTGAACACAAATAAACCGGAGAAGACGAGAATAAATGTTGTGTGAGTATAATGATTTCTATTCAAAATAACGATCGTTACAGATTAATTATTTTGCACTCCTAGCATAAATTAAGAAATTAATGTCACTGCAAACCAGTTTAATCATAAACAGTGGTTAAATATCGAAGCTGGAGTCTTAAACCATTCTGAAGTTTCTAAAATGATGCTCAGATTGTCCAGAAGTAATAGTGTGATATTTTGACGAGTAATGAATTTTGAACATACAATAATCTGTGATCTTTGACGTGAAAGGGGTTAAAAACAATCCAACAGATGTCGCTGTGTGAAATTACAATTTGCGCCTTTACTTCTCTTCTTCACTCCTCAAAGTAACAAATTCTAAACGGCCGGCGGCATAAAAAAATGTCAAAATGAGTGCAGTAAAAAAGAGAAAAGTTGACTCTGAATGTCGAGCATTCAATAAAGAATGGACGTCAAAATATTTCGTCACGAACGTCGGCTCAAAGGTGATTTGTCTGATATGTCAGGAGAGCATCGCTGTCTTTAAAGAATATAATATTAGCAGGCACTTCAATGCTAAACATGCTAATTATGCCGTGAATTTCTCCGCAAAGGAGAGGGAAGAAAAAGCCACGAGATTGTCCTCCAACTTAACTGCCAGGCAGAATATTTTTACCAAGCAGTCTAATGTCCAGGAGTCAGCAACAAAAGTGAGCTATATGGTGTCACACAAAATCGCCAAACACAGCAAACCATTTTCAGATGGTGAGTTTGTAAAAGACTGTATGGTAGAGGCAGCTAGCGTGCTGTGCCCTGACAGCAAAAGTCAGTTCGAAAATGTGAGCCTGTCTCGCCGTACAGTTACTCGTCGCATCGAGGTAATTGATGATGAGCTGACATCTGCATTGCTAAAAAGGGCCACCGATTTCACATACTTTTCAATAGCGCTGGATGAGAGCACTGATATTAAAGACACTGCCCAGCTGCTTATATTCATCAGAGGTATTACTGACACATTTGAAATAGTGGAGGAGTTTCTTGCGATGGAATCAATGAAGGGGACGACAAGGGGTTCAGACCTCTATGATGCGGTGTCAGGATGCATGCAGAGAATGAACCTACCGTGGGCGAAGTTACTGAACGTGACCACTGATGGCTGTCCAAACCTCACCGGGAAGAACACTGGGCTATTGCGTAGGATACAGGACAGGGTGAGAGAGGATGACCCCAACTCAACTCTGATTTTCTTGCACTGCATCATTCATCAGGAGGCCTTGTCTAAGTCTGTGTTAAAGCTTGATCATGTCACCAAAACTGTGGTGAAACTTGTCAATTTCATCAGGGCCCGGGCGCTTAACCACCGCCAGTTTATCCAGTTGTTGGAGGAGAGTGAGGCAGAACACACTGATGTCCAATACCACTCAAACGTCCGCTGGCTGAGCCTGGGCACAGTGCTACGCCGTGTGTGGGACCTGAGAGATCAGATAGGGGTGTTTCTGGAGAATGTCGGGAAGGCTGGTGACTTTCCAGAACTTGAAGATTCTGATTGGATGCTTGACTTTGCATTTGCTGTGGATTTAATGGGCCATTTGAATGACCTCAATCGGAAGCTGCAGGGGAAGGATGTGTTCGTGCACGAACTGTATTCCTACGTGCGAGCATTCAGAGCAAAGCTGACCCTGTTTTCCCGACAAATGACAAACAAGAGCTTTACACATTTCCCAACTCTCGCCACAATGAAGCATGTGCCATCCCGACTCACTGTCAAATACACCACTACACTCGAGGATCTGCACACTGAATTTAACAGGCGTTTCTCTGATTTCGGAAAAATTGAAAAAGAGATGGAGCTGGTGTCCGCCCCCTTTTCCTTTGACAGCGACCAAGCGCCTCCGGAAGCTCAGCTTGAGTTGATTGACATGCAGTGCGATCCCACTCTCAAGGAGAAATTCGCCTCGTCATCATTGGACAGGTTTTACGGTGCATTGAACGAGGGCAAGTTTCCTAACATGCGGAGGCATGCGCAAAGGATGCTCGTTTTATTCGGGTCCACGTATGTATGCGAGCAGACTTTCTCTGTAATGAACTTTAACAAGTCACGCTACAGATCACGACTAACCGACACACACCTGTCGTCCGTGTTGCGCATCTCAACGTCAAACACAACCCCAGATTTCGGTGACTTAGTAAAGAAAGGCGACCGTCTCAGTTGTTCACATTGACTTACAGAACACCGACAAAAAGCTCTTCATCTCAGTTGCATAGGCCGAAATACATTTTTCTAAAGTAGGCCTAGCCAAAGTTCCATTAAGTTACCCTTGATTGATGATGTTATTTTTACAACATTGTTCAGTTTCATGTTGCCATGTTGTTCTTATGCATGTCCCGTAGATAGTGATGATACAGCTAAATCAAATTAAAATTTTGTGAGCTGCATAGGCCTATATAGGCCCTTTATATCTTTCAAGCAAACATACGTGTGATGAAGTTGATCTGCACTTAAATTGTGTTCTATTTTATAAAAGATTTTAACAAAATATGTGAAAGAAATTACAAAAAAAAATAATAATCACAACTGAAAACTGAATATGTTTTTCATTCAGTGATGAAGGTCTCCCTCTGATATATAGCCTCAATTAAATTTGATAATTCCAAGCCAGATTGCCTGAAGTCTGTATGTTAATGTAACTTGCACACATACATTTGCAGTTTTGTTAATAGTTTTCTATCTTGAAAAGCTACAGCTGGTATGAATGACAGTTGAACAATATGCAGGGTAGTGTAGGAAATGAATCCTTGAAAGTAAATCCAGTTATTGTAACCTTAGAGTAGCCTAGGTCAGACAGGCCTAGCAAAAATAAGTATCAGACCTTGAAAAAGGCTGTCAAAGTAACTGTAGAGTAGCCTTATACATATTTGCATTGCATTAATTTGTACCATTTAATCATGTAACTATGTTTAATTGCAATTGTCCAAAGTGTGGCCCTCCGTTTACTTTGCCAAAGTAACTGTGGCCCTCAGACTAAAACTGTTGCCCACCCCTGGGTTATATCAAAGAGTATAGAACCCAAGAGGCGACACTTTGGCCGCATTTACACTGCAAGTCGTAATGCTCAGATCCGATCTTTTGACCATATCCGATTTTTTTGGACGACGTGCTTACATTTCTTTTAAAAGTGACCTATATCGGATGTCTCCTTTTTACACTGCACTTGGCGAAACGTACCAAAAATAGCCTATATGACGTCACAGATCAATTTCAATGGTACATTGAGCTTAATTTATTGACATGAATTCATATAGAAACCCTTTTAATGCAATAGTTACATCCCTACATAAAAATAATACAAATTCTTCACGACAGTATACGTACGCAGCTCCGCTGGAAGCGTGTGAGTTGAATAATACTCGGGTACGGGTAGATATTCACAGCTTCATGGGCTCGAATCCGCCATCCTATACAATTGTTTTTTGTCATTAAAACAAATGCATTCATCAGTGATTGTATATCAAGGGCAGTTGCAAGTTTGTGTGCTTTTTATTTTGTGGTTTCAATGGAACGAATAGGGACTGAAGCGCGCGTCTGTGCACGAGCCGTCGTCACTGACAACAGCGGCAACGAGCACTCAGTGTGATTTCAAGAGCAACACATTTCAACGTCGGATCGCCTTTTATTTAACACAAACAAATTAAATTAATAATCTGCCAGTCAACTAGAGATGTTCCGTTTGTTATAGCTATGTCTGTACCGCAAAATGTTAAAAAAAAACCCTCACTTTTCAATGACGCAGGAGTCGCATTTACAGGGGAACATCCGATCTGTCCGCTTACACTGCAGGCGCAAACGCACGTATCCGATTCATATCTGATTTATAACCACATATGAATGAGGCCTGAAACCGATCTGTGAAAATCGGAATCCATGCGCTTTTTTCCTGCTTACACGGTCGTGACTCATATCCGATCTGTGCCACATGGGAGGAAAAAATCGGAATTGGGTCACTTGAACCGTGCAGTGTAAATGGGGCCTTTGATACTTTTTGGGTAACAGCCACTAGATGGCGCTCCGGTAGCGCGGCCGCCATTATGGGGTGAAAATACTGACTGGACCATAATCCTTCACATCTTACGCACCCAAAATCGGCGAATTTCACTGCCAAATCAGAAGCGCAATAGAAGAGTTTTTTTGTTTGTTTGTTTTTTCTTTTCTTTCTTTTTTTTTTTTTTTTTTTTTCAATTAATGCAACTTTACACATATATAGTAAATTAATAATAAATTTAAGATCATAATGTTTGCAGCTAGCAATATATTTCAGACATAGTGGAGTAATAGTAATAATAGTATCTAGGTCTGAATTGAAATAGGCTATATTGTACGTTTTAATGGATCATGCTACAAACATAACGATCTTGTAATACATGATGCATTGTTGTGTCCATTATCGCATAATTCCTACTTTTGGACATTTTTGCTTTAACGGACATTAGACAACACTGCTAAATCAAGGTGTTACAGTTATTGTCCAACGTTCCCAATTTTTCTGATGCATCTAAGGACATGCAACAGAAAAATTGGGAATGTTGGACAATAACTATAAAAGCTTGATGCTAATAGGCTACTTGAACTTCAAAGAATTTAACCCAGACTGACTGGGTTTCTAGAGAGCAAAGGTTTTTTGAAAAAAGTGGAAGACCATAAAATAAACTGAAAACAGAAAAAATAAACTGAAAACAGAAAAATAAACTGTTAAAAGGATTTAATGATCACTAGTGATAGTATTTTATTCTGTGTTTTCATCATTCAGGTTGGATTTCAGTTTTAATGTAGGCCTACGTTTTGTTTTAACAAAGCAGCTGATTGCCATAGAAACTAGTGGACTGACAAGTAGCTTTCGCCACAAAATGGCGGAAACGCAGGGCTGCTGCTGGGTGCCGGTGTTGCAATGGAACGTTCTATTGAGTGTCGCTTCTTGGTAGTGTATATTATTTGGCTATATGCACGGAGCATTCTTTAGAACTTCCGCAATAATATAAGCCAGCTCGAAAACTTCCGGTGAGATGCCACTTGCTGGTGTGTTGAGCATCAGTAGTCAGAAAATAGTCAGGCATAGCATTAATTTAGTTATTCAAACATAAGACGGCATAATAAATAAATAAAGACGTACCTCATTGTTCCTCCTTGGCTAAATTCAATTCGACCATCAGCTTTCACTTTCGTGTGGGAAAAAAAAAAAAAAAAAAAAAGATTAAATGTTTATTGTGCACTTTAGTTAGATTAATTGAATAAAATGTGTTTTCACAAGTGTGCCAAAATCATTGATCTTGCGCTGCACTGACTGACAGCTGCTGTGATTATAAAGGGAAAGCGCGGTGCTCACTTTGTTTGTAATTCATTCACAAGAAAAGTTATTGTTTTTCATAAGATTTTGTGAGTACTTCATACTTCACACTGACAAAATGTATTTTTTACCCTAGTTATTTTATAATGTTTAATATTTAGTCAAACCCGAAACTGTTAAGAGGAAATGGCTGATATATGCGCAAATAAATGCTACTCTGCCACCACCTGCTGGTTGGTAATTATTGCCTTTTTTTTTTTTTTTTTTTTTTTTTTAAATAAGTGTTTTCTATCAAATGTTGAATTTCCTAGATTTTAAAACGTTCAGTTTTACAATTGGGACCATTTCAGAAGGATGAACAAATAAGGTTTGTGGTCATCACATTAAAAATAACATTTGAAGTGCTGGAAAAAAATAATGCGTGTGTGTCTAATTACAGACACAGCATTTTTTAAACGGTCCCAATAGCTTCGTCTTTATTGCAATCAATAAAACTGGTTTATTGGCAAATTAGGTAAATGTGATTACTGCATTAAAAATATGAATACAACATTAAAAAGTCAACCACTGATGGTTTTGTGTCGATGTGAGTACAGAATGAACAGCTACCAGTGCCCAAGGAAGTCGACCAGAAGTTGAAGTCGGCCGCGTGCTGCCATCTTGTAGCAGAACTTCACTTGCGTTAGCATCCCATTGACTCCCATTCATTTTGGCGTCACTTTGACAGTGAATAACTTTACATCTGAGGCGTTTAAAGACTCCATTTGTCCATTATTTATTTCCAAAGATACACGACAATGTATAAAGGGCTCCATTACCTTCTATGTTACATTATGGCCCCGTAGAAACAGTTTTTGTAAAAATAAGCTAACGATTGCGTCATAACCACTCGACTCTCTGTCGCACAGTAGAGAAATTACCGTACAGACAGGAGGAGAAGCTCGCAGGCAATCGGGGAGATTATCTTAATATGGCGTACTGGCGTTACATTTTAAAATACTATAAAAAAAAATTAATCAGAATACTTACTCCTGCTCACTCACGCCAAAGAACTCCCCGCTCAAGCTCGCCGTCTCTGCAAGATTAACGATGGCAGTTTGCACGCACAGCTACTAGAAGATTTACATCTGTCAGACAGGTTGCGGACGTCATCAAGCTTAGTGTGAGTCTGCGCGTCAGAAACGGAAGTGCTAAAAATGGGCTTCACTTGACTCAATTGAGTTCCAATGGGGTCGCTGTGTCCATTTCTTTTACTGTCTATGACAGCTACCAGTTCACCGGAAATGCCCAAGCTGGCTTAACGACAACCAGGAAGTAACCATGCATATGGTCATTTGGCTGAATTGGAATGTCCTAAGCAGTGCCCAAGGAAGTCGACCGGAAGTTGAAGTCGGCCGCGTATCGCCATCTTGTAGCAGAACTTCACTTGCGTTAGCCATCCCATTGACTCCCATTCATTTTGGCGTCACTTTGACAGCAAATAACTTTACATCTGAGGCGTTTAAAGACTCAATTTGTCCATTATTTATTTCTAAAGATACACGACAATGTATAAAGGGCTCCATTACCTTCTATGTTACATTATGGCCCCGTAGAAACAGTTTTTGTAAAAATAGGCTAACGATTGCGTCATAACCACTCGACTCTCTGTCGCACAGTAGAGAAATTACCGTACAGACAGGAGGAGAAGCTCGCAGGCAATAGTATGCATTAACTTAATATGGCGTACTGGCGTTACATTTTAAAATACTATACAAAATAATTAATCAGAATAATTACTCCTGCTCACTCACGCCAAAGAACTCCCCGCTCAAGCTCGCCGTCTCTGCAAGATTAACGATGGCAGTTTACACGCACAGCTACTAGAAGATTTACATCTGTCAGACAGGTTGCTGACATCATCAAGCTTAGTTTGAGTCTGCGCGTCAGAAACGGAAGTGCTAAAAATCGCTAAAAATGGGCTTCACTTGTCTCAATTGAGTTCCAATGGGGTCGCTGTGTCCATTTCTTTTACTGTCTATGGTCCTAAGCCCCTGATTTATAATTTTTTTTTTTTTCCTTACGAAATTGTTTAATGCAGCATTCTATATGTATATAGGTGTGTTTGGGTTGTTTTAAATATTTAAAAAAAAAAAAAAAAAAAATATATATATATATATATATATATATATATATATATATATATATATATATATATCATAGAATTGTTTGTGGTGGGGTAAATTAAACGCGATATGCAGTGACGTCACAGTCGTGTTGCACTGTGGTATATGGAGCTCCCTGAAGTGTACATATGAAGTAGACTCGCTCCCTCGGTCAAAATCAAGGGACTGAGGGTCTGTCCATATAAACTTTCCTCGTCCACTTCATGAAGTGCAAGGAACTTCAAAATGGTGGATTCCCCCGAGGGGAAGTGCTCAGGGAAGTTCGCGAGTGCGTGTCTAAAAGTGGAGTGGAACGCAGCCTGTGAGCACTCTGGGCGATTCTCGGCCAGAGTGAAATCACCTAAAAAGAGGCAGTACTCCACAGAATGTGACTTGACGCTGATTGGACTATATCCAGAGGCAGAACAAACAGTCTAGAGCAGTGACAGCTAGCGTAACTGTGTGGTTGAATGTGATTGAAAAAATCCGTCCCTTTCCCACTTTGTCGCCCTATCGCCCTAATGAAGAAACCACCCCTTACTCATGCTTGGTTTGCTGGATCAATGGTATGTGGTACAGTGATCAATAGAGGGGTTGAGCAGAGAGAAGCAGTGTAATAGTTGGATCAGCCATTCTGACAGACATCACTGCTATGTCTGTTAATAGAGCAGCACCTCTCTCTCTCTCTCTCTCTTTCTCTCTCTCTGTGTGTGTGTGTGTGTGTGTGCGTGTGGTGAGAGCACTAGAGAGGAGATGTTTCTCATTTAATTCACTTAGTTCATCCAGTGTTAATAACAACATAAAATCAACACTGACTCTTTGTTCACTTTCATAATAAAGGTCTCTGCTATTATTGTGAATGATTCATCAGTTATTCTGAAGATAAAAATCTGATTTCCTTAACTTTTGTAACTTCTTAACTTGTTTCTTAACGTAACTTTCAAATAGCTATTCTGCTAATGTATTAAAGGCCAAATGGGCAGGAAAGAATAATATTAATAATATCATAACTCACTTTTTACGATCCAGTCAAATTGTCACATTACAGAAGAGTAGGCCTATCATTTTTCCATTGTTAAAATACTTAATCATATCCCAGCCTAATACGCAGATTTCATCTTTAAATAAGTAATTTAAATAATTCAGTTTCATTTTCCCTAAAAGTGTAACTGACTCTGTGGCACTATCTGTCACATTTATCTGCCTTAGGACTCTTATTTTGACTTTTATTTTGCCCTGTGTCTATCATCATCATCATCATCCTTTGTGTCCTGTGTGTGTATCAGTGGCTGCGTCCGAAAACTGGAAAATGCTGCCTTCCGAGGACACATTTCAAGGTAGTAAGGCATCAAGGCACGTCCGAATCCAATGTTAGCTTCACTTCCTCTCTCATGAGATACCTTCCTCAGATCGAGTTTTGAAGGAAGCATAGATGTATCCTTAGCTGCCTTTGATATCCCACAATCCTGTGCTTTCCATTCTGTGACAGCTGAGCTAGAAAAATAAAGATGGCGTCCGAAAGTTGCGTTTGCTGCTCAGTTTGTGTATAAATGTACGATTTTGATCAACATATTTCAATTTTGATATCATTTCTATCGAGAAATTACTACTGTAATAATTAAATATTTGTTTAGTTCTCACCAAAGCTCGCGCTATACTGCTGTAGATCATTAAACTGTTACGCTGCCTCAGAAGTCTGTCCGAAATCAATTTCGTGAGGTACCTTCATGCACAAATGCTGCCGTACAAGTCATTCTCTTATAAGATAGCGAGGCAGCAAGACAGCTACCTAGGTTTTCGGACGCAGCCATTTACTGGGGTTTCTGATTAGCCCTTATATGGTTCACTTGTGTCTATTAAAGGGATAGTTCACCCAAAAATGAAAATTTGATGTTTATCTACTTACCCCCAGGGCATCCAAGATGTAGGTGACTTTGTTTTTTCAGTAGAACACAAATGATGATTTTTAACTCCAACCATTGCGGTCTGTCAGTCGTATAATGCATGTCAATGGGAACTCCATCTATAAGGCCCCGTGTCCAGCAAAGTGTTTTTTTTTTTTTCAGTTGAGACGCTTTGTTGCTATGATACGGAATATCTGCAGCACTGTTACTTTTTTCTGATTTTGCAGGTAATTTGTTTCAGACTAAAAATGTCAACACAAGGTAGAATACTTGCTATGTATGTTTGGAGACCAGCAATATTAATATCTCATCCATTTTGTTCCGTTCACTGCTTGTTGATGTTGTTGTACAGCAAGAATGTTGTGACATTTGGCCGGTGTTGTATTTGCCCCACCCCTCCTCTACTCTGATTGGATGGCTGGCTAAAAAGTGACAGTGATGAGCGCAGCGTTTTAAATGACACGAAACGATCGGTTTGTGCGAGAAACCGAACAGTATTTATATAATTTTTTACCTCTAATACACCACTATGTCCAACTGCCTTGAGCATCCGGTGAGGTCTGAATGCACTCTGACGCTGGAAGTGATCTCTCGCACTCATTGACATATACGCGTGAGAGATCACTTCCGGCATTAGAGCATGTTTTCAGACCTCACACACCAGATAAACGCGGATAAACTTCTGTTTCATGCAGACATCTTAGCTTCTGTTTTCATGGTGACTCCTGGATTCACTGCTCTGTTGGGAATGTCTTTCTATGTTCACTGTGGACACACATAACTACTCTAATTTGACTGAAGGTGTGATGTGTTGCCAGTGCTGTCCTTAAAGCGGTGCAACTGGTGAGAATGCAGAAAGCCCTGCTCTGTAGGGGGCGAACAGACTGAGGGGGACCACACCATCATGCCCCACACCCCACACCCCTTCTGGTATTACACGGTGTTCGGCCGTACACCGATTACATTACTTGGCAAATATGTGCACGCATTCAAAAGCAATTTCAATACACTGCATATTGATAGCGTCTCCCTAAAGTCCCCGAAAATCATAGGCCTTTATACAGAGAGTACGTGTGATCACAAATTTAAAAGCGAAAGCGAAAAGGGAGTTGTTAATACTGTGTTGTCGCAAGTTTATATTCCGGTGTGTGAATTTCCTCACCGTGTCATTCCTACCCTGAACATGATTGCGAACAGACTGAGGGGGGTCCAACTTCCGCTAACTCGCACTAGGCCCCACCCCATGCTTGTGACGGCCCTGCGTGTTGCTGTGGAGGCAGTCCTGTGCTGATGTCACAAAGTTGTGGAACTAGAGGACAAGTTGGTGTTTTTTGGAGCTTAGTTACAATAAATACTCTTTTTATTGAGGATGAGGTTTTATAGTAGGCTATAATGAACTCTTAAATGTGAAAACATTGTTTCCTCATGCCATGGCCGCTTTCAGTCAATTCTATGTTTTTAAACAAGCCCAAGAAAGATGTACTTTGTTAGTTTTTCTCTCACTCAAAACCTACAGTGTCAGCAGAGACAGGCTATTTACTAAGGCAGTCCAGTAAACATGACAACAATTAGCAAACAGCTCCCAAAGCTAGCCCATCCCCTAGATCATTGTCTGGTTTTAACACATTCACTGAACTGTGGTCTTCACTTGCTGCCCACTACACAGACTCTGCCTCTTCCTCCTCTCTGTCTTTGACCGTCTGTCATGACCTTATGACCCTGAGGTCAAACTGTGTGTCATATTGGGTGATGAACGATCCAAATCTCTGGTGAAAGCCTGCTGTGTCCGTATGGGTCTGTAAAAAAGCTAAAGCTTGCCTGAGCTGTACTACAGACAATCTGAAGGACTCTGAGAACTGTTTGATATTATGAAGAGAAAGACAAACAGTGAGCCAATTCAGCATGTGTTTGCAAAGGAAGGTCAGCAGGTCTTTGATGTTGAGCAATGCAATGGGAATAGATGGTCTGTGTGTTGGTTGGGAAGCAGCAGAGGCTACAGCCTTCATGTCTTACCTTTACAAACACATACACTAAGTACATAACTAACGTTCTGATGATGTTTCAGCTTGTTGACAAAAAGTACATATTTTATTCACTATATCAAGGCTGTTTTATTGATATAAATAGTGGAATGCAGCAAAGCCAATATTTGTATCTAGCAATGGCAAAATATATTTTTTTATTTGTTTCTGTATTCGGATAAAATCAAATGTGTGAATGTGGCCTGAAACCAGAGGAACTGACCTCATCAACCATTTTGCTTATAATAAGAAATTGCTCCTATTGATCAGAATTTACTAAACCCAACTACAATAGAACCCATACAATAAAGCCATTACAATCAATATGATACTGCCACTAAATGTGACGTGTTGAGTCACAGACAGTAAACAAATGCCTTGTTTATTTCTTTGACATGTCCAGTGTAGACAGTGTTAAACTCTGTCTTCATATCCTGATAGCAATCAATAATAGAATTGGTCTAAATATAAAAATAAAAAAAAATGTACATATATCATATGTCGAAGTCTCGGGACCAAAAAATGTTTGTCCAATCATTGCATTCAGTCCTAATGCGATGATAGGATATCTTACCTGCCTGTCAACCTATGCATCCCCATACCTTCGTGCACCCTGATCATGCAGAAATCACAAGTCATCAACGTGTTCCATGATGAGTCTTTGCAGAGTTGAAGACAAACAAGCTGCCTCTGAAATAGAATACTTCCCTATTCAAAAAACAGTAGGCGAATCCCCGGTTGACCTACTATTTCCTCCAATATTCTGTAGTGCGCATTCGATGGACACTTTACTATCCTGTGAGGCCACGGGAAGGGAATTATGAATTGAAGTGAAGCGACACAACTAGGTAGGTCACGTAACAGTGATGACATGGCGGATGTAGTATATCCAAATTTCATTCATACTACACATATTCATCTAGATCATGCTTTTTTAATAGTCACAAAGTAAATTCAAATGTAGTATCTACTCAATTTCGGACACAGCGACAGTCACCGAGCACCGCAAACCAATAGCAACCCCCTTTTACGGTTCCTCCTTTGAGTTTTGAGTTTATGCTTATCAATAAAATGAAGTACAGAGTGATTTATAAACTATATACAGGTGCTGGTCATATAATTAGAATATCATCAAAAAGTTGATTTATTTCACTAATTCCATTCAAAACGTGAAACTTGTATATTATATTCATTCATTACACACAGACTGATATATTTCAAATGTTTATTTCTTTTAATTTTGATGATTATAACTGACAACTAAGGAAAATCCCAAATTCAGTATCTCAGAAAATTAGAATATTGTGAAAAGGTTCAATATTGAAGACACCTGGTGCCACACTCTAATAATCTAATTAACTCAAAACACCTGCAAAGGCCTTTAATGGTCTCTCAGTCTAGTTCTGTAGGCTACACAATCATGGGGAAGACTGCTGACTTGACAGTTGTCCAAAAGACAACCATTGAAACCTTGCAAAAGGAGGGCAAGACACAAAAGGTCATTGCAAAAGAGGCTGGCTGTTCACAGAGCTCTGTGTCCAAGCACATTAATAGAGAGGCGAAGGGAAGGAAAAGATGTGGTAGAAAAAAGTGTACAAGCAATAGGGATAACCGCACCCTGGAGAGGATTGTGAAGCAAAACCCATTCAAAAATGTGGGGGAGATTCACAAAGAGTGGACTGCAGCTGGAGTCAGTGCTTCAAGAACCACTACGCACAGACGTATGCAAGACATGGGTTTCAGCTGTCGCATTCCTTGTGTCAAGCCACTCTTGAACAACAGATAGCATCAGAAGCGTCTCGCCTGATGCAAAAGACAAAAAGGACTGGACGGCTGCTGAGTGGTCCAAAGTTATGTTCTCTGATGAAAGTCAATTTTGCATTTCCTTTGGAAATCAGGGTCCCAGAGTCTGGAGGAAGAGAGGAGAGGCACACAATCCACGTTGCTTGAGGTCCAGTGTAAAGTTTCCACAGTCAGTGATGGCTTGGGGTGCCATGTCATCTGCTGGTGTTGGTCCACTGTGTTTTCTGAGGTCCAAGGTCAACGCAGCCGTATACCAGGAATTTTTAGAGCACTTCATGCTTCCTGCTGCTGACCAACTTTATGGAGATGCTGATTTCATTTTCCAACAGGACTTGGAACCTGCACACAGTGCCAAGGTTTAAGGACCATGGTATCCCTGTTCTTAATTGGCCTTAACCCCATAGATTTTCTGTTGTGAAGAGGAAGATGCGATATGCCAGACCCAACAATGCAGAAGAGCTGAAGGCCACTATCAGAGCAACCTGGGCTCTCATAACACCTGAGCAGTGCCACAGACTGATCGACTCCATCCCATGCCGCATTACTGCAGTAATTCAGGCAAAAGGAGCCCCAACTAAGTATTGAGTGCTGTACATGCTCATACTTTTCATGTTCATACTTTTCAGTTGGCCAAGATTTCTAAAAATCCTTTCTTTGTATTGGTCTTAAGTAATATTCTAATTTTCTGAGATACTGAATTTGGGATTTTCCTTAGTTGTCAGTTATAATCATAAAAATTAAAAGAAATAAACATGTGAAATATATCAGTCTGTGTGTAATGAATGAATATAATATACAAGTTTCACTTTTTGAATGGAATTAGTGAAATAAATCAACTTTTTGATGATATTCTAATTATATGACCAGCACCTGTAGTAGGTACTAAGCCTCTAGTGTGGATCTTCCAGTCTAAGAACTTACAAACGACTGGTGCAACCCTACTATGATACTTGTTGCCTGATCAAAAACACATAGAGCAAGGGGTGAACCCGAACCTCATCAACACACTGGAAAGAAGAATAGTCAGGAAAAACATTAAAGTTGAGTATATGATGGATGTAGTAATCCCTGTGTCATTTTTAATATAATCCAGGGTTATTTTGTTCATGTTTAACACTGTTCACTTTCTGGTTTAGTAATTAATTCTTGGTAGTCTAGATTCCATATTTCAAACTGTATATTTGTAAACCCTGGGTTAATGCTCAATGAGTTAATTTGCATATATGTATAAAAAAAATAAATAAAAAAAAAGCTTAATGTGAAAGCCAAGTATGTTAAACAGTATATCAAGGGTGTGGCATCTGTGAAGGATACACACATGTATGTAGATAGAGCTCTATACAGCATAATTGGATTTTATGACAGTAATGAGAACAATTATATATAGACTGCTAGGAGATTGTTACCTTTATGTATAGATATGATGTGAGACTTCCTAAGCAGGGTGGATCAGAGGCAGATATTCTCTTTCTCTTTTTGAGTTCTTCATTAATTCATTTCAGGGGCCACTCACTGCCCACAGCCTTGTCTCCAGTGGGTGATATATTGTAATGAATTTAATAGCAGTAAAATCCTTCAAAAGCGGGTTGAAGCTTAAGCCCTTTATTAAATTAAGAGAAAGTTGCCCCAGGCCAGAGCCAGAGAGAGACAGACGGATCTAAATTACAGGATGTGTGGGGAGATTTTGATGCATCAGACCCCAGGCTGAGCTGAACGCACTTTACACTGTGGAATATGAAATGTAAATGTGTGTTTTTGGAAAACATCCTCACAGCATCTTTCAGGTCATGAATGTTTAATGTCTTAATGAATTAGCCTACTTTACATACATTATGACCTCTCTTTCTTTCCGCTGTGGCTTTTGATGCTGCGTGTTACAGAACATGCTGGCTCGAGGAGTAACAGAATACATAGACCGTTGTTACGAACGATGATTATTACACAAGAATAGGTGCTGTATTCATTTACAATTCAGATAACAGATATGTTTTGTGACAGTGGGGGTTAAAATGTACAATGATGTACCCAAAAATGGTCCTTTTTGACCCACTTATGCATTTTCAGGTTAAGCAGACAACAAGAGTCAGTTTAACACATTTCACCATTTATTCTGCAGCACAGAAAATGTGAGAAAAAAGTCTTCAGAATCCATCTGGACCTGGTAATTAGTCATTTGTACTGAATATATTTTTTAAAGTAACCCTCTCATTTCTGGATGGTGTGGATGTCTTGCAGGCATGCAGATGATTAAAGCCGTAACATCACACGGCACAT